>NC_089526.1:25793679-26419960 GCF_963924715.1 Thunnus thynnus
ATGTAGATATTCAATTTCTGATTTGTATGATGATTATCTGCGCATGAAAGCAATATGTACTGTATGTTTGAATTTCCTTTGCCTTCTCATTTAGTTACTTGTTGTTGTTCCTTGCTGTGTACCATGTTTTCAAACCTGTCTTTACCTCGAGGTGAAATCTGAAGAACACATCCTGTAACAGTTGTCAAGAGGAGATATGAGAAACATAGCAGGGCAACAGACTGCTTTTGACTCTTCCTTGCTGCCTGCACACAAACACACAAACTGGCAGGCAGGATGGGAGGGTTTCCACAGAAATCTCCTGATGGCTCTACTACAGAGAGAGTGTGTGGGCTCAAACAGGCAGTTGTTGTTGCGAGGTGGTTCACACACTGCTCTAAAGAACAAACACACACGCCAGAAAAAAAAAAAGAGGAAAAAAAAACATACTAAGACAGATTATAAAGAAGCACAACTCCAAACAAAGTAACCTGTAGATAGAATCCAGTTTCATCCTCTGAAAAAGTGTTATTGTGTACAGTACATTTTATTGAGTATTGAACCCTTTCCCTCTGTGTGCATACGTATATGTAAAGGCGTGTGTGCTACCATAGGAAATAAAAAGCAGTGCCATATACTGTAGGTTCACTATATATTAGATTTTTCAGTATCACAGAGATGCTATAAATCTCTATAGGATTATCAAAAAATCATTAGGAAATTATTGTGATACCGTTTGAGCTAAAATTACCATAAAACATGATATGGTCACTATAAAGTCACAATAAAGTCACTGTTGAGTTACAAACCAAACCGAACAAAATGGCCACTGACACCGTTAAGTCTCAACTATATAGTGATAATGATTAAGACTATTTATTTCCATTATTGACATATATCACAATATGGCAAATATAAGCATCATATATCTTTGTGCATGTAAAACAAGAACTTCAATGACTATTGAAGTTTTGTTAGTTTTTCATTACAATGTGACACCCTTACCTCACTACTGAGCACCACACAGACAATTCTAAGACATAGCATATATAATGTTATGAGAAATATTACAGTAAAACTACAGGAGATATTTCTAATTTGTAGTATCACAGACACAAGTTCTCCATAAGAATGTTATAGAAATGTTAGTTTTCTTGCTGAGAGATGAGAAGATTAATACTACTCTCATATCTGTAAGGTTAATACAGCTACTGCCAACAGCTGGTTAGCTTAGCTTAGCACAAAGACTGTAAACAAAAGGAAACAGGTAGCCTGACTCTGTCCAAATGTGACTAAATATGCCTACCAGCACATATAAATCTCCCTAATCAACTTTGTTTAATCCATCTAAAACACAAAGAGTACAACTGACATAGTGAGTCACTGTATCCTGCCAAGAAATACTCTGGTGCTTTACCCCATGAGTCAATTTTACACTTCTGTTTTTGTACGGATTAAACAAACAAGATACCTCATGTTAATCGGTGAGCTTTGGTGGTGGTAGAGGATTTTGTTACCATTTGACCTGTTTTTACTTGTTTGTTCCCTAAGTCAACCACAGCTGGTGGTGGCTTCATAACTGCTGTACTGACAATCTTCTCATCTTTTCTCCAAAATGTCAAACTATTCCATTTAGACAGATGCAACCAAAAATAGTTTACCATTCAGTGTAATAAGATTCCTATAAATTCACTATTATGGACTACAGACATACTTCAAGTCCCTGTGGGAGTGTTATAGGAATATGAAAGTGATACCATTGGAAATAAAAAAATGCCACAAAGTGTGTGTGTGTGTGTGTGTGTGGTGTGTGTGTGTGTGTGTTGAAACATCTGCCCAGTATTTCATAGCCAAAAATAATAAGACAGAAGCACCACACAGGAACTCGGATTGCTAGATGAGAATAACAAACGTTGTTAGTATTTTATACGGCACAAAGAGTTTTTCTAGAGAGTGCACTGAAGCTACATGACACACTTCTCTCATACGCAGGCTGACAGGCATTACCGTGAGAGAGAGCTTATGTGGCTACGTGGTCGTGATGGATGGCTGTATAAAAAGAGCTGGAGATCCCATCTGGGTCCCGTCTTATCAGCCTGACTGATTCACATTGATGAAATCATGCCGGCTTGTTAACCTGCCCAGTGGAAAACTCTAAACTAATACACAGGAAAACAAGGCAGCATCTGAAGAGAGAGAGAGAGGGGGGGGGGAGAGAGAGAGAGAGAGAGGGAGAGAGAGAGAGAGATGCATGTCAAGGAGAGTAGAAAAGGCAGAGCAAATAATGAGAGGGAGGGCAGCAGAGGGAAGATAAGTGGTAAGTAGTGATGTAAAGTCACGGCAGGAGATGGATTGGGATAATAAGAGCTGACTGAGAGGGAGAGAGAGAGTGAGATGTGGGAGATCGAGGGAGACAAAGAGCAAGACAGAGAGAGAAAAGCTGGCTGAGGGCTGCACTCTGCAAAAAATGTCCATCTTACAGGACTGCTCTGACTTTTTTTAGGAAGTATTGATCAAAAAACAAATGTGTCATTCTGGTTATTAGCTTTGTCTAGTGTTTTCTCACCAGGGTCAGCTAAAGGCTAAAGAAAGAAAAAGAAAAAGAAAGAAAGAAAGAAATACACTTTGCACACCTGTTCCTCACATGTTCTGTCTTATGTTAACATTAAAAGGCTGTTTTGTGTGTAGATGTTTCATTTGTAGTAGCTAGCTAGCTAAGTGCCGATAAAGCTAATGCTAGATAATGATGGTGCCATAGCTGCTAGACTCAGATACAGATTGAATCTGAAAACAAAGCCAGTAGCTAGTTATCTGGATAACTGCTCCTTCCTAGAACGTAATGCATTGTGCCAAAATTTTGCTGACCAATATCAGTCATAATGGCTTATGCTATATCCATGAAAACATAGATTTCTGCTCTGGGTTGCACCAGCTATCTGTAAATTCTCTCCTTAGTGTGAAAAGTCGACACTAGAGGCTTAGTAACAACTAGTTAGTTTGTAACTAAATCAGCTATTAAAATTGGTTGCACCATGATTACTTGGGGTATAACCTAACTAGTTTGGACATAGTCATAACTAAGGCATGTGGCCAATCAACAATCAAAGATAGAGTTCTATCGTCATGGTTACCGCGCGCATTAGCTTTCTGGCTTGCATGACCCACTTGGCATTGTGGCACATCATAGTAAGCTCGATCAATATTGACATATCATATCAATAAATTAGGTCTCTACTGGATTACTGTGTTGCAAAATGGCATGCAGTCAATGAAAAAATGATGCTATGCGGTAGAAAAAGTGCTGTTTTCACGATTAGTGGGTATCATTCTGTGACATTTTATGATTTATACCTACCATGGGAGCATGTGTAACTATATAGTTGTTTCTTACAGTTATGTTGTAACTTTTCTCTGTGGTGCAATCATTTTTATTTTACTTATGTATAAATCACAACTTAGTTATAATTTATGTTATAACTAAGTTTGAACTTACATATAGCTTGTGCAACAGGATGCAGCAGTTATACTGTCCTACTATGCAGCTACATGTTGTTGCTTGTAATAGGCTACTATCTACTCTATAACTGTCCAGATGCATTCAGGAAATATTTGCAGAAGCCCCCAGCTGCTGGAGAAGGGACATCTGATCTCCCATCTACACCCCTCTCTGAAGCATGTAAATTCAGCCAATCATTTGTGGTCTCTGTGTAATTGAAAATACACTGCTATGTTATCATTATTATTATTATTATTATTATTATTATATTACTATATAGGCTTTAGTTTATAAAGAGCAACAGCTCTTAGAGGGCTATATGTATGTAATCAACATTTTTATTATTATCATTATTGTTGAATGTCACATTTACACCTTGTTACTAATTAAATGTAGGTCTTAGTTAAATTAAATAAAGTTTATTTGTACAGTGCTACTTTATATGCAGTAGAATGACACAAAGGACTTAATGGATAACAGTATGGATGTACTTTATGTTTGAATACAGCTGCAGGTCAAGCAACAAAAAGTGGTGGTGGAGCTAGAGCCGGCCCTGTTTCTCACTAAAGCTTTTTTTTTTTTATAAGAAAACATGATTGAAACTCTTAATAGCATACTACATGGTTTGTTATGACAGCTATTCTTTGCAGTGTAACCACAGCACAGGAAATTGGCCAGGATCCATTCTCTCAACATTCATCCAATAGTCCAACAGAGACAATCTGCTAGTATAGTTAAACTCTAACTCCCCCTCGTCCCCCAATCAACCGACCCCGTACTGTACAAATGTGGGTGTGTATGCAACATGCACGTGACTTGTATGTGTGTATTCATCAGATCTGTGTGTAGGTTTGTGTGTGGGTGGGTGGCTTTATGTGGGAAATGGCAAGTTCTCAAGAAAATTTGAGTTACTTTTTCCTCTGTTTTGACAGATTCAGTTTAAAAACATTAAAAATCACAGAAATCTCCCACTAAAGAGCCGAAATAACATTTAAAAGAATCGCTTTAATTCCTTAAGTGTCTGTAAACAGCTGTCTCAAGAGGTTTGACTGGAAAAGCCAATTCATAAAGGTTGCTACTAAAAGTAACGTTGACATATGAAAAGGTTTCTTTACAAAATCTGACAAAGAAAGAAGATAAACACAGAAAAAACCTCAACTATCTAGCTAAAGTCCTCATTCCTCCATTTCACTTCTGCTGCAGGTGGTCTTAAGAAAACCAGATCACAGCATCCTGTTGGTAAACAAACAGCATTCCTCAACCCACCTGTTTACAATAAACTTGCTGGCAAAACCTGATCTACACTAGTTGCTGTGTTTAGTCAGTAGCAGATTTACCAGAATTACACCCCACGAAGCACAGAGCACTTACACTGGCACGAAGGGATATTATTAGTAATGGTAACGATTACTGTCAAGTGAAAAATATGAATCCACTTTCTAGGTTTTTATTTTAATGAAAGGACAATGCCCACCATCAGTCTGTCCACCACTTTGGTTCACAGATTGAAAAATCTCAACAGCTATTGGATGTCTGTGAAATGTTGTACAGACCTTCATGTTTCCGACAGGGTGAGGCCTACTGACTTTGGTGGTCCCGACTTTTCTCTGTTGCCATTGTGACCTTGACATTTATGTTTGTGATGTGGTTGTGAGTGAAAAGTCTCAACAACTATTACATGGATTGCCATGAAATTTGGTACATATACTCATGAATTGTAATCACTTTGGTGACCCCCTGACATTTCATGTAGCGTCATCATTAGGTCAAATAATCAATAATTCCGATACCAAATACAAACAAATAAAAAAACTAATGACATCCTCGTCAGCCACTTTGTGTTTAGTGCTAATTAGCAAAAGTTCGCATGCTAAGATGCTAAACAAAGATAGTAAGCACAGTAAAAAAATATACGTGCTAAACATCAGCATGTTATCATTGTCACTGGGAGCATATTAGCATGCTTGCGTTAGCATTTACTACCTCAAGCAACACTTTGCCTAATTACAGCCTAACAGAACCATCTGCATGGTTGTAGACTTTGATTCTTGTTTTTGTTTTTTTTTCTTTAGCTTTTACAATGTGCTCATGGAGCTACAGAGCCATATATTTTGTTCATCAATAAAGCTTATGTGAACCATCACTTGAATTCTCTGTTTATGTGTTGCAGCTGTATTGCAGCTGGCAGGAGATAACAGACTGAATTTGAATGTAGTTTGTGTATATGGCACATGTGGTATGTCTATATCCTTTTACTCCTATCCTCTGCTTTTTCAGTTTAACACAGGAAATAGTGACACCAGTGATACATTTACACTTGTCAGTCGGGCCAACTTACTTTATTACTATTTATTAAAAGTAGTAGTAGCAGTTGTCACAGTAGTATTATTGATAGCAATGCTAGTATAACATATCTAGTTTTCAAGTTTTCAGTGGATAGTCATCAGAGGATTTTGCATCTCAAAAAGAATAGATAGAATAGATAGCAAATTTTTAACATTCAATTCAAAACTAGTGCAAAACACCACAAAATATCAGCTCTTCTTTGCATGCCACTTAATGTTTAACTGTTAATTCAGAAGAGCAACCGAGGGTAATACAGGAGAAGGCAAATGTTGCGTCAAGCAGATATGTTTACACAGCTTTCCCTGGAGAGATCAGACACTTCCAACGGGAGTTACCTGCATCAGCCAGGCAGCAAAACAGCCATTAAGTCAGCCAACCAGCCAGTCGGCCACTGCTAAAAACCGACAGGCCCTGTTACACAAGAAATAAGAGACAGAGGATTACACACACTGTCATTCTCTCCACATCGCACCAGTGGACAGTTTACCCAACACACTGTACAGAACATAGACTGAACGACTGCAGGATGGGATACTAAAAATGGAGACTACTAACTCCAAGAGAAACATACACGCACACAGACACAAGTCTAGTGGTAAACTTGCATGTATGAATGTAAGATAAGCAAATCAAAGAGTGATGTGAACTTTGGAAGAATGACAAACAGTGGAAAATGGAAAGTTTTGGCTAATAATGAAAGAAAAGGAGAGAGTGATTGTAATCAATGTTGTGATTACAACAAATATGATCTGGGAGGTATGATAAGGTTATGAAAGCATCACAATGAGATGCTCTGTTAATGATATGTCTATTGGGAACAGAAAACAACAGAGATTATGAGCTGAACATAGTGTATGACGCAAGTTCAGTTTTTTTCAAACTGCCTATTTGGAATTCTTAGGGAGGTTTTGCTATGAAAATTGTCAATTCAAAATATACTGGATTTTGACCCAAATGTATCTGCTGCTTCAGTAGAAATTCCCTTCAAAAATCCCAAGACTGACAAGTACAGCACATGAAATTCCATCTCAGATCTATCTAAGACAATTATGGCTGTGGAGCCTGCTGTCCAGGTATTTAAACCTAAGCATACCAACTGCTTGTGGGACTCCTGACTCAAACCTAATAGTGAAATCAATATGCATTTACAATGAGTCATATTAGAATATGTGGCAGAAGACAGCTACAGCCTCAGATAGGAGCTGGTAAACCAATAGCATCTGTAATTTGGAGGTTGCATGAAGATTAAAAAAAACATTTCTACTGATAGAAAAATATAAAAATATTTTTTGGTGTACCTCTAAAAGCATATATTCCAGATGATGAGTTCTAGCTATGTAGTCTATATTTCCTCTGTAATTATATTGGCTGTAGAAAATTGGTTCAGGCGAACATGGTTAGGCTGAACCCCGCCTGCCTCCCTGTTTGAGACTAAGTATGAGATTAGGACTCCATAAATGGGTCAGATGTTTTTTCTATGTGACTTATTGGGGTTTGTTTTTAAGGAGGACAGGCTTTTGTGGCCATTCTTAAGACTATTAATTGGGTGATTTTGTGGAGTTGGTCAGGTATAATCTGATGGGATTAGCAGCTACGCTCTTTAAATAGAGTTCTGCGGCCAGGGATTAGATGATCACAGCCAGTCGGCTTCAAGAGCAACAGATTTTCATCTCTATGTTTTTTAGTTTAAGGGGAAAAACACAGAAGCAGTCACTAGGATGATACAATGGATAACGATGCTGTATAGAGATGTGTGTACCTGTGTCTACTGTGCATGCATGCAAATATTTGTGTGTGTGTGTGTGTGTGTGTGTGTGTCAAAACCTCTATTATCTCTGAAAAAATGTAATAAAAAAATGTTGAAGATGTAATAAGACCTGATATCATGTAAAAGCTTTCAAGAGATGACAAGAGGTTGAATTGCTATTATGTTGCCGGTGATGAAGAGGAGCGAAATAACATGGAATATTGACATAAAAGCTTTTTTAAAAATGAGAAAATCTATAATGTTCTAATAAGATTAACCCAAGATATCATCTCTACAGGTCTCCCTCACTTGTTTCTACTCCTCAGCTGATTATACTGGAAAAGCTCCAGTCTTTGGATGTGTTTAGCTGATGGTGTGCTTGGGGCTGGGGGTGTAGGGTTGAGAGTATGGGTTGGGGGGGTGGTGGGGGGCACTACCAGGGGCCCCTACCTTCCCTCTCCTCAACTATCCTCCTCACATCTGGATACAATGTGGGAACAGGGCACCGAGGCCAGGGGGATGGCTGAAGGGAGGGTGTGAGTGTGCTGGGGAATTCTTTACAAAACATCAAGAGCCAATGGAAAAGGTGGTGGTGGTGCTGTTGCTGCTGCTGGTGGATATGGGGTGGCGGGGTTGTGTGTGTTGTGGTGGAGGTGGGAAGGTGGGGAGGGAGGGGGGGGGGGGGGATACTAAAAAGCTCCCTGTCTTTGGTCTCTTCTTCCCTGTGTAGTTGACTGCAAGGCCCCAAGCAACAGACAGACAGAAAGGCAGCTGGGAACTGGGGTAAGTAGCAAGCAGCAGCCCAGGAAACACAATGTGGGAGCACAAATCCAGACGTGAAAAAAAAAAAAATCTGGTGTTTCTGCTATTAAGAGGGGAACTAACAGCATATACAGGAAGTAATCAAGCTGGTTGTAACTGGAATATGTAGATTTTTGCATGCATTTCTTCAGTTCTGCTTTGTGGAAATAAATGAGTGTGAATGCTTTACACCACTGCAACCAAAAAGAGGAGTTTCAATATTATGTAATACACACATCTAGTTAAATAGAAAGACCTGGAGGAGACAGGTGAGTTACAGGTTAGAAGAGAAGGGTTTAACTTTTTCATCTATCCTTGAACCTTCCTTGCCTTCTAAAAATCTGGTGAGTTATAATGACCCTAATGGATGCACATTACCTGCATCCTGCCCGAGCATTCAACTTTCATTCATTTTGCATGCATGCTCGGAGTTGAACTGTATCTCTGATCCACATGTGGATTTGGGGGTGAGCTCATTAGCCTCTGGGTGACCCTCATCCTCCTCCTCACCTCTCTCCTCAGTGACGCTGAAGCCTGACCCCACCACAGCTCCTCCACAATTTCCTAAACCCTGTTTCCCAACAGCTGGTCATTGCCTTCATTGGAAATATAACAAAAATGAAGGAAGCACTTTCAGTGTTCTTTTAATTCACATGGCTCTACTGTCGTGCACATTGCCCAAATTTGGATTTTCTCTCCCTTTTGACTGATAATAAAGACTTTATATTGTACAAATAAGGTCACTTCTTACTGTTACTCATTCTTTTGACTCATTTTGAGACAGCTAACAGTGTCTGGCAGCGAAGGAGAAGTCAAACTGCCCTCTATATTTCCATATGAGTGGGTCAGAGTAGAGCAGGATTTTTTTTTCTTTTTCCACAGCAAAAGGACAAAAACAATAGTGACATGCAGGCAAGTCAATAACAGTGTTGTACAAAAGTCCAGCTCTATTAAAAAGCAATGTTATCACTTTTGTTTATTTCTCTTCATTGGAATTTAATTGCTGTATTTCTATGTTATATTCCCATAATTGAGAGAAGGAATCTTCCTCCTCTATAATGACCACAAAAGCAAACATTTTGACAGGATAAAGTCCAAACTTCCGTCCGTCTGTACTCCCCCCCCCCCCTCTCCCATAAACACACATGCATGCACACACACACACACATTCACTAAAACGCATCGCGGCAAGGTTAGGCTGACATCAGCAGGCTAACGATCAGTTCCTCTTTGGGCTGAATGATTAGCTGCAGTAGCCTGGAGACATTTCCAGCTTGTTTCCCTAAGTTAGTCAGACATGCAACATCACTGGCCTTCAATCTGCACTAACGACATCCACTCTCTTCCATTCTTACTGATTCTATATAAGAGTTTTTTACTCACTAATAGATGACGGTAACAATGTAGTGAATGTGGGGCAGTTGAGATAGAGTGAAAAGCAGAACAGAGGGATGTGAAGTTTGTTGTGTTTGAAGTTGTTTACATACTCAAATGTAGTAACTACAGTTTTACCTTGAGGGAAATTAGATAACACAGTCCCTGGTTGTATGTGTGTGTGTGTGTGTGTGTGTCTGTGTGTGTGTGTGTGTGTGTGTGTGTGTGTTTAAAGGGGTGGAGTAGATAGCAGTTACATACTTCCATTAAAAGTGAAACTAAAGTAAAAATGAACTTGATATGCTTAATAGATATTTGCAAACACCACTCAAGTGGTAATCCACAAACTTTTTTTAAATTTAGTTCCCAAATTCTCTTCTCTTCTTCCCAGAAGTCACTTGTCAATCAAATCTTAGATTATTCTATTTAAATCTGAACTCCTCCTGTGGGTGACACTCTTTTCTTTGTCTGCACAGCCACAGCCTATTCATACTACTTCTTCTCTTTATTCTAAAACTGCCGCAAACAAAGTATAACTTCCTACACATCAGATACTTTAGGAAGGAAACAGGAGACCTTCATTTGTAAAATTTAAGACCTATTTAATTTTTGTGGCCCTTTAAATTCCCATTTGAATCATGTTTATTCACTGAAACAGAATGGTGAATGCTAAAAAGGAGCCTCTCTGCTTTGGGTTCACCCAACCCCCACCCAACCTTAATGCCCTCTGGGCTGCTGTGAGTTTGGATTAAGTTTGGGTGCCACGTCCCCTCCCTCCCTACCGAGCCCAGCCGTCACCCCTGCAAAACATACGTACAGACGCCGACGCGCGCACACCTAGCCATGCGATCCAGACATGCAAATTTTGTGTGTCATCAAGTCGGCCATCAAATATGAAGAAAGCCGTTAGGAAGACACCAGTCTTTCAGGGAGATTTCCAAGTTAAAAAGAATGCAGAGGCAAGAAAAGCTGGTTTTACAAGTCATTAAGGAGGAGTAACCTCAGAGTGTGATGCATTGATATATCAAAATATGCTATATGTCAGTTGCTTTGTACGATCTTGGTGTAAAAGAATAGATAAAAAAATTTTAATTGGACATTAATTTTCTCAAAGTAAAGGATGAATCAATAGTAAAAGGTGTTTATGTAATAGAATTGACAGTATCCTTTTTTAAATTCCCATTTAATGCTATTCCATTAAGGTGTGTTTGTATGTGTGTGGTGTGGGTTGTGTGTGTGTGTGTGTGTGTGTGTGTGTGTAAAGCAGTGGATCAATAATGGTAGTCTACTACAGTGACATCTGGGCTGGACAAAGAGTGCTGTTCCTTCCCCCGGCAGCTCTCCCGTTCCCTCTCTCAATCCCTGATCACAGCCACGTGGTCCTCTGGGCTATTTCTCCCAGCTAAGCTTATTTCTCTTCTTTAATCCCGCAGCAATCACAGCAACAATGCCAAGCGTCGGTCCATAGACACGAGCAAGAATCTATTAACTATGATCACTATGTCAGCTAAACCTGATAAGCACTGCTAATGAATCCAGCACATTCAGCTGAGCGCTGTGTGCTCATGATTGTTATTTCATTGGATCATCAATAATGTGTAAGGTGGAAAATCAACATGAGTGACGGTGATGGATAATGCCTCTCGAAATGCAGTTAAGGCACTTGCATTTGAACTGAAGTGAGATTCTACTTTCTGTAAAACGTCACCACATCCTATCTTATTCAACTGATGAAATCTATGTTCTGACAAGGAGCTCTAAAGCCGCTTGCATCACAACATGAACCATGCTGCTGTGAGTATCCTAAGAACAAACAGAGCTGCACTGATAGATTCAGGTCGATACCCAACTATGATTATCAGATTATTAGCCACTCAGTGTGGGCCACCTGATTTGGTGAGGGTCCCGGTAAATCATTTATTTAATAGTATTATTGCTGCTAGCCACAGTCGTAGGAGTGGTAACAGTAGTCTAACCAGGCAAGTTGTTCCAGTGGGGTTGTTTGCAGAGTTGGAAAGTGTTCAAACAGCAAATATTTCAGATGCACATCCACACTGAGGTGCACTGAAGTGGGGAATACATCAACACGAACAAAATAAGTAATCGCACACTCACACAGCCCTCATATATTTAGAATAGCTTCATACTGACATTACATTGTGCCATCATGGGGTTACGAATAAAACGTTTTATTAGTTTTTACAGTTTAAGCACTTTTTTTTTATATCCATATCTACAGTAAAGGAAGAAAATTTCGATTAGAGGAATATGTTTTTATTAAACATCTTGCACTGACTACAACCAGCATTGGATCATAATATATGTCACAACTTGATCTCTCTAATAGCTGCACATTTTATCAACGGTAATCACCAGGCTTCATCACTAACATATCTAGCAATTTCAATGAGTGATCTCAACACTGCATGTTCTGACATGTTTGCTTTAAACATCGTCACGTATCAATTTGCACAATTAGTGCACACACATTCTCATTGTTTTAATTGATGTTGTGACTAATTGTTCTGCATTACTCTCTTAGTGTTTAACAGTTGTGGATGTGTACAAATGTGGTGATAATATGGATAATGTAACCTTTTGTACGTTGTACTGAAAATAACATGGAATGTAGCTACAATTAATAAGTGTCAGATGTTTTCTACACCCACATTCTCCTGTTGTTACTTGACAGGAACTGTATAAATAATACTGCCATCTTTTTACATAACCCTGATGAAGGCACACACAGCTGAAATATCAGTATAAAGCGACAGTATACTGAATAATTACAGTACACAAAAGTGTGGAAGTGACTAATTCTCTTTTCATTGACTTGACTTGTTTCCATCTCTGAACATGAGATTCCTCACTAAAGCAGATGTTGCCATTATTCAATGCAATTTACAGTTACAGCTGTTTTTTGCTCCCCCGCATGCATGGAGTGTGAATAAAGTAAACCATTCCAGGTTTATATAATTGTGATATGTTCAAGTAGTTTTCTATTTGATTAAAGTTCAGTTTTGTAGCAATAGAACTCTAAAAATCTGAAAATCTGTGTATGATGGCTTTCACTGGGGAGTTCTCGCCTCCCATAATGGCACGCTGTTTCAAAGGGGTTTTCCACCACAACAACTATGAAATTCTGGGGAAAAACTGAATCCTTGTCACACTGTTTAAATCTTAAGATAATAATCTCACCACAACATATCAACTATCGGAGGCGTCAATGAAAAAATAGTAGCACCAGCAACAGTTGAACTCTATGCACCACTAACACGTTCCTCTCTCCCCTCCCTGTCACCAGAGGCAAAATGTGTCTGTGCCTAAATCCCCCCGCCAGCACCTCCCCCACCCCCCCACCCCTCACCAACTCTAACCCCTCTCCTATCTTAATCCTCTGATTACTACATCATTTTCTTTGGGCCTAATTTGGACAGCTATCAGGCTTCACAGTTTTACTACCTGGACAGTGCTGCTTGGCTTGGCATAGACTCTATTGATCCATATGGTTGGGGAGGGTGCAGGTGTGACCCAAATAAAGAGATTAACTACCCACCAGTTACTAAAGTTTCAAGAAAATTGGCACCCAATAATATCTGCGTAAAGAGTGGACATATACAGTACATATAATGACAAAGTGTAGAATTATGGCTGCAGTAAATCTAAAGTCCCTCTGATTTTCCTAGGCAGTAAGCAATACGTTTCCCATGGAGGGCTCATTTATAATTTAATCCAGGAGCTTGGTGTTTCTAGGCTAACACAGAGAGATTGCCCTTTCAGAGTGGAAACCCCCACCATGCAGCAGGGAATCAATGCCGTCACCACAGAATAGACACTAGACCTCATATTAAAATGATGTGACCACCAGCAAAGAGAGGTGCGCTTCTTGTTTTCCATTCATTTTCAGTTTGTATTTCATAACAAAAATAAGGAACAGCTGTTTAAACGGGTTTTGCACTTGCTGTTTGCTGACTCTCATCATAATCCAACCTCAATATGCCACAGAAAGTTATTTAAGCCTGTGAAGGCAAATACACCTTAGCTTTCATGTAGAAAGGATTGACACAATCTAAAGCAAAACAAGGAAGAGCTGAGACAAAGAACAAAAAGAGCAAGACACATAAGACTTAAGCCTAACTGACTCAGTGGGGAAACATCTGTCTTGTGACTTGGTGTCTTTACTTTTTTCATATCCATTCTAGTTCAAAACCACCTAACATTAACACAACCAGTCTGGACAGAGATGAAGACGGAGAGTCAAAGCAGGGTAGCAATTACCCTAAAAAGGACTGAATGGATTCAATCTATGAAATAGTATGCACATGTACAACCCAACTTTCTAGCTCTAGAATTCAACAAGGTGCTGGAACCACAACAGACCTTGTTCCATGCTAACACTTGTCAGTATTTCTTTAAAAAACAGTTGTCCCAAATATATCTATTGGGAAAACCCTCAAGTCACCATATTACTGACATACAAGCAGGGTAATGAACCAGCTAACAAGAGAAAATTGTAACCACAAAGATGTACTAAAACAAGAGATTATTTGGGACGTGGAAGTTACAAACTCAGTATGTTATTCTTAAAGAAATAGTTGGGAAGTTGCTTATTCACTTTCCGAAAGAGTCAGATGAGAAGACTGATGACACTCTCACATCTCTATTCTAAATATAGTTACAGCCAGCATCTGATTAGCTTGGAAGCTAGCCTGGCTCTATCCACAGGTAGTGTAAAAGTGACACTTCACCATTTTACAGGTAGTTAGCTGTAGCTAAAATGTGTTAATTAGCTTGTGTTAGAGCCAGGCTAGCTGTTTGCCTGTAGCCAGTTGTTGTGCTAAGCTAGGCAAAGCTGCTGCTGGCTGTATGGCTTCATATGGCTTCATGTTTAACAGGCAGATATGAGAGTGGTATCCAACTCTCTACTAGAAAGCAAATAAGCATACTTCCTAGAATGTCAAAGTATAGTTTTGTCAATAACTGCTGAGAAAGACAAAAGTCCTGTTGAGCAAATACCTTATCAATTAGTAAAAACATACACATAAAGGTTTGCCCCACACCAATCTCAGAGATAATACCTTAAAAATCCACTATGACCGTGTCTTAATAGTGTTGAACCCCCCTCTCAGTTGGTGAAGGTAAATGACTATGTCCATGGTGAAAAGGCACAAGGCAGTAATGAGTAATGAAAACAGCCGAGTTAGTGCTGCCATTCAGTAAAGGGCCTGCTGCTGTGGAATGTGAGGCGCCATTCATTCACATGGGTTAAAAATGCATTTCTGCCACCACAAAGCCCTGCCTTGTCCTCATTGTTTCTCGCCACACCAATAAAACACTTCCACACTCTGAAGGGAGAAGACAAAAAAAAGATGAAAATTGCTAATTTTACTCCCACAGATAGAGGAAAAAAATGGAGAGGGAGAGAGTGGAAGGGGGGTGAACTTCACAAAAGTCAAGTCTTTGGAGGAGATAAAGAGTCATGGCAGAGTTGAAAGTTTGATCATGATAAGCATGGCGATGGAAAAGTAAGCACACAAGCTGCTTACAAAAGACAAACACTCCTATTGACAAAACCTGAATGTATGCAGCATTTATTCAGTGTATGACAAGAGACACAATGGAGGAAGGCAATCAAATACAAAAAGCTTCACTCAAGTAATTTGTGAGCTCTCAAGGGATCTGTTTGTGAATATGAGGCATCTGCGACAGGCTTTCTACAAATCTCTTTTTTTTCCCGTACAGGCTCTTTCCTTTTGCAACTGCTGTATAGAAGCTTGATTGAATCATATTTATATTAGTCAACTGATATCCACAATAAGTCACATTTAAACACAGGTGATGTTCCAATTTATACTGACTTGACAACGCTCAACAAGTGATCTCACACATGTCGGAGTTTAGATACTTGGATGACATAACCCTCCAAGAAAAATACTCTCACGCTTAAATCTTTAGATATAGTTAAGCCTGTTTGTTTTCCCTTGATCCGATAGAATAGATTAAAAAAAAAAACAAGCATAACCTAAAATCCCCCCCCAGTACTGCCATCACATAGAATTCCATTTTAGCATCCAGAAAAACTTTTTTTTTTCCCTGCATTTTCTATAAAGCTTTACTAACTAAACGTGTTTACCTTCTAATCTTTTCTTGGTACTTTTCATGTTTTGGAGAACAGTCAATTTAGGGAAGTAAGATCATTTATTGTTGTTGTGTGGTGTTGCAGGGTGTTGTATAACCACAGAGTGAGAGCTGCAGGCTGTAGAAGAAATGTTTAACATAATGTCTGAAATCTGACATGGGGAGACAATGTAATCCTGTCTGCAAAACAACGCTCTGCCTCTCTTCCTCCCTCCCTTCCTCCCTCCCTCCCTGTCTATCTCTTTCTCTTTCTGTATGTGTGTGTGTGTGTGTGACCTTACACTGAAGAAAATACTTTATCTTTCGGCAACTACAGAAAAACAGCACACCGCAGAAAGTCAAAAGCAAAGGACATTGAGAAGGAAAAAAAAAAGGCAGTCAAGAACAGAAAACTCACAGCTGAGGATAAGGACGCATGCACACTGGGAGTTTGTAAAAGATTATTACTGGCATGCTGAAGGATCACCATACAAAATACAACACTTACATCACCAGCTACTACCACAGAAATGTATAGAAGTTGAAAGAAAAACAAACAGTAAAACTCACACAAGTGACAACAGGAATATTATAGTGATTTGTGTGTGCATGTGTGTGTGTGTGTGTGTGTGTTCAAATATGTGTGTGTGTTCAAATATGTGTGTGTGTAAGTTCCACCAATACAAAGTCAGCTGCATATATCAGCTACTATTCGAAGTCAGAATTCCAACAGCGCCAGATAAGACAACGCCTAGTTTCATTCTTAATCATTTGTAGTACTTGAACTACAAACAAGATGGGATGTGAGCATTGTTTTGACACACGAGCGTGTGAGCACGCACAAACGCGTGCGTGCACACCATCTTTTTTTTCTCTCTCTCTCTCTCTACTGCAAACTATGCTTTTACATAACTATCTATCTCTATCTGATAACTGCTCCAGCCTGCCCCTGAGGGAGACTCACTGTGAAAGTCCTGTAATATGCCCATAGGTATGTATAATGTATCTTAAATGTTTAATAGCTTTCATTGTGACCTTTTCTTTACCTTACCTCCTATTATCACCCATCATATAGCTATAATATTCCTGTAGGGACTCCTGCTACTGGATAGCAAGTTTATGTTTGTTATATCGTCTATAATATTACTATGAGATTCCTTTAGGAACTTCATTTTGCCAGATATTTATATAGTACACTTCCTAAATATATCAAATGATTACTGTGTCTCCATTTTTTTTTTTGCAAGGTTCCAGTCTTTTATCAGTCAAACATTCCTCATAATGACCCTTATCTCCATTGTAGCACATGTAGTTTTGCTGCCCGTTTCTTAATCAGTCCAACACTCTTTAAGGAAATGACTAGTTTAAAACCAAAGACGTGTAGTCTGTAATAGCCAAAGATTGCAGTAGCAGCAGCAGTAGTCTTGCGAACACACCCTCAAAATAACAAACAATAATAATTATATACAGTCACTTCCTTACCAGTTAAAACACCGCTGAGCTCAAACACACACACACATTTACAGAAAAAGAGACCGGTGCAGTTCTCCAAAAGCAGATATCAAGAGTCCAGATCCAGCAGAGATAAAGAGGAGACACACTGTATCTTCCAGTGCAGCGACTGACAACAGCGACCCGCGGTTCAACTTTGCAAAAATCGCGTGGAATTATGATTATCTCTGGCGAATTCCTATCTCCTTGTGTTGTGGGGCAGTACAGGTTCCTCTCTCTCTCCCCTCTGTGTTTCTCTGTGTCTCTCTCTCCCTCGTCTCTGTCGTTTCGTTTGTGCTACCTTCACGTGCTGCCGGGAAATGTTGTGACTCAGAGATGGGCTGAGTGGTAATTAAGTGAATAGGTAAATCGTAGTGGGAAGATCCAGAGGTCATTGATATGACGCAGTTTCTGAGATTAAAAATGTAACTCATGTGGGGTACGCTGATAATATTTATCAATGTAAATTTACTGTTTCCAGGTAAATCAACCTGATTCATGGAATTGATATTACGTTTATTTATATTAGAATTATTGTTTTGATTTTCAATAAGTTAAACACACAGCATGTTTTGTCAATTAATTCTGACTTTTTGTGTTGACACTGCCTGGGACCTAGGGACACTCAACTTCCTATAACTCCTATTTATAGCCCATGTGAAGTGTACTGGGTAATCCCACATAGACGGTTTTATGATGAAAAAAATATGTGATCCCCTAACATTCCCAATGTCAAAGTGGAAAGTACAACTATTTTTCTATTTTCTATCTTAAACGACTATGGAATTTTTTTTATCACTTTCGCGCAACTCTAACATGGAAATGGCGGGACTTATGGAAGCACCTGAATGCACCATAAATGGAAAGGAGCCCTGTATGAAACACCGAGGACAAGATCGAGGGCGAAAAGGGAGAAGCAGAAAAGTTTGTCCCCGCGGTGTAGTCCTTGACATTAAACCCCAGTCCGCATAGGTCGCACATTTCACTGTGCTTTTGTTTCACTTCTGTCTCCACCGCTTCCTATCAGGGGGGGGGGGACCAGCTGCTGTGCTCATGTGTGTTTAGTCTAAACTGTCCAAAGAGGAGGCGACACTGAACAATTGTCCCCATCTCACCAGCAGCCCCGTACCATACATGCGCAATCGGGTTCGTGCGTAAAAGACACGTTGGTAGTACAGGCAGATAGCACTATCTGTGATCGGGTTGCATACTTACTTTTTTTTTTTTCCCACATCGCCTCATTTTGATACAGTCACCTGTATGTAGGCTACATGTCAAATAATGGAGTGAAGGAGAATCTAGAATATGTCATTAATTCGGATTATCTTGTACTGAGACCCCAGCAGCCGCAGCCTATTGTGTTCCTTTACCATAACAGCAGGCTCACATCCTGTAAATGCATCATTATTTAGGAAAGAAAAAAGTTACATGCATGCCCCCCCTCCCATAGACACACACACACACAGCACACAGCACATACACATACACACACACGAAACACTCGATCGACCCCCTCACTTTACTCCTCCCTCTCCACATGTTTCCCCCAAACACACACACACGCACGCGCACGCACACACACACACACACACACACACACACACACACACACACACACACAGAAACACCGCATGCAGATGAGTTCCGAGAGCTTGAAGTGGAATTGGCGCAGAGATTGAAAGAAGAAGAAATGCGACACACCAGAGAGCTTCCAGCGGTTTCAGATCCTCATATTAATGACTAGAAGAAACACCGTTCCGGCTCCTGGCACCTGTGCCTTGCTCAGTGGCAGTTGCCTATATATTATGCAGGACACGACTTCCTAATATGGATGATGAACCCCCCCACCCCACCAGCACCCCCACCCCTTCCTACCGTCCAACTCCAGCCTGTGTGTCTTCGTGTGGATAAAAAAAAAATCATTAACAAACGGAAAAACTGCTCTTATGCAGGCTGTCTCCTTTTCATTCTTTCGCAATTTCTGCCTGTTTGATGCTGTGGTGATAAGAGTATCTTGTCCAAAAAATTACTCACTCAAGGAAGAGATGAGCACTTCATGGTGGTGAGCTGGTGGAAAGTTTGCTTAACCTCAAGGATGTTGGTGGACGACATGAGTCTGACCATGCTCAGTTTATTCCCTTTTTTTTTTTTTTTTTTTTTTTTTTAGAGTTTAGGCTGCCTTTTAAAGGTTGACACTAAGTATGATGACTCACGTAGATCATATCATAAGTGTCATCAAACTACTGCAAGTTAGATAGTGTCTATAAAAAGTGAAAATTTGAAACAATTTTACACACTTAAATCTCTGTTGCCTGAAGATGATCACCGACAGGAGGTCATTAAATATCATTTATCAACCCTTACACCCTTGCCTGCTTGTAACCTATTTATAAATCAAGATCAGACAATCGCCTCCCATTCAAAGCACAGGGTGGTCCAGTGTTATTCACTGGAAAGAGACGGAAGAGAGGAAATCAGAGATGTGCGTACCTGATTTATCAAGAAGAATAATCCAGGGTGACTTCAAGAACCATAGACAATCCTAAAGGTGAAAGCATGCTCTTTGCAATGTATGCTGAAGTGCATGATTGAGTAGGTCCAGTCCATTTTGTCCCATGGGAGGGCGTGGCAGGGATCCCTCTCCGCGTTTATTCGCATATCACATAAAGCTGTCGTTTTGAAGTAAAATATATGGATACAGATGTGGAATTGTCACCCACAGCAACATCCCTCCCACAAAAGTAAGATTGGGTGCCTCTGTGCGTATTTTGTCAGTTTCCTGAAACCCCTTTTCCGCGGCAGAATGGTTTGTTCCGCATTAAATGGAACTATCGGCTATTGTCTCATCAGCGAAAAGTTGTTGATACTGCTAAGGACTCAAGAAGTGCGCAAAGACTGTGTCAGTGTCCTGATTACCGGTTTATTCAGACAAATGTTAGTATCTGAAATGATGTCATGGCATAGAAACCATAGAAGGTGATGTAATTTCACTCTTTGCCAGTGGAGTGTCATTATATAGACAGCAGAGGAGTCATCCTCCTTGATCCACCCTGTCGCAACACTCAGACATACAGTAATGCACTGATACCTGATCTCACTTCTAAAAACAGAAACTGAATGAAAGTCTAAATAACTTCATTCACTGGTAAAGGCTGGAAAAATTCCACTTTCTGTCTTTTTTTAATGAGATGTTGTGACATTAATTTACATGGTTATTCATTTACATTATTCTACCATCACATAAAGGTACTGACTGAAAGAAATGAGACTGCATTCATACACGTACACTCCTACAGTTTTTTTTAAAAATTGATTTTTAAAATGGATATCTTCTGCAGATAAAATATTATTCACTTTCTTGTTTGTCACTTTGATGTCGCTAGAATGTAATGCTGCTTTACATTCAGTCAAACAGGTTCTCAAGCCTGTTTTACACACATTTTTGAAGATGGCAAACATAACAACAGCTAAAATTTAAGGTTAGTCTTGTCTATTACACAATAACTACAACTCTGTTATCACACACACACACACATGTTGTCTCTAGTATGTTTTCACGTTAGTACACGTCAGTAGTAAGATCACCTCCTGAAAATCACAGGAGTGAAATGATTCATTTGATTTAATGAATTGAATTAATTAGGTCATGTTGTCCCCAAGTCATGTAAATGCCAGGCGGGAATGGGTTAAAATTGGCTTCCTTAAAACAGTGGTTCTCAAAGTGGGGTCCCGGGACCCCCAAGGGTCCTTCAGGAGGTTCCAGGGGGTCCCCAGCAAAAAGGGGAATAATTTATTTTTTCACTATAATTCCATCCATAAATAACACAATGATAGAATGTATGACTATTTTGGTCATTGCTTTCTTACACTTTCTGCAATAAAACATCTAAAAGCAAAAGTCTATCAGATGGGGGTCTGTGGTCTAACTTGTGTCAGTTTAGGGGTCCTTAACATGAAAAAGTTTGAGAACCACTGCCTTAAAAGACTGGAAAACCTGGAAAAGCATGGAAAATGAATGTGATAACTCAGAGGTCTGGAAAAAATGTGGACAAAGTGATGTATCATTTCTGATCAATCTGATTACACACTGCAAATAGTTGTGGATCAAAGTCTTTTGTGTTACTTGTAATGAGTGCCTTATTGACTCGGCACTGTCGGCACATTTCACACTCAACGGCACCAAAATGTGGCCAACATTTTTCCAGGCATGACAAACATGAGGTTATACGGATCTATAAATACTGCTGTTAAAAGGAACTCCAGCTTATTGTATGTTATGTGTTGTAACTGTCACTCCATTGTGTTGTGTTGTGCATGTTTTGCAGAGGTCAGGCTTGTTTGCTCAGCATGTGTGCAGTGAGAGGGAGCCATGTTTCTGACTGCTGATGTACCAGTGACTTAAGACACACAGACATCTTATCAGCGACGAGCCCTTGAATTGCAACGGCAGGCACAGTGCTTTGTGTACGCAGCCCTGGAGCTCCACGGGGGCTCCCTGAGCACTTGCATACATAGAAAATACACACCCTCATACACATTGATGGATGCACATGCTAACCACTAAAAAACATCACTGCTTCCTCAAAAATACTCATAAACATCAAGACTATTAAGTAAGTGATTACACCCATGATGAAATAGGATCTACTCAACTGTACATATATAAAACACACAAGAGCCCTTCCAGCATACAAACACAGATGCAAATGCAATGCTGTATTCTTGAAATGTGATCTGCTCACACAGATAACACACCCATACACACCCATACACATATTTATATGTATGGACTTCCTTACACACTCACACACACACACACACTACACATGTTTAACATACAACACACACCATTCCTTGTTTTGAAAAATGTGATCTACTCCCACGCACACAGACACACACAGTCACTCCTGACGTTCATTATAACATGCATGGAAGAAAAATATTCACTCACACCCATGGATAAAATGACAAAGACATGAGTGATACATAGGTACAACACAATGAGCAGAGCCTCCCTGCTCTGTCTCTCCCTGTAGTACGTGAGTCACTGTTTAGATACTTCCTGTTATAAGAGAGCAGTCTTTAAAACAGCTTTCCTCTCCCCATTCCTGCTCTCCAAGTCAGAGGGAATGTCAGGCCAAACACACACACACCAAGGTGTCCTTTCTCTTTCTCTCTTGGACCCAGTCGGCAGAGAAGCTTCTCTGTTGTTTGCTGAACGCCCTTCAGTCTGCAGGTCACCTACTCAGCATTTTAAAACATACCTCAGTGAACCTTCACCTTTAAAAAGGGGGTTTGAAAATCTCCCACGTGCGCTGTCTATACTGTACCAGCGGTGCATGCAGACAACAATGCATGCATGCATTTGCACACTATTGCATGCATAGCTGCTTGTGCATGCATGGCAGACACATACGCACACCTCAGGGCAGCTCTTATAATAGCTACCCGTGGTATTCAACACAGCAATGTGCACTGCTCTAGCCAGCACAGATCTACATTACTGTATGTGGTGTCTCTGCATGTTTGAGTTACCTGACTACAGGTTGAATTCTCTCATATTGAAATAATTAATAATAATTTATATGACAATGATTCACTTGAATCAAAGGGGGTGAGAGTATCGTATCCGTTCTTCCTATAGTAACACATGCTCACGTGTCTGCTGTAACCTCACAAATATTTCTTTTCTTGTTGTCACTTTCATTTTGACTGTGTTCCATTACTTTTGCTCCTGTTGTGACCCAGTTTTTCTCAAACGGTTGAGTCGAGTTGATCCTCTCTTCTCTTTAAATGGAAGCAGTGGAGGCAGTGGTGTTCGCTACTAGGATACACCGCTATCACAAGCCTTCTCCAGTGACTGACACCTTCAGCCCCCTTGTGCTCAATTAGCTTGTAGTGAGTGCATTAGCAACCGCATGCTAATTGTCAGCTGGCAAAGGAGTGCAAGGAGAACCCTCAAGGAGATACCTCAGGGAGTGTTGGGGAGGGGAGGTGGGGGGTTGATCATGTGCTTTGTTGCCTAACCAGACCATGAGCACATACATACTGTACGTATGCTGTGAGCAGCACAAGGAAGCTCACATCTTGCCATACAACATTAAATATTCATGGGATATCACATTACCTCTTTTGAATAAGGCAAATAAACACCCTTTTTGGACTCTAATGCACCACCTCTCTTAGCTCAGTTGTACTAAACAGAATTAATTTGGACTGAATTGAGCTCAAATTAGATTCACTTAAATTAATCTAATCGAAGCACATAGAGAATCTGTATTTTCTTGTCCTTTACTGTGTGGCTGTGTGAAACAGAGGCAGCTTTTTGCACGTGTTGTGGAAAATTTCTCTTTTTTTTCTCTTCAGGTGATGTTTCAGTGGGTAGAATGGTAAAAGAAGGATGACTGCATATGGTTTTTCTTCATTGTTTCTACTGTACAGGAGGAAGTGCTGCTGCCTTCACTCTCACTCTCTCGCTCTCTCTTTCTGTATCTTGTTGACTCGATCTGAAACAGCGTTTGGATCTCATCTATTTCCTGGTGCACTCCTCCACTCCACCCCTCCTTTAAAAAAAAAAAAAAAAAAAAAAAAAAAATTCACATCTCTCTCATCCCCCCCCCCTCCCTCCTCCCTGCCCCCTCCTCTTCTCTCCCCACCTCTCTCAATTCCTCTTCTTCTCTTTGACCACCTTTCCTTCCCATCTTATCAAATTCCATAGGGTGGGGAGGGGAAGTGAGGGTGGATCCACCCACATGAGTGATCATTCATGCTATTTTAGCAGTGTTGTTTTCAGCTGGGCCACAACATCCACCTGCAAAAAAACCTCCAAAAGCAACACAAATCTTGTTGCGTCACTGGATCAACATAAAGTCAGCAGCATTAAAGTGGCAATACATCACAGCACAAATATCGTTAAATCATGCTTATAATAGCTAATTCACCAGCGGCAGGGAGGATAAAGATAAAGGTAAATGGCTGACCTCTGCTGTTGTTAGTTCAGGGTGTGTACATTGTGTATCTGTGTGTGAGGCAGGAAGGGGTTGTTGAAAAGTCCTCTCAGTATAAAGGGAAGGTGACTGATTGAGAAGTCCCAGGTTGTGTTCTGTTGCTAATATAGTTATGCGGCGTAATCGTGCAATAATAACATCATAATCCCATCTGGAATGAGAAACTGTGGACTGTGTGCTACAGTGATTGAGGCCATTTCCTGTGTGTGTGTGTGTGTGTGTGTGAGAGAGAGAGAGAGAGAGGGAGAGAGTGTCTGTGCCAGTGCATTTTAAGCAGCGGTGACTGCAGGAGGCAGCCTGATGGATACAGGATCATACTGCAGCGCTGACATTGTCTTCAGTCCTCCTCCTCTTCCTCCTTCACCCTCCCCTACTGTCTGCCTGCCTCTCAGCAGAATTATCACTCTAAAAAAAAAAAACACACAAAAAAAAAAACTCTCACACACCCACTAGCCCTGAACACACACAGATTGAGGAGCAAGTGTAGCCACATGCAACCACAATTATATTTGTTGCATTAACGAAAATAGCGTGTGTGCATGTAGACATGACACACGTTGAAAAAGTGCACTAGCTGGTTGCAAGAGAGTTGATGAGCAGCACTGATGCAAAAAGTGCACAAATGCAAACACGCACTCATAAGGTAGCTACATATTCCCTACAGCTAAACCTCTGTCCCCCAACTCCACCCCTCCTTCCCTTGCATACAGTACACACACTCACTCACCGGCTCATTCAAAGGCAGCCATGCATGTTCAGACACAAGGTGCTGCAGGAACAAACAATAAGACAAAAACAGCCACCAGGGATACACTGAGAATATCACAGCAAGGATTTCATCATCAAATCTTATGTCATTCTGCAAGTGTGTTGCAGAGCTCTCATACAGATCCCATGTCTGTCTTAAAAGGCAAACAGGAAGTCAGGCAGGGAGCTGTTGTTGTACCTTGCCACGCATGCATGCATGACTTTTTTTTTTTTTTTTCACTAGTGACAGCGACCCTTGTTACATACAGCTTGTCACGGAGGAAGGGAAGTGTCCACTCCAGCCATAGCCCTTTAATTCAAACACAGAGCCGGCTCTGTGTGCCCTCAGGTTCAAAAGAGATAGAGAGAAGGGAGTGTGTGTATATGTGGTAGGGGGGCAGGAAAAGGTGCCTAAAGCTTGCATACGCTAGCGTGTATGCCTGCATGTGTTACACCAGCCTCGTTCTATACATTGCCACACACTGCAATTTGAAGCCTCTGCTATTGTGCTCTACACTGTCACCAACCAGCTTTGTAACTAATGCTGAGTGTACTCATGCATTTGGTGTCCAGTGACATTATTAAAACACACAAGTATAACATCCTTTTAACTGACTTCTCATAGTATCGCTTCCACTTTTCTCATCTGGTAAAATGAGCCTGCCATCATTTCTGTGTTTCTATTTTTACAGAGCATGCACCTTTTCTTTTACTACACATGTACAGTGTTTTGGGATTTGGTAACATCTAAATGAGACTATAGTTGTCTGCAAGATGTCAATAAATATCTCTAATGAGATGAATCATTGCTTCTCAACATTTCTAAATTTAATGTCAGGAAATGTTTTTTAAGGAGGTTATTTATGTGACCTCTTCTTATTTATGTAATCTAGCCACATGCTGTTTAACACCATTATAGTCTTATTGCATCTGAAAAACATCCAAACCGAAGCCTTGTGTTGAAAGCTGTCATATTACAGGAGTGTTTATTTGTTTGATGATGATGTAATTAACACGTTGCCCTGGACGTGTTGCCTGTTTGACATTGTGTCTGACATTGAATCTGGCGGTAGACAACCGCTCAGAGGCATGTGATGAGTATGCCAGGGAGGCTGGTTTAGTCTCCAGGCGACACACCATATGATATTGATTATCTTTTGTTTGGCTATCTCTGCAGCTCCTTGCCCTAAAGGATTTAACTCACATTATTGTCTGGCATGAGGCTCTATTACTCCAATTTACCAAACTCTCCAACCAGCAGTACATGCACTGCTGTTGAAATGTGTCCATGAGATCCCGGAACAAGGCCGTAAAACATTCCACTTCATTCAAACTTTTTTTTTTTGGAGAAATAATCTTCATTAGTTAAGTCCAACCAAATCAAAGCTTTAAAGCAGAGAGAGAAGCTGTATTTATAACTTGCTAGATTTTCTTGCTTTTCTTCACTGGCTTTCATCACATCAGGCAGTGCAAAAGTTCAACGGGCACATGCACAAATTTGTTGATTCAACACAACGACCACTGAATGGATGGCATTTTCACAGTGCTTGTGTATGAGCATGTTCCTGTGAGTTTGAGGTGATGAGACTGAAGCGTAGCTTAGACCAGTGGTTTTCTTTTTTGTTTTTTTCAATCGACCCATTTTCTATGAGGTCAAGTGGTGATGCAATTTCACTCTTATGTGCATACACAAGGTTTCTAATATTTATTTACCCCAATTCAAGAATAGTTCTATAACTTGAGACTGAATATTTACAACTTTGCTGCAGTAATGAGGCAGCATACAGATGCTATGACACTGACAATTTATTTTACTGTAGACAACAACTTAAAAAGTCATTAATCTTTCTTTAAAAGAAAGTTTTTAATGTGATTACATTGCTCTTACTTTACTGAGAGTTTATCTCTACTTTATTGATGCTTTTTTAAAATACTTTTTTTTTTAGCCATGCTAGCGGCATGGCTCTGTCAGGCGGTATTATTAATGGAATATCACAACAAGCACTGAATGGACTGCTACCAAAATTTTGTACAGACATTCATGGTCCAAGAAGATGAATCCTCCTGACTTTTCCTCTTGTGCCACCATGGAGTTCACATTTGTGGTTTCTGGTGAAATGTCTAGTATTGGATGGAGTGCCAAGAAATTTTTTTCAGACATCGTATTGCCCCCAGATATGAATTGTAATCACTGTGCAGATCCCCTGCCGTTCATCCAGCACCTCAATCAGGTCAAAATTTTAATTTGTCCGATACTTTAATTATGTCTAAATACACCCTAGGCTGTACTTTGTGTTTATTGCTGATTAGCAAAGGTGAGCATGCTAACATGCTAAATTAAGATGTTGAACATGGTAAACATTGTACATGCTAAAAATCAGCGTGTTAGCATTGTCACTTTGAGCATGTTTGAGTATACTGTTTGATTGTGGACAGCTTCCACGACCTACTGATGACCAACAATGACTCAGACAATTTAGTCATGCCAACAGGCTATTTATGTAGCTACAGTTACAGTAAGAACAGTAAGTTTGAAGTCAATTTGCTGAGTTCCACAAAATGCTAACAGCAACCATATCCTGCAATAGCATGCTATGCTCATATCAATATCTTGGTTTTTGTTGTCAGAATTGGGTTTCAATATTGTAATTATATAAAATTATAATAATAATTATTATAACTAAAGCTACTCATTTTTATAGTAATGTTATGTTTATAACCTGCCTATACCCCAAAACACAAAAATCAACATCACATAAATTTTACATACTGCTTTTACTTCTAGAAGAAATCCTTACTGATAAATGTTAAAAGATTTTCAAATTACATACAAGTTTCACAGACAACTACTACAAGTCTGCATTGTATGATCAGAAAGATCTAATGAAGATGCTATCAGACCATTATCATTAGTGCTCATCATGTTGTACTGTAGGCGGCCGTGTTTTAAATGAAGATGTTAATGTGTGTGTTTGGCATGTTACAGAAAATGGCAGATTGTAGATTTTTGTTGACAGCTTTCAAGAGCACTTGGGGAAAGTTTTGAGAGAACACGCCTATATGAGTATATTTTGGTGACTTCCACTGTCATCCAGTTCTACTGACGATGCATGAAACATGATTTTAGCTGGAGGAGCTATAGAGTTCAGGCCCCCATATTACCTGCTTTGCAAACACTTAACAGAATCCGAAATAGTTCTATATCTAAAACCTGCTTACGCACCCACTCGCCTAACCCTTCCCTCAACCGTTCTCACTCACTCACCATCATACCCACCCCCACACACACTCCCTCCCTTGCCAGTATTAAAAAGTTGAAATTGATATTATCACTACCGCTTGTACTTCAGTCACTGCTGTTGAGACAGACGGCAACAAAAGTTGAGGTGAGGTCAACACTGTTTTGAGTGACATCACTGTGTGCTGTAATTTTCCACCTGTGAGTATGTGAAACTCAAGTTATTGCACACTTGATGGATATACACAACTTAGGCTCAGTTGACCTTTTAGTACCATGTTCCAATAAGGAACCCCTCATAAAAGGTTTACAAGTTGTAACAAATGGTTTGATCAATGGCTGATAAATCATTTACTTTTAAGAAAGTGGAACCAAAACATTAAATGAAATAAAAAGAAAGACAAAAATAGTTATTGGATAAAATCAATAAGGATATGTGCAAACTCAATGAGTCACAGCTCTTTGACTCAGGGAAAAAAATAATTTGTCTCTGAGAATACAGATTGGTAATAGTCTTTTGACAGTATTCAAATCTGTAAAAAAAAAAAGATCTTTTTACTGCTCGACTCACCTCTGCTCTCTGCAATTACTACTTCCTAGAATACAAGTGGTGTAGCACATTCATCATCCTCAGCTGTGATGAACTGAACAGTGTGCACCAAGTATTACACGAGGCCAGCAGGGTGACAGAGCCTTGTGCTATTGTGACAAGTGTTTTCCATTCATATCAGCATACTGTGTATATATACTGAATTTACCAGCTGCAGTAAATATAGACATTTTCCAATTGGTGCACGTTTATCTGCGATTGCGAAATTTTACAAATAGTTGTTTTGCAGCGCACAAAACACACACACACACACAAATGTCTCATGTTGCCCTCCACTTATCTTGATCTAGCAAATTATATCCAAGGCGTGTGTGTTTGTGTGTGTCTGTGTACGCAACTGTGTGTTTGACTTTCCTACTTATGCCACAGACAGCTGTTGTTTGTATTGCCCCGAGTGCTCAAACCTACTTTGTAATTAGTCCTATCTATGCTTTACTTTACTGAACTGATGAGTCGGGGGGGAGGAGGAGGAGGAGGAGGAGGAGGAGGAGGGGGGGGGTTAGGGTCCCACTTCTACCCTCTTCATCTCCACAACACCCTCTACCCACCCCCAATCCCTTCTGCAAAGTAGCGCCTGAATCACCCACACACACACACACACACACACACACACACTCACACACACACACACACAGCTCCAGCCAGAGACAATAGCTCCAACACAGAAGCCATGTTCAAAACAGCTGACGTTGAAATGTGTTAGTTTGTGACCTCATTGCAAAGGAATTGTGGACATATTGAGCCTATGTTTGCACGGGCTCGCGCTGAAACAACATTTATCAAAGTAACAAATCAAGGCTTAACTGCTAACATGATGTGAAACCTGTTGCCTCAAATGGCAAACTTGCCAACAACTTTCCTAAAATCAATACCACAGCCAGTAAAAACACACAAATCAGGTAACACAGGTTAAACACACAAATCAGAGTGTTTTACATTATCTTGAGGGTTAGAAAGAAGTTGAATAGGAAAGTTGAAAAACACAAGCCTTGTATAGGAAGGTGAGGGAGGAAATCATGGCAAGGCTGCATTTTTTTTTTTTTTTTTTTTTTTACCGAGAGGGGGATGGGTGGTTTTTAGATTGTCCCTCCTCCCTCTTCCTCTGTCTTTTTTCTCTTCCCTCTCATCTTTGTTCAAGGGCTGCCTGGCTAAAACAAGCTGCCCCTGCACACTGAATGAAAGTCATAATAAATGAGTTATAAGTGACTGGAAAAGAGCCAGCAAGATATTGTCACTGACTGGGAGTTTGTATGTTTACTTGAGATATTGTATATTATTATTATGCAGTGGCGGGTGTGTGTGTGTGTGTGCGTGTGTGTGTGTGTGTGTGTGTGTGTGTGCGTGTCTGTGTGTGTGTGTGTGTGTGTGTGTGTGTGTGTGTGTGTGAGAGAGAGTGAAAGAGTATGTGTGTGTGTGTGTGTACGTGCACATGGGAATGAGTGGGTGGGGTGTCAGGGGACGTGCACTGAAGTGAACATAAATGAATGAATAAACACGACTTATATTTAACATATTTTGAGAGGAATATTCATACAATGAAATGCATTTCAATGCAAAACGTTTATTTCTTCATTACACATCAACGTTCTCACAGTTTTTATCCCCTTTTCTTTTTTTTGTCTTTACATTTCAAACTTCTTCTTGCTAAATTATTTTATGATCTGTCAGGATAAAGAAAAAAAAAAAAACTTAGGAAAAAATTTATCATTTTCATCATCTCCCTTTTTTCCCCTCTCCCCTTCATCACCATACTGCAAATGGCTCTGGTGTATCTCCCAGTTTAATGACCACTGATGACGCACAACACAATTTCCAACTCCATCTATATGCTGTGGGTAGGCAGGGACACACAAAGCTCTTCACTGAAAACTCCTCTCTCTCTCTGTCTCTCTCACAAAGCCTGCATGCCTCTCATTTGTAAATCACTTAAAAGCATGACAAATGTGCATTGGAAGTTTCAGAGCGTCTCTGTTGAAAGCATTTGCGAGTCTCTCATTCACACCCTTCTCCGATACACAACCGCATTGTACTGACTAGACATATAGCTTGGCGTCAGACCAACAAGTCCTCCAAATTATACCACATAGGTCGTTTGACCATACGCTCCAGAACGACCCAGAGGAGCATTTTCTAATCAGACGCCTCTATCAGCAGTAATCAGCAGGACAACATAATTTGTCAAATCATTGTTACAAATAATGATGTTTTACTTGTGGTTGGAAACAGGAAGCGAACAGCAGTCTCCTGCAGCAAACTCTACTAAGTCCACTTTTTGCAAGTTAGTATCTAACCAGCCACCCAACAAGCCACCTCCAAATATGGAAATTTGTCACCTTTGTCACCCTGGCTGCTAGATGGCGTCTGTCACTCAAACGTAACTATAGGTCGTTTTGGCTATTGTGTCATTTTTCTAGGGAGGACAAGCTTCGTTAGATGTATGGTTATTGTTGCTTAACTGCTATCAGCTTAAATATGTAGCTGAAATATTTATTTTAATGAAAAGGCAATGTTAGCTTGTCCCTGGCAATGTTAGCTGTTTTCTTCTTTGCTTCTAAGAGAATAATGAGGTGTGTTTTGAATGATAGAGACAGGTCAGTGTGATTTGGCAGATTACATTCAGTGTTTCTATTTGTTGAAAAGAAAGGAGTTTTGTAGTTGTGAAATGATTTGAGCGCAGAGAGGCTGTTATACTGAAATCCAAAACAAAGGAGTCTTGTCCACAACACTAATCCCACAGAACATTTCTGCCATAGACTGGGAATTACTGTGTATTTCAATCATGTGATGGGCCATCAAGCCGGGGTTTACAGCATTTTCTTGTGTGTTTGGGTCGGTCTGAATGTAAGCCGTTGGGAAATGCAAAAGTATTTTACAATGTAGGTTCTGTATGAAACATACCGTATGTCAGCATGTTAACAGATTGACTCATTTAAACAAAAACGTGTGGACAGTAAAGGGAGGGGGAAGCATATTTTCAGCATTGCTTTTAAAAGTTGGGGTCATGACTCACCAGTGGGTCATGGAAGATTGTGAAAGGGTCACTAAGGTGTAACAAATACAAAACGCTAACCAACCAAAGGACTGTCTCCAAAGGACAGTTATTCACAGCTGCATCATAATAGTGTAGTCATAAAAATCAGATATCAAGTGGAAGAAATGTTGTGAAAAGTTTAGAATATGTGTGGGGAACTCGTATGCACTTGACAGTAAAACTGTACCTCTGCTTGAATTATTCTGTGGTATAACCACTGTACTTAAATATTGTGTTACCAGATTATTTGCCCCAATAACTAGTTTAGGGGGTTCTCTAACTGATAAAGCCAACATTTAGAAATGTTTTCAGTATGTTTTCTCTCCTCGTTTCTTCTTATGCTCTATGTGAAGTAATCAGAAACTAGCAACATCCAAAACATAAAGAAAATCTGTACACTTAGAAAGGGGCTTTACAAGATCAAAAATGCAAAAACCTATCAGGTCAACTTTTTAAACTTTCTGATCAATCAAATTATGCTCGTTTATACATGTATTGTAGGAAGAGAGATCTTGCATTGACAGAGCTTTTGTCAACAATTTCAACCCACATAGCTGGTAAACAAGCCAAGGCAAATTTAGACATAGTTAAAATAATTCATCATCTATTTTGAGGACAATGGTAGCTGTCAACAATTACTACTCACCAGACAGAAGAAGAGATACAGAGATGATTTTGACGTCAGTCATCTCATCACATATAGGCCCACTGGGTAAAGTTGACGGACTAAACAAATTCCTAAAAAGTTCAAATTACTCCTGTTTTTTGTCATTTCTACTGTGTTCGATTGTCATCATTGTTACTGGGATCAAAACACATGACGATGTGTGTTCAAGCCTTCCATGTCTAAGGACTATTCTCCCAGAGGTCTTAAGAGTTTCTGCTTTCACAGGAACGTTTACTGTCAAAACTGCTTTTGTCTAATAAAGCAACTTCCAAACTTACTTTTTACTGCTGTTATGAAGGAGTTCTGATATACTGTCTGTCATTCTCAAATGATTCCCGTTGTTTTTGTGCTTGACATTTTCACAAAGGAAAGCTAAGAGGAAAGCCTATTTTTAAGATGACTGAAAATCTTAAATTATTTTTTTAATTATTTCTGCAAATTATTTACTCTATACTAAATGTTCCTGGTCTTTTAACAATACAACTATAGCTTTGTGTTAGATATCACTGTGTGTTTGCTAATAAATTGTCATATGTCTTCATTATTTCATCTGTCTAAGACCATATTGACACTATGTAAGGGATTAAAACCTTATGAAACAATAACAAAACATACAGATTACCTAACAAACTGGCTGCCAAGCAGTTGTTGCTATCCTCACATAGAAACCCTGACAGAAGTGTAACACATGGCCCATGGCCATTTACTATTGTATGCAAGTCCCCAAGCACAGCCATTGCTCATGAGGAGTGCTTTCTAATCTCATGAGCCATAAACTACAGTAGGGAAGTATATGCTGTTGCTTTCACTCAGCGTTTTTGTGTTTTCTCTGTTATCTCCTAATGAGACATTTACACACCAGATGTTGTTTAAAATTAGTCAAATTCTCTTTGAATTCAGCTTGCAAAGTGACGGGGAAATAAGAGACGGGGAGATAATTTTGTCAGATCTATACACCGACTGAACTGGATTGTTTGAAGTGGAGCAGCGCCTCTTACGCTATCCACCTGACAATTTCAACTGATTCAGCCATAAATATGCTGCAATGAATAATTAATAAGGTATACTTTGTCAAAGGATACATTATTTATCTCTCCACAAGTTCTCAACATCTCTGTTAAGCATCTGGTCACTCCCTGCAGGACTGTTATCCATTCCACCTCACCGTAACATACGTAGTGAAAGGATTACACAACACATCAAAGTTTTCAGCTCTGGTCCTCAGCTCCCTTTATTTCTGCTTTGTCCCTCCGAACGAGCGCATGAAACACACATATGCACACCTCTGCTCCTACAGCCCCGCCACCACCCTTGTGTCTTTGTATGAGACCCCCGCCTCATCCCCATTGTCATGTTAATTACCTGTTTGCTCTGTTTTGCAGGAGCCCACCATCCATCAAAGCGTCTCCCAGCTTTTCATCTCACACAGTGCATCCCTACCTGTAATTAGGTTTGGGCAAGGGAGAAGATGGATTTTGTTAGCACCATGCAGAGGGGGAAAAAAGACATTAGGAAGTTTCCATGGCTGTTCTGGGACCAGCCTTTAATGGTGTCTAATTGATCTGCGCTGTCATGGGGCCATGGCTTCATGTGGTAGGAAGCTGATTATCCTTACGTGTCATCCTCAGTGCATAAGCATTAGCTCAGCACTCTGGCTTTTACAGTCAGATGCTGGTGCATGCTTGTGTGCGCACACAGGTGTGCACAAGGCTGCGATTATGTGCATCCAAATATAACTACAAATTTTCATGTACTCTGTGTCACTAAAACGTGGGGGAAGGGACTCTGTTTGCGCTTATGTCTATATGTGCATTTGCATTCAGGCAGTCACAGATGAGTATGCACTGTGTGTACAAGGGGCGAGTGTGTGTATATGTGGGGAGGGTATTTCTTTATGAGTGTGTATGCATGTTTGTATTTATAGTTGTTGAGGAGAGGAGAGGCTTGGCTGCGGTCAGAATAATTTAACATCCAGATGTGCGGAAGCCGGAGGGAAATCGATACAGACGATGGCTCCCAACCAGGTGATGAACATAATGTCATAATGCAGTAAGGATGGAGAGGGATTAATATTTAACAGTAATCTGGACTGAACAGATGGGCATTGCTGAAAACATTGAGGAGTGTTGAAGATGAGTTTATATCAAGGCCATGTAGTCACAGTTAACACTAATATATTAATCTAAATAATCATATTGAAATAATAATGAAGAGAAGCTGACTAACATATTTTTAGTAGATTGTGGATTACATTAGGGATCAGATTACACAACTAGGCTGGAATAATCATTTGAAGCTCTCATTAATTAAAAATATCCCTCCATGACAGCGTATGAACATCTATGTTCATGTTGTGTGGACGGAGAACATTTCAAAATTACATTCTCTATGTGTTTACTTCCATGTGTAAAGTAGCTGTATGTACTGTAGGGACGTCAATGCTGCTCTGCTGACCTTCAGCATGAAATGAAAAGTGTCTGATGCCTCTGGTGTGTTTGGAAGGGCTTTCTCTTTTCCGAAGATGGGCAGCCATGCATTATTGATTACAAAACACTCCTGCAATGCTATTTCATCTTTCAAGCACAGCTGACTGTGAGTTGGGCTTCATTTTACAGCAGTTCAGATTTAGTTTTGTATATTAATGTGTGCACCTTTTTTGTTTGGCTGTATGGTTTTGTTTGTGAAATGTTTTCTCCCTCTTTGTCCTTCCCACCTCCTTTCCCTATAGTACCCAGTGGGAGGCTAAATGGTAGATATGCAGAAACAACTCCCTTATCTCCACATCCCTCTACACAGTGCGCTGACAGTGAATTGCACAAGACAAAAGACAAAGGTAGGCAGAGACAAACCAATATGCAACAATGGGTGGGTGAAACACAGTCTTATGGTTATCACACCAAGTCTGTCACATCCAACAGCATTTATCTGACTGTATTTTGAGCTATGTGTTACAGTAAGTCTTACAACACACAATATCTGCATACCAAGACACTGTGTGTACATATACATATCTAGTTATAAATTCTTCACAGTGCCAAAACCCTTTATCTGTAATCCGCACCAAGTATTTCAGATTTAGTAATACTTCTAGATATATTTTTTTTGCCTGCATACATTTTATATGTTGGTATATTCTCATACCACACATGCATTTTTCTGTCACACTATGCTCTACTTGTGCTGTTTTGCACAGCCTGCATACTGTTAGCAAGATCTCATTGTAATTCTAGTGTTTCAGTTACTGACTATGAGATGTTGAATGTAAATGTTGCTGAATTCTTATTCATATTCTATATTTTTTCTGTCTCTGTCTTTTGTAGCTGCAACTTTTCGTATTTAACAATCATTAAGGGTTTGTCGTGTCTTGAATTCTCACAAAAAACAAAACAAAAGATACAAATCCTTTGCATGGACAAAAGCTTCTTTATTAAGGCAGAGACCCAGCAGCCCTGGGAGTGTTGCTGAGCGTGGCCTTACCTCCCTGGTCCCCCGTTGAGGATGGTCACAGGGGAGGACGCCCATGGCGACCATGGCTGTCAGATGCTGTTTTCATGATGCCGAAGAATGATTGGTTTCATGGATCTGGACAGTGCTCTCTGACAGCGCAGGGGGGAGATTGTACCACACCTGGGAGAAGAAACACTGGCAGGATGTGAAATGTTACTGAACAAGGTCGTTCCAAGGGTCATTGTAAGACCTGTCACCCCTTTCCCCGTCATTGAGGATTCATAGCCTGGCCTTGTGCTACATATGGAGAATATTGTGTCTGAATTGATCCTTTGTTTGAGATTGGAGTCAGACTTTGTCTTTGTCTGCCTCTGTGTGAGGTGATGGTGAATCTACAGACAACAATGTCTTGGTTTGAAAAGAAAAAACATACAAGCCAAAAATCAGCAAGGGCACCATTCAGACAACTGATGTCTCTGTTCTGACTCTGAATAGTCTGATGTCACTAAAATGCAACCGAAGCTTCCCATTGCTGAGAAATCATGAAATTAATCTTTAATTGCATAGGAGTTTTTCACTTGCACAGATACCTCATCTGCAAAGTGTTGCAAACAAGCACCGCATTTTCAAGTCTGACTCATGTCTAGCCTTGTCTGTGGAAAGGCACTGCTAGTATCATTGATGTCGGTGTTGTTGGTGAGGCTTGTTAGCATGAATGACAAGGCTAGAGATGGGACTCAACAATAGCAGCTCTCTCACTCTCAGCAGGTTTTTTTCACAACATGAGTTAAGCATGTCTCCAGGAGAGGTGGGCTTCCTGACAATCTCACTCCCAGAGCCCATGACAATTTTAATGATTGATCACTCTCCTCTTGACTGCAGCGAGAGGGAAGACAGCAGACAACAGAGCGAAAAAACAAAAAAAAAAAAAAAGGAGAGGGAGGAAAGAGGGGCGTGGACAATCCCACAAGGTCAGAATGATGTCCAGTCTTTTGTTTTCAGTGGTGAGATCAGTGGCCTGTGCAGCCGTGAGGGGACAGGCAGAGTAACTGGCGGCCTTGCAGGAACAGATGTTCTTACACAATCAACATGCACTTCGTTGGTTGCTTATTCACTAAAAGTAAAGGGGCTGACTTCCCCTTTTTTGAAACAAAGAAAAACACAGCAACGAGCCACAGCTTTTCACCTGTAGGCCGACAACGACAAAAAATGTTGCTGTGGCAATCAGGCTTCTATACATCCTGCAAAAGGTGAATTCATACAACAGATGGGGCATCTATTTATAGACATGTTAAATGTACAATGTACAAGATCCTGTTTGAGGAACTTTGAGTTTAGGTGGTGTTCTTTTCTTTGTTTGTTCAGATATGGTGCTTCTTTTTTGTTTTATTCCAGACTAGACAGAAATGTAAACGGCCTTTATTTTCTGTTTGTACCACTGGATTTGTACTGGAAACCACTGTAAACACTACATTATATTGCACATGTGCTATGTTTAGCCTGCAGTATCCAGTTCTGGACACTGTGGTCTGAATGGAATACTTGAAGTCAATTATCTACTAGCTCACCAAACAATTCCACCAGCAGTTTGAACTGTATAATAATGTGAAGTGGAAAATCCTTTTTCCAATGCAACCGCTGAAATAGTGATGATATCAAGAACAGTAATTTGTGGTCCATCAGCTGGAACAAACAGGTTCTCCAACAGTTACATTTCATGGCAATTGGTGAGGATTGAATCATAATGGTACACTCCATCACACATACACATCCTGTAGCTGATCTGAAAAGCATAGAAACTTACAGTAGACAATTTTTAGTAACAGGTCTTCTACAACAATGCCAAGGTGGCCCCCATGGCAAAAATGGTTCCATGACTTTTATTACTGAGTCAGACTGCTTTCTGTTTGTGAATGTTCTCCTAACAGGACAAACATTAGAAGACTTCTCCCTGACTTCCTCAGAGAATTGATCAAATTAATTTCTGTTTCTGCAACGCACATCTAAAAACTGTATTCCAAGACCAGTTGGAACCCTGTGGAATTTATTTATATTTTGTCACTAATTAAATCAATTAACCTACACAAATTATTAGTGTTTTTGTTCCAATTACTCTGAACATCCATCCATACTCTCTTGTTCTTCCCTCATTTTAACACACATCTCTGCTCCCTAATGCTCTGTATTCCATAAATAGAGTCCATTGAAAACATAAATTCTCTTGACTTCCTGTCATTATGAATGTATGAAGACTGTTATCAATACCAACACCAGACTAACAGCCGAAGACAAACATTTAGGAAGTGACTCGGTTCATGTGATTATAGGAAAAAGATAACCATAGTCTTTCACACTACCTTAGTCATCCTGTATGAATTTTTGTGTGGTTGTGCACGCCCCCTGCATGTCTTTCAGTTGGAGTGTAAAATAAAGTTCAAGTGTTAGGATACTCACCACATGAACACACTAATTATATTAATAATACTCATTTTGCCAGGCAGAGGAGGTAGAGGAGATAAGATGTGAGTGAAACACAGTCTTTCAGGCAGTTGAGATCAGTAGCACAGTCTTCAACACAACCAATCCCATTTCATCAGCACAGTCAGTTTGCTGGCATCTCAGGGATTATTGGGCCTTAAATGACCGAAGCCATTCATAACTCACTGACTCCCTCTGCTGGTATTAAAGAGAAATCAGAAAAGAGGTTTATTGCCAAGTAGGTTTGCATATACAAAACTTGCCTTTGATTGCGCATAACAATCAAAATATATGCAAAATTAAGTAATAATAAATAACATAAATTGGAAGTTTACAGTAAAATATATAAAATATAGTCTAAGCGATGATGTAATGGACAGTAAACTAATAGTCATTTACAACGCACCTCACACCCTGATGTGAGTTAAAAACTAATATGTTATACTTTTTTATTATTATTATTTATTTTATTTTTTTATGTCTGATAGTCCGGGACTTGAGCTGTGTCATTGGTGAATTTATGGTCACCTTATTATACAGTACCTTATGGTATTTTTATTTCTTGTGGTAATATTGCAGCAATGTCTCTATTGGTAATGGATGTGTCACTGGCAATCCATACTGAGTAACATATATTTCGAGGTGTTTTCTCTCCTACACTACCACTAGAACTTTTCAGTAATGTTCCTCATGGGGTTTGCAGTATAGCATGTCTGTAATGCAGTAATGTATATGTTAAATGAGATCAAACTAGCCTTATTAATCAAAATCTCAATTGCATTTAGCTAGCCTAGATGTTAATCAATTGTCAGATTCCAATTTCTTTTTCACTATATGCACGTTCACGTTTAAACCATTATTTACTTTAACAATACAACTTTTTACTGTTGTAAACTTGGTCAGACTTACCTGCTAGGGATCCCCAGGGCAAAAAATAAGTTTTCGGCCTCTATAATCCTCTGTTTAAACACAAGTCTATTTAGGTAGCCCATATGCACTATAACTTTGGACACAGGGCCTCTCTACAAGAAAGGTATGGGTAGACAGAACATGTAATAATGCAGTGGGCTGCCCACCTTTGTCCTTATCATTTCAGTTATTGATGTGCTTTAGTGGTGTATACTGGCAAACAATTAAGATACAATTAAGAACAAACAATTAAGATTCTTGGCTTTCGGGGCCCCTGAGGGTTTACCTAAGTTACAGTACAGCTCTAGGTTACAGTACAGTGGTCTAAATTATTTATCATAAAATTTAAAAAACAACAAAATAAAGGTATTTGTTGATGTTTATAACCTATGCATGTTGTATTGTTTACCAATACAACCACATTGTTTGAAGACAACAACAAAAAATAAACTTAACCTAACTTGCACTGAGGGTGTACACATCATCTACGAATATTTAATTAATAAGTTATTCAGAATTATGAACTAGCGCATTCCCTTATTGATAAGACAGAAAAAGAAGTGTTTGTTTTTGTGTGCACCTGTACACCCACATGTACAAAGAAGCAGACGGTAGATGTCTCCCTACTCCGTGCAGCTGTGTGTCTGCACGGATACGCTGCTGTCCACAGATGACCAAGTCGCCATTTTGAAAAGCAAATTGTTCACAGCACACCCGCCCTGAGTACTGGAACTATGCCGCGGGGCCGGCCTCGCAAACTGAGAGTTAAAAGCAACGACGAAACAGGTAACAAGTACCAAAATGCAGCGAATAAAAAATAGAGACTATGATCTATCCAAATAACCCGGTGTTATTTGGACAAACATATCTGCGCCTTATATAATAACACTTCAATGTAGTGTATATAGTCCCCGGATATAGTATTGCGGGTGGGCTTTGCTTTGTGCGGCGAAGGAGTGATTGAGGCGGAATGATATTAATAACGTTTCGGTGGCTCTTCTTATTGGCTTTCAGTCTAAATTGGTGTCCGTGAGAGGAAGAGCGGTGGTGCTGTGAAGCGTTAAGTTAAAGTACGCTTTTTGGACTTTATCGTTGTTTTATCAGCAATTCACCGTTAGCTTGTGTTTTGCTAACTAGCTCGTTTTGCTACCGTGTAGCTTCGAGGCTAACACGCTAAAAATGTTGCCCATTGTTATTTTTGAACGCGTGCAACACTGTAGCGAGTCTGTCCAGCTGCCGACGGATCAGTTATGTATGGAAGAAGTTGCCACATCCACATTAATACCGACACCTCAGATGTGTTGTCGGAATGCATTCAGTTTGGTAGCATTTGGATGCCATCATCGGAATACAATATTGCAAATTTAGCTCAGTTATGATATATTTTCGCTAACTTAAATTGTACGTTAGCACGTGAATCCAAATGCGGATGCCATCTATAGTTGACGACAAAACATTAAACACGATATCATGTTACATTTTTATTTTGAATTTGAATTATTTCCTATAAAACACGTTAGCTAATACACTGTCCTAGCAAAGCTATTGAAGGTGACAGCCAGCATGGGCGTGTGTTAAATACCATAAAACAGTTTGTCTCGTCAGAAACATAATATAAACATGAGGTGACAGGAACCCAATCAATTTGTTTTACTTTACTCAATACATTTATACTTAACTGCATTTGCTGTGTGTAAAGGAGTTAAGGAGAGAGTGAAACCAAGTCAGATCAATATTTGCTCTTATTAATAGTCTTCTTAGTGCTCAGACCTTTGATTACTGTCATTGTTAAACATACAAATGTAGTGAGGAATAACATTTTAGAGGTATTTCTTTTTTTTCAGTGGAAAGTTAACTTTTTATAAACTGGATATTATGTATAGGACATAAAAAATGTTGGAAAAAATACCTTCAGGTTCAATTGAGTGTTTCTTTCATTGCGGGGTTCAATGTTAATGTTTTTATTTGTTTGTTTGTTTGTTTGTTTGCTTGTTTGTTTTTTTCACTTGGCCAGTCAGATAAGTGGGTCAGAAATCTACTTGCTTGATGTCAATTTTTACTTGCCGTATACAGATTGTTTTATTTATTAGCGGCTATTAAATGACAACAAAGACTAGAGTTAATTGTCATGTTTAATCTTTATTTAAGTAGGCTAAATGAAACAGACAAAGGACACAGGGTGTCATAGATGTAAAGCAACAAACATTCTTGCATATGGAAAATGGTATGACCCATCCCCTATATTTCACTGAGCACAGTTTTTTTGATCAGCCCAGTTGCTTTCAAATACTGGAATAGACATCCTAATCCCATGGCAAATACATTTTTTAGACTCATTTCTTCCACTCCAAGCTTCCTGAATTTCCCTCTCTAATGTTTCTTGCTCTCAAGAGTATTTATTGCAGTGAAAAATGACATGCTCCATTGATTCCTCTGTTTGAAATGCTCACATAATCATGAGGGATATTTGCTTCATGCATCACACTACAAGCCTACTCAATGTGTGATTGGTCGACGGCGCATGCCAATATTTTCCGATGCGTGCGAGTGGAGGGGGCTATGCTGCGTGCTGGAGAATGAGATATTGCAACAATATTGTAGGGATGACTATTGGTGCTTTCATAAAATATTAACACAATGAGGTTTTTGATAAATAATCATCAGTAATGTGGATATAATGACGGCAAATAATTGAACAGCTAGAACAGTCTGGTAAGTTCGAAAAGTGACTCACTTTACTGTAATGCAGCCTTTGACAGCAGGAAAAGACAACACTTATGCCATATCATGATATTATGATATCCAAAATCTAAGACGATATCTAGTCTCATATCATGATATTGATATAATATCGATATATTGCCCAGCCCTAATTTATGATACGACGATGATCGAAAAAATTATTTAAAATTTATTATTTACTTTTTTTACCGCTTGCTTGATTAGGCAGTGAGTTGCTAGATTTACTAGCCCGACATGGTATTTCACTTACCCTGAGCAATCGGGTAAGCCTTATTGTTGAACCATGATCATTAGCAGCCTTCAGTAACAGGTCAGACTCTTGTGTCCTGCATTGGACTGTGAAAATGTATAATAACCTTCATTAGAAGAGCCATAATCCTGCTAGCTTTGTAATAATTTCATGTAGCCTAATTGTAAGATTAACCAATTCCACTTTATACTGGAACTCCCACAGGTCCCCAGACCTCATTTTTCAGAAACACTGAATTTCTATGGATGACAACATTCAACATTCACCACCAATTTTAAATTCTGGAGAGAAGGCTATCATATGATGGTCTCTATAAGGGCAGTAATACAGTAACTGTTTGACTGTTGCAAACCTTTGAGTTCAGACACAATAATAATAATAATAATAATAATAATAATAATTTTATTTATATAGCACTTTTCAAAACACTGTTACAAAGTACTTAACAATAAAAAGAACACACTTAAAATGTCAAAACCAATTGAAATCCATAAAAACTAAGCACATCGTAAAAACACAGAGATGCCATAAAATATAATAAGCTCACCAAAAAGCAATTTGAAACAGGTGGATTTTTAACAGTGATTTAAAAGACGAGACAGAGTTGGCAGGTCTGATCTCTTCAGGCAGGTCATTCCAAAGTCCAGGAGCCTCGACTGCAAAGGTTCTGTCCACTTTATGTATCAGTCCGGACCTCGGAACAACAAGAAGCGATGCATCCGATGATCTCGGGGAGCGGGAAGGGACGCAGGGCAATAAGAGATCTGATAGATAGCTTGGGGCAAAGCCTCTCAGGGCTTTGTAAGTAATCAATAAAATCTTAAAATCTATTCTAAAAGCAACAGGTAGCCAGTGAAGGGAAGCCAGAATTGATGAAACGTGATCATGTTTCCTATACCTAGAGTTAAAATCCTGCCAGCAGAGTTTTGGATGATATTTAAAAGCATACAGCTGCTGAACACAGCACCTAATGTAATTGAAGAGGGTAGTGGCAGATGTACTGTATCATATCTCTTTTCAGCTATTCTTGTCAGGAGAAAGCCTCTCGAACCAAATTAAGATATTGAAGTGTTCTCTCTCGTACTTCACATTAGATGCGGATCCCAGTGAAAGTAAGGCGGAAAGTTTCAGCGATGGAGAATTCAAGGACAAGAAATGCACGATATGCTCTCAGATCTTCACCACTGAGAGCCAGCTGCAGAAGCATCTCCGAGAACATGAGATCAACGATAAGGTAAATACAGCACGACCGTGTTCGCACTCACAGCCATAAGAAGAAATCGAGTTAATTTGATTCCATATTGAAATCTTGAGAATCTACTTCTAGTTGCTGTTGTTTAGTGATAGGCCCCTAAACACTGGAGCAGTTGTGATTTGTGAGCTTTTCAGTTTCATATTTGAAGTGTCTTGCTGGTTGCTGACCAGTAAGTTCAGGGAGATGCTGTAATACAACGCCAAGCCAGGCACCACAGGATATTCAGTATTAGTGTATGAGGTGATGAGGTGACAGTACTGCTGCAATAAGTTTAGTTTGTGAGGTAAACAAACACAATGCTTTCTGGAAAAATTCAACAACCTCCTCCTTAGAAAATATGAATCCAGCCAACGAGTCATCAGAGCAGTGAGACACTGTGATAGAAATAAAGAGGGAATGCTTTCATGTGAAGTTCGAGGCTGAACAGTATCTTTCTGAAGCAAAGCCGTCCGTGATTAGAGGCGGTCGAGGGATGTGAGAGTCACAGAGGTATTAGAGGAGAGTGTTATAGTCTACAGGTGATGTTACACCGTCAGCTGCAACAGAAGATGATACTGGACAGAGAGCTGCAGACAGACACAGAAACAGCTGTTGGAGTGAGGGAAGTTTCCTAGCAACTGCTGAAATATAGAAACCAATAAAAATCATAAAATCTAAAAAAAACCTTAAAGTAAGTTCAAATAAATTAGCAGCCATGATGATGATAACATGATTAACAGAATATTAACTTTGCATTAAGTTTGTTTTAGTTATATATTTAGGTTTTTGTTCATTTCAGTATCATATTAATTCAGATTAGGTGATAGTAATTGTAAGTCATACAAGTGTTTCTGCCGTGTGAAGAGAGGCAGAGACGATCTACTCATGACTCATACGACAGGTCTGGACCACTCGTAAAAATTTAGTTTGTGCCTAAGAGAAAGTACAAGATAATTGACGAATGCCACGAATGTTCTTAAAAAAACTTGTACGTGCATCTTAAGAACAAATCTTATGGTATGAGCGGTTCTTGTATGAGGCCCGTTTTCTCAGCTTCCAGCTGGATTTGAGCCAAGCTAGTGGTTTACTGTCAAAGCTGTTTTTTATTCATGTTCCGTGCCCACAACGTTTAGGCAGTGTCATTGCTTTTTCAGCTCAGATGATTTCTCCCAATCTGGAAGTTTGAAGCCGCCGCAGATGCTATTGTTTATCTGGCAGACTAAGCTCAGGTCTCAACTTAGTCTGGCAGTCATAATATTTGGTGCCAGCTGCATCCAAAGCTTCAAAAACTTGCTGTCTCCAGCAGCATGGTAGACTTCCTCTTGTATTTTCCTCATGTGCGACACATCTGAGGTTGCTTACTAATCCCTGCGCAAATGACGTCAAAGCCACGAAGTTTTGTGTCATTGCATTGTCTTCAGGTTATCGGGGTATTTACTAATATTGAAGATGCAAATGAGCACAGGAATTGAGCTGATTTAAATGACTTCCTGCTAAAAAAAAAGACTCGATACTGGGCTGTTTAATGTCTTGTGCGTGTCTGGAAAGCAGCAGAGCTCAAAAGGATGTGTTCCCTGCTACTGAATATTGATTGAGGAAACTATAATGGAGCTGCACTTGCACATTTAATAAGATTATCATAAGATTAGGTAGTCATAAGTCAGTCATAGTACACCAGACTTGATTTGCTGTGAGCCATGCCAAGAAAAAAAATCATATTTAAGCAGTAGGCCACTTGTGTTGTCATGGTACTGAACAGAGAGCTACTTTCTCGCCTCAACTAAATGAAATTTTGCTAAGTAGAGCCAAAGTTGCTTAATCCAACCCACAACCTCCCCCCTTGGCTAGAGTCTCTCCCTCCATGATGCTCAAAAACAGTCTTAAATAGCGCAGCAAATATTACACCCCCTCCTCTCAGATGTTGAATCACAACCGCAATTTCCTCCACTGCAGTGGTCACTCGCCAATAATAGTAAATTGGTTTCAGCGGCTATTTGTATGAATTTCCTTCCCTCGTATTTTGTGGTCCTACAGTACATAGGAAAATCCCAAAATACACAGCCTATCACATTACCCCAAACCACTTCATCTCCAACACTTAGTCCTGAGTCACCAGATGAGTCAGTTTTCATTTTTAGAACCAATCCATGCTTTGTAGTGTACGATAATTATCATGTGTTCAGACATTGTGTGAAGAATGTTCCTGCCCATCAAGGAGGTACAGTGTGAGGATGGTGTTAACACTTTTTTTTTGGAGTAGGTGGTATGACTGGACAGTTTCGTGTGGGAGCGTATTCTTTCGTAGAGCAGCAGATGTTTTTTTGTGGACGTGCACAAAAGCATAGTGTATTAATCTATGCTGAGTCATGCAGTATCTCATAAGCATTCATTCACGTATATTTTTTAGTTAGCCTTTAAAAAAAGTGTCCAGGTGCCTCCTCTTCTCTCTGATTTCCAGCATTTTACAGCCTCGGCAACACATCTCGCCCATCTCCCCTTTTTTAGATCCGTCTACACTCGCTTCCTGTCTCTTTCTTCCTCTGCCTCTCTCACACACAAACATAAACACATCATCCCAGATAATGTGAAGGGGCTAGGGTAGTTAAGGGGCAAGGGTATTCACTCCATGCTTTTAACAAAAAAAGTAAGATTAAGAAAAATACTTACAATGTAGAATTTTTGATTTTATGTCCATTTGTGGCCATCTCTTTCTCACTGTTGGTGTGAAAAGGCAATAATAGGACCCTACCTCTTCTTCGTTTTTACAGTCGCACCTGTACTTGAAGGCTATTTCGGTTTCAAGGCCAGTACCTTCACTTTCGTAGGCGCACTCTGCAAGCTGAAGAGCTGTAGCCTTGGGGTCCGCCACTCTGAGTGAGACCAGTGTTACCGGTGTTAGTGTTGCTCTTGCCCCTCACCAGTCAGAAAACACTCTGAAAGTAAAGTCAGTCAGCTCCTGTAATAGAAATGAAATTTAATATTTGAACTATTTCTGCCACACGGGGAGGAAAAGATCTGATGTCGTCTGTTAAAATTCTGCACTTGTATCACAATTTTTTTTTTTAATCTGTTTCTCCCTCTCACTCCCAGGCAGAGACACTAAAAAGAAAGACTACCCACAGACAAACCATTGATTATTATTAGATTTTAACACACTTGTTACTTTTCAGGTGTCCATTCAAGGCTCCAGGGGACACTTGTCATTAAGTAGAACATGGGGAGAGCAGGGGGAGAAAGGTTTCCAAATTCACAGTAAATGTAGCTGCTCGAGTCAGTTAAGGTAGCACATTGATTGAGGTGTAATAGGGTCCCCTTCTGGTACGTCTATCCACACCGTCTCCTGCTGGGTCCACCCTCCCAAGACCAGGAGGGAGAGTTAGCAGCCATAAGGACTACCTTGCAGAGGGAGACGTCTGAAACCTTTTGCATTATCTGCTACCTTGCTTTACTTCTCTTTTCTCCCTTGCAGCCTCATCGATGCGACCAGTGCCCACAGACGTTTAACGTGGAGTTCAACCTCACACTCCATAAGTCCACACACACAACCTCAGACTTCACCTGCCCCGTTTGCCATAAAAAGTTCTCCCGCATCGCCAGCCTCAAATCCCACATCATGCTGCACGAGAAGGAGGAGGTCAGTCAACCGGCCGATTAAACACGAAACCGTCATGATTTGCATTCACTACCCGTTAGAAAGAACTTTTATTTCTCTGTTTTCTCTCTCCTCTACCTCCTTTGCTACCCGCCCTGCAGAATTTGATCTGTGTAGAGTGCGGAGATGAGTTTGTTCTTCAGAGTCAGCTCTCTCTGCACTTAGAGGAGCACCGCAAGGAGTTGTCAGGCATCAAGGTTTACACCTGCAAGACCTGCGAAAAGGAGCTCAAGTCGTCTGCACACCTCAAGGAGCACATGAAGAGTCACATCAAGATGAGGTCAGGCGGGGCTTCAGATGCTGATTTATTTCATTTGACCGAGCCAAACGAAAAAAAAAAGAAAAGCTGGAAGTTAAAAGGGAAGCATGAATCCAGCAGCTATTATAAGAACTATGAGGTTCTTGTTCTCAGCAGCGTAGAGTATAAATCTACAGAACCTGCTGAATGAATTGTTCCTCTAATGAGAACAGCTTTTAATGCTGCTGTGATAATTAGATTTGTGCATCGCAGCTGTCTACACACAGTATCTTACATTACATATAATTTTATTTACTCATTTATAATGCTGAATGAATTAGAGGGATGCAGTGTTCTGAGGCTGTTTGACTATCAAGGGACACTGAAACCTTCCAACGAAAGCCATTCTTGTGAAATCCTTTTAGGTGAACAACCTGCAGTGAAACAGATTTCACAAGTTTTACAAAAAAAAAAACCTTCATCACTCTGGAATCATTTCTCTGGTAATTTTAATGGTGAAAAATATGCAAAAGCTTTGGTCACAGGTGAACCTTTGTCACAGTATATCTGTTTTGCACATGCACTCTGCCTTGGCATGGACTTTTGTATATTCCCATAAGCTTCTGTTAAAAAACAGAGCAATGATTTATGCTTTCAACCATTACACCTTGGTGAATGAATAGAGTAAACATGGCAGGCACTTTTTCATTACCATAAATAAAATTCCAAAATAATCCTATGCAGTCCGCAGTGCTCTGAGCAAACCATCTTTAGGCTGTTACTAGTGGAAGATAGACTTCAGAACCAAGGTCAGAAAAGAGCCTAGTAATAACAAAAGCTTGGGAGGATGTCACTAGTGCATTTAACACTTTATAAACGCAGAACTGCATATGTGGAAATTGAAAAGATAAGGTTTGATCTAAAACTAGAGGCAAAAAAAGCCAGTATTAGGGATTTATAATACCCAAACAACTGAGATGGGGTTTTAGTCAGGGATGTAGCAGCCATCACAGTGTCCTGTGATGCAAAAACACTTACTACATTTACCATGGAACTGAAAAGTATGTTATTATCAACTGACTCCACAACAGTGTATGTAAGAGGTGCGAAGTGGGAGTAAAGCAAGGTTGAGGGTTTTTATTCATCATGTCTATGGCATCTTCCACTTCTTGATAACACCCCATCACCTTGTGTAAATGTCAAATACATACATAGCAACAAAAAGAAAGAAAACATCATATCGCTGTGATTTTGATGGTCCATTGTCAATGCATGGTATGTAAAACCATTTTTGACATGTTTTTGTGTTTTCTTCTTCTACAGGCCGCTCACCTCTAGTTCCAGAAACTACAAGAAAAACATTGATCGCAGCGGGTTCTCAAACAGCTGCCATCACTGTGGAAAGGCATTCAAAAAACCCAGCCAGCTCGTCAGACACATACGAATACACACAGGTGAGCAAGAAGCACAGAAAATGATCACCATGTTTAAGGTTTTCATGATCTTAATCCACATTTTATGATTCATGCTCATAGGAGTGTTGGTCAACAGATTCTACAGAACCTTAAGTTTTTAATGTTTTCTAAGCTGTGGGTGGGCGCTGGCACCAGGTTGTAATGTGCGATAGTGGTGGGGGCTTGATAGCCTGCTGTTCTAACGCCGGAGGGTGTGGGTGCAGCAGGAGACTCTGCGGGTGTGTGGGCTGAGGTGGAACAAAAAGGAGAGTTACCAGTTTTATTTCCTTATCCGAGTTTTTAATTAACTTATAATTAAATGACAGGCGGCATTATGTAAGCCCTGAAGTTTTATATTTGTAAAGTTGTTTTACTCTGATTATGTTTTCTTTGATTAACTGACTCCATGACATAACACCACCGACTCCCGAGTAGTCTGCTGTGTTTACCCCCCATTTCTGAGAGCATGTACACCTTAAGCTGGGTTCATCACGCATTCAACTGTCATGCAGAGATGTTGTGTGGGTAGAATTTCGATATGCTGTTTAAATTCTAATATTCCTGTGCCGCTGTGTGACTGTTGAGCCGTCTGAGTTGAGGTAATGTAGCCGGTAGCTTCCACCCACATGTGGTTTACACATCATCCACGTGTTAGTTTGTTTGGTTGGCCGGCTGGCTGGATGACTAATGGCGGATGGAGTCGATTCTGCTGTGCTTAGAATCTCAAACAGCCCTTAAGCTGATGAGGTGAAGAGTCGCTTCAAGAGGCTACACGCACAAACACACATGCCTCATTCTCTCTCTCTCTCTGACGCACAGAGGAGTTGGTAAGAGTATTAGATTGTATTTGAGTCATGTTTTATTAAGGTCTGAAATGATACAAGAGGTGGCCGTATGTTGGTGTCATGGTAACAAAATTGCATAGTAATATAAAATGATGTATTTTCATATGTGATTGACAGATGGACACAACCAGGCTGTCATGTATATTTTTTGTCTAAATGTATGATATAGATAAAAAAAAAGTATTTACTTTATCTATTAATTATCTTATATATGTTTTTTTGTTTACTTTTATTGAAATAATAAAGAAATAGAGAATAGTTTTAGAAAAATACAAACCCACTTATTTTTCAAAATTAGATGCTTCTGCTTGAAAAAAGTCACATTAGTTTACTGATACAAATATCTATTGTTGTAACCAGCCTCAAAAGCTGCTTTAAGTAATGGGACTGTTACAACAGCATGCAGTAACTGATGTCATCGTAAAGAAACCCCTAGTATTTACACCCATCCATCACTTTTTACCTTTTATTTTGAAGTTATCAAGTTAGAGTATCAAGTATCAACTTGGTTGAAATTTTTCCAGTATCCTCATGGCTGTTATTTGACCTTGCCCTTCCTCAGGTGAGAGGCCCTTCAAGTGCACACATTGCGGCAAGGCTTTCAACCAGAAGGTGGTGCTGCAGACTCATATGGTGAGACATACTGGGGAGAAACCTCACCTCTGCATGTTCTGCCCTGCCTCTTTCTCCCAGAAGGGGAATCTACACTCCCACGTTCAGAGAGTTCATTCTGAGGTAAGAGCACAGTAACACAGGTTTGTTGCCTCTACCCTCGATCGCTCAAATTTACAACCTCAAATACTGCATTAGAAATGTCTCCGTGTGATTTGATGCCATCTGTGATGCTAATTGTGTATAACATCAAAGAGCAGTTTAAGAGCAGTTTAAAACATTCTTAGATTTTCCTTCCACGTCCGTAAGTTTTAAATGAAAAGAAACTTTGGGCTTATCACCATTATATTCTTGCAATGTGGAAAGTTTACTGTAGAAGAGTTTCGGTGATCTTGAAATACAGTTGCAAATTGCAGAAAGTTTCCATCACTGTCTGATATGTAAAGACAAATGTGAGACATTCATCAATATTTGAATCCCCCTAAATCCTCTTGGGATGACGTACCAATTAGAAATGACAATTACAAATTAGAAATAACGATTAGGAATGAATTTGTTTTTAGTGTGATGACAACAGAGATGATGTTCTGTGGATTCTTTTAATTCTTGGAGCTATTTTCATCTGCTAAAGAGCAGACTTAATTTTATAATGAGTACAGTTTTATTTGTTTTGGGACTTTATAGAAATAGTTATAGGAATAAAGAGGCCATTGCTATAACTACTTCACTACATTCATAATGTTTTGCCCATCCTCCTTCCCCACTTAGTTTGGGAAAATAATGATTTTCACTTGACATTATATTCAATGGCTCATGAAAGTCACATGCTCTACATACAGAATCATTGCATCGTGGGTTTCTGCTCCCAGGGTCTTGGCACAATAATACTTTTAATTTCTTGGCATACACACATAACATTTTGTAGAAAACAGCGATATTTTGAAGTGTTTGATTTGGACATAGAATCGCTTCCCCCCAGAAGTGAAGGAAACAGCTTCTGATAAAATCTGGCAGTTGCTTGAATTGAAATGAGTTACTGATAGTGCAGCGTTTGTTGTTTGGTTGCAAAGATGTTCCCTAACTTCATCAAGCAGGAAACCAAAAAATAAATCTCCCTGGGAGAGCCAAATGGTTTCAAGTTATGGACTTGCACATACATTTGAAATGCTAATGCAGCAGTTCATCATGCACAAGAAATATCAGATACTTCAACCTTGGGCTGGACTGATGTAAACATTTTCAAACGGGTTTGATATTAAGCCAAATACCGGACCGGACCAGTAATACCGAATTTTACCACTAGGTGTCACATTTGACTCAGCTGTTCCCGAGTGGAACACAATGAGAGCCCATGAATGATAGTATAGTGGCACCGCAGCATGGATGTATTATAAGAGCTGGATACCAGACTAAAAATGGCGCCCATTCATTCCTATAGGAATTGCTCGCCTGGCGCATACGCCAAAAAAAGTTTCTAGCTTCCGGGTTTGCCTCTGCATTGTGCAGCCCACTGAATATGCGCAGTAGTGTTTCCCCCACTGGCCTGCAATACCGTGAGTGGCCACTGGGAAAAATTGGCTGCAAGGCTAAGCGGCGACGCCTTATCCAGCTCTTACTATACATCCATGCACCACAGTCGGGACAACTGAGTGACACATCATATTTTTGTTTTCTCACAACAATTCAACTTAACTTCTTGTGCTTGGGTGCTGTGTGAAGCCATGGTATTTCCAGTTTAACAGCTGGAAACATCGTGGCTGCACAAAGCATGGCACGGCTATGCTATGCTAACGATGCTAGCCATGCTAACTAGCTGCTAGCCAGCTAGTTTTCAAAACACACGCTGTTCTCTGATGGAAGCTGTAAGTTGCCCAGCCGGGTTTATCCGGGTTATCATTGAGATCTGCCCGGGTCAGCCTGCCTCCTCCAACTTGTCTTTGGTGTCCAGCTGGGTGGACAGAAGCAGTTTTGTCAGTGTCGGAGCCTCCATGTGAGACACTTGCACGTCTCATAGTGACAAATGCCAGTTTAGTGGGTTCACGAAAAATCAGACTGGACAGGACCACTCCGGCAAAACCGGAAACAGGCTCAACCCTACTTCAACCAGACATTTTTTGCTGTTTACCAGATTTTTGTAATTCAGTATCATTTATTTTATTCTGATTGCTGTACAAGATATTTCTGTCTCTTTTTGTAAACCTCCTTGACCTGCACACTAAATTGCCAGCCCTCCTGATCACAGCTTGTTACATTCAGTACAGCAGGACACCTTGCCATATTGTTTGTCTTTTGGAAAGGGAATGAGGAGAAATTTCAGCTCTTTGCTCCTCATTTGGCTCTTCTCTTTTGTTAGTACTTCACAGCAGCCAGTTTTAAAAAGCCGTACTGATTTATCTTTCCTAATTTAGCTTGGACTTTGGTCTCTAACACTGCTTTGTCACCAAGGTCACTTCTTTGTGCCAAACCGTGGTTGAGAGGTTGAAAGAAGTGTCCAAATCAGAGTCCTCAGTAGATTCCCAAATGTCCATGTTGGCAGATAATAAATTCTCCTGTGTGTGGAAGCACATTTTTTAGGTTTTGTTAACAGAGCCCATTAATGGGTGGATTGATAGTGGTGGGGTTAGCTCTTGGTTGATGTCAGCCTGCAATAATGTGGCTACAGTTTTGACCAGGTCAGCTTACTGGCAGCCTAATTGTAAAACACACAATGACACAATGATCTCCATCACAGGAGGTGCAGTGAGTCCCCATCAGTGGATATGCCACAATGCTCAGTGCTAGTGCATTTTAGCAAAAAGGTAACAAAGCCTTTAAGTATAAAAGATTATTTGTGCTTGCTTCCATTGATGTGCTTGAGTGCCAGCGCCAGCTGAGAAATTAATTTACCTGGGTTTTTGCCATGGTTAGGCTATAACTACAGAATATTTGGAAAGGAAAAGGTGTTATGTTGGTGTATAGGTTGCTTAGATAATACAATTTGAAATACTATATAGGCCACTGTATGAACCTATATCAGGTGATTTCAAACATCTTTCCAATATCTTTCCAGCATATATTGAGTGGTTAATATGGCCTTTCTGACAGAAGACAATTCCTTAGTTTCCATCCTGTTTGTCACAGACACCAGCCGCAATCTTGCCTTGGCTGAAGTAGACTCAGAATCTGATGAAGTGCATACTTTAACCCAGAATCATACTGATGGTACAGTGACATCACCCATTGTGAATCAAGGGAGGTATTTGGGAGTACCATTCATTCACACTTTTTTGGGCTTCTTTACACCTTGCATTAAAATGCATCTTGTATCCAGCTTGTATCTAGATATGATTTAACCTGATTATATTTACACCTGGTATTAATATTTGTCTCCAGTGTCCACATTGAGATCCGATTGAGATCCGATCGCTCTGTCCAGCTCAAACAACCGAACGTCACATCCTCCTCTTGTTTGGGTGGGTCCAAAAAAACAACAACAACAACAACAAAAGATAGGAGCCATTTGTGAAGCTGTGCTATTATATGGACTTTAACTATTTGCTTAGCCATTGCTTCATAAATTGCTCGGTTGTGATGTGAATTGCCAAGTTTTGCTTCTATATGTTTGTCAGACCAAATTGAAGACAGATGCTTGATCTCATCTTGACTCCATCCACAACTGTCTTGAATATCCAAAACTCTCTTGTCGCTTTCTTGTTAGTAGCTTAGCTCACTAACTGGCTAATAGCTGCCACCTCGCTGGTTTGATGAGTCGGTTTGTATGTGGATTGACAACGCAATTGCATTTATAATTGTGTTTAATGTGGTCACAATGTGCCCCTGACCACATCCAGAGATGGTTTGGCCGATCGGATCACAATCCATCCTCAATGCATCTTGGTTGCATTTACACCTGTACTTTCATGTGGTCAAGCACTATCTGATTGCAATCCGATCACCCAATATGCATTTTGCATTTTAATGCCAGGTGTAAAGGGGGCCTTATTTTGTTTATACAGTGGGGGCGTTTAATGGTGTTTCTTTTAGAATTAATTGAATCTGAATAAAAAGCCTCACATGTAATTGACTAGTTGTGAGTAGTCAGGTTGAGTTAATGCTTATGAGTGCATATTTGATGTTTGGTTTTGCCCCTTGCACTGTGTTCCAGTGTTTGTACATGTTAGTGAAACGTTTGAACATGATTTTCTTGAAGGGATTCAATTGGTCAAATGGCCTGCTGATTTCATTTCCAACACCTTGTTTATACTCTCTTCATCTTTCAAACAAAATGGGTTTGAAACATGTTTTTTTTTTCTTATTTGCTAACATGATTGTGTATTCCATGCTAACAGCTCATGATGGGGCCAGTTGATTGAATTACTTCTGGAAAGCCAAACAGCAGGACCTTTTGAATAATGCATCTAATTTTCACAAGTGTTCTTCAGCTTTCCTGTTCCAGATAGAGTTTGTCCTTATGATTGACCGACTTTATAAATAAATTATGGTCAGGCATTATTTGCGTAAATTTCATGAGTAGATGCATACTCGGGAGCTAGGGGAGTATAATCATCATGGTTAAAACCAATAAAGTGTTTGGTCATGTAGGGTGTAGGCATGTTGAGACAGCAACACTGTCTGCATGTAAATGGAACCTAAAATGTTCACTCATTACAGATTCAGGTGCTAAAGCTCAGAAAAAGTTGTTTTTCCCAACTCCATTAATGTGTGATCTAAAATCTGCTCGACAGCCTAAGGCTCTTGACAATGTCTGTATTGAGTCCAAAAATTGAGCTGTTGTTACCTCATTTATTTTTGAGTCAATGGTATGCAGATTTATAAAACAACAATTCACAATATGAATATAAAATCCCACTTATGTGAATTCATGACATTTGAATCTGACTATCATAAACTCATAAAGTAATTCTTCCTCAAAGCTTCTTCAAAACACTGTATCTCAGAAAGGGATTTACTGTACAGGTTATAAAACTAGAAGGTGCAGTTACCTAGGGTAATTGAACTTTAATCTAAGTTTATAAAGTTTTTAAACACTTTTTAAAATGCTCCCAGCAATTACACTGACACCTCAACTGATTTCAACTGCTTTTGGTTTTTACAGTTCAACAGACATTTCAAACCCTTTCATTACTTCCAGTCCAACTGACACCTCAACTGATTTAAACTGTGTTCAGTTTTTACACTTCAACAGACACTTAAAACCCCCTTCATTGCTTCCAATCCAACTGATACTTCAACTGATTTCCACTGCTTCTGTTTCTTACACTTTAACAGACTCTTCAAACCCTTTCAGTGCTTCCAATTCAACTGATATCTCAACTGATGTCAACGGTTTATGGTTCTTACACTTCAACAGACACTTAAAACCCCTTCATTGCTTCCAATCAGATTGACACCTCAACTGATTTAAACTGTTTTTAGTTCTTACACTTCAACAGACACTTGCAAACTGTTAACATTTTAAGACATTTAAACATGTTTCCAGGGTTTGCATGTGCAATTTTCAGTGTAAGCGAGCACACAAAGTTTTCTTTAGTCTTTTTTGTTATTATGTATTGTTTTGGCAGTTAACAGTAAAATAATACATTAGCAGTACCAAGACTGTTCACTTTGTTGATGTGTGACCCCACCAATCATGCTGCCTAAAATTACCCAAATTTCACCCTTTTTAATACCACTCATCCCAAAATCTCCCTTGCTGCATCAACCACTCATTATGTTTCACTCTCACTTTCACAAGTATGACATCACAACATGACCTCCAAACATCTTTGTGACCTCTCTATGTTTATATCTGTCAGGTTCCCCCTCTTCTTTCTCTGTAAACCCATCTCTGCCCTGATGTTTCCATCACTGTCGCTATCTCTACCCTCACTCCCTTCACCGCCTCCACATGTGACATCTATTTATCTATTTCACCTCTTTCCCTTCTTTCATTGTCCTTCAATCCGACTTCATGATTACCACTACAGTGGCCCCTTGAGAAATTCCCATATGTTCTCATCCTACACCCAGCCACCACATACCCATAATCCTGACACTGATAATACCTTAGTAGAGCTCTTACATATGCCCTCACCCTGTCATGCTCCAAATTTATCCTTTCTGGTAACTCTAGAGATTGACTACCTTACTCCAAAAACTCCCTCCACTTTCACTGAACGATCCCTGTCCACTGACATTCATCACCCACTTCACCTGTGTTTCCTCCATCATTCTAAAGCAATCATTTTCGCTCATCCTCCCACTTGCTGTTATGTTTTTGCTGTTTGCTGCTCTCACATCTCCAATCTGTTTTTGATATATTTTTTAGCATCACTTATAACTTTGTTTCCACCCACCACTTACTGTCACTTCAGTTATGTATGTGTCTTTAATGGTTCAATTTTCAAGCTGTTTTTCCCTCTTTTCCTTCATCTTCTTACTCATGCCCTCTCAATTTCTTGGATTCTCCAAAGATGAATCGGAACTACAAAACAATACTGATCAAATGTCCTGCTATCTGCTCTGGACCTCTGCTTCCCCCAACTTCCTCTGAGGCAAATTCTACCTCCATCTTTTTGGTTCCTTTCCATTTCAGGTTCAGTGGTTGTCAAAGTACTGTATAATACAGACAACAGACACTTATTACTAAGATTGCCAGACTTTTAAAAAAGGAGAAATATCGAAACACTGTCAGACATAATTCTTTATTTTCTTTGATTTAGAACAGTATCCTTAACGTCTGAAAGCAAATATAATGTAAGAGGGGAAGTACATAACTGTACATGCCTGATTTGTTTATATCAAAAACAAATTAACTAGGAGACACCAGGTGGTTCATTTTCAAGAGAACAGCTCATTACTCATACATATGTATATGGACATAATAAATGACAATTTACAAGATGTGACAATAAGTAAAAGTGCACACTGCTGAGCAGGTCTTGGGGTAAACTGTGTAAAGGAAAATCAGATTTCTTTTTAAACACATTATACATGTTAAAAAATAATTGCTGAAAACATGAAAAGACTGAACTATGTATTGTGGAATTACTGTTTTTCACTATTTTTGTGTTCAGGATTTTTTGGGTAGACCTGAAATGATGGCTTGATGACGTACTGAAGCCATACTTTGCATGACCCCTCCTCTAACACTATATAAAAACTAGCTTTAGCACATTAGCATCAGCGGTTACCAATGCTCATGCAGAACTCCCCAAAAATATATAAAAATACACAATTTAAAATAGGCCTTATTTGTTGGTGTAGGACAAGTGGGTGATATTTTTTAAAATAAAGTAACTAAATAAAGGAAATAAAGCATTTAGGAGCCACTGTTCAATGTGGCACCTATTCTGTAGGTAAATGTTGGCTTATTTCAGTAAATATATAACTTAAATGATTAGTTAACAAGTGATCCATCACCAATCATTATGTTCAATTATCGTTTTCAGTGGAGTTCAGTGTTAACGTTACTTACTACTTTGTTGAAGAGTCCTTTGCGGCTTCATTTTGGCCATCACCCTTAGAGCAAAAGCCTCTCACGCTGTGCCTTTTGGTGAAATGCTGCCTGGCAAATGCTCTCCCTCGGGCCTCCCCGGGGACCTCCCATCTGAACAGCCGGTGCTAAGCTGAAGTCGGAGGTGGAGGCCAGCACCGCTTTAACACAGACTCTACCCTTTGTCAACGGATGCTTCAGCTCGGTTTGAAAAAACTCCTTTAGCACTGCTGTTTATCAAAAATGGCCCCATTCACCAGTAACAGCGGATTATCCGTGAATCCCAGTGGTCTGGACTCCATTGAAAAAAATGAGAATTTAACATAATGATGATTGGTGATGGATCACTTGTTAACTAGTTATTTAAGTTACATTTTTACAGAAATAAGTGAAAATTTACTTACAAAATAGGTGCCAAATTAAATAGTGGCTCCTAGAACTTTATTTCTAAAATATCATCCATCTTGCTTGTCTTACACCCACAAACATTTTTTTCTTGTATTTTTATGTGGGAGTTTGGTATGAGCGTTGTTAAGTTTACAATTTCATTTACAAAAAAGTTCAGATTAGAGAATACTTGTTTTTTTCATGATTTTGAAACCTAGTTTTATATACTTGGAGATTTTTTTAATCATTCAAATTCAGCTGGGTGATTAATGACTAATTTTTCTGTGGTGTGACAAACTCAGAACACATATTTATTATTGCTTTACATGGACTTTAGATATCAGTGGTAAACACATCATTTTCATGATGCCTGACTTTAAGTTGGGTTGAGTTAGGGTCAACATATATTGGACAACTGATAAACAAAGTACCAGGAAAAGGCAATATATACATTAAATACAACTTTGACGCTTGATCATTTTCTGACTTTAATGAAGACATGCGCTTAAATACTGTATCTTGGTGTTGTTCAGGTAATGTATCTCCATCAGTCTCAGCCAGAATCAGATCCTGCTAGGTGTGGAATGTAGAGCCAGAGTCAGGCTTGTTGTTATTAGATAGCCTATTCCTCCCAGGCCTTATAAGTAAATCATTTCTTTAGTGGGAAAAGCAGGAACATCAGCTAAGTTCTGCATTCCTGGCCAGAGAAAATATTTTCAGGATGTTTAGTGATTAGAACAAGTTTCATGAAATCATTAGGGGAGAGCTTTAACAGCAAAACAGATGCATAACAGCCAGCAATAATGTCCTTCTTGTGTTTTATGTGTTTTTACAGACTAAAGGCGTACCACTGTTTCCATGCATGGACTGCAGCTGTGTATTTAAGAAGTTGGGCAGCCTGAATGCCCACATCAGCAAGATGCACATCTCTGTGATTGAGGTGCCCTCCAGCACTTCGGTAAGACAGTACAGTATGTAGAAAACATGAGCAAAACACTGCAGGAGTTGGCTTTTAACCCTGCTGGTTAAGGCCATTGAGACATACTTACTATATATCTTTCTTTACTATCTTTAAATTGGTCCTGTCTGCTTAAACCTGGGCAATTCTGTTACATGATTTTGCCATTATGATTTCTTTTTCCTGTTAAGAAGGAAGCCACTATCTTGCAGTCTCTCAAGGGGGAGATGAAAAGTACATAGATATGAACATTGTAACAAAGGTATACTGTATGCCAACTGCAAATAATCTGAAGAAGGCACATAGTTTTAATCACTACATCACTACTTCTACTTTCAGTACTTCCACCATGCGCTATTACCAAAAACTCTAAAAGCTGCAACTTCATTTATAATAAAAGAGCAGGACTCTCCTCCATTTTTGTGCTGTGAAATAATTTCCCTTCTGTCATGAAGAAAATAAACAGATCTCCTGCTAAATTTGACCTGACATACAGTCTAAAGTGCAGCGTAGCGCCTGCCAATCTTCTCAGTGATAGTCTCCCTTTTCTACAATGACGTGTGTCCAAATGAATTTGGTAATTAGGTAATGACTAATATTTTCAGTTTAGTGATGCTAAAATGCTGCCTGCCACATATCCACACATAAAATAAAAGTCCTTGTATATGTAACCATAGCCACTGTTTGTCTTTTTCGACTTGATGCACAATAAGTGTCAATGATTTAGACACAGCCAGACGTTAATTAACATTTTGTTCAGTAATGGCCAATTTACCGCTCATTTTATGTTCCATTGAGCTCCAAATAAAAATTAGTCAGCTTTGAAATTATGGCCTGTCCTGATCTTGTGAATGGCCCTTTGCCAATTTGGTCCCTGTCTTCTGTCCTGCTTTTCTTCCCTTTCCCCTCCACTCTTCTCCCATAGGAGACAGAGACGACAGGTCAGGCTCCTGGGGGGTCAGAGGGTGGTGAGGCGGTGACAGATGTCATCCAGCAACTTCTAGAGCTGTCTGAACAGGTCAGCGGGGAGGCCGCTCAACCCCAACCTCCAGAACCAGCTATTGCCATGGAAACTGCAATCAACCAGGACATTCTACAAGTGAGTTAAGGATATACATTCATACTAAATGAGTCCCTGTTAGATGATCACAATTAAAACCAGTGGAATCCAGGCTCCCACAGACTGAATCATATGCTTTTGACACAACTTATATGATTCAAATACCAGTTTTAGAGCATGGAGTGCACCACAATGTGACATGGACTCATTAAGATATGAAGAAGGATAAAAACTTCCCATTTGGAGGATTTACCCTGTCACAAGAACACACAAACACATACAGACAGCCCCACATAAACACTGTTATGGAAGTTTTTGCATTGTTCCTCAAAAAACACACAGAGACATAAAGAAAGCATTAAACGTTGTTGATCGTTGGCGTAGTTGTAAACACAATACAGTCCATCACACAATCAGTAACAATTATACACATTTCATGAATGTTTGTCCAGAGAAACTCTATTTATGGCTCCATGGCACACATTCAAGACAAATACAAAAACACAATTATCTTGCATCTTTGGAAAGAGAGCACGTCGTTCAGCCTGCCTTTTCTCTAAAGAGTGTGAACACAAACCAGACAGCTTCAACCTCTCCAGAAGCAAGGTCAAAAACAGTCAGATCCCTAAATGGACATTTGCACAAACTGTTATGCCTTCTTTCAAACAAGTATGGTCATAGGATGATCTCACAGAGACCTCATGGTTAGTGTAAGTAGTCTAAGTGTCTTTTGCAGTTAACAGATAGAAGCAAAGGTAAAGACTAACAGAATAACAGTGATGTTACTGTCACATTGAGTTGGCAGCAAACAACACTCCTCTAAAGGTTTGTCAGATCAACACATTAAAGAGTCATAGAAGTCTATGTAACTATGATTTGTTTTACCACCGGCTCAGACAAAAGTACAACAACGTAAACTAACTGTTAAACAGAGACTGAATAACTCGCATACAGTCACCTTAAAGATAGACACAGCAGGTTGATATGCAGAGCAGACATTGAATGACAGACTATTATTGACCCTGTAGTTTGAAAACATTTGTAAAATATATAACATATACAAGAAATACATCAAATGATAACCACTATTGAAATCTTTGTCACAATACACTTCAGCAGCTGTCAATTTAGACCTCAAAAAGTTAGTGGAAACCATTTATGTGAAAATGATTTTGATGGTCACAGTGTGAATATATTTGGACACATAGAGAAGGAAAGAGGTGAAAAGAACACAATGTTTCCATAAACTGACTAAAAAGTCCCTGAAACCGAATGTTATGCTCTGTCAAGTTGCTTTCCCTCGGTGACTGAATTTTTCACAGTGTTGGAAACAAGATCCATCCAGGGATAAAGGAGAGAGTATAATAATGAATTTGCACCAGGATGCTTTATAGATGAGTACTGCTGGAGAGTTGAATAGAGCCTCTGCTCTTTAACACAACAGGATATGATTCACTCAGAGATTTGGTTTAGGACCATACTTGTTTTACGGCCAATCTTTTTGTTATTTTTGTCACATTATTACAAGTCATACTTCAAATTGTTAAATCTAACATGATAATAATTCTTTACATGGTTAGGTTTAGTATTTTTTTTAAGAATTGAGAAACTATTCTGTTGCAATATTTGACTTGGATTTCCATGACTGTGGTTTGTGTTTTGAATTATTTTTCTGAAATATTTTTAAGCTTTGGTGTTCGAGCAGATTTCCCTCTCGTTTCTACAGCAAGCTCTGGAGAACAGCGGGCTCAGTGTGGTCCAGCCGCAGAGTGATGCTACATCCAGAGAGTCACAGAACCAGACCTCCGAGGGCGCTACTGTAGAAAGCAAGAAAGTACAGGGTCCAGACAAACCAGTCAGGGAGAGGAAAAGGAGCATTTTCAAGAAACCTATACAAATGCCAGGTAGGGGGAGGGGAGTATATTATGTGAGTTTGATTTTTGACTCCTTATGAATCATTGCTGAAGCTTAGTGGGTTTTGGTGGTTATGTTATTGATAAACTTGACTTCTCTCTTTGGGAAATCCTCAAATACAAACAACGCCGCAGGTGAGATTAGTCTGTAAATCCATTAGTGGAGCAGCAGAAAATCTGCCAATTATGTTTTATGATTTTATTAAGTAAAACATCATTGCCATCATTATTACTACCATTTTTATTATTATTGTTGCATAATGATTTATTGAAATTTCTTTTTTATTTATTTATTTATTGACTCATTCATCCACTCATTTTTTATTTTCTACCGACCGTGCTTTTGTTTACTTCTAGTATTACTGCTGCCACAAATATCAATGATTCAAATACTTTTATGCCCAAACTTACCTCACACAGCCATTCACCATCTTCATGCACATCTACAGTTCATCTCTCTATTTCAATATTCTACATTGTTAACCTGTATCCACCCCTACCTTCCTATCTGTATGTCATACCTGTGTCTTCGTTGTTGCAAATGACATACAATTTTTTAAAAAGTAAACATACCAAACATTTGCAGCTTAAAAACACTAGAAAGATAAGCTTGACTTATCTACAGTATCTATCTCATAAACTGAATAATTAATTATTTACAAAGATGATAGATAATTCATAATGAAAACAGCTTTCTGTTGCAGCACCAATCAAAGGACTGACAGAAATACTTGGACAGCCACCTCACTTCTCTTTCTTCTCCAGGCTCTATTAGGGAGGAAAATGGCGTTCGCTGGCACGGCTGCCCATACTGCTCCAAGGAGTTCAAGAAACCTAGTGATCTTGTCCGCCACATCCGCATCCACACCCACGAGAAGCCTTTCAAGTGCAAACAGTGCTTCAGAGCTTTTGCCGTCAAGAGTACCCTAACAGCACATATGAAAACTCACACGGGTATCAAGGCCTTTGAGTGTCAGTGCTGTCTGAAGTGCTTCTCCACCTCTGGCAGCATGAAGGTACACATGCGGCTACATACAGGTGAGAAGCAGGTTCGCTTTATGAAAGGGTTACGTTTAACGCCAAAGTAAAATGAACATTTGAGCACTTTTTTTTTTTCACTTTGCTGGCTTATTCTTCACATCACATCATACATCTGTTTAATAGTACGCTTTCTGCCAACATATTTAGTATGCACAAGTTAAGGGAGACGCACAGCGTATGAGCTTTCAACATAATGTTGCTGCCTCTATCATTTGGCATTTAGCCATATATTATGATAAATTATACAGCAAAATACAAGAGCCAGACCTGTGTAAATAAAGTGCCGCTATTGCTAGAAGCCTCATTTGCATTCCTCTGTTTGCATTTATTCTGTATTTGCTTCTTACAGAGATTACCCTAAAGAATCTTCCCCTGGACATGAAATGTCAGCATTAGTGTAAATAAAAAAAAAACTGTAACAGTTGGAATTATTATGTGCATTTGTGCATTAGTCTTTGTCGCTCTAATTGCTGCTATGTCATGGCGCTGTCTATGTTAGGTTTTTACCTAAGCTTAGGCTATGTGTTGTGGTTGCTAGGCTTTAAGCTAAGGCTTTTAATAAATCTGTTCTTGGCTGTGTTTTTTACTGAGGGTTTGTGCTCAGAAAGTTTCATATCTTTGTCACTTTAACTACTGTACATTGGTTTTTATAAAAAAATATATATATTGTTCCCTGCTAACTGAAAGGCTTTGTAACCTTTTGTAGCCACAAATTAAATAAAATTATAAGCTTACTTTTTTGTTTATGTGTGAGTTTCATATTATTTGTTTAGAATGGTTTAGAGATAATAACTATTCTGATATGCTTTGTGTAATTTGTAGCGTATTTTTGGAATCTTTTTATGTTTGTATCAAAGCTTATATGTTCAATCAGTCTAATTCTCTAAGTACCGATTCTCCAAAAGATTTTTTTAATTTTTTTTTATTTTTTTACTGTTCCTAGGTGTTCGGCCTTTCCCCTGCCCTCACTGCGATAAGATCTTTCGTACGTCGGGCCACAGGAAAACACACATTGCCTCTCACTTCAAAAGCTTGCAGCAGAAGAAGCATAAGTTTCCCCGAAAAACCAACAAAGCCAAAGTGTCAAAGAGTAACCTACCTCTGCCTGACATCCCCCTGCAGGAACCAATCCTCATCACTGACTTCGGTAAGGGCATGTGTCACGGGCACGTGGTGATGTCGCATCTGTGTTCACGATTGTAAACATACACACTTTTATCTCTGTTGTCCTTGAAAGTTAGTGGAATGTATCGTTCAGTCGCTTTCTTGTTGATGGTTCTCCATGTGTGCAGTGTGCACAAAATGACTCCTGTCTTCTCACGTGTAAGTCTACATGTTGGTTGTTCACATGTTGCTTAACAGGCCTCATCCCATCCCAGAACCCTCGCCTGGCTTTCCAACAGTACCTGGAAGTGGTGGGCAGTGACCGGCCATACAAGTGCCAGTTCTGTAATAAGGCCTACAAGAAATCAAGTCATCTAAAACAGCATGTCAGGTAAGGCTTCTTAATAACCCTGCATGTCCAGTACATCATGTAAAAGCATTAATGCTAGCATTTTTTGAATAAATCTGCTGTTAGATGGTCATTTATCAGATTCACTATGACACTTTATGCCAAAATATAACAAAAAATAGTCAGATGATTCATTCTGCTGCAAATTTTGTTTGTGACCGAATGGGCAACTTATCAAACCACACTGAAAACATATTTTGAACATATACTTATAATTTAAATCCCTTGGAATTAGCTTCACCATCAAGCCACAATTAACACTTATACAAATAACACTTCCATTCTGGCTAAATTGAAATTTGAAGTGGTTATCCAGATGTTCCAGAGGATGCTGCTAATTATGGCGATGCCTTTCCTCCACTGTCAGGCCAAGTGTCCTACATGACTTTTCTCCTAAGAGAAAGAAAGTTTACCATTAGTGCGTCTGTTTCTGTTGGTATCTACACCACTGAGAGAGTAATGAGGCGTTCAAGAGAGCTGAGAAGCAAATCTTAGGAATCTGCTCTAAACGCTTCTAATGAACTTAGCCTACATAATCATGTCAGACAGGCGCTGAGAATAGTGTTCAGCTGGGTAAGTTTACTTTCGCTTCAGACTTCAGCTCATGAACAGACTGTCAGCAGAGAGGTGAGAAGGGAGAGAGCAGAGCAGGGCAGAAGAAAGTGATGACATGATGACAGAGGTGATGAATTTGGCGAGGATGTTTAGAAAGTACTAAGGGAGGTGAGATGAAATCGATGTGAGACAGAAGAGCGAGGAGGGAAAGAGAAGTGCAGTTAGCAGGTGGATAAAGGAGAAGCATCTGGCGTGGATTTTGTCAGCATTTGCCAGAGAAGACGCCTCCAAATTTCCCAAAAAACAAGACTCTGCAAACCAACCTGTTAACAAACTCTCATCACCACTATGGCAAATCTGTATTTAAAGGCAAGTGTAACTTTATATCATTGGCTTTTTTTTTAATATGTGACATAGTTGAACAGTGCAAGGACTTTGTTAAAGTAACTTTAAAATGGCCCTGTCAGCCATGCATAAAATAGGACATTCCAATAGAGGCACTAAGAATGATAAGTGGCCTAATCACTCAGCTGCTCTGATTTAAAGTATGTATCTCTGTTGAACTTTCCGGCCTCCGCATTATGACAGACTCCCAGCATTTTTCTTTATTTCAATATCGAGAGGTTAATCTAATTTATGGCACTGTCATCCCCGTGGTGCTTTTAAATAGTCAGTGCCGCTCCGCTACTTTTTCTTTATCAGCAGATTTAGATTAATGGCTGGTATCTCAGAGGATCCATATCTGCCACTAATGACAGCTGCTTTGACTCACTGATGAACCTGCTGCAGAAACAGTTTTAAAAAAGAACCTTCAGGGAATTCCATTCAAGTCGGCCAAGTAAAATATTGTCATGACAGCTCACACCAAACCAAGTATTTTTTCTCATTGTTCTTGTATAAACATGTAACAACAGTATTTTTTTTCTTTTCATTTTGTGAACCCATCAATATTTTAGGTTCAGGTCAGCAGCCCTCAAAAACTTACATTTTGTTAAACCTTTATTTCCTAATAACTTGCTACTCCTAGAGTTTACTGTGTCCTACTTTTCCATCCTTTTTATCATCCCAGGTCTCATACAGGAGAAAGACCCTACAAGTGCGTGCAGTGCAGTCGGGGTTTTGCCTCGTCGGGGGTTCTCAAAGCTCACATCAGGACCCACTCGGGCCTAAAGGCGTACAAGTGCCTGGTGTGCGACACGACATTCACCACCAGCGGCAGCTTGCGACGCCACATGACTACCCACAGCGACCTACGACCGTACATGTGCCCCTACTGCCAGAAGACCTTCAAGTCATCACCCAACTGCAGGAAGCACATGAAGACACACAGGTTCGGGCTTCGTCGCTGTGCTTGTTTTTTGGTCGAGTGACACTTTTTTGCCATGCGCTTAGGGAAAGTAGCCATGACAAGGCAGTCATACACAGACTGGATATTCCAAGTAAATATATAGTAAAACACAATGCAGCATACATTATTGATTTTGCTTGTTAATTTAGTCAGATGGATGCAAAAAATTGAGAGTTCAGAGGTAGTTTCTTGCACAAATACATAAATAGGGATATTAAATATCCTGCCTTTCTTATCCTGTCCCTCAAAATCAGGTATGAACTGGCCCAGCAGCTGCAGCCCCAGCCAACAGAAGACCCCTTAGGAGCGGGCACTGTGGCCCATGAAATGCAGGTGGAAATAGAGGGCGATTCCCTCCAGCAACCACCTGTTACATCAGCAGAGCAGCAAAGCATGCTGGGACTAGGCCAGACAGAAGTGGTAAACGGAGGTCAACAAGTGACGCTGGAGGCACCTCTGACCGACCAACCCCTAGTACAAGGAGAAGGTAAGAACAGCTTGTGTGAGCGTTACCAGCTACATACGTCCAAACCATGGAACAAAATGTAGTAGAACGTCTGAAAACTGTAACATTGTGATATGTGTCATTTCATTTTGGCTCAAAATTTGACCTTGTTATGAATGACAGAGTTCTTCTCATTATCAAGGTTAGAATTGTCATCTTGCAAATTTTGGAAAACGTGCAAACTGTTCTGTTATGACACAGGATGTACAGGATGTAGCAATAGAAATTTCCTGCTTTCTGAAAAGTTGTCAAAATTCCAAGAGAAACCTGCCAAATTACTCCTGTAGTGTGATCAGCTTCTCTGCAGTATGTTTGTTTGTTCAGAACCCAAAAACATCCAAATATCAATCAAGCAATCACCCACATATTGCTGGAAATTCAGAAATTTGACATGGGTTACAGCTAAACCTGTAATCCATGTGTAATAAGGCCCATGTTCTCTGAAAACAGGAAGCATCTCTATACTTGAGAACCAAACACATCAAGTTATAATACTTTGCTTGTTAGGGCAACATTTTCTTCTGACAACAGGATTGTTGCTTTCCCAAAGCACTAAACTACCTCAGTTTTAACCTTCTGGTCACGTTCAAAACTCTTGACCATAGTTATCTATATTTGATGACATTTGAATAGTGCATAGAGTACATGTGCCCTGCATACAAAGCACAAGAGACAAGTCCTGTGAGAGTCATATTTTCACATCATTCCCACAGCACCTGAGGTGATCAATTAGACCCAGTCTAACCCATGCAGAGCTGATCCAAAGTTTTTTTGAGGGGTTGTCAGCTGTTATTGTATTCTGTGTTGCAAAACTAAAATATTATTATTTTCAATCTACCGATCTTTGTTTTTGTGAATACTTAAACTAGACTAACTTGTCAGCTTGCTTCGCATCTCTTTCTCTGTGTCGACAGACTCGTATGTGACTACCCAACATGCTTTGCCTCAGAATATCAGCCAGTTTGAGACACCAGCACTCCCCCAGCCTGCTTTTGACCAGCAAGCTCTAACACAAGGTACATGTGCAAACATTCACAAACTTTTTTTGTTTTCAGGTTGTAATGTCCATAAAGCAATGAAGCACACTGTGTGTGTGTGTGTTTGTGTATGACAACCAAGTAGAACATCTGTGTACGATGAGATTTCTTACTGTGCAGATTGAACATTGAATAGATAATAAGTAGAAGGAACTCATTTACAGTTGTAGTAATTAGCCTGCAGGGTTTTCTGCTATAAGAGTTAATTTATCATGCAGTGTGAAAATGTTTGCCTCGAGCATCCAAATCAGTAATGAAATCTCTCACCTTAGATTATCAGTAAAAAATAAATAAACAAAAATATTAATGATGGAATACATTTTATTTCAGCTGCACTAATATGTCAATGGAGACAGCTGTTGTTGGTTGTGTGAAAAATCCAAACTCCCTACAGTTCCCACAACAACTAGAACAGTTCATTTAGTCATATTACATGTAACATCTGTGAAAATGTCTCGTCATTCTTTGTTCACTTTCTTCCCTTCCCATCCTGCTCCATTGCATGTAACTCTTAATCCAGTGTGATGTTCTCAAACATATGGTCGCTACTTTATTCCTGTCTCATTCAACATATCTCCATCATGCCAACTGACTGTTGTTTCCAGCCTGCACTCTGTGCAATCAGGATAGTGGACTTTGGGCAGCTAAAGGCTGCACAGCAAACTGATAGCAAACATCTGTCAGGCAGAGCTACCTTTTCTATCCTCTCAGGAGGAACTGTAACCGTTTTATCTGACCAGAACAGACCTGGAATTTCATCAATTTAGGAACAAAGCCATACGGCCTTGTCAGAGTGTCATCTATTGTTCAAGGGCAGAAAACTCATATGCCTGGGCAAGAGGGCTCTTGAGCATCTAATCATATTTGAACCCCCAGTATGTCACTGTCATGAGAAAACATTATTATTCAGATTGTTAGTGATATCGCTCGTGACACTGATCTCTTGGACTTCCTGGGGGAAATCCTGAAAAGAATACTGAACACTCTGACTGCCAAACAGCTAAATATTATAAATGTTAAAAATCACAAAATGAAGCTTTGGCTTTTTTCTTTTCTTTGAGGGTTATGCAGTAGTTCCCAAATACTCAGATATAGGCACAATGCAAATTTGAAATCAGTGCTTTGAAAAGTTGAATATGGATTTTTAAGATTTCAACTATATAGAAACAGCCTTTTAGTGAAATTTCAATTGAATATTGAAACAAAGAATTTCAAATGACAGTACTTATATTCTCAGCCCTTGATGAAGCATACTCTCCATATCACCCCCATTCATTTTGCTTTAGCAGATGTGCGACATGTCAGATTGTGCGTGCCTTTAGAATACACAACAAGCAAACAGTAATCACTTTTTATGCACTGAGGAAGGAGCGGATAAATCACAAGCATTCCTGGCACTTGTTCCAATAACTACAACGTTGCAGCTTTTACAAACTCCTTTTAGCATTCATCATGCATCAATAAATACTGGCTGTACATGAACGCAGTGTTTGGTTAGAATGACACTTTTGCATCAGTCATCTGCTCTCTTGTCATTGTAGAGATAATTTTTTTCTTTCAGCCCATTCATCATCTGTACTCTAACAGCCGTTGTGGCTGCATTAAATTCCTACTATGGTGCAAGGAGGATTTTTTTTACTGCACTGATTTCTTAGAATAACAGACTCAGGGCTGTTTAGGCTGTAATCCCTGCGCTGGTCAGTAATTAGCGTCAGCAGTCAAGAGTTTCAGTGAATTATGGTGTTGTGCTCAAAGTTCAGTAATTTCAAATCAATAAAAGCCATTCTCTCCTGCTGACCCGACCAAGTTTCTGCCTCTTGTTCTGCTGAACTGGATAAACATGAATGTGCAACTAGATATCATAGTTCCCAATTATTAGTTCTGCTGAGAGGAAGATTTGTGCTCATCATGATTATTGAATTGTCAACTGCATTTGTGCTGAGTTGTAGATCTGCTTTTATTGTTAAATGCTGCAGCATCAGGATATCTCCTTTAAATTTACATTTTGGTTAACCAAAGTTCTTCAATTTCTTGCAAAATTGCTTTATATTATGTAGCATTCATGTATGTGTTACTGGAATGTTTAGGAGCCAAAAACTATTGAGTGTTAATTCAGTTGAAAGTGTAGTTACAATTTTACTTCTCTAATTCCATGTAGAGCCATTACTGCCATCAGCCAACGCCAGGATCTTAAAATCTGAACAATACAACGACATAAGCTCAATATGTGAGACTGATTTTTCCTCTGTTGGCTCCACCCAGGCTTCACTATTACTGAATCAAGCTACAATCAGACCCAGTTCTCCACTGTCCAGCAGCTGCAGGACTCAAGCACGCTTGAGTCTCAGGCCCTGTCCTCCAGCTACCATCCCCCGAATCTGCTCCACGTTCCCAGCGCTGAGGTGGTGAGTCTTGGGCCCCTTGGTGTCCCTTTACCTCCATTCACCTGTTCTTCAGTTCTCCGACTTGATTAAAAAAAGTGTCAGAATTATTTTTAGTAAACATATCTGAGATTGATTACAGTTCATTGTTATTCATTATTCCTTTTGTCTTGAACTTGCAACACAGCCTCCCCTTATAGAGAAGATAATTCAGTTAAATTTGGAGCACGTAGCTGCAAAGATTTGCATATTAATGGTAGGGGTGTAACAGTACGTGTATTTGTCCTGAACCGTCAAGGTACAGACGTTACAGTTCGGTGCATGCAGGCATACGAAAAATACACTCCATGACCTAAACAATTATAGTTTAATATTTCACTTACTCGTGCAGAACAATAATTCTAGAGCGCATGTCCCACCCAGAGCGTTTTGGCAGTGCACCGCTTAGCTGTAGCATGCTAATAGGTGTTTGCTAGCCGGCATAGGCAAGGTAGCCTGGTTACCCTGTAGTGTTGCTGCTGTCAGAACGACAAACGAGAGATCAATAACACTGACTGAGTGCAACACTATTATTAAAATATGCTCCGTTATCTCCGTAGTGAAACCATACCGTGTCTCCCCGTTCCCCTCCCCTCTCCATGATGGTCGGCTTTTCACTCCGCCTTTGAGTGAAGCCGTTCAAAACTATGATAAACACATTTGATTTCTGACATGTAAGCAGCATGTTACTGTTGTAGCACTTCTTTTTAGAATGATCTAGTTAGAAAGATCCATAATGCACTCATGTCTGTGTGCTAAGGTGATTAGTCTGGTTTAGTACAAAGACTGGAAGCAAACGGCTAGCCTGTCTCTGTCCAAAGGTCAAACATTCGCTTACCGGCACCCCTTACTAATCGAGTCTCATGAAATGACACGAAATCTCAAACTATTCCTTTAAAAACATATCTGAATCGATTAACCACGTGACACTCAAAACCAGTAATGTCCTTGTAAATGTTTTTCTGTAAGGTGAGTGTATTTTGTTGCTGTGTCCTTGTTAATGTAGACGAACGGGCTTCTTCAGCAGAGCAGTCAGGCAGAACTGCAGCTGACGACTGAGACACAGGACTACCAGGACGACAGCGAAGACAATAGCAAGAGAGCTTACAGGTTTACTTCTGAATTATTATTTCTGTGTTTGTGTCCATGCCTGTACGAGTGGTTCCAGGAAGTGCTCGCACCTCGTCACCTTCTCAGTTTCAACCCTTTGGGAAAAGAGCCAGTGGTGGTAATTACAGCTTCAAGTCTTCAGGGTCTTCCTCTACCATCTTTATATTTCTCAAAGACTATTTCTGCCTTTCTGCTCTGCAGATTCTTTCAAACTGTCACAATGGTCGAAGGACATTTAGTGAGCTGTGATCTTAAGGTCTCTCCCTCAGTTTTCAATAGTTATCAAGTCCAATCCTTTGAGTGGGCAATTCTAGGAAATTCAGTAACTCCCCCAAACCCACTCCTGTTGTCTTGCCTGAGTGATTCAAGATGTACTGAAAAGTGAATCTTTGCCCATCCTGATGTTGTTTTCTCTCTGTCCATCATCCCCTCAATGCTCACAACTCATCAAGCCTCACTGTAGCTTGATGCTGCCATGGTCACACTTCACTGTAGACACGGTATCGACCACGAGATGAACAGTACCTGGTTCTCACCAGAGCACTCCGAGTTCAATTTCTGCCTCATCAAACCAGAAAGTCTTTTTCTATATGCTCTCTGAGTACTTTCAAGGCAGGTTTGGCAACCTCTGGAGTGGCTTCTGTCTATTCATCTCACCATTTGGGGCTGATTGCACTGTAGCACTCAGGACTGATGAGCCTTGGTGCTACAGAGACGGTTTCCTCTTCTTGGACTTTTCTCTTGTTGTTTTTTTTTTTTTTTTTTCCAACCAAAAACCCCCTCTTTCCCTTATTATCGCCACTGCCTAGTGAAATTCTATCTCAGAGCGCTAATGAGGGTTAACTTGGGTGAAGACGACAGTTGTTTTCATATTGTCACCAGCTTTAGGGTGTCTAGCTTTTAGTTTTCCCCACATTGCAATGTGTGCATTGTGTTTGTGCGCTCTGTAATACCCAAACAAATCACATCTTTTTCAGGGCTTAAAGAAGATAAATGATAGGCACGGTCACAAACACTGAGCCCAGGGAAATAGAAAGCATTGTTTACAGCGCTCAGAATGACTTCCTTTATTAACTTCACTGAACGTTGTTATCAGCATCTTTCATTTCGCACTTTACTCCAGATAAAGCTGTATCGTTTAGAGGAGCACCCCAGAGATGCATTCATGTTTGGCCAGGTATCTCAGGCATCACCTCAATACATCATAATCACTTCTCCATCTATATATCAGACCTAGAAAACACTTTTCAGCACATTGCACACCTGTGGTAGGTAGAAAGAGAGGAGGTGAGTCACAAACATGTTTTATTCATTTATTTTAATTCACTCCAGGGGTTTTACTTGAATGAAATATATAACCTTACGTCCTCTGCATCATCCACTAGTTGGATATTTCCTCCTTGACAAGAAGAAGCCTGGTTAGGAATAGCAAAAACTATTCATCATTTTCACACATGCAGTGTTTTGATTCCTGACATCAGCTTTATATTTATGCAAGTCTAGTCAGGATGGATGATAAACACGGAGCTGCTTGTGCCCTGCAGAAACCTTTTCAATGAAAGTTCACCGTGAACAGAAAAGAGACACACACAAAAGCACAGAAAAGTTGGCTTTACTTTGATCAGATTCAGGTTGCAAGGGGCAGATGATGGTGTCATGGTAACAGTTTCCAAATTCAGCTGGAGCAGCTCATAGCCTGTCCATCTCTGTTTAAAGGCTGGAAATACACAGTAACTAGCTAACTTCTTCTTCTTCTTCTTCTTCTTCTTCTTCTTCTTCTTCTTCTTCTTCTTATTCTTATTCTTATTATTAGGTATTATTATAAGCTAGTTGTTCAGTAGTTGCAGTTATCTTCACCAACTTGCTTTGACAAGGATGTGACTCATGATGTATTGAAAATGTTTGATCACACAGCATAATTAACAGTCTCCCATACAACAAATAAACAAACAAAACCTTTATTTCACCTGCCAGCTGCTGTGGGAACAGTGGGACACTTTGCTGTCAGCAGAAGGCTGATCATTTTTTCCTGAAGGGTGCGCAGGGAGTGACATGAAGTCACATCACTTGCGTTTTTGTGTTGTTAATGATGAATCCCATTTGTTTATTTTGTCATTCTTTAATCACAAACAGGCAGCCAGGTCATCAGCAATGTTTGGATCATTAATTTAGAAAAAAAACATGCCTCTTGGTTTGTGAGCTGCCACACACTCCAATCCATTGAAAAGCAGTTTGGTGTGATTGTATACCTGTGAGAAAACACATATTCTGACATTTGATGAATGCACGTGTATGCAAGCTGTGTTTTAGTGTATTCCCTGTATTCTCTATCCCGGTCTGCTAGTTCATCCTCACATTTGATATAATCTGAGTGGTACAAATATGAGACTTTTTTCCCTCTCTTCAGGTGCAATTGGTGTAATAAATGCTTCAAAAAGTCAAGTCATCTGAAACAGCACGTGCGCTCCCACACTGGGGAGAAACCATTCAGATGTCACCTCTGTGGACGAGCCTTTGTATCAGCAGGAGTACTGAAGTCCCACCTCAACACACATACAGGTGAGATTGCTTTATACCAGAGTGTCTGCAAGGGTTGAGAAATCTCTCTTCCAGAATGTATTACATATTACACACTCTAAACCTTTAAAGCTCATGAACACTGTTAAATATATCATATTCTAATTTATTGATATTTGGATACTAATAATAATTGGAATATTTAAAGGACTAAATTAATTATTTCAACCTGCGCATTGTGATTTAAAAAAAAAAAGAAAGAAGCTTTTATTGCATTATCTCCCAAAGTCTGGCCGTGTATTTCATTCAAAACATAATTACAAATTAAAAAGTTTTAGATGAAAAACTTGCAACTGTGGATCTTTGAAACAGTGGAAAAAAGAAAATTTAAGTCAAGATCAAATTTAAGTTTTAAAAACTACTATTAAATTATTAGAAATCTTCATTTTAAAGATTTAATTAGTGCAGAATTAGAACAACATCCATAATGTATTTTTTTGTAAGAACTTGGAAAAAACTTTCTCAAAAATGACAGACAGACACAGTGAGGAATACATTAACATTCAGTTTGCTCCTCTGGGAGCAGAGTACAACTGCAGACTTCTCCAGTTTTATAATTTGGGTTTGTAAATGTTCTTAAAGTAAAGTTCTTGTATTAAAACTTTCTAAAAAGTTTGAAAGCGTCTGAAACCCTGCATTTCTCACCGACAGGAGTGAAGCCCTTCAATTGTAATGTTTGCGACGCCTCATTCACCACCAACGGCAGCCTGAACCGCCACATGCTTATCCACATCAAGTCTTTCAAATGCTCCATGTGTGACGAGAGCTTCAGGACCAGCCTGCTGTGTAAAAAGCACCTGAAGAAGGAGCACGCTGTGGGGGATCGAAGTAAGGACACCTAGACATCATTTGGATGTTTTCATTACATGACACTCCCTTATTACACAGTAGGCATTAATATTTTTCCCAAAAATGAGACATTTTCTATCCCGAGAACAGAAGCAACCGATCCCGGGAATCCTAGGAAAACACATTGGTCATATTTCAAGCAACACTTATTCTCCGTTAGCAAAAGCTCTCACTTTGTGTGAGATTTTGGATCGATTCTTAGGGAGATTTTCTTTTCACCATACTGTTGAATGTAAATCCATCATATGCTGCCATCTCTGCTAGTATTTTGCTCAGGGAAGTGTTTTGGATAAAGTATGAATCCAGTGTTCTTGCACACCTTTTGTGGGCTTTCACTTGGAATTTTGTCATCCCGAGATTCCAAATGTCACAGCAAATCGCCTGTTGAACCTCTGGCACATCACTTGTTCACAAAGCACACACTTTGCGTCTTCATTGTTCAATCTTTTGAAGTAGTTTTTTTCTGTTTTCCCATTATTATATTTATCGGGAAACAGGGAATTGTTTGGATGGATATTCCCAGGATTCCTGTCTCCTGGGATTAAACCCTATTTACACAGGGTCATTTAAATTCCATTGCATCTCCATAGTAAGGAATTGGTTCTATGGAGTTTCTAGGAATATGAAAATGATTTAACAGAGAGTAATGAGGGAATCTTTAAGATACAGTTGATCAACATGTGACAGGTTTTTGTATTTTTTTAAGTGAACAGAGAAAAGGCTTGAAGTTGTTTAGAAAATGTCTGTTAGAAGTAACTTTGTGTGCATGGATATGATTTTCTTGCTCGGATCATAACGCATAGTGTAACCCACAGGCTCAACCTCAGTTCTCACAGTTATAGGTCTGGAAAGTCAAGACGTCGACGAAGAGGAGGAGGATGAGGAAGGGGACCAAAAAGCATCCAAGAGGAGGGGTCTGGGTTTGGAAATCATCACTTTCACCGAGGAGCAGGCAGCTGAGCTGGCAAAGGATCCCGGCGAGGAGGCCTCGGTGTCGGAGCGGATCCTCGCCCAGTCAGCGGCCGAGAGGGATCGGATCAGCGAGATCAAAGACAAAGCTGTAGAGCTGGAAACAGAACCCAAGTTTGCCAACTGCTGCAATTACTGCCCCAAGAGCTTCAAGAAGCCCAGCGACCTTGTCAGGTAAATACTATGCCTGTTTTATAGTCCGCCACATGATCGTTTACCCTAAGTGTATGTTTGCTATGTGGTAGAAGTAAAGCTTAAAACAAATAAAACACACTTACTGAAGGCAAATCCAGGATTAGTGGGTTGTCAATTTTCCCCGTGCAATTTACAAAGGCGATTATGTGTCAGACTTACTGATTAAAAATGAAAAGTGCAAAAATGACACAAGTCAGTAAATAATGCAAAAGGTCATATTATCTGATTTGCTTTCAAAGAGTGTGAAAGCATTCAGATTTAGGGGAGAGATGATTTCACAGCTGGAGATAAATGTATTTTTAAATCTCATTGTCTCTGACCTGTAAGGCTCCAACCACTTTTTTTTGGAAGTGAGCTTCAAGTTTCCTTCTCCTAAACTACTCAGATGCTCCATATTCTGAGTCAGAGTGCCTTTGCAGTTTCTTGGATCTAAAGACATGAGATGAAAGAGTGCTTCTGGGTGAGAAGCGGTAAACATCGGGCAAGCTGTGTATTGTGCTGTCTGTTCCCATATACTAAAAAATTCAACTCACTTGCTGTCTTTGTCCATCTTTTTTTTGTGTGTGTGTGTGTGTGTGTGTGTGTGTGTGTGTGTGTGTGTGTGTGTGTGTGTGCTCTTTTTCTGTTTTGTGTCTATCAATCTGCCTAAATGTCAAGGCATATTCGTATCCACACGGGAGAAAGACCTTACAAGTGTGATGAATGTGGGAAGAGTTTTACAGTGAAATCTACCCTGGACTGTCATGTGAAGACACACACAGGTCAGTGTTTTACCACTAGAATTTGTTGCTTAATTAAGTTTAGGTTGATGTCGCTTTACTTTCTTACAGAGTTTGTAAAGGATGTGTCATTACTGGAATATTGCAGTATTTGGAATGGGTAGTGTATTTGAAACAAGGCGGGGAATTTGATACGGGAAAAGGTGGTGTAGCTTTTTGGTCTGATGGATGACACTCCACCTCCAACTTGTTCCTTGTCTCTGCAGGTCAGAAACTGTTCAGCTGTCACATGTGCAACACCTCCTTCTCTACAAAGGGCAGCTTAAAGGTGCACATGCGCCTCCACACCGGCTCCAAGCCTTTCAAATGTCCCTTCTGTGACCTCCGCTTCCGAACCTCTGGGCATCGCAAAACCCACATCCAGTGCCATTTCCGGTCAAACAGCGATGGCCGCAAGTCCAAGCGACCCTCATCGTCTGCTGGTCAGGCCAACCAGGGTCAAGACCCAGGGACGGGGCAGGCTGTGGCCACAGGCCAAGGCCAGCAGACAGCAGCTTCAGAAGCTCTTCAGTCTGTGGGGCTGCTACAAACTCCCAACTCTGACTCCAACATTTACCTCCCAACAAACCAAGTCCTGACAGGACAGTTTGACCAGAATCTGTTGCAACCAGGACTGGTGGGACAGGCCATCCTGCCCGCCTCCATGTCAGGTAGGGATTACGGATGGGTCAACGCACTCAGAAATGCACATGCACACATAAAAACGTAGTTTGAAGTAGGGCTGTCAATGAATATTCTAAAAAGATGTTGTGAAACTTAATATTCAATTGTGGAAAAGCAGCACTGCTGTTGCTGTCTGCCTCACAAGTTCTTGCATTAGCCTGGGCCACTACACTGAATGCACTGCATGAGGGATAGGAGTCACACAACATCACTTTCATTGATTGAAAATGAAATGTAGGTCAAGCTGGAATGAGCGAATAATTCAACAGCCGTGTAGTAATGATTGCAGAGAGTTCACAACCCAACTCAGCTGCAGAGAGATTTGCACTCCGACCAGTATGAAAAATTCTGCTTGGAAATACTTAAGATTTTGGTAACCAGTATGAATATTACCTAACCTGTATAAAAATTAGGCTATCAAATAACATATCAATTACGAATCATTCATTTGGTCTTACTCTGAGATACATCATGTTCTCAGTTCTCACTCTAACATCAACCACGGCGCAGAGAGAGAGAGAGAGAGAGAGAGAGAGAGAGAGAGAGAGAGAGAGAGAGAGAGAGAGAGAGAGAGAGAGAGAGAGAGAGAGAGAGAGAGAGAGAGAGAGAGAGAGAGAGAGAGAGAGAGAGAGAGAGAGAGAGAGAGAGAGGAGAGAGAGAGAGAGAGAGAGAGAGAGAGAGAGAGAGAGAGAGAGAGAAAGGTCTGTAGTCTTTAACTGAGGTTCTGCGGTATAGGACATTATTTTATTTGTTTATTTTGTAACATGTAGGTATGTAGATCATTTAAAAGACATGTTTATGTTGAAAGAAATATACCAATACAAGTAGTTATGTCTCTCGTTGCATTGGTTTGCCCTCTTATGGACATAATGCGCAAAAATAGAAGTTCTAATTTTAGAAGGAATAATCAAACATCATTTTTGGCCAATTTTGACAGCCTTAGTTTGAAGAAGTTATGAAAACTAGCATATTTTAGCTGTTTAGTCAGACAAGGCGGCGTCTAATACCTGGCTCTTGTTTTACTTTATTTTATCAACTCACAGAGTGTACTGTAGTCAACAGGGATATTTTTTGGTGGATAAAATCACCCAAGACAGTAAAACTGAGGCACTCAAAGTTTATCATCCCAAATAGTCTACGTCTTCTGTTATGGATGAACCACCAACAACACATTTTATCATTTTTTGGCACTCACTCTGACAGCCACATCAGGCTAATGATTAACACACTGTAAGTTTGTGGGTGTAAGTGAAATGCTGCAGGGATCATCATTTCTAGTTTCGGTCTGTTGGTAATCAATTGTCAACATCATCATCGTCGCTCAGAGCGGGAGGAATTACAAGGCGATGCCTGATGAGACTGAGGCTGATGCTGGGAGGAGGAAGGTGCTTTATCACCGCAAAACACCACTTTTGTACTCTCTTTCCCCCCAATCACAAGATACCATTTGATCGTTTTCAAGTCTGATTTGCATTTAAACTATATCAAAAATTCGCCAAAGAGCCTTCAAACATTGACTTATAATGTTTGTACTCTAGCCTGGTAGCCTGGATGCATTTTCGGAGGCAAATAAAACCTCCAGGTATAACAGAAGGAATATCTCTTTTAGGCCTCTGTAACAGGCTTTCACACTTGAACAGCTGAGCAATGAAGGTTTTTCTGTTTGTGTGTGTGTGTGCGCCTGAAATGTCAATAAAACAGCTTGGTTTTTGAACGAAGGGAATTATACTAAGCCTTGATGCGGAAAGATATTTTTAGAAATCAATTTTCTGGCTTCTTTTCACACCTGACCATTTAAAAAAAGATTAGCTATGTGACATTCAATAGAAATGTTGCATCTGTTCCCTTTTCTCCAGTTTGAGCTCAACAATAGCTCTTTGAATTCCACAAAATTGAAAATACCTGCAAGGTTTCTAATTTGAAACAAACAGATTAATGAAAAAAGTGTTTATTAGATTGAGTTTATGGTGCCACATCAATGCTCAATGGCTGTTATGGAGCAGCTGTGATTTCTGAATGCAGCATGTCTCAGAAGCAGTCCAAGTTCATTAGTTAGCGTTAAACATGTTCACTGAACTTTTGTGGGGAACGGTGCACGACTGCCAGGAAATTACCTTTTCCGCAAAGCTCCTGGAGCATGAGAGTGGAAAGTTGGCCAAAAAATGTTCTCCGGTTATTGCTTTCTTCTTCTTCTTCTTCTTCAGGCTCACCACTACAGAATTTACACACTCATTCGCTCTCTCTCTCTCTCTCTCTCTGTTTCTGCATATGTGAGTGAAGTGCGCAGTTCATTGCAAGCGAGCCTCTCCCCAAAACACCCTCTCTTTTTATCATCTGGGAAAAGACTGAATACATTGTCGGATTTTCTTTGTTGTCTCTCAATCTTTTGGTGGTACTTACTCATGAAATATTCAGTACCCTCGCTTGCTCCAGCAGAAGCCATCAGGGCTCTTTGGTGTCTCAGCAGCCCAGCAGCGCATATACTGTGCTGTATGTCAAGCCTCCACATATTGTCTTTGACCTACATGAATAATGATTTATCTGCCTCCATTGGCATCCCGTAGTGGTAGCGTGAAAGTAGTTTTTAAAACCTTAACCTGCCTGTAAACTGCTGTAGCTATCAGCTTTTTGTTGGCATGAATAGTTGGTCCAGCTGAACAGTAGAATATATATTTTTTTGAATTTAAACACAGGAAGTCCCTCTGCTGCCAGGATAGTTAGTTCTAGTCTAACATTAACATTAGTGTGTGTTGAGTATTAATATCAAAATGTGAAATATCAAGACGTCTCTACATGTGTTGTGGCTGCAGGAGATCTGACTGTGTCCCTGTCCGATGGCCTGACCACATTGGAAGGCATCCACCTCCAGCTGACGCCCGCCAACCTGGTCTGCCCTAATGTCCAGATCTCTGGCATCGACACCAGCAACATCAACAACATCACGCTGCAGGTTATACACACCTCCTACTCAATGCTACATAGCGTATTATATCAGCATTATATAACATAATAATACATACTGTGTCATTATACTAAACATATTGGACAAAACATTTTAGCCAAGCCCACCGCTAGTTTATAGCTTTTAGTTGTCATTTGGAAATATATGCACTTGGTGACAAAAAGCATATGTTGTGAAATGGTTTCTACTTATAAACTATTCCTTTTATACATTTTATACAAGTCAAAAAGGTTTGAGTACATGAATATTCTGTGAATACGTCTTGCCATATTATTGTTTTATTACGTCTTGTTTTATTCTTCATTTTCATCATTTATTTGAGCAGAGAACAATTGAAGCAGAAGACTTAATAATTAGTCCTTAGGTGTGTATCGTTTCATTCAAGCTGTTACACTTAACAGATTTGTTTGTGCAAAATGGATTTCAGATGATGCATGATCAGCCTCATTGTTGGTAGAGCAGTTCTTCACAACAAAGGACATTTAAGCAAGTCAACTCATCCTTGTAGTCATAGAGATGACTTCTTCTTCTCCGATGCATTTACAACAATCATTCTTGATATGAACGTATATGCATTAAAGCAAATGGAAAAGGAAGCGAGATCCTGCAATTTCACAAGAGCACCGCAGCGAGATTCAACAGACCTGTGGGAAGCCTGTGATGAATTTTTTAGTTTATCTAAAATTTGAATCACTCTTCCTCTTTCATGTGGAGTAATAAATTGTCTTCCAGATTGACCATACCCTCCTGCAGCAGACCTTACAACAGGGCGGTCTCCTCTCTCAGCCCCTGAGCGTCGACACTGGCCTCGTGCCCCACTCTGGCAGCCAGCTCATGTCCACCGCTGACCCCTCCGTGTCTGCCAATGTCGTCATCCACCCCCTGACCAGCCTGGCCCTGCAGCCCTCCACCATCACACCTGCTCAGGTCACGATGTCCGGCCTCTCCGAGCAGGACACTGCAGGTATGTGTGACGGCCTTCCTTGAGGAAACTGCTCACTCTCTGTTATGAGCTGAATAACCGATCTGTGCTTTCCCATGGATCCTGCAGGTTCTCAGGATTTAAGCCATGTCATGGGTAGCTCTGGACTGGTGGCTGGAGGCAGCGGAGGTCAGGAGATCACACTGACCATTAACAATTCCAGCCTGACACAAGCCCTAGCCCAGGCCTCAGCTTCTGGTTCCAGCACTGGAGCAGGAAACCCTCAGGAGATCACCCTCACCATATCAGGTATGGACAGCTTTATACAGTGCATCTCCATCAAAAAAAACCCAAAAAACTATGCAAATACCTACTTACATGTACACTAATCTTTTCTTTTGAAAAGTACTGAAGCAGACTATCAATAACAAACAGATTAAGTAAGATTTCCCTCAAAGTTAAGTAACACATTTATTGATTTCCTCACTCAAGCGAATACGCTTGCAGGCAGACAGGGGGGAAAAAAAGCAGAACCAGTAATAACTCACAGCCCTTTCTTTCATTTTGAAGCCACTTCACAACCTAACCCTAAAGCTCCAGTATTAGAGGTTATGAGCAATACACCTTATTCAAAAACCAAATTTTCACCTCCCACATACATCATGCTCAGCTGCTCATAAGGTATATAAGCGGGGGATATACACTACATCCACAGTATAGAGGAGAGTTCTGGCTGTGTCACCTCCTCTGAGCCCCCTCAAGTCTAGACAGATCATTCCTGCCGCAGCAATCATTTCCTCCGGATACTGTGGGGACTTTCTTTCACTCAGAATTCTGACATATTTATTGTATTGTGATTCAAATCCTTTAGGCCATGGCAATAGCTAACTATTCGTGTATACAGCCATATTTTTAACACCTCTTCCTTAAATGGACCAAAATTTCCACATCCTATCCTGCCTTAATACAAAAAAAAATCACTTCCAAAGTGTGAATGACGGTGAAAATCTTTCTTGAATTATAGACTGAAATTTGCTTTTCTTCATAACTTTTCAGGTCAAGATCTGCTCCCTCAGCACAGCAACCCTAATGGTGCAGAGATGAATGGCAGCGTCAGGCTGGCATCACCGCTCAGTAGCCAGCCCACCAGCGCAACCCTGACTATCACCAACGACCACCTCCTACCTCAGAGCCCCGCCAACACTGGAATGGCAGGTTAGCACTGGCATACATACTGTATGTGTGTTTCTATCTAGAAGTGGGTAGGAGATTATCTTACTGAAAAGTCATACAGTATAATCCAAAACATGTTCAACCCTCCTAACAGCTATCATACAGAGGTGCTCATGAGTAAGACATTGGAACGTCATTTATTTTCTAATCTTGTTTTTTGGAAGAAATTCAAACACTGCTCACTCTGTGAGGATCTCATCTTTGATGTGATTGGCCATCATGCCGAAGCAAGATCAGAAATTTTACTTGCATTCTGTGGTGAAAAGAAGTCATGACTAGAAAGTTTTCATAGTATTCCCCAAGTTGAAAATAATACACGTTTTTATCTCTTATCTCTGTCCTAGCAGCCAGGTGTAAACAGGCTTTGATTTGTATAATCAGTGGATTTCTCCTATAAGCAAACAAGATGGGATCAACCCACAACAGTATATAATCTCACTGCCATACACTGTTTATTTAATGACTGGGGAGTGAGATGTGGCTGCTTGTACCTGCACAGTCCTGTGACTCCTCATGGGCTATATTGATAAAGTTATCTAATTTCCCCTTTAAATTAGAACAATCTATCTCTTAAAGACAGTATGACTTTGAAAAGCCTCCCAGAAAATCACTTACCTTTCTCTTTCACTCAACTTTGTTCAACACATTCCTCTCAGCCCAAGGTCAAGGCCACCTCTTAAAGGAAATAGAATGTCACCAAGTAGTAGAAAGTAGTAGATAACAAGCTCGCTTTTGCACAAATATCACCCACAGTAACCCACTTGAGCAAAATTGATTAAATTGCCACACATCTGATGGAATGAGCACACACTTTAAGTGAGAGGTCCTTGTATGTATCGAAGCAAGCCGTTACAGTCGCTCACAACATATAAAGAATGAGACACAGCGTAGGCAGACTTTCACCTCTTGTTGGTTTAAACAACAGCCAGTGGATCACACTGGCAGAAGGACTGAGTTCTTTCTCTATAGATGTGACTGAACACAAAGCCTTCGCTGTTTGTCAGTTATGACAGGTAGAGAGTGAAGAGCAGAGATCAGCAAAACAGCAATAATCTGTAGGTACTTCAAAAACAAAGGATACATGACATAAGATGAGGTGAATGAGTGTATGTAGTTCACTCATATGCTTAACCGTTGCAAGCATGAATGCTGTAGTGATAGTGTATATGTAGGAACGTATGTATGGATGGATGTGGGGAAGATATAGGGAGATGGAGTCCTGGAGGGAAAAACCAGGAAGTTAAATAAAGAGGCTAAAAGGCTACATGTGTATCTCTCGTCTGTTAGATCTTCACAATACATAAATATATAATGTTACAAATGCCAACACATGTGAGAGTAACTGGAGCTTAATGGTTAAAAAGGAGCTTCCCTCACCATCCCAGGATAGGACTTTGTGAAATCCATTTAAAAAATTTTCCAGATTCCGTTTTATTTTTTCTGAATTCTGTGTTTTACAATTGAAGCATATTTTGCCATCAGAAAGAGTGTCTAATCATACGGTGGATTAATAACATTTCAACAGTTCAATAAGAAAGTATTCAAAATTTAATCACACATTGAATGAAATCAATAAATATCAATGAATTTGTAATGATGCAACACAACACTGCACTATTTTTTAATCAAAGAAAGTGCTTCAATACATAGTAAACTAAGACATTATCATGAAGAAGTGAAACAGATTTGTAAGTACTTTGGCCTGAAGCAATCCTTCACATTTTTGTGAGTGATCTCACTGTGCACCATAAAAAATAATAATCACAAAATGACATCGGTAAAATGTTATTTTTTTCTGTTTATTCAGCTTAGGTGCTGTAAAAATTCACACTTTAAAAATCCTATTTTTATAAATTGCACCTACATTATGGCAAATTCCCTGATATTCTGTATTTTATAGTTGATTCTATTTTTATTATCAAATTCCACAATTCTGTCCATGTTTTCCACAGCGCAGAAATCATAGGGCCCTACCAAGATAAAACTGAAGTATTGATTGATGCTCAAACCTCTCAATCAATGCCCTTTTCATGAAATGCCATGCTCAGGTGTGTGCCCCCACTTTAAAGTCATCAAAGCGTACGTGGAAAGCAGCCAGATAGACTTTACAGGTTGAATAAGCCTAGCCCCACTCCACACAGCTCACAGAAATATAAAGATAGCTTATTCTGGTTGACTCTGGATTATAGCAGTGGAACTAGCAGGAAGTACGCCCATACTAAACTTGTGTGTTTACTGAGACCATACTCACAAATTCCACACCTCCGCTGTGAGCGTTACCAACTGTCACCAAAACCTTTCCGTAGCATCAGGCACAGTCAGCCGGGTATAACCACAGGGAGCAAAAAAAGAACAAAACAGAAGGTGAAACATACCTTGAAATTGACTGCACAATGGACCATCTGTTTTACCTCAGGAACAAAATGTCATGAGAGGGAATGAATAAGCTCTTGTGTGTATTTATTTATAAACTCGAACTTACTTTCTATTATTGTTTTGTAGCTGAGAACTCTGGATTGGCTCAGTAATAAATAAAATTCAGCTAAACCAGACTGTGTCTGGAGTCTCAGGTGTTCAGTGACACGGCACCAGAGAAATAAGAAGAAATAGAGGCATGAATTGTATGATTTCACATGAAAAATAATTATTTCTTAGTTTTCTTTGTTATCCTTGAAATGTATAGATGGATGTATAGCATGCATATGGTTTAAGCACAATACCATGCGTGAACATGGTTGATATATAAGGTTCCCACAGCATATAAATGAAGTTGACTTTCTATCCTGTGTTTGACCTTGTTGCACGTCCTCCTCTCTATATTAGTGTTATTATTAGTTATATTAGTGCAATTAAAATAAAATCTAGTGTATGTGCTCCTATCAAGAGAACGTTTGAGTTTGAAAAGTCTCTTAATGAATTATTGTCACTTAGTAATTGCTCAGTCCAATCCATGATAAGAACACAAAGGGCTTGTGTGCCGTGAAGCAAACAAATATGATTTGTTTTGTCAGAGACGGCTTCCTGATTGTTCTGTTGACTGCTTGTCACATAGAAGCTTCTCTCTTCATTAACTTTCTCTCTCAACTCAAGTGGAAAACATTCCCACTGCTTCACAGAGACACAGAACATCTCTGCTTTTCTTTATTAGACTGAAGCGTTCCCTTCACTCTGAATACGGTTCAACCTGCGCTTTGAATACAGATAAAAATTGTATTAAAATCAAACATCTGCTAGTGTTATTCATCTCTAATATAACGGAGGTTCCCCTCTGACCAAAACTAATGAAATTGTCTTTATTATTTTGAGTCAGGGAACCAAGCACCAAAAAGACTTCGGTTGCAGACAGGTTGCAGTCAGATTGGCAAGGACGGGTAAAAATATTGAGATTACCGCAATATTTTCATCTCTAGCCAGTAGTCCAGAGTTCAGATTGTGGCCTGTAACCATAGAAACCAGTCCAGTGCAGAGTGTGAGGCTTTTATTGAACAAATTAATCTGAAAATCCCGTAATGAAACCATTCTTTATCCGGAGAGTTTTTCCTTATTAACTGGCTTTAAATGGCAAGTTTTAGTGTCACATGATGGTCTAAATGCTGTTTCAGACAGAGACAGTTTTGTTACAGTTGCATTACATCGCTACAGTTGTTGAGTATCATCAGAAACGAACCACACCATTAACCACGGTCAGTCTATATCAAAATGCTGGCGTTGGTATTAGCCTCTAAAGCCCTGCACTGCCTGCTGTCCACCACCATTTCCACCAAACTCATAGAGCATTTAAATTGTGGTAAAGATCACATGATCCCAGCTTGAATATGGTCTGAATTTTACATTAGGCAAAAATGGAATGCAGCCAGTGACTCTAGCATTACACTCTGCCATTAAAAACTCAAGTCACTCTAACCTTGCTCTCTGTCTACCCCTTGTCAGTTTCCAGTCTGCCACCAAGCACCACCCTATCACATACCGCTGCATCCCAGGGCCTAGTGATGTCACCGGGAGGCGTGGCCAGTGACGGCAGTGTTACATTGACCCTGGCAGATGCGCAGGGTATGCTGGACGGTGTCACTCTAAACCTCAATGCACAGGTAAAGCAACACACATGAATCCTTGGTGGGCACGCAGGACATTTAGGCTGGCTAATCTTGGATGTGACCACCTCTAGTTTTGGTTCCGTGTTGCAGCTTCATGAACTTTATGTTTTGCATGTGAGCCAAAATCAAGTCATCAATTGTGTGTATCTCACATCCAACTTCTTCTATCCAGCTGATCATGTGTGATCAAGTGTGTGTTTCCAAAGACTGCCTGACTCTACAGCAGAAACATTAAAAATAAGAGTGTATGATGATCAAGTTTAACATCATGTGGTTGCTTTACCAGAGTATCTTTTCATCCTCAGGGTCAAACATTTCCAGCAGTGCTGAATGACTCTGGTCTATCAGGACAACCAGCCAGTTCAGGACAGCAGGTCATACTGGTCAGCCACCATTCCCAATCTGCCAATGGGGTGTCGGACAATGGATATAATGTGAGTGTGTTTGTCATGTCTGTAAGATATCCAAGGGGAGGAACTGTCAAACAGAAGCAGAGGGAAGGTTTTTCATTGTTAAATTGATCAAACACTCAAGATGGCAACAGGCTAATCCACTATGATGGATTATCTGTCTCAAGTTAATGATGTCTGTCAGCTGCTTTTTACTCTAACATGAGTGGAACTCAGTGGCTGTCTGAATATAAAAAAAAACACATTAATCAATCTAAAAACTTTGGACTTTTGTGGAAATATGCACAATGAGTTGTCCAAACTTTAAACCTTTAAGACATTTTGGCCAATTTGAAAGAAGGCAAGACAAGCTTTTATTGCGTATGATGCATGAGTAAGAGAGAAAGCATTTGTCTGCTCCAGTGAAATGTTTTGTCAATGCCTCTGTAGGTGTACATTTTTGTGAGTTACTGTAAAGACGTTACTTACCAATCTGTCTTTTTGTGCGTGATCCAGATTACTGACGATGGCCATAAGGGTGGAAAGGACAGCCAGACAGAGGCTGATAATCGGAACCAGTGTTACTACTGTAATCAGGTCTGCCAGAACGCCAACACATTGCGCCGCCACTGTCGACTAGCTCACGGCAAGGACCGCTGCCACGTCTGCAGTCTCTGTAACAAAGCCTTTAAGCGAGCGACACACCTGAAGGTAAGAACATATTCAAAAATAGAAGACTCTGATTATATACAGTTTGAATACAAGCTATTATAGCTTAACAGTATTTTTGATCTTTGTTGTATGAATCCAGCTGCTGCTTCCTCTGTAGACACAAACTGGTCACTTATTCAATTAAGAATTTAGCCATTTTATATTAATGAGTAAAACAGATGAATAAAACTCTCTGGCTTTTATGAAAACAGTAAATCAACTCTCACAACATTAATCTTACTTTTTGTCATCAGTGCCTCCAGCCCAGGCTGAAAAAATGAATCAAATTCATGATTCAAAGAGTCAGTGAGAAAAGGGCTAATATTAATAGTGTTGTTACCACTATTTGAAGGAAAAACAAGAATAATTCATCAAGTGGATAGACTCTTTTAAACTGTCACTCTCAACAACAAAACAAAACACTTACACTGAGAGGTGTTTTGCAGCTAAATTAGGAAGAGGAGCACATCGGCTTCTCTTCTCTGGTAATGCTCTTCATGTGGTTGAGACACTCAAACTCATAAACCAGGGTTTTCAAATCAGGAGGAAAGAGCCCGAGGAGGATATGGCTTCATACAGAAGCTCTCTCCCCACCGTATTTCATATTTCTAAGGAGAGACCATTATCCCACAGGCTTTTACTTTTGTAAATGTGCCTAAACATGCTGCAAATCAATTGTCTCTCATAGAAATAATGACACTGAGATTAGGTGGGTGTCATATTGAAGGTGACCAAGCTTCATCCACTCCAGGACCCCAGGCTGTTCAGTAGTCTGCAATGACAATGTTAAATTGAGATTTTTTTTAAAAAGGCCCAGTGGTGGGAAAAGATAAATTGGTAGTGCTGTTATTTTTCGTTTGGTTTGCCTGTGGATAATACTTTGAACATTTAATTATAGCTAGACCAAGACCATGGCTTTATAATATGGGAACACAAAAAATTTTTAATGACAATGTTTTAATGTTTTAGAATTACTTGCAGGCATTTTCTGTGCAAGCTAGGTTAGGGGACATTAGTAGACTCTCACAGGAGAGAGGACACTCAAAGCTTTTCCATCACATGACCCTGACAGCCAGATAAATTGAGGGTATTTTTTGTTATCGGCCCACTGCTTCACTTTTGCAGTTACCTGGAGACTTGAATTTACCATCTAAATTTTTGTAGACTGCAACAAAAGCAAACAAAAGCTGTAAGGTCAGAAACCTTTTTTTTAGATGTAATGAAAATTGAAAAGTAATAGTTCAGCATTTTTGCAAATACACATAGGGCTCTATTTTAACTGTGCAAGTGCAACAACATGCAAAGTGGAAGGTGTTGTGTACATGGACTGTGTGGGCATCTCCATGTGCATCTGCAACCAAAGACAGATGGAGTTTTATCATCACTTATTTACTATAATAATGACACAAATAAAAAATTAAAAATATATTTGGTGAAGCTGTTTCTATGATTGCATCAGGCCGACACTGTTTTAGCCTTAATTCTAATGTATCTCACCTCGTAAATGGTTGCATAGTTTAGTAATCATTGTTACACAACAGTGTTTGCACCACAATGCATCTCAAGAATAAAACATGAGACGTTACTTTTGCTAAAAAAGAAAGTTGGAAAAGAGGTAATGGTGGGCCCCGGTAACCAGACATCTCCCACATAAAAAGTCAGAATATTGAGTTAAAACCGAGCAGTCTGATGTGTTATTCTTCAGCAGTCTGGTGTCATCTGGTGATTTAATGGAGGTGCTCTGAGGTGGCACTCCTCAGAGGATGTGGATTTATCAACATATCAGTCCTGCTGCCTTCAGCTGCTGCAGGGATTTAATGAACTGAAGGAGAAGCTTTTTATACAGTATAAAGCAGCTGTAGACAGCAGATACCGCAACAATCACCCGTATTCATTTATAGATCAATGCAGACTTATTTATTGACTTTCCTACTGCAGCCACATTAAATGTTATTTTCTGTGCCGAGTTTGGTTGGAGAGTGTTTCATTGAAATTTTTTGAAAAAATTTGAAAGAAATATATAAGTCAGTCTTCAAAAAGCACATACAACTAATTTAGGTTATGTAACGTCAGCTTCAAACGGATCAAGCACAAAAGTGAAGACAAAACATTACACTTTCTTCAACATATCACATCAGCAGCCCCCTCAGCAACACAGTACATTATTCACAACCTTAGACATCAAAATGAAAGGAAGCACAAGAGAGAAAGTCAAAAGACACACTTGTAGTCTTGTAGAGAGAGCTTGTGTGCTAGACTGTGACAGTAAAATAAGTTTTTTTTGGATTTGTCAATAGGAACATGAACGAGTGCACCAGCCAGGCCCGTCACCCAGCTCCCAGAAACCCAGAGTCTTCAACTGCTCCTCCTGTGCAAAGGCCTTCGCCAAGCGTAGCCAGCTGGAGAGACACAACCGGACGCACACAGGTAAAAGAATTAATAGAGGATGTCATAACAAAAATCTCAAAGTTGTGATTTAAGTTCAAATCTAGCATTTTTTTTTCAATTTCAAACTGGGGACCTTTCTTTGCTTTCTCACAAAAAGTAAAAACAAGTGAAATATGTCAAAATCAAGAGTCCTGATACAGACCTAAACAACATGGTGAAAGAAAGAACCGCATGTGCAAACAGGATCCTACACAGACTGTGATATTTAACAGCTGTCAGCTTTCCCTGTCAGACTCATTAATTCATACATTCATAGACCCTGTTCACACCTGGCATTAAAATGTGTCACAAGTGGACGGCTCTAAGTACAGGTGTGAATTCACCCAAGACGCATTGAGGACACATTGAGATCCAATCGCCCAGACCACATTCGGAGGTGGTCTGGGCCACATAATGCCACATGTACGCGAATGTGTCCTGGGCCACATAGAAGGACCTCATACTCAACTGACGTCCTCTGTGTAAGCAGAAGTACATACTCATTCGTACAAGTGTGAAACAACAAGAAGAAGCCACAACATCAGGCAACATGGATTCTCATGGATGGAGTACAAAACACACTGTCTGATTTCCATTTGGGCCAAAGAGTTTTGTTTTCGTCCACATGCCAATGTCTTGACAAACTTCTTTTTATTTCCAGCAGACTAGACACAGGAAGTGCATCGCTGCCTCCTGCCGGTTAAAAACAACAACGCATTTGGTCTTTGCAAACGGAAATGATGTGTGTTTATTTGTATATAGAGCAGGAAGTGAGAACTATTATGATGACTATTTAGTCATTAACTCCACCAGTAACCTCAGAAATATTAAACATGAATGTATTCTGCAGTGCACTCTACTTACTTCCTTTAAGTTTACCTTCCATTCCTCATTTTTGCCCGACGTGAACTGGTGTTTATTCACGTCTTGATCTTTAGCTTAAAGAGTGTGTGACAGGACTTGAAAAGGAAAAAGTGACTCTAGTTTTCCCTCAGCATTAAAGTGTATGAGCATAAAGAGCAGTGATTTATGTGACATACTGCAGCTTTCATGTCAGAAGATATCCAACAGATCCCTGCTGGCTGGAGGGAATAAAAGGTGTTTGTTTGCCTGTCGTAACAGTCCACAGTTGAGCAAAACACAGATATGTAAAGAATACCAATATACTGTAGGTAAACAGGGACCAGCATTTATGAAACGGGGTTGCCACATACAGTGATAAAATTATAAAATCAATCAGTGTCAGATCTCAGAAACTAATAATTGAAAGTGTGTTATTGACATTGCAATTTAATTGTGAATAAAACTATAAAATTAAAATTTTAGTTAATTTTAAACACCTTTAATATTGCTCATATACCTCACGCGTAACAGCAGAGTGTGGTTCATGGATAAGGATACAGTTTACCTTTTGATATAACACCATTTTCTCAACATCAAAATTGCAAAGCACACAATTTCTTACAGGAATTGACATGAATTACTGTTATGTGTGCACATGTAATCATGTGTTTGCATGTGTGTCCTGCACACTAAGTGGTGTGTTAGTCTGTGGGTTTTGGCAAAACCCCATGATGTTGAAAGCTTTGAATGTAGCCAGACTAAAGTGGACGGTGGGAATGATTTCAACATTCTGAGCTTATGTACTGTGCTTCGCTGACTTTAAGATGTGATTTATTCTATCTTGTAAACTAAATGTAATTTTGGTTTAAATGGATCAGCAGATTTCTAAATGCAGTAATTAAACATTTGCAGACCTTTTACACTGACTTCATTTGCTATAATGCTTAAGTTACTGTATTTACTTAATAGAATGAATACCAGCAGCACAACACTTGTTTGGGCTTATTGAATAACACCCTTGTTTTGCTTTTAACTCCTATAATTGCCATCGTAGCGACATTAATTTGCACTTTTTATAGCAAAGTACAATACCGTGTATCACAATTAATCTGACAGCGGCATTATAATGCAGACACATGCACAACGCAACACCACTAGAATGATCAATTATCTGCGGGTCTGTGTTTTTTGTTTTTTTTTTCTTCATGCAGGCGAGCGTCCCTTCAAGTGCAGTCAGTGCGACAAGGCCTTCAATCAGAAGAGCGCCCTGCAGGTTCACATGGTCAAACACACTGGAAAGAAGCCCTTCAAGTGTGAGGTCTGCAGCATCAGGTTCACCCAGAAGAGCAACATGAAACACCACATGAAGAGGTCCCACGGCTACGGTGAGCAGCTGACTGGCATCACACCAGCAAACACATAAAAACACTTGGAGGGACAGCCTGCTGTTGGTGCAGCTGTGTAACAAAAGACAGTAATCATCTCTCTTGTCATTCTGTCAACTTAGTTCACTTTCACTTGGGAACCGTGTTTCTAAGAATATCAGGGGAGATGAACATTTTTTAATGAAACTCACCTCGTGATTTGTGTGTCTTTTCTCTCGCGTGGTCATAAGACACATTTCCTGTAAAATAGAAACTATACTTGCGACATCACATCACATTAAAAGGTGGCCTTGGACACTTGAGACTGCTGAGAGAGAGGAAGTGTTGGCCTTCCCCTGCGGAATACTCTCTCTCTCTCCAGTTTTGTGTCTGTGACTCCTCACTTGATTATCCTTCTCATTATCTTTTTGAGAAAGAGCCACATAACGCCAACACTCATTCACCTACACACTCAGCGATAATGTGCGTGCACACAAAGTACAGTAGCAATCCAACAATAGAATAGGCTACTTAGGGAATTTGAAGGCATTTCCAACGTGCGGTGGTGCAAAACATGAGGTCTGCAATGGAATATTTGTTTGACAGTGCATTTATATATAGATTTAAAAACACTTACAAAAGCTGGATGCACTGAATAGATGCTTGCGAATATGAAACAAAACAAAAAATATGAACAACACGACCAGACCAAAAAAACACCCACACGGTTGAAAAACTGTGTTGCTTCCTCAGTTCCTAATTCCCCTCCAGCTGTTCACCTGTGACTTCCCTGTGTAGGCTACGTGACTACTGTGATTACCTACCTATGCCCTCAGATGCGCAGGGGAAGTAGCAACAGCAGTATTTACACAACTTACCGCACACAACACATAGCACACATCTAAATTGGCTACAACACACACGCCCCACCTTCCGCAAGCATTGTTAAGCAGGAAAATTGTGATTGTTCACTTGAAACTGTCAGCACAACTTCCTCTGTGATATCAATTCAGTACATCCTGAATTTTAATTCATCACCTCTTCCTGATAGCCTCGGTTAAGGTTTAGGAGGCAGCTCCCCTTTGGTTAACCTTGGGGCGAGAGTGCTACTAACACACACTCACACACGTGCCTGCATTGGTATTCATTCCATTCAAACATTCCACCTCCCACCAGGCAGGCCCCTATTGAAGATGACCCGAGGAGGAGAGCAATTCTGACAGATCCATTCTGTCCTATTCAACAAAAGTTTCCACTCATGTCTCCCCTCTGGGTGGGTGTAGATAATTTAAAAAGTCATGTCTGAAACATCGGCGCCTGTAGTGTCGTTGGGAATAAGGCTTCTACAAAGTTAGAGCACATTTAATTCACTTTTTCAAGGCTGTCTGTGTTCTATGAAGACCTGTAGAAATCAAAAAAAATATTTTTCCAGGTCAGATTATGTTTTATAAATTTGTCAAATATTGTTAAACTTCTGGAAGAGTCGTACATGACTTTGACGTGGTTACATGGTTGTACAGACACTAAAGTGAGACTGAAAGACAACAATCCAGCTTCTCACTGTTGTTTCCATGCAAAGATTTTCATCATCTTTTCACTAGAAAAGCACAAAAGTTGGAAGTCTCTGTGGGACCAAGTGACCAAGTTAAATGTCTGAAGAAAGTGCAGTGTCAGGCAAGATAATATCATGTCAAATGTCTTCAGGTGAAGATTTTATGATGTGATCTATGTTTGGCATTATATACAGTATGTGCAATCCTTAGACATAGCAAAAAGCATCTGTGGATGTCTTCTTTTGTCGTTATTTGCCAGTTAGACTTAATTTAAAAACAAAATAGAATCAGTAGAGACACTGGGAATGACTCATATTGAACATGAGGTTGAAAAAAACACAATTACAACCATACAGAATGGTCTGATCCTCTAGCCTTTTACCAGTTTTAGATTCCAGTGGTTATGGGAGTATATGACTATTTTAATTAACGCTGACCTGAGGTTATCATGGCGTGCAGCAGCAGAGAAGGAAAATTCATTGTATGTAGCCATTTTGGCACAAATTGTTTTGGGTTTGAGGGACAGGAGCATTCTTCTGGGATATTTAGTTGTAGCATTATGGTTATCTTCACTGCTAAAAAAGAATATTTTTTAGCTCAGCTGAACTGTGAATTTGCCATTTTAGCACTAAAAATAATTGGAAGAAACCACTCACACCATTTCCACACCGTCAGATCCAGTTATATTGCTCTAAAATGGCAATTTAAGGTATCCCACATGTATTTTTCCTTGGAAACTGAACCACATTTTAGCGAGAATTCATGGCAAATACCTGGATCTGAATTCTCAGTATGTAACCATATGACTGCACATGTTTGTATGTATGTATTGTTGTGTATGTTCACATGTATGCATGTTTTAACAGTTCCCAGGCTGACATGTATGTCCAGATCTGTTGTGCATTTGTGTGTATGTTCAAGTAGATTGTCCACATCGACAAGAGGAAGACTCTCTTTCACAATCATTTTGCTTTTTGGCAAGTACCGGAGGAGGACTTGAGATACACACTCATACGCTTGCAACTTAATGAATATGTGTTTGAAGTGTTTCAGATACAGAGAGCAAAAATAGAGGAAGATAATTAAATGACTCCCACTGTAAAACTCAATTCAGCATGTGGCCTCTAGCAATAAAAAAAAGCATGTCTGAACCCGTCAGCCAGTGCCAAAGTGTCGTCTTGTTTAGTGCTGAAGTTATTTTAAGCTAAATGTACTCTGACACATAGCTCATACCATATTTACAACCCACAATGAGCTTATTCCATATCTGTGGAGTCTTATTATATAGTTTGTATAATAGCTGCATTTTCACAAGAAAGAGCAGGGAAAATGTGAGGAGCATGGAGGATAGATAGCTTTTTGATGAATGGTCTCATTTGCATAACAGCCATTGGCAAATTAAACATAGCATCAGAGCTGCTGATGCTGTTCCATAAATGCGTGTTTGTGGGCTTTTCTTCTGGTTTACAAAGCGCTGTTATTAATATCAGGCCGTATTTTACTGTATTTAAGTCATGCAAATCCTTTCTCATTCTTCATTTTCCCCGTTTTCTACATCTAGGTCAGATCCAGGAAGTGTCCCTAGGCCAAGAAGAAGCAGCCCCCCAGGTTGAGGTGACACCTGAACTTGACCTGGAAGTGGTTCCTGAGTCATCTGGAGACTGGCACAACGTTTTCCCCTGACTGACCACAAACCACACAAGTCCCAAGAGTCAAAAATCACTGTACAGTGTATTGAACACTGATTGAGTTTTATAACTAAACAGCAAAGCTTTGCCAAACATATTCCTTCTTTCAAAAGGGTTATTTGGTTAGAAAAGATGTAAGACATCATAAATTTGCTCTGCTGTATACTGAGGCTTTTACCGTTGCAGCAGCCCACTGCTGTTTATCCAAATTAGCAGTGAAGTAAGGGGGGTCTGGCTCCCTGTCATTGGCTTAATGACTTTTATCTGTTTTGTTACTGCCTGATTGTCATCAATATGATAATCTCCGGAGAGGTTTGGCTCAATAAACACAGGCATCCCAGAGAATTCTCCAGTCAGGAGATAGCAGGTCCCTCTAATGCTGATGCTGTCTGAAAGAGAGGAAACTATAGTCTGCGAAAAAGCTCCCCAGAGAACCAGTGTCTTGTCTCTCCGTCATTGGTCTGCTCAGAGAGACATATGCGGAGCAGCAGCCAACTGTACTGCTGTCATGGCTTCAAAAGCAGCTGTGTAACAGCACATAACATAGAACGCTTTTTTCACTGGTTTATGAAAAATCTGATTTTTTTTTTTTTACATATTTATACTGTACATATTTCATCTTAATGTTACCTGAAGTGAGATGGCATTTGTAGTTTGCTACATGATTGTTTTAGTTCAAATACAGCACCTTAAAGGTGCAGTGTGTAGAATTTAGTGGCATATAGCAGAACTGACATGGCAGAAATGGAATATGATATTCATAAGTATGTTGTAATTAGTGTATAATCCCATGAAAGTAAGAAAAGTTGTGTTTTCGTTACCTTAGAATGAGACCTTTATATCTACATAGGGAGCAGGTCCTCTTCCACATAGCCCGCCATGTTGCACCGCCATGTTTCTACAGTAGCCCAGAACAGACAAGCCAAACACTAGCTCTAGAGAGGACCTTTTGCGCTTTTCGCAAGTTTCGCAGCCACTGTAGGTTCTCCTACACACTTGGAAGAGGAGGGGGAGGGGGTATTCAGTTGGTTGCAATCTGCAACCTCACCGCTAGATTCTACTAAATCCTACACACTGGATTTCGGATTTGATGCTGTATGAGGTTTTGATTGTCAGCATTGTGTTTCATGTTCTTGTCATATCATTAACACTTGCAGCTCCGACATTTTCTATACTGTAGTTTATTTTGTACATAGTGTAGTTAGATTGCGTATATTTTCTGATGAACCGCCATGACATGAATTGGTTGGAAAGATGTAATTTGAGCATAATGTTGTGTTTGTTAAGAAGCAAAGCCAATGTACAGACAATAAGCTGTTTTTTTTCTCCTCTTTTTTTGCAGTTGTATTTTCTATTGTCCATAACAAATTAAGCAGATTAAAGTAATTTTTCTAATAATTGAAAGTTGCATTTCTTTTTATTCTTATATGCATTATTGTGTTTCTTACAGACACAAGAATCTTTAATTCCTCCTCTATAAAAAGACTAGTTTGGGAAACAGGCTTATTGGCTTTTTTGCAAAAAATTAGATGAGAAAATGAATATCACGATTATGTTTTTATGCTAACTATGGAGCTAGAGCTAGGTGATTAGCTTAGCTTAGCATAAAGACTAGAAGCAGGGAGAAACGGTTAGCCTGGCTTTGTCCAAACCTACTCCAGGAAATCACTGCACCTCGCCAAGAAATAGAAATGCTGGTAGGTGGATTTTGCTTACCTTTGGACCGAGCCAGGCTAGCTGTTTCACCCTGCTTCCAGTCTTCATGCTAAGCTAAGCTAATCAGCTGTTGGTTATAGTGTCATATTTAGCATACAGATGTAAGAGCAAGTTTCCCAAAATGTTGGACTATTCATATGATGATAGAAGCCAGCAGGTGATTAATTTAGCTTAGCATAAGGACTGGAAACAGCCTGGTCCTCTTAAAACCATAAAACTTGTTTTCACATTTCTGTTTGTGTACATATTAAACAATCTGGACTTAACATGTTAATTACTGATCTCTAGAGGTAATTATTGGTAGGCAGGGTTTTGAACTTTGGGCAGAGTCAGACTTGCTATTTTCCCTGTGCTTCCAGTCTTTATGCTAATCTAATCTAATCAGCTGTTGGTTATAGCTTCATATTTAGCATACAGATATAAGAGCATAGAGAGGAATAAGCATACTTTCCAAAATGTCCCAAAAATTATTCCTTCAATGATGGAACTGGAGCCAGCAAGTATAGTCTAGCATTGGAATTAGAAGGAAACAAAGTAGCCTGGCTCTGGGTAACCCCCCATAAAACCACAAGTTGCTTTCACACTTCTATTTGAGTATGTGTTAAACAAACCGGACATAACATGTTAATTTAGTGAGTTTGAGATATGCTAGTAGGCAAACTTTTTAACCTTGGACAAAAGGTTAGCTGTTTCCCGCTCCCTGTCTTTATGCTAAGCTGAGCTAATTACCTGAATTGCCTCCTGGCGCCTACTTACAATACATTTTCCATTCTCTCACCATATCCGTCTTTTTCACTACATCTGTATCTTAGACTGTAAAATAAGATAATGGACATAGCCCATGACGTCACCCATTGGTTTGTGAACTCCCACTCTGAAACCTCGCGTTTAGCATTTTGACCGTCACCATCTTCTTTTTTGGAGTCAGAAGTGATGAGAAGTGACCATATTTGGATGAGAGCATGGAGCTGAGAAGGAGCTCCCCAGGGTTCAAGTGCAACACCTCAGGCACTGCTGTGGAAGCAGCTTGTCAATCATAAGGTAGCCACACCCTAAAGCATACCCTACTTTATCGTCTATCTTACTCTAATAGGACCATAATTTACAAAATGAACATCATGCTGTATTGAAGAAGACTTGAAACTAGCGATTGAGACCATAGACACTGAGAAGTAGGGTCATTTTCCCATAGACTTCTATACAAACGGACTTTTGGAGCCAGTGGAGTCGCCCCCTACTGGCCATTATAGAGAATGCGGGTTTAAGGTACCTCCACATTGGCTTCACTTTTTACACCTGGAGCTACCTGCTTGGTCTGTATTCTATATTTACAGTAGCCTATATACAGCTACACAATTTAAGTTGTCCAACATATTCTATTTGGTCCCAACTACAAGAAGTATATCCAAGGAAGTCACCTTAATCTGAGAATTTATTTGCTTTTACATCTTCAGCAATGACACAAAATAATTTTGTTCAGGTTCAAAGTAGAATCCATTAACTTAGTCCCCAGCAGGCATTAGACGTTTGCAATTATCCAAACATTGTTGCATGGGAACACATGAACAGGTTATGTAAAAGGAATGAAAATTTTTTGTGAGGAAATGAGGTAGAATAATTTCTATTGTGTCCTTTTGGGGAAGTATGAATTGGAAGTCACCAGTGTTTTGTTCATATTTGAAGTGCCCCCATCAGCCAGCCTTTGTTCTTTTTTTTTTATAATTTCGTCATGACATGAAATTGCATACACACACAACTGTGATTATACTTGAGACTGAATGGTGCTCCATGTACTCCAGTCATGAGTACCTCTGAAAGCTTGTCATGAATAATGATGACCAAATGACTCATGCATACCTGCTTTATGAAAGAAACTGTGTCATACCTTTTCCTGCTGTGATACTGTGACCTGACCCCTTAACATCCTTTCCATTCACTTCAGTTTTATTTTATGTTGCGTCACTCGCTTTTGGTTGTGCCGCTCCACACAAAAGAGACACTACACGAGGCAAAGAGTAGAGTTGGTTTTATCATTTTTATTTTTTTATTTTCAGTTAAGTGGCTGGTCATGTTTATTACACATACAATAATGAGGAGGGTCTTTACATTCATTCACAGGATCCATTCAGAAAAAAAACACTATACAAGCACTCAAGAGGCTCAAGCACACACAAACAGAGAGAGAGAGAGATGAACGCTACAGTTCACACATGCCTGCTTTTTTAACACATTTGGAAGATGGATGTTCTTTTCTTTGACCGACTGTTTTTCTGAAAACTTGCAACCCACACATTCTCAAGAAACACCTTATAATGTGTCATTACAGAGTTAGTCACAGAGCACCTTTTTGAAATTGTGTTTGTGTTTTTAAATTATCCACAAAAGGGCAACACAGCACATTGTTTTGGTAGTCAGGAGGAAAGGCACTTGTTGTTTTACACAATATGTGTGCTGTGCAGATATACTGAAGACAAAGGAGAGACCTACACTGATGCATAGAGGAAACGTCTGAATCTGGCATTGCGCTGGAGGAGCCGTGTTTGCAGCACCAACATGATGCTTCAGATTCAGAGTCTGGCTGTTTTTAAAGGTGGGAAACGGCACTACAAAATAATTTAGTCATGCATATGGAGGGGGAAAATTAGCGTATGCCATTATCTCATGCACTGAAAAAGAACTAAGACATTAGAAATGACTTTGCAGAAATTGATTTAGAAGGTTAAGAAACTCAGTGTTCACCACAAAATCCGCAGCCAGCCTTTGGCCCTATTGACAAACATAGATCAACATCACATTTATGACAGGACACTTAACTACAGCTATGGCACAAAGGTAGAATGAAAACACATTATGAACAAAATGGCTCTCGTAATAATGTCAAATCGGTTAATTCTATCACAAAACAATACTTAAAACAGAGGATCATGTTTAGGTGCACAGAAAGAGGAAACGACGTAGACAGTGTGACAAGACAAAAAAAAGCTCTTTACTGAAACCGAATCGACCCGGTCTTCTCAACCAATCAGCAAACGGCAATAACGGTCAAGTCAGTCGGACTTGCACCGGCCTTAACCTTCAATTGTTCCAGGTCTGCTTCAGTTTCGCCACCCTTTGTTAGAGAAACCATCAAAGACGTATCCACAGAAACTCAAGCACAAGTATCGAGAGCCATGGCAGGGGCCGGGGGTCATTCAGGCTGCACATGTGAGCGGCTTCAGGATCAATTTCAGCAAAAAGTTCAAACCGATGATGATGACTGCACAGACTCAGCACAACGCATGCAGGGGAAAGGGGCAACAGATTGTGTCGCTATCTACCAGCCAAAGGGGTATAGGGGGGTAATAGGGGAGATGAAGGATTTAGCGAACATTAGAATGTTAACAGAGGTGGAGGGGAAGGTGAGTTTAAAGGGTGACAAGATTTCCTCTTTTTCTTCCTCTTTTTCCCCACTTTAGTCCCGTGTTCTTGAACATCTGCCCTTGTGCTGTTGGAAGGGGTTGTAGAGAGGGACTTCAGCGTTTGGCTGGAGAAGCACTCCTGCTTCCCTGTGTGATAGACAAGACATATCTGATGAGTATATGGAGATAGCAGCCCCTCAAGTCTAAATCAGCATTAAAGGACTACACTGATATTTTTGGAGCCTGGAGGTCAATTCACCCAACATGTGATAAAAGTAATCAGCTCAGTAGACAGCTCTGTCTGAAGGCCTTGCCAACACTTAAGCAAAAAGCTTGTTAAGTAATTGTAGGCAATAACTTCTGACAGCAAAATTTCAGTCTTTACCACTGATGACGGTCATGATGAATCATCAGAAATTTTGAAACTTTAACTGTCTGGCTAACTTGTCACTTCTTATGACTTGTCAGGTTTCACTAGTTCTTTCATCAAGCCTGACACATGAATCTTTTAACTAACAATCGGGAGTGGTAATTACAGGTTCTATTGAACGAGACCAGGCTTTGACATTGAAAAGTCAGACTAGTCCTTTAATGTGAGAAATGAGCAGGTTAATATGCTTGTTGACAAAATCTTGACTTCTGAAGTCAGCATTATGAAATAGTAAGTCATAAATATAAGAAAATAGTCAAAATCCTGAGATAGTAGGTCAGAATTATGAGATGCCAAGTCAAAATTATGAGTAAGTAATTGACAATTTTGAGAAAATAACTCAAAATTTCTCAAAAGTATGAGATACTTGTGACATAGTATGTCAAAATAAGTTCATTAAAGTCATTATAGTTCAATAAAGTCATTATTTTGAGTAAGTCAAAATTTTGACTTTTAATCTTTGCTTATTATTTAATAATTTTGACTTAAAAAGTCAGTTTTCACTTATTTTTTCATGACTAAATACCTTACAATGTTGACTTGAATAGTCACAATGTCTTACTTAGTCATATTGTTGACTTGACTTAGAATCTTGACTTAGTATCTTATAATCTTTATTTACAATTAGTATTTTTATTTTAATCATCCTTATGTTTTCATCCTTTCTTTTTTTCTTTTCCAGGCATCAACAAGCTTCCATACATAGTTGATGTTGCACATGGGAGCTCATAATTTTGCAATCAGGTCTCAACTCTTTTTAACAAGCTAAGCTCCTGTTGTATTTGTAAGTAAAGAGAAGAAGTTGGAGAGGAAATAAGGTTGCAGCTTATCCATTGACCACATGTAATTACATATTGTCTTGCAGATCCTGCAAATCTGCTTTCTTTGTCATATTTCAGCCATTTCATTCATTTTAGTTGCAGTTCCCCTTTGTTTTTTGTTTCTTTTTGTCCATAAAGTTTCAGTTTAGACGTCCTGTGTTTATCTCAAAGCAGTCTGAGAGCGTATTGCGCTTTTTCCATTCTGCTCTCTCATTCAAATCAAAAAGTAGAGAGGATTTTGAAAGGCAGAAAGATTATACAAATGAGACAAATCTTGATGGATTGCTTAAGAAGATGATCCATATTGTGAGAAGCTTTTTGCTCCTCATAAAAAGAAGGCTGGAGACTGAACTTTTGTTCTAAGCTATTCTTACAGCCATTTCAGATGAAATTCATTATCTGTCACAAAAGAGAAAAACTCAATACACAGCAATAGATTGGAATCTGAAATTAAATGCAGCAGATGAATAGAAACTGAATGAAACAGTGATTAAAAGTTAGTGTGACTTTATGCTCATTTCCATTTGGACTGTGACGCCCATGTATGTGTGAAAGAGTCGGAAGTGGTGGTGTGATGGCACTGAGTCAACGCTAATTAGCCGTATCAAAAGGATTTGAAACAAGCGTCCCAGAAGTTCATCATCTCTAGAGCTGTTTACTCTCATGTAGCTTAGTGACAACAATTTAGCCACTACAGATGAGGATGCAGCCCCGGGGAAATTTGGATTTCTCTCCACCTTCAGTAATTGCTAAACTAACTAATCTAAGGTACAGTGGGAGCGGATGGCTAATTAAACCCTGTCAGGGAAAAACTAGCAGAGCATAAAAGCCGCCACCTTTTCATGACATATGAAAACAAATCAACTAATAAATAGCTTCTCTGTAAATTGGAAAGTCAGACAGTTGTGAATACAGCAGTCTAAAAGTAAAGGCTAATGAGTCTCCTAAAGCTGAAAAGTTGAGTGAATGTTACAGTATGAAATTGGATGTTCTGAGACTTCCAGCGTGGGAGTTTGAAAATCAAATTCCACTTAGTCATACAGCACCAGGATCACAGTCATAACCATCTGTGCTCCGAGTACATTTGACATTTCATGTTTGGAAAAAAGCAAAATGAGGTTATCAACAACCTCTTCAGCTTCAACCGGTGAGAGGTATTATCTCACCACTGACACATCTGACTAACTTTGTGTTTACACTTTGGCTTTCTAGCAGACGTTGCCTGCCAGTTTACCAACTGTCTTGTGGTACACTGATGAAGCCAGCATTAGTAGTAGCTCTGATCCTAACATGTAGTTAACAAGTCAGCGCTAACTTTTTAAAAAATTAAATAATAGAAACATCACTAAAACTTTTGAATTTAAATCCCATATATTTATTTACAAGCAGTCCATGAAAAAATAATACATGCTGTGTAGTGTGGTATCAATGCTGATAAATGCTTTATCTCATGCTGTAACATTTTATATGACTATATTTAAACCTGCATTAATTTTTGATTTATTGTTTGTTTGTTTTTTTTGTTTTTTGGCCTCTTGGGGGCAATGCAACAAGCTGTAATCACAACACTGACATATTATCACCATATAAAGTTGCTATGGTGAATGTGTTAGCAAACAGTATTTACATCTGTCGAAGACAGAGAGAAACATTAACTTTCATTTGGAGTCATGTTTCTGCCCAACTGGTGACTGTAAGTGCAATATTCATTCTCTTTTTAGCTTTGTTTTGGTCTTCATTGACTGCTGAAGAAACTATCTGGTTCTTTAGCTGCAAAACACTTCACTATGTCACCAACTAGTTGGGTTTATCAGAGCTTTCTCACTGAAAACAGCTGCCTGGTGCATTTGGATATGGGCGTGAGAGTGGTGAGACTGAACCAAAATGGTGAAGTTGGAGGGCAGAGAACCAAACAATTAGCTACTTTGTTTAACTTTGTTCATCCCTTCTATCACTGCTAAATATCATGTAATTTACTGACACCCTAATCACTTAAAAAAATCTTCAGCAGATCTTTAATTTTAACATTAGTGACCATTGAATGACAGCTGTTCTCGGTATGCTGTGTGCCTAATCAACACTTAATTTTCTGCCAATACATGTGTGCAGTGAATCCTTCACAGTTCCTGAAGGAGCAAGTCATGCTTGACAAGTGATTGATGACGTTGCATAATAATGTTATATTATACATTGTGCATAAGCAACCAACCCTTCCCTATAAAGCTGTTATAGTATGTTAGGTATGGCACCTCTGGACCCTTATCAGAACTGGATTTACCATCTTCGGCATGATTATATCAGCACTTGCACAAAGCTTGTAGCACGCACGATGATCCATCTTGTCTCTAAAAGCCTCTTATTATTCTGCTGCTGCTGCGCTAGTAATGAGATTAGGATGTCTTCTAAGCATATCAATGTCGAACAAATGCGGAGTGAGTTAAACTCAAGTATCCCTCCATCACGTATCGGTTACTCACTCTGCTGCTGATATCATCACTGAGGCAGAAAAAATAAGGGCAAAAAAATGATTAAGGAAATATTACATTTTCTATGTCATTTCACTTCAAGGAAAGAGAACAGAAGCTGGTGGGAAATAACTTGTTAAGTGTCTGACAAGCAGTTTTTACCATTTTGAAGATCCTAGTCAGGGTGCCTTTGCCGTCCCCTGCGCTGGCCTTCTTGGCTTTAGACTGTGACTTCTGGTTGCCCTGGCAGAAGGAGAAAAGGAATCAGTGTGTTAAAAGAGCCCTGGAGATGTGTGGCAGGGGATTAAGATGTGACTGACCTTTCTATAGAGAGCCTTACATTCATTTTCAATTCAGTTGAGGGGGGATGAAAAATTCAGAGAGTAAAGAGAATAGAGGGTGTGTTCTCCAGGGCGTGCTTGGGTGTGAGGGATCAATTTGCTCTTCAAAAACCCAAATGTAGGAGAAAACTGGCTATCGATTGCACCACTATCCAATTTTTCCCTACTTTTACAGCATAATTGTGTTCCCTTTCAGGTAAGGATTTCATCCAAGTGCTTTTGTGTGAATTATGCATGAGTTAAAAAAGCTACAAAGCAGCAAAGTTTGACATGAGAAGGAAAAGTTTTCTTCCTTGCATATTTTGTCAAAAATTTTGAACCACCAATGCAAAAGAAGAGAGTTGATTGAATGTTTTGGCACGACTGATAACATTTAAAATAAAACCTGCACTTCAAAACATCACAACAAATGCAAAAACCAATGCTAATCAGTTCTTGTAGAGTCTGTTTTCTGTTGTGTCTTAATGACATTCAGGAAGCTGATTTATTCACTTCCTCACGTCGGATGCAATGAACAAAATGTATTTTATTTGGGCAGCATTTCAAAACATCACTGAATGAAGTAAGACAGATGTCTGATCAAATAACGTATGTATGAAAAATGAATTCTATCAACTGGAAAAGGGCATGTCTTGTATTAAGATTCATTCTCTTAGAAAAGCACTTAGGGACTGCACAAAAATGATTTGAGTGGTGAGGGAGGCTGAACCTGATGTTTTCTTCATAAATAACAAGGCTGTCACCAGCACCATTAATGTTGTTTCTGTGCAATTTGCGTCTCCTTTGTCCAAACCACTTTACTTTCTACCCCCCAACCACCTTTCTGCAGCTGCATGATTCAGAAAAAGCGCACACACACAAACACACATGACGGCCTTAAATTAAGTGCTGATAACGTCTGCAAATGAAGCAGAAGGCAGCCTGACTTCAGCCACAGAGGATTTTTTTTTTTTTTTTAATGAAACAAGGATAATGAAGAACAGAATAATGCCTGTGTTATCATGGACATACAGTATATGCACATGATATGGATGAGTCAGGTTGCAAAGCTACTAAATGGGAATGAAATCTTTGAAAATGGGCTCAAGGCGGAGGGAAATGAGGACGTTATCACTGATGTATGGTCAGATTATAACGACTTAAGTGGTTGATGGAGAATAAATGGAAACAGAGCCACAGGCGTCATGCTCGGAGGCTTGAGAGGATGACCTCGCTTGCCCCCCAGTTAAATTAGGCATGATACCTCCGTGTTTTTGCAGTTTTCAAAAACCACCTACCAGGCCTATCTTGGCTGCTAGTCCTCTCCACTGGACGTGTAGAGAAACAAGAGACAAGGACAAGTAAAAAGGGAGAGGGGACAAATAGAAATATGTGTCTTACTCGGCGCAAAGATGGCAGGATGGGAAGGAGAGGAGGCAGGTAGAAGGGTCCATCCGGGGGGGGAAGGAGTCACAGGGTCACAGGGGGCAGGAGCAGATGAGGAGCAGAGGGAAGGGGGGAAAAATGTGTGGGGGGGAAAGGAGAGAGGAGCAAGGCGGATGCTCACATCGAAGAGCACAAATTTAGTGACATTCAACAGAACAATGCAACAAAGCCTAAAGACAAAGAGCTTATGGAAAATAATATATTTGACATTTTTTTATAATGTATTGTATTCATGTATTTTTGGTTAGATAAATACATTGCTGAAACCTTTTTTTCTAATACCATAAACGTTTGTTTTCTTTGTCCAAGTTTTGCAAATTTTGTGCAAATTTGAATTAGCTGAGTTTCAGAGGACAGTCAGTGTCATCTGATGACAGAAGTGATACAGTATTGTTGTTTAACTGGCTGTCAATGGGAAGCCTTTCACCTAAGCAAATTCTATTGTAATTACATGCTGCCCTGATCAAAATCTAATTCAAAATCTGATCAAAATCTAATCCTGGAGGTTCACAGCTCAAGGAATTACACTATGAAGGTGCAATCTTAAATTGTCTCTCTATTATCAACTATCTAATCTAAATCTAAAAACAATCTTTATGGAAAATTGTCTATATTGACAGTAAAGAATGGTATTTACAGTCTAGTTGTAACAAAGCTCAAATAAATAGAATTACACCAATTTCCAGAATTCTCATCATTTACAAGGACAAAAACAATGTCATTGATCTATTTATTTTTGTATTTACTATGTGTGAGTGTCAATTTCAACTTCAAAAGAAGCTTCATAAAGCAGACTCACCCTAGACTTGGGAGGGGCAGGGGACACCTGAAGACGAGTTAATCACAGAGAGTAAAGAGGTTTGACAGAGTTAGACAGAGTTCAGAAAAGGTAACAGAGGAGCAAAGAGACGATCATGGCAGAACACACATGTCAACACTGCTGAAGCACACTGAAGGATCTGTTCATAGACTCTGTGGGTGGTTTTTTTTTTTTTTTAAGCTATACTTTACTTACGATCGTGCGGAAGAAATGGACCACAGCGTTCTCTGCTCCGCGCTTGCGTGGGGAAGTCGCAGAGGCTTTCTGAGGGCCTGGAGAGAGAGCACCACGGAAAGAGCCCTGAGGAGGAAAGCAAAGGGAATGGAAGGAAGGGAAAAACAGACATGTTAAACATGTTAAACAGAGGCATGATTAGAGATAGAAACAAAAATGATGTGGCTTGAAACTATGAACTATTAATATTTAATAATAATCATAAAATAAGTGTATATCTGTTGAAATAAGATATAATCCTGTTATTAATAAAGCATTAAAATCAAGAAAATGGCCCTTGAGCTTTATGCACCCTGTTCACTGGGTCTACTTACCTGATGAATGATGAGTGAAAACAGTTGAATTGTCCAGCCTATACATCATGTGTTTCCACAGCAACAAAGATGAGTCTCTATAGCTAAAAACCACTGCATATACAGGGTTACTCACCTGGAATAATAACTGTACTTAATTTTAAGTTTATTGAATCTGTACATTATATAATAATCATTCTTTTTTTTTTCTTTTCTTTTTTTTTGACAAAATAAATGCTTGTGGCCTGTACTATCACAGTAGAGGCTAGTGTTGGTGTGTGGTGAGGAGCACAGCCAGTGACTTAATATATATAATATATATACATTAACAGTAGCCTCACGTCGCTTGACAACGCCTCCCTCATTAGCCTTTATCCAAAACTGACTGAAACCTTTGTCCACAAGTTGTTAAAAGCAAATTAAAATGGAACAGACAAGCAGTTCAACATGTCAGTGACTTGAACTTAACAAAGAAGACTAATTATCATCCCAAAGTACGAATCAATGAATGAAGTTCTTCAAAGTCAGACTTTACAAAGGCTATGTCAAGAAGAGAGCTTTATAAGGTTGATATCCTGTGACTTTGTGTAAAACTCTGGTGCATTAAAAAAAAAATCCACTATTAACTCATGCAAACAGCACAGGCAAAAGATTAAAACACTGAAAGGTGAGAAGTATAATTTCTCTAATATCTAACACCATCAACAACCAGCAGCCCACGGGAGAAAAAATAATTTGCACCCACTCAGTATGTTCAGTCTTTTCAGTTAATGTCATCTCATTCATCCCTTCCTCTGACCCCATTAATGCAACAAGGAAATGTGTGTGTGTGTTTATACAGTGTATATGTGTGTGTGTGTGTGTGTGTGTGGGATGGAGGTAGTGGGGAGGTTTCTGTTCATGACTCACATCCATTATCTCACATCAAAGAACCTTAAGGTAACCGAAAAGGGGAGAAACTTTCACCGCCACATATGGTGTTACATTATATGTCACTCTCACTGTCTTTTATGGGTTTGGTGAAAATGGTCCAACAGACAATTAGATCAATACAGTGATGGAAACACACACACACACACACACACACACAAAGAAAGAACGCAGTCCAACCAAATAGATATCTAGCCAGACAATCATGGGTTGAAAAATGGGATTTTTTGTTCTGTTTGGAGCAAAATGTCTACCAAATTGTATATAAAGATCACAATTTCAGATGCTTGAATAGGAACAAATTCATCCTTTCTGTTGTTGATGTCAGCATGTGTATTCTAGCTCTGAAGCCTCCCAAGTGCTTTACTAGTGACCCTTTAATGATGCCCTCTTGCATAAGTGTGTTTCTGTGTGTGTGTGTGTGTGTGTGTGTGTATTGTTGCTTGACTGCATCTGTTTCTGTCATGATGTAAATGATGGGAACTGGAGGCAGAAATGAAAGGGAGGGTAGAAAATAGAGTGACCTCGGTGGCTGCTGGCGCACCTTTGTTTGGGGAAAGTAGAAAAGAAAGAGGAAGCGATGGGGAGAGGAAAGGGAAGATCAAATAAATGCCGTGTGAATTCTATTGGTACAGACTCAGTTTCAGCCAGTTGTCCCTTTGATGTGAATGAGTCTCTCCCCTGTCTTATTGTTCCATTTGAAAAAAAAAAATGGTAAGATGACAACAAATATCTTATCACAGTGGTTTATTATGGTCCGCTAAAGCAGACGCACTTAAATGTCAAGTGACTATTAGACATATGTTTCAGAGGGGAAAAAATGCAAATGAGCTTTCCATTAGTTCAGGGCATGCTGCTAATGATGATGGAGACTTTCAAATTTTGAACTGTGACGGTGAGGTATCCTGTTATTAAAAACACATTTCTGTTGCTGTCTTTAATGATGTTTTGGTAAATGTTGCTGATATTTCGCCATTTGAAATTGCTCTCAACCTCTCACGTCTCAGTAGTGTCTTTGAACAGACAGCTCGCAATCATTGATCCCTGTTTGATGTCTGAAGAGAAAAGGTTTCAGGTGTGTGTGTGTGTGTGTGTGTGTGTGTGATATAGAGAGCGAGAGAAAAGGAGTTGCAGTGCGACACAAACAGCTTATTCTCATCTGCCTGTAACACACACAGGTGCAATTTGTGTTCATTTTGAATGGATTGCCTGTCGATCAAACCGTATTGTGACACCTTTCCTTGGATTCTCTGTTGATAGAGTTTGATTTTCTGCAACTGCTGCTCTTTGTCTCTTCACTGACGATCACAGCTCATGCTAACTATCAACTTCCTCTATTCTTGTTTTATGATTATAACAATAAATACACTCACCAAGCACTTTATTAGGGACATCTGTGTGATTAAATGCAATCCAATACAAAAGCTCTGCCATAAATTCTATTTTTTTTTCTAATTTTCTAATTGTACTTTAAGTTCATTATTATAATACACCCCAGTACATCAACACCAACCACTATGACTTCAGTAATAAACAAAGAATTATCACCTTTCTGACAATGTCGACTTAAATAGAAAATGTTTAAGCTCAGTAAAAGTAGAGTTTTTGACAGAGCTGTTGATTTGGATTTGTGTTCGCTGAGTGTATATTGCAGAAGACAGAAACAGTAAATTACTGACTGACTTTTCAAACCTAGCTATAGCTTGAATCAGAGTTGGTTTATTTTAGGATGCAGACTAGAAAAAAATATGTTTGCATGAAAATAAATAGTTTTTTCTTTATCATTAAATGTAATGTACATGATTGTTTTCTTACCAAAAATTAGAAGATCAATACCACTCTCATATCTATCCATTAAATACAAAGCTACAGCAAGGACACAGCTAGTTTAGCTTAGCATAAACACTGGACATTGGGGGAAATAGCTAGCCTGGCTCTGTCCACATTTCTAACAGTCTGCCGTTGAGCTAATATGCTCACAATGACAATGCTAACATTTTTAGCAGGTATAATGTTTACCATGTTTACCATCTTAGTTTAACATGTTCCATGCAGCCACACTGAAAGTCAGGCTATCAACACCTCTTAAGCTCTCAAATCAATCATGGAGTGTTTGTTTAATTAGTCTTAATTAGTGAGCCAGGCTAGCTGTTTCTCCCTGTTCCCGGTCTTAATGCTAAGCTAACCATCTCCCTGCTCCAGCTTCACATTGAACAGAAACAAATGAAAATAGTATTTATCTTCTCATTAACTTTCAGCAAGACATCTTTATCTCTGACAGTGAGCTGAGTGTCTCTCAGCTGTTTCTACTGTCACACATGCAGACAAATGATCTAAACTGGGCGAAATGAGGGAGGCAAAGCCAGAGGTCAGGATTCAGGACACACACAAGGTATAAGTGTCCTGCAGCTTATAAAGGGCGGGTTAATGATCACAACTGCCTCCTCTCAGGTGAGAAGTCACAGCCTGGCCAAGAATCCACTACATAATGGATGATGCTTAATAATTAATCCCGAGCAGAGAGGAGGCATGGCTGAAAATCTGACAATTTCATCATTACCCTCATGAAAAATGTCTCCGCTTTCTGTCTACGTTCACTTACTTCACACTGAAAACTAATTTTCCACAAATCAGGTATCAACCTGCAGCACTGATATGGAAGGAAACAGTTCTAATTTACATATTTATTTACTCTCAGGTAGCCGATCTGCCTCTTAGTGGTCGTTAGGAAGCTGATTAATGTATACAGATAGCAGCTGTAGTACTGAACCGATAGTCATTTATCCACTTCCTCTCTGCATCACTCGTGAACTGTGTAGGATGCTTCACATCTATCAGACTGTGCAGAAGAAAGAAGTAATAATTACATTCAACTCTTAGGACTGCTTTTCTTTTTCCTTTTCGCAGTTGCAGCCTTTCAGATTCATGAACAGAAGGAGTGTGGGGCCAATCGATGTGGCTGACAAACAACAGTTTGTCTGGCAGTAGAGATACACAAAAAAGGCGGCTGTAGCTTGCTGTTCCCCTCAGAAGGCAATCAGGTCCTGTGACTCACAAAATCAAATACCAAACAAGAAGTAGGCTAATTGGGCCATTATCTGTGTTCTCAGATAGGACTCATCAAGAGAAAATAAACACACAAAAAAAAAATCAAATCATCAAATCAAGTCATATTCAGTAAAACATAATTGCACTTTTAATTTATTGAACTCAGAGGCTACATACACAGGGGTTTTACTGTCTTCTTTCAGGTGTGACTGGTGAGGCAGGCTGCGGTATCAATCATTTGCAGCTTGTTTTTTAAATTGAATTAAAATGCATGTCCGTCCAAATCCCAAAAAGTGTTTGTTTTCATTGTGGAATTGAAGCAATAATTTCCTGTGCCAGCGTTCCTGCTTGTGTTTATGTCTTGGTCCATTTAACCAAGGTGTGAATATAAACACACATTTTTTTTTTTTTGCATCCTAAATGAACTTTTAAATGAATTAAAATGAGCCTGCGTTGATTGAATTTCTCAGAACTGTTTTCTTTTGTTGGAGAGGTAATCATCACAAACATGCTGCTGTTCACATTAATGAAAAGTCTTTATACACCATTCAGATGACTCAAATGTGGCAACACTCCTCTCTGACCTGAGTCTAAATGAATGGATTTCAATTCATGCGTGAGACCGGGAGGACCACACTTGGCATGCTGTTTGTGGTGATCCCAGCGTTTTGCCCTTTTAGTAGACAAACTGAGTGAAAAGAGTGAAAGGTGATTTATTGTTTTCTCTCTTCTTGTCATTTTATCTTTGGGCTCACAAAAAAAAATCAAGCCAGACATCCATTACTCAGAGATAAACAGTAGCTCTGCTTTCCATTAAACCTTCTCTGATAACTCCTTTTTGTTTTGCAGTACGTGACTGACTGCATGCTGGAATATATTAATTTGTGTTAAAGACTGTAATATGGAAGGCTGGAGACAAACTCAAGCACACTTAATACATGCTCAAAGTAAAGTTTTCTACATCTGGCTGGTTTTCTTTGTCACTAAAAATAAAATTGCAACACTGCTTAAAAATTGGAGTAATGACAACTCAGAATGTTCATTTTTTACCAGTTGTTAGCAGAGCTGTTAAAACAATATATCACATTCTTAAAGCAGAAGGGGAACCAAAAAGAGAGACATCAAGCCAAACACTCATTAAAACAAAACAAAGAGAGCGCTGAGGGTGTTGTTAAAGAGTTTTAATCAAGCAATAATCCAAAAGCTGACAACAGGATCAGGTTAGGAACAGGTCAGCGGTCACAACAGTTCACAACAGACGGTTACAAGTATCCACTGTAAAATTGAAGGCGTTACAAAACAGGGATCAGCAGAGATCCACTGCTGGTTCAAACAAACTCTCTGACTGGGTCAAAGACAGGTGAACCTGAGGTGAGCAAACTGATGTGAGGGAGGACCTCCCCCCGCCCCCCTCCCTCTCCATCCAAGACACTGGGGTTAGAGTACAGTATCACATGAGTTTTGGTTTTGACTGTTCTGCTGAAGCCTGATTCATACACAGTAATCACTCCTGTATCGCATTATATGACTTGTCTGCCATTCAACAAATGAAAATATACAAATTAAGACTTGAAATATTCTCTGCTCTTTATGAGTCTTCATTTCTGCTTTAATGACTATTGTTCATGCAAACTTAATTTCCCCTCCAAATAGCACATGTTTATCCCTGTAATTTGAAATGATCAAAAACCTGTTAGCATTGAAATTCAGATTTCCTGCAGTAGTTTCATATCCTGAGAGTGGAGTTTGTCTTTTTTTGGTGTTGTCTCTCAACTTCTGAAACAGCTCTTATGTACTGTTTAAACATTTTCTCAAAGCCCATACTCAGGCCTGGATTGAAAATTATGTAAATAAATGAGACAAGGGACAAAAAAAGCCCAAGATATCAGTTTGTAAATGGCTCCACACCTGCCAAATATTAAAACAGTTCAGCTTTACTCAAATAAGCATGCATATTTACATGTAAGACCCAACAAAAAACACTGACACAAAGTATCCCACTAATACTGCCGCCTTTAAGTCAAAGTATACATTAAGTACGTCTGTGGAGCATCTGTGCACACAGACAGGCAGGGCGGATCAGAAATGAAGCTGAACAATATCTGTCTTATGTAGAATTCTTTATGGGAATAAAAAGCCTTTGCAGCAGAAAGTGCAAGTTGTTTTTGGCTAGAGGCAACGGAGGTGGGGCGAACCTGTCTGTCATTTACTTGAGATGTGAACACTCATCATCTGAAGGCAAACCCTTGGTGAATACATAAATATATATTTGTACAACTGTTTTTTTTGTTTTTTTTTTAGTAAACTTGTCATCAATATGGAGAGCATTTACATTTTATGGCATAAGGAAAAAGAAAATCAAACAAATACTGCAGCAAATCACTCCCTCGCCTCATGTTAAATGATAGCTTCACAATTTGTTCTGTTGACATTTTCCCTGAACATCTCATGAGTATAATTTTAACCAAAGCAAAACAATATCTGATCAGCAGAACAGGCTAAAGCACATATATAAAATCATTTCCATCCTGGATCTTTCACTGAACACCTTTTCATAGTTGACGTAAGGCATGGGGAAATGCATATTTTCATGCTGTTCAGTGATTTCTTTGCAATTATCTTGCCAAAGCACTCTGATTAGCACTCTGCAGGGTTAGTGGAGCTGGAAAAAAAAAGCTTATAATCAGAGAGGATGTTTTTGCCCAAAGGAATTTCCTAACTGTACCATAGTTTTCCTTAAAAACCATCATCAGTAATATCCATGGTTTGTAAAAACAAGTGTCCAAATGAACAGCCATGAATCTTGCTGGAAGATATACAGCAGCACTCTTTCTGACAGATTTACAACAGGCTTTGGGATTTAGCGTCAATACATTGCAGCAGTGTTGTCAGGATAACCGAAACTCATTCAGCCCAGTGTTTTGAAAGCTTCAAATTTTCATTTCATCACTGCCTCCAGAGGGCATCACTGAGCACATGGCCCAGGGCCTGAAAATCAGTGGAACCAACAGAGCTGCTGTCTAGTTCCTAATAGCCGTGGCAACAGTGCCAAGCAGTCCATCATGTCTGGAACTGGATCCCAGTCTGCCTAAACTGGTGGACAATCTGGTGCCAGGAGCTACACATGGAACAATAGCAAAAATGGACACTAAACCAACATTATTTATTCATTTTGTGGACAACATGGGTCTGATCAGTGAGGTTGAGTGTCACACTAAGATGCTAACAGTCAAACTTCTGGTATCTTGACAACACTAAAGTGCAGAGTAATAAAATAGCACTGCAGGCTGAAATAATCACTCGTCTGCAAGATAAGATAAGCCTGTTCTTACTTTATAGACTCTTGTATATATTCCCAAACCAGGGATGATAATATGCTCCTAATCTAACATATCATTACATTTTAAAATATTTCTCTTTGATCATACATACCATAATGTCATCATTAACTTGAAAGTGACTTAGCAGATTGCTGTACCGTGTGTGCAAACAGTAGTAGAGCACTTCCCTATGGCTGACTTATCACAGATGTTTAAATATTAGCCCAGAGACAGAGAAATCAAAGAAACTCACTCTCTGCAGAGTACCTAATGCCACTAAAATGCAAAATTATGTACCAGTATTACATCTTAATGATGCAGGCATAAAGTTCCCCATCTCTCACATCATCATAATCATCATTATCATTTAGGGACATAGCTGAACTGCAACACAGCTGTTCTTAACTCCAGTTTGACAAATGTTCCAATAAACAAACTGCACTACGGCAGCAAAGAGTGAACAAATCCACCATTCACTTATATTAGACTATATGTCACCTACAACAGATATAGAGAATAATGCTACTAATGTCAGTACCATTCAAATAAAAGAAAAACAGAACAATACGGGTATTAATTCTTAAATGATTCAAAGTCACAGCCTCTTTGTAACAAAAAATAAAACAAACCCCAGCCAAAGTCATTATCCGCTATCAATTCATAACCTGTTATGTCGGTTAACGTGAAACTTAAGACAATGTCAGACTTTGGTTCACCATAAAAACAACAGTAAAACACAAAACTATTACAAATATTCTTACAGGATCTGTTAAAGAATCAGAAGTAAAAAGTGGTTCTGGGAGCGAATCAGCAGAATGAACTGAGATACTTGAGAAGGGTCGAGTTTTCACCTCGACCCTCCCTGCTTCCTCACCTTGCTCTTCCTCTTCTTGTCCCCTCCAAAGAACTTTCCAATCTGATCCAGGAGGCCGGGGTTCTTCTTCCTCCGGCCCAGTCCGAAGGCGGCCTGTGCAGAGCTGCTTGCAGATGCCATGGTAGTAGTAGTTTGGTAGTATATATTCGTATTTGTCAAATGTGGGGTTCTTGTCTCTCTTAAATAAGAGAGTGAAGGACAGAGGAGGGAAAAGAGAAAAGAGAGGAGAGGGAGGGAAAAAAAAAAGCTAGCCTAGTCTAGGTCCTGTTCGGGGCTGTCCGACCCACACTCTGAAGCCGCTCCGCTGTGCTCCTGGATGGTCTGCAACTCGTCCGATTCAGAGGGTCGGTCTTTGAAGGTGTTGTCCTCTCGGCCCGGGGCATCTCGGGAGAAGAGGCGGACCAGGTGGGGGCGTGGTGTGGCGGCGTCAGGGTCAGCTGTGCTGGCAGAGGTCCAGGGTTGGCGGGGGCCCTCAGCGCCCGTGGAGTCAGTCACCACCGGCTTCTCCGAGACGCAGCCATTGTTCTGGTTCGCATCTGCCTCACCCAGGCCTGCGCAGAAACAACAAGGGTCATCTATGGGCTTGGGCCTGCATGGCACACAACAAACCACAGCAGCACAATGGGCTCTTTTGACGAGACTGTGCCCTTCCTGCTGCAGCAGAGACCAGCAGAGCTAACATTTCACATTTGAACTGGAATGAACCTTACCCTATGAACGAGAAAAGGTGGAAATGTGAGACTAAAGGCACAAGCAATGGAAGATTGTTCACTGAACTCCTAAGCATCATGTCATCTCTGAGGTCACCTTCACTTTCACCATCTTGGGTGCAGACATTTGTGAAGCAAAACAATGCTGTAGCAGGTGAATCCCTGCTAAATCTCACTGGAACACAATGCATTAGAGTGCTCTACCTTGATGTATCACATTATTACAATCACAGGCAGGTTCAAACATTTTACACAAGTAATTTCTGCAAGAACTAATCTTAAAATTAACAAAAATATGCATGCAGTACCATTGTAACAGTCAACCATGCACAGTGTATTAAATCCAATCTCCCTACAATCTCATGGTTTATTTTTCAGTTCAATTATGATAAGACAAAAGTCACATGTTCCAGCATATTACTTCCAATGAGATGGAAGTACAGCTGTTCCCCTAGCATCCACTTTGACAGCTATCCATTAAGCTAGCCAGCTCCCACAGCAGAGGACATCCAGTGCATTCCTGCCTGCAAAACAATATACACACTGTACTGGCAGAAATGGTGTAGCACTACACCAGAGAATCTGCATGCTAATATTGGCCGAAACAGTGGCCCGTTGTCAGAGCTGCATAGTTATTACAGAAAAACAAAGGGCCCAGTGTCACTAAAATAACTCCTATAAGTATGGATTTTCAACCCAATGCACGGTGATACTTATCTGATTTGGGACCCGAGAGCTACGAGGCTGCTGTCTCTGCGTGCAGGGCAAGTGCTGCTTCTATGTAGAAATGTGCACTATGATTTGTTGCAGTTGTAGATGGAATTACTTATAAAACAATGCATCTATGGCAGTAAAATCAGCATAATAATCTCTCATCATTTGGTCTACTGGGCTCTTGAGCTTGTTTCCCTTCTGGCAGATTAGCAAGTCATGTATCAAATTTGAATTTAGATGAGGAGTAGATACAAATATGGCTGAATTCATTAAGAAATACAAACTTTCCTTCTTTGACAGGGGCAGCCTTGAGGAACCACTAATAGTACATTATACACACACCACTGCTACTAAACGGCTACTAAAGCTTTGTCAGAGCCATAATGACTGAAAAATTTACAACTTGGTTGTTTATCTTGCTGTTTGTTCAGAGGCGAGACTGAGGGATGATGATAGGTACTTGTCGTCCACCAGAGTCATTACGTTTTCAGGGAGAGACAGAGAGAGAATCAGAATTTTTTCAAATGCACATTCAAAACTATTATTGTGAGGAATGTCAACAAAAAGACACAGATATAATGTAAATGTTGACACTGGACTGGACAAAATCTCGGTTGCAGCTCTCCAGCAAAACTCTAATATGCCAGAACACCAAAAATCATTCATGAAAGGCATTAGAAGCCTGTCTGCCAACACTGTCTGTAGTAAGACATGACTCTAAAAAGGCCTTAATAAAAAAAAGATCTAATTATTTCTTTCTCTTGCAACCAGGGCTGTTTTTTCAGCACTTCCATAATATCGCTCCTCAGACGGCTGCGGCAGCCTGGCCACACACACTGCAGCGTTGTATAAAGTACTTAGTGAAAGTTGTCTCTCCCAGTGTGTCTGATTCTCTCATGATTAAATTCTTGTCAAGGCGAAAAAGCCTCCAAGAAAAAGGCCCTGATTTTAGAGGCCTCTTTGAGATACAAAAACTCCTTATTGTGTTATCAATTGCATTAAGGCAGATAAGACATCCTATTATGAAACTTTGAGTAGGTTCTTAGATATAGATTTTATTTGTAAGAGTCTTTCAAATTACTCTGATGGCAAAAATTAAACAAATTGATGCATATTATGTATTGAGTTCAGTCCATTTGTGTCATTTATGTCAGACATACTGGCTTTAAGTAAGTGAGTGTTGATGCTGAGCCAAAATGATATAATTAATTCAACAAATTGGTTTAACCCTATTTAGCACTGCATTAGAGAGCTATGCAACCTGAGATGATAATAGATTTATGTACCTCTGCAGTGAAAGGTGTGGATGGCCTCCACTGGGCTTTGAAAACACAACAGTATCTCCATGATTCGTTACCTTTTGACAAGAGTTTGAGCACTCTGTCGCAGTTGGCCTGAAAACTTTTTTCAGTGGTTAAAACAAACCCTCCAAAACATAAGACTTACTGTTATGTTTTAAAGTTTCACCCAGGGGTTCGTTAGCAGACAGCACGACCTGCCAGCCACTGGAGGAAAAGCTGGCTTGTGATCTCAGCAGCCAATAGTGAGGCTCATTAGAGAGTCACTCTACATATGTTTTATGGATCTGGGACAATTCTAAAGGGATCACAGCCAAATAAGCAAGTCGGTTCAGCTCATTGCTTTGAGTTGTGACTGTGTACATGGAGCTATACGCTCCCCCACAGTGGTACAGCCTCATAAAATTGTGGCAGTGCTTTCTAACTAATTTATAATTTGCTTACAATAATGTAACTCTTTTTTTTTTACCTTACAGTAAATATTTTATATTACGATGTTGTTCCCTCTCAGGAGAGCCTCTGTGGTTGTTATTTTACTGCAAAGAGTAGAAGAAATAAGAGCGCTGCTGTCTTTCTGTCCCAAGTGGCCTGCCTATGAGTCCTCTGAAATCATTTCACCACTAGAATATCAATAAAATACAAATTACAAAGAGGAAAACATCCCTGACACGGCTGAACTTTAATAGTCCACCATAGTCCATAAATACTCCAACAAACACCGACTGCATGTTCACAGTGTTTGGCCATAAAAAGGTGATGGTTGATGAGTAACTTATTAATCAGCTGACTGCCTGTGTGCTCTTATTAAAGCTGCATTAAGTCAAGGTTTTAGTCTGCCAACACACAAACTGACCAGAATACATTTGTGGGGGATTGACAGGATTGTTGATCAATGCTGATGACTCAGTGATTACTGAAGCAGGTGCTGACATTTCTGCCTAATCAGAACTCACTCTCCAACCCCGTACTTTTCCCGTATGGAAAAACAAAAGTCCCCTCCCCCACATGTTTTCAACCGCCTAATGATGAAGGGTGGTGAATGACTGACTCTGTCCAAAAGCTACAGAATGTTGTTTTCATGTCTCAAATACGATGCTTTAATGATAAAGCAGTATTATTATTCTTCCTGCATTTATCACGGTGTTATTTATCTTTTAGAGATTTTATTGGATCTCTGCTTAGATTAGATAGTTTACTCATCTGTATAGTGAAGATTAGACTGTTATTTGTGTCCGTTACCACGCACCATACCCTGTATCAGATAGCCATCAATGTTGTTGATATGAAATGGTTGCCATTAAACGTCCATTAAATACAAATAGACTGGGTAATGATCCTTTAGTTGTTGTTTGTGATTGTGATCAGCTGTTTTCATTTTTTATTGTATTATAAACTGTCTGCAAACTAACACTTTTATGAAAATATACAGTTATCAAATCGAATAAATCAGTGTGTCTGTAAAAAATATAACAAATGGGAGCAAAAAGTATATTTGTGAAAGATATTTCAGTTGCTGTAGTTTAATTTAGTAGTCAGTAGTAATTTAAGCTAGATGTGCAAAATATGATAGAAACAAGTGAACAACAACTATTCTAGTAAGTAAGTTTGCAGTCCCCCATAACTCAAATGTATATTCATTTTTCATGTGCATGCTTTATGTAGAGAGGCATGAAATTGGGCAAGTATCGTACTGTATGACTAGTAGCAATACGACAGCTCATAGAAGTGCAATTAATGCAGTACGACAAGCCAAGCATGCTGGATAATTAAGGTGGTAGGACAAGATATTCTGGTTGGTTTGTTTGTTGGAGGTCTTTTTGCTTCATGGATATCCATGTATCCTGTCTCACTTTCTCAAATGAAAACCTCACTGAGCTGCCTTTTCCACCCACACAGACAGTTTACTCTAATGTTTCTTGTTATAACCATTTCTTTTGTATAGTCTCCACTAATCAATCCAACTCAGACAGTTCTAAGGGAGAGCTTTTGTGGCCACCTTGTTTCTGTGGCTGTGTCACTGACAACTGTGTGACAGCCTGCGCTCCTCAGTATGCTGACTTTTTAATTAGGCCTGGGCTCAAGAAATTACAATCAATCACACGCTGACTTGTTTTCTCCACAATTCAATCTTCCCTTTAGTTTAATAACAACTGCCACGTCCCTTAAGTTCACTAAAAACTGCCAGTCAGACAATCAATCAGAACGTAGCAAAGTTTAATAACACCCTCAGCACACCTAACCAATTTTTCCAAGGAGGGTTGAATCAAGGGTAATTGAAGTTGGTTGAAGATACTTGAAGACGTTTCACCTCTCATCCAAGGAGCTTCTTCAGTTCTAACGGACAGGTGGGCAGTCCCAGGTATTTAAACTCTGTGGGGTCGTTATCAAGGTCATTGATACTACTTCAGGTATCTTCAACCAAGTCCAATTGCCCTCGATACAACCCTCCTTGGATAACCATGACGTGGATCACTGGGACTTTTCACAGGCACTACCAATTTTTCATTAATTGCAATTGTCTGTGCTCCTCAGCCTGGCAATTAAGACTCACCTTGTCAAGCTGTGGTCCCTCTGAAACATAAGAGATTATTGAAAAGAGAAGGGAAATAAGCTTTCATATCACACTTATGTTTTTTCCACTATTCCCTAAGATACTGCTTAACAGAAGTGAAGGAGAAAGGGGAGATGGGCCAAATATGATGCTGTGTGATTTGTTTTCCTCTCTATAGTCCTTCATTACATTAGAAACAACCCTTCTTCCTCCAGCTGCATAGCTATCACTGTGCACTTCTATGCAAAAGAAGCACAACTTGTACACAGCACTAAAGGCCAATTATCCAGCAGTCTGACGCATAACACTGCAGAGAGGAGCAAGGGTCTGCTGAGAGTATGCTGCCTTCAATTTGTTGGCTCCCTTCATAAATACCGGATTTATTCATGTGTTGAAATCCAGAGATAACATCAGTTTCTCAGACATGTCTGTCGCCGGTTTAACCAGCAAGGTCCTTAAACCACCAGAGAAGAAGACAGTGAGGTCAGGATCTGCTACATACACTCTGTCAAATATATGGCATTGGATGTCTGTCGTTATTAGCAATAAGAGACGCTGGCCTTATGCAAAAAAAGTCTCCTAACAAGGGAATGCTTTGAGTCCTGTATCACGCTTTTCACCCAGACTTGGTTACACCCCGAGATCCCGGACTGTCTTGTTCAATTAGAGGGGCTCTCGCATATTCACTCTGACAGAAGCGAGCTGTCAGGGAAAAGCAAAGGGGGACTCTATTATAAGTGGTGCAGACAGCTCACAGTCCGGAAGAAACTCTGTAACCCTGATGTGGAACTGTTAGGTGTGAGTGTCAGGCTGTTCTTCCTTCTCTGAGAGTTTGGTAATATCATCATCTGCTCTGTTTATGTACCCCCAAATGGCAACGCCTCGAGGGCTGCGACACAGGTGGCAGACTGTGTTCATGATTAACTACAGCACACCCCAAAATGCCCTGATCTTCATCATGGGAGATCTTTATCATTACAAATTAAACAATGCATTGCCGGGTTTTGAACAGTATATTAAATGTGATACCAGGAAGAATAGGACTCTAGACAAGTGCTGTGGTAATGTAAAACATGCATATATATCCATAGCTAAACCACCCGTCTAACACTAACACTGGTCACCTGATCACCACATACAAGACAGCCCTAAAGAGAAGTAAACCCCTAATTAAATCTATCAGTACATGGACAGATGACAGCATGGAAACACTTGAAAGGTTGCTTTTTATGCACAGACTAGGATATCTTCTCTGGAGAGCTGTAGCTGGACAATGCAACAGAAGTTACCACAGATTACATAAAATTCTGTGTTGACACTGTGATCAAAAACAGACAATAAAAGCCTACACCAACAACAAACCTTATACCACAAAGGAGATGAAGGATTGTATTAACAGAAAAAGACAGGCATTTAAGACCAATGACCACCTACAACTAAAAACTGTACAAAAGGAGTTGAACCAGAGGCTCAAAGAAGCAAGAGAACACCAGAGGGAGGCGATAGAGAAAAACCTCCAGACTATGAAATCTTAAAAACTATGAGACTTGATGAAAACAACTACCAACATGAAACCCACAAAGAAATCTTTGTATGTTGTAGATGAACTGGCTATAGCAAATGAGCTCAATGTTTTCTTTTTAAATGCATTTTTTACAATTATGATTTCTCTGCTGAATGTGACATAGTGCCAGATGGTATTGCTATTGGTGGTGTTGACAGGCTAAAGATCTATCCTAAAACAAAGTCCAGAGGTCCAGATGGTGTCTCTGCTTTTCTATTAAGAACATGTGCAGATGAATGGACACATGCCTGGTGCTCCATTTTTCAGAGGACCCTAGATTCTCAAACTGTACCAACACAATGGAAAAAGCAATCATCACACCTGTTCCTAAGAAACCCTGTCCACAGGAGAGTGATGATTTTAGATTTCTTGCTCTAACCTCTGTTGTGATGAAGTGTATGGAGAAGCTCATAGTGAGCAAACTACAGCTGGATGAAGGCCCACAGCTAGATCCCTACCACGTCGCATAAACCAGAGAGGTACTGATGATGCAACCAACAGTATAGTGCACTTAGTGACTAAACACCTTGAGAAACCTACAGCCTATGCTAGACTGTTGTTTGTAGACTTCAGCTCAGCCTTTAACACCCTGCAGCCTCATGTTCTCCTGAAAACATTGCAGCAACATTACTTCCTCACCCTCAACAACAGAAACAGAGGGGATGGTGTTCAACACCAAATCCATTAGAGACCACTCACCAGTGGTTGTCCATGACCAGAACATAGCCTAGGTTGACTCTTACAGATACCTGGGCATACACATCGACAAGAAACACACACAAGGGTCCAACAGCGGCTACGCTTCCTTCGTAGGCTGAGAGTCTTTGGTGTTGACCAGAAAGTGTTGCTCCTCTTCTACCATGCCGTAGGTGACAGCATCCTGCAGTATGGTTGTACTGCAGTACCTGCAGTACTTTATGATGACTCTATGTTGATGAGGCTGCTTTACTCTTATTGAACATATTATGTACACCATTATGATAACGACGGGCAGTGTGCAATTTGTTGGTTGATGGCAGGTCTGTGCATGTACTGTAGGTATTGTTTGTGTGCATGTGTGTGGGTGACAGTCTGTGTCTGTACCATATGTATGCACTATGTTTGTATTTTTTAACAGCAGATAACATATGTTTTTGAGGCAAATTTCATTTGGGACAATAAAGTCTATTTTATCTATCTTAAAATATGTTTTTAACTTCTTCCAAGACATTATTGCAGTCTGAGGGTGAGCAGATAATAGCCTGTTATCACATCTTGATTAATTCACCATGACAACACCAAGATGTCCCTATGACAACTAAAGCAGCAACGGCCTGATAATGCTGGTGAAATTACAGGGGACAATTGACATGATCTGCCGCCTTGGAGTAGCTTATTGTGCCCAGAACAATTACCATCACCACCTCTGTCTCTTGCACAATGTAGTAAATAGTTAGGTGAAGACACCAAAAACGGCCCATCTGATGTGTTTAACAGAGAAATTCAGTGCTGGACAAGAGGAGAAAGATCAGCATCTAGAGGGGAAGAGGTATGCAGGGAGTGGGCCTCAATCTCCTCATTTTTCCTCCTCTTCCTCAGCATGAAGAGGATGTGTGGCCTAGCTTCTGGGACAACAACAAGGCCTGTGGTGGGACTGAGGCACGGGAAGTATTCCTCTGAAAAAACACTCATAGCTATGTGGCCCCGAACCAAACCTCCTACCCAAGGGCGAAAATCCCTCTGCCGCAACATTCATGGTGGATCTAAAGCACCCACAAGCCTGGAGAAAAAAGCCTCTCTCTGTCTCTGAAACCCCATCTGGTATTCAGGACGTTAGTCCTCCAGAGATTTTTCTGGACGAGATAAGACGTACCACTCCCTTCTTCTAACCAAAGCCCTGTTCATGACCCCTGAACTTCACTTTTAGCAGTGACTTTAAATGGGGAAGGATGTGATTCTCACCTGGCAGTACCGCTGATAACTGTGATGATAAAGTAAAGACACGATTTAATTTGGTCAAAACTACACTAGCAAGAAATAAGGCATTAGCCATGTTTGGCTTGATCTTTGTCTGCTATGAGGGTTGCAAGCTCCATTATATACACAGCAGTGTCAGAGCTGCTGTATTTATCCAGGCAGGTGTGAGGCTTACCCTCAAGCACTACCAAACATAATGAAGCCCTGATCTATCATCACCAGCAGCTCCTCACATCGATTTGTTTACTGACAAACAGCAGCTATTTTCTCTCTCTTTTTTACATCTCTTTCTTTATCACATCATAGCAGGGACAGGGGACATTTATAAGTTTTCTCAAATCAATAGAGGAGCGTGTGCCAGTAGAAAGTATTAAGTACAGAGATATTGGCTTGTTGTTAATTATCTTCCATATTAAATATATCCTGGCTATGTGTCACTGTGCTACTGTTCGTTAAGTTTAAAGCTGCAATGATTAGTTGATTAATTGATCGACAGAAAATTAATTGGCAATTATTTTGATAATAATCGTTTTGGCCTTTTTTCAAGCAGGAATTGTCTGGTTCCAGCTTCTTAGAAGATTTCCTGCTTTTCTGTCACATATGACAATAAACTGAATATCTTTGTTGTTTATCTGTGTGTTGTGACTGACCTGTGGGATTAAAACGGAAATATTTCTCATAGACTATATGATTAATTGGCAGAAAATAATCAGCAGATCAATCGATAATGAAAATAATAATTAGTTTATCTGTTATCTGTTGGTGTGTGTCAAGCAGACACACACACAGCTGCAGCTCTTTATTTATCCATGACACAAAGACAGAGAACAGAGCAGAGGAGAGAGACGGAGACAGTGATGTAACCTGGTCGCTACGCTTCGAGTCCCGACCTCACACCTGCCCTCTGTTATTGGCTGGGGGCTACACAGCCTCTGCCCAAAGGCTGACGCCCAGAAACATCCTGAACACAGCAAAATAATAAGAAAATAAGAAAATACAGGCAGAGCGCAGAGTCTCTGCAGATAAATACACCGCCACACACTTCTGGTGGGTCATAAGTGATATATATATATATATATATATTTTTTTTTTTTTTAAAGAAAATCCTGCATTGTATATCTTTAAATGAATATGAGTTAGCCTAACCAGTCACTACAGTAACACTAAATGACACCACTGCTTTATTTATTGTTTCATGGCTGTAATTAATGATTCTTTTCATTATTTATTAATCTGCCTACTGTATTTTTTAATTAAAAGATTAATTGATTGGTCTTTAAGCTGTCAGTAAAATAGTTGGAAAAAACATTTTATTTATAGAGAACTTTTCAAGATTCTTTAAATAACAAAAAAATGTTCTTGAAATTGCTTACAATGTCTGACCAATGTTCCAAAATACAAAGATATTTGATTTACAACAATAAAAATTTTTGCTTGACACATTAAAAACCTAATTGATTATCAAAATGAATGTTGATTGATTTTCTGTGACTGTATATTCAATGAATCATTTCAGCACTATTTTATATATTCTTTTAACTTTCTGGGACTTTATTGTGGACTTCTGGATTAAGCACAGTAGTACATAATACTGTGATTTGAGATTAATTATATTTTCTTACAAGCTTACTAATGAATCTTAATTTTGAATGTGTCCAGTTAAGCCTGGTGTATTAATACAGTACTATATCTCTTTCATGACAGACGTGTCTGTGGCGGATGAGGTTTTCATTGGTAGCCGGTATGAATGAGTGTCTCTAGTAGGACAGTGGGACAGCAAACAAGAAGAATAGAGCTCAACATGGGTTGATGCCATCAGCGTAGTGCTCAGGGACGTTTTCTTGTCTATGGAGACATGAAAGGCCAAAACACATCTATTCATACACGCACTTCAACAGGGCAGTGGACATGACTAATGTCCTAAAATCATAAGATAGCTGGATGCTTGTCTTAAAGGCATCAACTAAGATATTACACTTTGATTTCTTTTGCAAAGCAAGGCAAGTTTATTTATATAGCACATTTCAGCAACGAGGCAATTTAAGGTGCTTTACATAAAACATTAAAAGCGTCGAGATAAAGTGCAATAAAAACACACCATAAAAGGACACTTCAATTCAATCAAAAACAGTCATTAAAGAGCTGAGAGAATAGAAAATAAAAGAAGCTATAACAGAGTAAGACATAAAATACAAGAATTAAAGTTACAGTGCAGTGTAGAAAATGAATAATTCTTTGATTTAATTAAAGGCAGCGGCAAACAGAAAAGTCTTCAGCCTTGATTTAAAAGAACTGAGAGTTGCAGCAGACCTGCAGTTTTCGGGGAGTTTTATCCAGATATGTGGTGCATAAAAACTTAATGCTGCTTCTCCATGTTTAGTTTTGACTCTGGGGACAGAAAGCAGACCTGTCCCAGATGACATGAGAGGTCTAGATGGTTCATAACGTAGCAGCACATCAGAAATGTAGCGTGACCACTGGCACAAGAAAAACATCATCCTGAGAGATTCAAGTCCCAACACAATCTGAAACATTCTGCTCTGTCAAACACCCAAGACCTCAGCATCTTCCAAATGTTACAAAAAAATTGTTTTTTTATTCTTACATTATATGTGAAAGTACACTGATGGCAATTTTTAAGCATTAGAAACTGTATAACAATGTTGAGCTGCAACCATCAGTCTATCAACAAAACAATCTGCTTAGATCTTTTTAAAAAATTGATTGATTGATTTAGCAACTTTTAAAGCAAACATGTCAGGTTCCAGCTTCTCAAATGTGAACATTTGCTGCTTTTTTCTGTTTTATGTAACTGTACAATGAATATCTACATTTGAAGATGTCACCTTGGGCTGTGACAAATTATAACGGAACATTTTCACTATTATCTGACATTTTATAGACTGAGTGATTAAACAATGGAAAAAATATTATCGGCAGATCACTCGATAGTGAAAATAACTGTAAGTTGCAATCAATCATCAAATATTTTATTCAGAATCTGTTGATAAATATAAAAATATATAGTGTCAATGAATCATGATGGTATTAAGCCATTATAGCCGTCACCACCTCTCTGAAGAAGCAATTCAATATTCTCACACAGCAACAGGTGACACAAAGGGTTTATACTGCAACCAAAGCACGTGCACTGATATGGGACAGCATAATTAGCTGGTGGATGATGGATTGAGGTCGGATAGTCCAGGCCCTGTTCACACTGTCGCTGCAATGAATCTTGGGCAATCTGATCAAAAGTGGACAGCTTTATGAAACAGCACTGAGGAAATATTGGCCCAATTCATTATATTACAATATTTTATATCTGTATAAAATCCTGATGCAGTTGTATGCACATTTGTCTACCCTTCAGTAACTTTCTGAAATTGACAAACTGACAAGCACACCCACTTCAAGCAGCAACTTGCCAGGTGAGCAGAGCTGAGAAAGTGTGTGGGTTTTCTACTTCTCTCTCAAGTCCTTTTTTTATTCTTTACACAATATTTCTTCTGTCACTTTTCTTAAGTGCAAACAACTGCAAAAAAATGTGCCTTGAGACGTGGTTGGTCAAGATGTCGTACGAACCCCGTTAACAGGTTCACAAATCTGTTTGTATCTGCCACACTGTTACCATGTTAGATGTAAACTTGATATTGTAAGTACTGTTCAGTCCAGAGAGTGGTGGTAACATACCTGAAGTTAAAAAGCTATCTAACAACTATCCATCAACACACACACACACTACCAGTGAGACAAAAGATTTGCTCACCATCATCGCTTGATTTTCTGATGCAAAACAACTCAGACTCTTTAAAATTTGGACCCAAGGCGAGCTACCAAAGAGCCACTGAGGTCCTTGCCAGCTGGACTAGGTGAGCATGAATGTAGAACTTTATCTATTTAGCATCTGTCACAGTGGCCCCACAGATAAAATCAAATATCAGCAGTGAAGCAAAGCAGTCAGTTGTGATACATCTGAGGCACAGTCTAGCGCCACGTATCAATTGTAATCCCTCTCAGCTGAATCTAGACACAATCTGGGTGTTTATGGATAAACCATAGAATGTATAAAAACGTCACACATGCTGCGCTCCTCCACAGCTGCACTTCCACTTTAAATTGAGTTTGTTTTGCTCCGAGGGGGAAAAGGACTCCAGTTCATCTTGTCTGACATATGGGTTGCAGTAGCTAGGGTAGTGCTTTTGTACTCTTGGTTACCCATCATTCCCTCCCCTTGGACTCTTGTAGCCACAGACCCAGCTGCTAACACACACACACACACTCACTGATTGTCCTGCCAGATGGTCGAGGCCAGATGACGTGGTCTCCTGAACTCATGGCCACATTGATGCGCAAACTCTTACAACATGGCACACAAAGAAACAGAGGCGGAATGCACAGAGAGATGGTGCGTATCCACATGAAATGCAATCAAGATTAAAGCTGCAAGCGGGAGGGGATGAGCGTGCTGTATAACCGCGAATGCTTTTGGGGGGAATGTAAGGAAAAATGTGCATGCTGTACATGTTGTAGCCTTTGCATTTTTTCCGTCGAATGGAGATCATCCATCTGAGACTGAAAGAAAAAAGCTGAAAGAAAGGGAAAGAGATCAGAGGCGAGAAAGTGAGGTGAGAGGGGAGAGAAAGGGAGAATCTGAACAATGGTGTCAAACCAAAGAACACTGGTCCAGTGATGGATGCTGCCCTTTAACAATCAGAGCTTTTGAGAGGGAAGGAGGTGCTTCATGTTGGCAGTGCCAGGGCCCGTACCAACCAGTATCTGCCTCCGCCACAGAGACAAATGACTGAGCCACTGCACTTTTACAAGTGACAAAATGCATAGCAGGGAAACAAATAGACGTATTCTCAATACTGTGTTACATGCACACTCAGCAGTGCTGACACAAGCACAGTTGGAATGTAGAGTACGCGCACATAGATGCGCACCAGAAAAACACACATGCAACAAGCACATAATTGCCTTTAAGTTTAGATACTAAATTGGCTGAATGGATTTTGAGGGTCTAAGAGAGGGCCAAAATCAAGGGGGGCAGATTATAGAGAGAAAATACATTAAATACTACCTCTCTACATGATTTTAACAATATTAAGTGACTCCACCAGTCTGAAAGCTTCCATATTTTACATGAGATGTTTAAATTCTGCAACTAAAACCATTCAATTTGTTTTCAACTGCAGAGGCCAAAAGCCGATGACAAAAGAAACTAACTAACTATTTAAAGCCAGTTCCACAATATCATTCCATATTCCAAAGAATAGCCTAATTGTTTTTGTTTTATGAGGGTAAGAAAGACTTGTTAAGATATCTGTACAACTTTAAAGACAATTATCTGCTCTTGTCTGGAGCTCTAGAGTATCTGCTTTATATCTGATAAAGTAAAAATCCATGAAAGCCAAACACCAACAATAGTTTTCTCTTTTGACTTTTTTACAGCAGACAATGAATCCATCCTATGAAGAAAGTAAATACAATCACTAGAGAAGAAAGCAGAGGGAGCTGTGTGAACCAGAAGAAGAGCACGTCAGTGAATGAAAACCTTGCTGTGTACATCACACACACATCGCCACACTGAACTCCATCCAGCTCTTCATCCTTAAAAACTCAACAAGATATTAAATATTCACAAGACATAATTGGGGGAAAATCAAATTTCCAGAGAGCATGTTCAGATTCTGTTTTCATTACAGGTTGATCTGTATTTCAGAGGCTTCTCTACACAGTTATTAACAAGCAAAAAAGAGAGGTGGGGAGTCTCGGATCGTCCTCCTACTCCGTCTCATCCAGAACTTAAGAAGAGCACTCTGACTAACCCCACCAGGCTCGGACCAAATCAGTGCAATGTGAAGCAGCCTGTTCCACTCTTAAGATTTGGAGAGTAGCCGCTAGGTCCCAAATGCAATTAAAGGGGAAGCACATAGTGAATGAAGTAAGCGATAACTGGCTTACTCCAATATCATTCAATTTGATAGAAACTCAAGTGTGACCTTGAGAAGGGATGAATCTGACATGAAAACTGATCTTCAGAGGAGTTTCTTATCATATTACGTCCATAGCTTTACCAGCTCCTTGCTTGTTCAGGTTTTCCATTAATGTTATTATGTTTTGAAATGTTGAGACTCTTAAAATTTAGGAGGACAATTAAATTATCTTTGTTGTTTGACTTTTGTTGTTGAGTGCAACTAAGTGAAAGAAAGTTTCAGAATACTGATAAAACACTACAATTATCCAAAGCTTTTTGGTGCTGTAGTTGTATTTCAAATATTCCAAAACAAGTTTTTATAAAGCATATAATCCTTTCAGAATTATTCATATGTATTTCTTTCTTCATTTGTTGATTTCTAGCTGCTGTATTGCCAGAGAGTGGTACTGTATCAACATTCCTAGCAGGCTCATCATTCAGACTTTCCCAAACAAAGTGTTCGGTAGCAGGGAGAATTAGATCCTCACACACAGTGTGCAGCTTCCTTGTGCAGACAATGTAATATGAGGCTTAAAAAAGTCACCCTCAGGCTTCACTCCAGACTGGTCACTTGCTGACTGAACACAGCTGAGGGTTTATGTGGTCTCTAGCTGTTGTTTCTCTTTCTTGTGGTGAAGCGATACTTGATACTGAGAGGATTTCAAATAGCAAATCTTAACAATAATAACAAGAACAAAATAAGGCACTAGCTTTAGATTTATTAAAAAAAAGTATATATATATAAGAAATACATTTCTGCCACAGCTCCTCTGGTACTCCGTTCTTTTTCTATATAACCAACTCTTTTTTATGAGAACAGATTGACCTGCAATGTAAGAGCTTATAGGTAACTCATATCGATTCACCTTATTACAGTCCTCTTCATGAGTGTAGGTTTAGAGACTCAAGGACAAAAACAAACTAATTACAAAGAAAAACCATTCTTTTCAAGCCAAGTACTCCAGAGAAAGAGCCAAAGGCCCCTTACACTTGAACCCTTGTTTTCTCTTTGTATTGACCTGACAGACTTGCAGCTGGAAGATGGTGAGTCTCTGTCATCGAATGTACTGAGTTTAATAGGTGCACTTTGCAAGTTTTAACCCATTGTCTGTTTTTATAGAAAAGCTCTACATTTCTGCCAATACTTTCTAAAACATTCTCTGACATCCGTGGATAGGTGGAATACACAGTATTGCTGAGCGTTATGTCTTTTTCAATGGATTATGTGACTTTTAAGACACCTTTACAGGGCTTTCACACAAAACCCACAAAGCAGGTTTTGCAGCAAAAGTTATTTTTATTATGTGCTGCAATGAATTCTTTGCACTACTTTAGGCAATCTATACACTCTTGGGCATTTGGTGTGAAACTGGAATTGACAACTTTATCATTATTATTATTATGATTTTTAAAAAGCATCTAGAAACTTTTTTGTTATTTTGAGGGGGTCGGAGAGCAGCATCTTCAGTCAACTGCATAGCAGCCAGACAGAAATATGTTTAGGCTGCACATGTATGCCTGTGTTACTGTATGTCACTAATAAACACTGTTTGTATGGCTTTAGTGGTTTTGTGCTATACATTTCTATTTAACTATTTCACTTGATGCTGTTTTGTTACTTGATTTGCTGTTCTGTCAGAAAAAAAGGACACTGCTAACAAAACTTCATCCTGTATGTTAAGATTAGACGTGAATTTGCCTGAAGCAGTGAGAATGGAGGTGAAGCTGAAATTGAGGTCCGCACAAGTTGAAAATATCTTGAGACGAAAAAGGAGAGAGACTGGAGGGAAATAACAGAAAAAAACTTGAGTTTATGGTGAGTTCTGAGATCAGTCAGAGGCTGAACTGAACACAAACACACTGCCATGTATATGGTTGGTGCGTCTATTTCTAGCTAGTTTACAGCTCACATCTGTACAATTGGTGCACTGGCTGTTTGAGGCTGCATAATTAGTCCAGCAGTCAATGTGTGACTGACGCAAAGGCAAAATTTGTTTTGCCTTCTGTGTTAACACACCGTCAAACATGCAAAACGACCAGAATGGCCCTTTAAGCTACCTCATCCTAAAATGTCTGGTCAAGCAACCACTGCTAAGACCATCCCACTTTGTTCTGACCCTCCTGGGTTTCTACCTACCACTGCTGTTCATTTCTCCTCAGTTCACCCTGGGATGATGAAGAAACAGTGACCCAGACAGAGTCAGGACGGAACAGGCAGACAGACAGATAGAGGGGGTCTGTTTTGCTGAGTGGGGTCCTGCTGCAGGCTGGGCCAGGTAATGGAGCCATAATGGGCTTTTAACAGCCGCACAGCTGATGGTGGTGTTTGCCCTTCAGTGGAAAAGCAGTGCAAACAGGAAGTGCAGCATGGAGACATCCCCAGACACTGGACAGGCCGGGATGAGTCATGACGCCTGCTGATCACAACTAGACCAAAACAGGCTCCAATAAAGCACAACTAACGTGCCCGTCATAAACCACTCACACCATGTCAATTTGGTGGAAATTCCTTTTATTTTCTTTTGCCCGTACCCTGAATCAACCTAATGGTGTTAAATTAGTTCAGCCTTGGTGCACCGGTCAGAGAAAGGTTATAATGTATCCTAACAGCAATGTTCCCTCAGAATGAGTTACGAACTGATAAGGAAATGAGATTTTTACACACTATCAGAGAGCAGTGCTGACTGAGCAAAGAACCAGTTAAACATTAAGCATCAAAGCGAGATCTACACATGAATACTGTGATGCTCCAAAGCAGCTTTTTGACCAATAACTGTCAGACAGAACACACGCTACGATAGAGCTTTGATTTCCACTTAGCCTTCTAACAAACTTCAATTAAGCCAAAGGGCTCTTTAAGTACAGCTTCTAAGCTTTTACTTACCTTTTAACGCACTGTCTTCATTTACCAGATTAATTAATCTAAATACCAATCTAATTATTGCTCTTCTTGGTGTAGGCACAGTTCAATAATGTTCACTTTGAAGCAAATGCCTTAGAAAACTTGAATGGACATGGAGTCACTGGAGTCAGATCATGTTTTAGGCTGTTGCTTACCTCACTTTTCTAAATAGATCTGCACTTAAACCTGCACACTCATTCATTCATGTTCTCATTCCTCTTCCTCACACAGGAGCTGCCTGTGTGAGGAAGACCCTAAGACTATAAGAAAATAACTGTTTCATCACTCGTGATTCAAAGGTCAAGCCATTAAATCACTGATGCAATAAGCTTGGTTACTAGCACAGTAAGCTACTGTATGTCGGATAGTTTCATGTCTGTGCCTGGATGCTACATTATCCCCCCAGGCTAAAAGTAATGAAACTGTGTGTTGTGTGGGTGACTGCTTTGAAGTATCACTTGTGTCAATGGTGGACCCTCCAAGTCTGCTCCATGCTGATCAATGACAAGTGTTTAAGACAACAGACATTAATTAGCTGCAGAAGAAAGAGTGTATCGAGTGGCTAACAGATCAATCTGACTAAGTCTCTGCAAGGTAACTTCCCAGCTGATAATAAAGCATCAGTGCGAATAACAAGAGAGTGTGGTGTCTGTAAATTTCCCTCTGTACAAGGAAGCATGATTTTAGTTAGACTGATGAACTGATTTTTCATAATATTAGATATATTGACCTATCTGTGAAAATCACTTAGAACCTCAACTCTCTCATTTAGTTTGACTGATTTCATCAGTCAGTGCTTTACTGACTTTGTATTAGAGGACCCTGACTGATGCAAATGACGCAATCATATCAGATTTATTATTATTATTATTATTATTATTATTATTATTATTATTATTATTATCATTAGCAGTTGTAGTAGTGGCAATTTTAGTAGTAATAGCAGTGTAAATGTCACAGTTAAGGCTGAACAATTTGAGGAAAAGACAAAATCAAACTATGATTTTTCTGGCCATACATTGTGACTGAAATTTAAATTCTGATTATTTAATCTGATTATTTTCTATAAACTAAACTCCAGACCAGTATTGGTGGTACACCTATTATTGAACTGCTACCAAGCATAATCACAAACTTATAATAATCAGAGAAAATGATGCAATGGCTTGTTGTGTGCAGTATATTTTTGCTACACCTTCAAATTGAACTTGGCTAATTGTCTATAGAGAAATCGACCAATTTAGCTCACATTTAGTAAGATTACTTAAGTGGTACATGTGACATTAGCTACTCAATTATTTTCAGATATCATATTTAAAAGTGGTTATATTAGTTGATAACATCCACTTCTATCCACCAATATAATGTATACATGTTAAGAAAAACTGCTAACTTTCACTTGACCAATGTCAAAGTTTTGATATCTGACTGACGACCCTCAAAAGTAGTGTTGACAGCTCTGCACCTTAGCTAGCTGCTATTACTAAAGTTAGCTTAATGCTACAGGTGATATGATTAGGTAATGCTATGATAAGATGTGCTTAAAAGTTTAATTAGAAGGTTCCAACTAACACTATTGCTCAGACTCATTACATATCAGTGTTGGTCATTCTACTACCAACTACCAACAAAGCTTGCTGCTAATACCCATCTGAAAATGACGGGATGCAATTCGCTAAAATGTTTTTAGAAAAAGACCAACAGAATGGTTGGTCTTTTTCAACAATGTAAAGACAAAATCCACTCTCTACCTTTTCAAACATTAAAATCTCTTTTAGGCAGGCATAAATATTACAAACAGTGGCATTCAGATATTATCCAGACAGCCAAGAGTTCCATTTTGTAGTTTGGCGAACTCACAAAATTAATGTTAGCTAATTTGCTACAGCTGAGTTAATTTGTCAGCAACAGTTCATCATTGCCATCAATATCAGCAGTTGCCAATAATTATTTCATCTCATTTAGCTTCAGCTAAAATCTTGTTAAAGATGTGAGTTATGGCCTAAATAAATTGTGGCTTCTGCAGTGTAAAAATTGCACTGTTTTGAATTGCAATTTTGGTTTGAAAATGATTTATCATTTAGACCTACTATGGTAGCAGTAGTGGTAGTAATAGTAATATTAGTGGCAGCAGACATAGCAGCAGTAGTAGTGGTAGAAGTAGTGGAAATGGAGATAAATACAGAGAATTTTTGGTAGTCTACATATAGAACTATGAATCTATAAAATATTTGTCATCATGGGTTTCAATTAAGAAATTAATCCGAATGCAATGGTTTAGGGGATATTTTACCTTAAGAGGAAGAAATGTTTAAAAAACAGTGTAATGTTTTAAATGTTTTAAACTTGAATACAGTCAATCTTAAAGACACTGAATATTGGGAAACGATATTGGCTATCTGCAGTTCCTGAATGCTCTAGAATCAGCTATTAACAACTCATGCTAGTTGTTAAGCACACACACAACTATAAGGCCCTATCTCTTGTGCTGTAACTGCTTTAGTTGGTAAATGTGGCCAAATTCTTCCCCTCTCTTGCATTTCACTTCAGGTCACCCTGAAAACAATTGAGGCTGACACAATTGGGAGAAAGCAGGCTGCACTTGTCTTTCCATTCTCTATCTATTGAATGTTTGGTGCTCTTTTAAGACAAATGTGGTCAAAGTAGGGACACTTTTAATCTCTGGCAGAATGAATAACCAACTTTCTCTCTCCCAAATTTATACCTCTCCTCATTACTTGGTGTGATTCCTTTTTTGGCACACCATCAAGTCCGAACAGGCAGCTACGAGAAGCCAACACTGATAAGTCTGCAGTTGATGTTTGGCTCCGGAAGTTTGGCCACAGCACATATTGTATGTGGAAAAAAAATAATTTCCTTCACCCTGGGAGGTGCCTTAGGCTGCATCTTCACTCAGCTCCTATCATCAGAACTGACAAGAGCCAACAGGAGGCCTCAGAGGCGCTAATGGTTTCATTCATGGTAACGAAAAAAAGAAGACATTGGGGATGTTGGTTTTACAAGGTCTCTGTAAAATTGTAATTTAAGTTCTTGATTGAGCTTTTGTGTTGTATGATTTTATACATGATCTATTATATATCCCAGCAGTATCCAATCCAATCTGATTTGCCTTTGATTAGAATTAAATCAGAGCTGTTGCCTCATTAAAAAAGTTCAGCAAATTTGAACTTGCAATTGCAATTGTTCCCTGGCTTAAGGACAATCTCCATCCTAATTTGTAAAACCATTGAGATCAACTTAGTGCCAACCAATGGATGTCTTCTTTGTTGTGCAACAAAGTCTGCCATCATCTGCTGAGTTGCAGTATTACAAAGGCCCTATTTGAGGGAAAACTTCTCTAAGAGCAACAGTATGAGAAAATACATTTTCAGGTGTATGGAACGCTGACTTCTGACATTTTCTCATTATGAGCAATGGTTACCTTCCACAAACCATTAAGGTACATTCATCCTAGCTAACTGTTAACTTTTCATCAGCCAGACTGCTTACTCCAAACTATATCACTCTGCAGGATTAGCAGCTTTTGAGCCTGTGTTGTGAAGCAGAAGCCTTTAATTGTTGCCAAAAAATTAGATATTGAATTAAGATAGCCGAGTTAAAGGAACTACCATGTTCATGTGGACTTAAGGCTGTCATTTCAGGGTCCACATTTCAGTGCTTTACACTGTGCTTTATGACTAAGGCCTCTGCAAGAACTGCCTGAGAAACTACCACAAAATCTGTATTTCACTGAATGATACATGAATGAACAGTTGTTAAGTTAGTGTACTATATTTCAAGTTGGATATAATAGATGCACTGTGCACCATTGCCGTCTGCATTGAGCATATATTTGCTGATTAGTAAGTGGATGTTTACATCCTAAAAGCCTCAAAGGCTTTACCTGGAGGAACTGCTTGCTGATCAGTGGTGCCTTAATGCACAGGCTTATCGGGGCTTAAGCCCCGGGCCTCAGGCCTCCAGGGGCCTCATGAGACATGAGCTTAAAAACACAAAACAAACACACACACACACACACACACACACACACACACACACACAGTAAACACAATGTAGGAGAGTAAGCTACCTGTGATGTGGGGGTGGATGAAGAGTGAATCCTATCAATGTGCTTTAACACTAAACATGATTTATGTCATTACGTCGGTTTGAACATGGAGGTGCAGTATCAAGCAGCAGCAAAAGTTTTCATTGTCAAAGTCAAGACATTGAAAAGGACAACGAAAATATCACGTGGATTTGAAGGAGGACTTTGTGGCAGAAGTGATTCAATTTTGGGAGTTTATGCGCAATGAGATGAACACATCAGTAGTTGAACTGACCATGTTAACTGGCGACTTTCAGCTGAATGTGATGTGGTTGCTCATAGTGACGGCAGCTGTTGAAAACACCAAGAGAACATGTAGGTGTCCTTGAAAATTCCTTATTAATTTTACTTTCATTACAAGTTAAATAAATATTTGTCAGATTATTTTTGTCTTACTAAGTCTTTTGTCTTACTTTTGTCTTACTAATGAAACTGTGTCGCCAGCAAGAAGCATTCACCTTTCTTAAAGTTAGTTTGAGTGTGTTGAAGTATCTGACATTACTGTTAGTAGAAAATGTGGACCAACTACTAACCTGCTTTGATTATTGAGGTATACATCCATGGCTTTGATACTTAAGAATCAAATGTTGTGGTAGCTGTTGACAAGATTAGATGGCCAGTGTAAAAACACTATGGAATATCAGTAAGTCATATAGCCTATATTTAATACACAATTTATCAAACTGTCTTATTGTGTTATCAATGTCTTTTATATGTTGCATAGAGGCAACATTTCTTATTTTTTTCTGAAATTCTACTCTTTAAATGTTTGCTTGTTTGTGAGAAAACGCTGCATCTCGTTGCAGTATCCCACATTGATGGTCACAGGTTAAACTGGTGGCTACAGGAAGTGCAACCTCCACACAGTTTGCACACAACATATGCTCCTGCACAGTGTGAGTCCACAGTCCAAAACATCTGTAGCCCCAGGGCCTATAGTAATGTTAAAGCACCCCTGATGCTGATAAATAAGGAAATGGCAATCACACTTGGGACATTTTGCAATGTATTTTTACATTCTGCTGATGATGGTAGAGTTTCTGAGGGCAGCAGTCTGTTCAGTATTCATTACCAACCTTTATAAACTTAAAATATAAAAAACATACTATATCTAACATTTAAAAATACCTTTTGTGTGCCAGATATTTTGTATAGTAAAGCCCTATCAACAGAGGGTGTTTAGAATTCCAAATGTTAATATGAACATGAATGCAAATTCAAAGACGTGGTTTAACCTCTTACCAAACACTTCATCTTGTGATTCAGGTTCTGCTGCTGTTGCTGTTCTCTGCTCTGCTTCAGGTTCAGGCGACGAAGCCTTTAATAGGAACACAAAAACAGATTGAAGAGGTGAGGTGCTGAGGTGCCATGGCAACAGAGCAAAGACAGAACAACAGATAGAGAGAGAGAGACAGTGTGGGAGAGAAAGAGATAGTTACTCCTATTTAGGCTTTTAGCTTTATAATTACAGCAGAATTACACTCAGACCCATTCATTTAACATTCAAAAGAAGAACAATTTTTGAATGACATACTGTACACATTGAGATTTGCCCATTTTGATCCCAGTTCTAAAATCTATATGTTTCATCAGCTGTATTCATCAGGATTTTTACACAAAATCTTTCTTATGTGGTTAGACAAGGACTTTATTTGTTTTATTTAACTTTCACTTGTTCATTTGTCATATTGTAAATATTTATTCGGGATAGATATGCAAAATTATAAAATATATTTTAATTAATGTTATAATGTTGCCAATATTAGACTAGAAAAAATGTTCTTGGATTCATTTATTTATCATTTATGGTGAATTGTCCATCCTCAAAACTAAACTTACTTGTCCTAACCCATTTCAGCATTGAACAGTATGAAAGAGAGAGAGACTTTGGTAATGGATTTAAAGCAGTCAGACAGTCTTTGGCTGTTGTCAGTACTGTTGGGTAGACAGTGGAGGGAAAGCAGGACGTCAACACCCACAGCAAGTCCATGGTGCCATTCACAAAAAATGATTAAACATAGAACTAAAAAAGTTGCAGTTTATCGATATTTGGTGTGTCACATTTGCTTGAAAGTTTAGACAAAACCACAATGTGATGTGACAGTGGCTGACCCAAGCTAACATGGAGGAAACAGGGTGTATATTACATCATTAGGTGTTATAATAAAAACAAGGTACACCTGTCTTATCAGACCTTTTAAGTATCGATTCAGCTGAAACTGCCTGTCAGCTCTTGTTTGATTCAGGCTGTTTGAACACAGGAAGTCATACCTTGAGCATTATGCATGCTGAACTGTTATACCCTCCTGTGTCACTGGGTCAGACAAACTCATCTCCCTTGTCATTTCTAACAAGTCCCTGTGTCTTGTTTATTTCTTTAGCCATTCATCACAAGTGAGGTTACTTGTTTCTTTTTAGAAATTGGTTCCAAAGGCACAATATACCTGCATCTTGAATAAATCCTCTTATGAATTTCCTCCTCCTCCTCCCCAATGACAATGTACAACTTACATCCCCAGGTTCACTACCGAGTGGATTTGCCAGCATGGGGAATCAACACAAGCATTCAAAATCTGTGGGCACACTGCTCACCATTAAATGAGAATACAGAGAATTGCACCTGTGTCACAGTCCTGTCAACTGAGAGGAGGTGTACAAGTGTGGTAGGCAAGCATTTACCAATGCAAATCACATAAAGGTCAACGAGTGCCATGCTTTTGAAATGTTCTTTGTCCTTTCAACTATGTAAACAAATGAGATTCAGATTCAATAATAGATTGTGGATGTCAGATTGTATGTAGTTGTATACAGTGGATTATGTATTTGGCAATACTGGTCTCATGCCAATATAGTACATTCAACTGATTCAAACTAGAAGAGTAAAGTATAAGAAGAAAGAAAATATGTAAGAGCTCTCCAAAGGTTTCTTATGTTGGTTAAGAAGAGATTCTAGATGACAGCAGTACAAAGACAAACATGGACGTTCTCAGACATTTTTTAGAATGACTATAAAATACATTGGTCAATGTTGAATAATACGTTATCTGACGCACTATGTATAATTCAGAATAGGGTAGTTTTAGCCTACTAATTATGTGATCACTTGAGAGCTGCTCATAAAGGTTACTATCAAACTTAGCTGTAGGTATGAACGTAAGATGCTTGATAGATGTGTGTTGTTCTTAACTTTTAGTTAACAACTTTCTTTACTCTTAATTTGTCTCCTTAGAGCATTCTTACATGTAAGATTCTTAGAAGTTTGGTAAGTGCAGGCCCTGATCTGTGGCATCTGAGATAATGAACACAATGGCAAAACAGCTGGACGCTCAAAGGCTGATCAGGCTAACATTGGTGAAGTCCCTCCACCGATGTTATTGTGGGAGCAAGATGAAAGCAATAGACAGAGACAGAGAATAAGAAAGAAAAGACAAATTGTACATGGATTTTTGTGCATTGATAAACCTTATCACAGCATTCCTACAGTCTGGCATCAACATTTCTTTTCCATCATTAAAGCATTCAGAATTCAGCCTTAGTTGGATTTTGTCCACATACACCCACATGCATAGACACAGCTGTCTTATCTCTCTCTTCAGCCTTGCACTTTTTGTAAGTGTAGATAATTAGCAATGCAAAACAACAAATCTAGATTCCAGGAAATGAGACACTGGTGTTTGCTGCACTGATTTCTCTGGATGCTGAGGCCACTCATATGATTATACTTGCACATAATGGGCTTTTAGCCCTTTTTGAATTTTAGAAAACAAAAAATTTGTAGCTTGACATAAGTGAAATAGTAAAAATATGAACACTGTTCTGCTTCTTCATTTAATTTAGTATTTAAATTTTAGGCACTTAAAAGGGAATTTTTTCCTCAAACACCCATTTTTTAACTCTAACTGCAGGGCACATACACTTATACTACCAGTAGCTTGTTGCTACTAAAATGATTACCATTCTCCTCTACTGTATCTGGTTCTGATTATTAACATGTGGCGTGGTAGGAGGAAATGAAAAAGAAAAAAAAATATCTGGCCAATTTCTCCAAGTAGACTAGAGCAGCATCTCAATGTCGACCTTGGGCAGCAGCTGTCAGTGTGACTTCACACCTACTTGCCACTGGTCGCTTATTAAATATAGCTCTTGTTGAGCTTCCATAGAGGTTGGCGACAGAGACAGTGAAGCATCACCTTACCCTAGGGCATGTAAAGCAGATCATGAAAGCAGCTCAATAAGGAACACACTTGCTATTCTCTGCCCTTAAATCTATGTTTGTGAGTACCTTTTTTGTGAGAATACTTATTTGTTTGATGGGTGTCTTAGACTATCACACTTAGCCATGATGGCTGTTGCTTCAGTTCCACTAAGCCCAGTGATCCCCATTCAATTGTAGAGTACTGGACGGGGTTCAATATATCTACAATATATCTAAGTACTCCTTATTTTGGAGTAGTGAGACAGGAGAAGAGAGCAGTGACTTGACCACCTTTCAGGGCTTGGTTGATTTGAGACTTTAAAAGGAATCTAAGCTCCTCTTTCTATCCGTGGCTGGGTGATAGCTGTGTCCTTCAGTGTTTCGTCCTGTCCACTCTTTAGATATGGAAGACAAGTGGAGCATGCACACCTCATCTCACCTTTTCACTAAGATTTAAAAAGCAATAGACACAGTGGAGTCTCTGTAGCTCTACCTTCAATATGCAAGTTTTATACTGTGATAATGTTCATCAAAAATCAAAAGGACAATCAAATATCTCTAACATTCATCAGTTATTAGAGCTGTAAGGAAGTCAATTTACCCAATAAAGGCCAAACTGCCATAGGGCAGTAAGATAACATCCAGGAACTGAGCAGTGCAAGTAGTTCAAGTCTTTTGAAATGTTCTGTAATATATAACTCAAATAACAGGCAAAACAGTGAGACAGAATACCACATACAGAAGGTGGCAGAGAGGTTGGCAGATTTATGGCTTAGTTCCACATTTTTTCCAATCCAAGCATGAGTATATGCATGGTCAATAACCTGAAGTGTAACTTGAGCTCTAAAACGTCACTGAAATGTAACTGTTCCAGCAACTGAGAGTATATTCAAGTTTCACTTTCATAGTTAAAACAGCCTAGCAGTGGTATTCTGGCTAAAATCAAACAGAGTACAAATCAAGAAAGACTTGGGATGGGAAGAGTGTAGTTATGATTCAGATGTGACTTTTTCTCCGGTCAGATCTCACACAGAGGAACAGGAGTGACAGGAACAAACCTGCTGAGCTGATCACAATGCAGCACTCTAATTGAGTACGACTGCAGATAGTTTCTGAAGGCTGGTGGTCCTCTAGCTGAGCCTCAAGCTCCCTCATCTGGAGACTTCAGTCTTTAATTCAGCAGTTTCAGTAACAAGACTCTATCAAATTCAGATACAAAGTAGCAAATGAAAGGAGGACTGACAAAGAAACATCTAATTGTGAGGTAACACTGTAACCTAATCTCTTCAACATGTTTGATTCTGAGCTGTACAACCACCCATAGATCCTCTGTACAGCATGCACTAACTCCTTCACATTTATAATCTAAAGCCCTTTTTCTGCAGGATTTAATCAGGTAAGTCTAACGTGTTACTTTTAATTCTATCTGGTGCAACCATGTCTGTGACAGTGTTCAGTATTTAATTGATTTTCTTTGTAGTCGTTGGTGTTCTGACAATTCTAGTGCTTCAGCTCATTTACATGTGATCTCAGTGTAGTGGTACTTTTTCCCAAATGCATTTCCCCAAAGAGCATCAAAATTTATTTTTTTCCTGGCAAAAAGGAAAACAGACCACCATGACATGAATGTGACCTGGGAGGCTGGTGCTCATTTAATCAAAAACATATTCATCTACATTCCTTACTAGGAGGCAGTAAGGTGAACACACTTAAGTGAAGGAAAACGTCATTCTCAGATACCATCAATTACTTATTAATGCAGTCCAGTATAATGCAAACAGTAGCAATGCATAGTATTTAGAAACAAGTGTATTAATTTATTGGAACCCACCTTTGCTTAATGCACCTTGTCTAATTCTCTTTCAGTTAGTGATTTTCTTGTATTTCCCCTAAATGAACTGAACCTTAACTAATGATGTGATGGTTGCAATTTTGAGTTGTTTTTCAAGTCTAGTTGAAAGCTACTGTAGGCCCTTTACTGAAAATGCAATAAGTATTTGGCTGCACTGCATTCTGGTCTATTGAGGTTACTCTCAGTGGAGAAATTTGTATTGCCGTCTTTGCTGCAATGGATTTATCTCTGATTGCTCAGTATCAGTAGAAAATGGCAAGTCTAGAAAAATAATATGCATTATGAATTCAAGGCCTTGATACTGGTGATGCAGCGATTAACCAATTTCACTATTAACCGCATTTAAAACGTCACGGTTTTGTAACCATTAAGGCTCAGCTACACCAAATGTTTCTGTTCTCACTTTAAAAAAAGGGACAATATAGTATGTTATTTTTCTATGAACAGTGGTTGTACTATGAGGAAGATTAAACAAAACTAGACAGTTGTGTTAAAAAAAAAAATGTCCACAGGCGCAACCAGCAAACTGCAGGCAGAACCTGCTGTACCAGCTTAAAATGCCATGCTGCAACAAGTTCAGGTACACAAAGTTACACATGTTGTCATGAGAGCTACTCCCCTGATTTGTGTTTCAGGGGGGCTACAGTAGCTAAAGGAGACATGTTCAGCGTCTTGCCCAAGGACACTTTGACATGCGGACTGGAAGAGCTGGGGATCGAACCGCAGATCTTCTGATTAGTGGACGACCTGCTCTACTTCCTGAACCACAGCCGCCCCCAAACTTACAGCACCTGGTACTTGCGGGCAGTCTCCCATCCAAGTACAAACCAGGCTCAACCATGGATGTATAAATAGAACTGGATATAGCGTCAGAGGCGGGGCCCCGTTCATTCCTATGAAAGTTGCTCAGTGGCGCATGAAGCCAAAAAAGTTCGACTTTCGTGTATAAAATTACCAGGATCTTCGGGGATCATTGGGCCCATAGAGCAAGCGCACTAGTGACTTTTGCCGGCTACTTCTGGTTTAGCCCTCCCGCTAACTTGAATGGGGATAAAACAATTCAATCGTGTGGCTCTTTTAGGCTTTTGAAATTTGATTGGACCAAATGAATCAAATTCTGATAGTGAGACAAGTCATTTTGCAAGGGTTGTGATGCTCAAAAAAATGTATCTGCTGATTTACGGACATCTCTTTCACAATGTAAGTTTATGGAAAAAAGTCTTTTTGGGCCCAATAGTGTCACGTGACGTTGTAATTACATGGTTTGGCTGCTATGTCAAATGGCCTTGGGCCCAACCCTGCTTAGCTTCTGAGATCAGATGAGATCGCGCGCACCCCGGGTGGTATGGCTATAATGAAATGACCGTTAATGAAGCACTGAGTTGGTAGGGAATTAAACATAAAAGTGTCACAATCAACAAAGTAGCTGTGAGCAAAGAGTTGGGCTTTCAGTGCAAAAGGAGCACTGCACCGTTTATAAAGTACCACTCACCAAAATAGCATGTAATCCCCTCAAGGGCTTCAGTGCAACCAGTTACACCCTGTTGCTTCCTCCCATTTGCGTTGAGTAAATGCTAGGTATAGTAGGTAAATATGCTAGGCGCAAAAGACTAACTTAACATTAGGATCTTGTAGACTTCCAACACCGTGGGATCTAATTAATTGCATTTCAGTGATCAATAATACGTGCATAAGAGATGTTCTCAATTTCTGTCTTTCATTTTTACTAAAACTGCATTTTTTCTCAGTCTATAATTGTTGCATCCCTACCTGATACCACATCCTGCTGATGTCTGAGATTGTATAAAAATCGAATCATTTCACCGTAGCTGAGCAGGAAATGTCTCAACATGGTATGTCTCATAGTCTATGGTTGACCAGTAATCTACACAAACACAATTAGGCCAGAAATTCAAGGTACACTGCAAAAAGTTTTTTAAATAGTTTTTATGTATTTGTAAGTTGCATTTTGTTCCCTTTAGTGTCAGTCCAGAGAGTAAGATCATACAAAATGCAATTTAAAATGACTGCAATGAAAAAATATTTGTAGGACTGCAGTGAAAGTGACTGTCTACTGCTCATTTATTTACTGAAGAATTTATAGGCTTTGCACGCAGTGACTGCGTGCCTCTGTCTGTAATTCAGTGCAATACACAGCATCCAGAGAAAGAGAAGCAGGGTTTATGTTTCCTTGTTATCCTGTCATCTCTCCTATCAATGGAATGCACTGTGGTCCTAATTTAAAGTGCTTTAGGGATTTTAGTTGTTCCAAAAATATTATGGTGTGCACTAACCAGCATAGAAATATTAGCATTTAGGAACATCTGAGCAAACGTTGTGCCTCTGTTTCTACTAAACTATCCAAAGCACTGAGTAGCAGGGCCAGCGTTATTATACTGTAATTCTAAGTGGGATTTAAAGCTCTGAAATGTCAGCAATGTGAACATTTCAGACAGCTGAAAGACAAACATTTTGTCAGAGCCACTGTTCAGGTTTTACAAAGGAGGTATGGGTACATTTCACCCTTCTTGTAATGATAAGGGATTGGGAGAGGGATCACGACTCAGACAACAGCACCTAAACACAACCTGCCTTATTCTGTCACGCTCTGTTCCTGTTTGACTGTCACTATGACAACTGGCTATTTTGCCAGACCTTTAAATTGACTTTGATGTCACCATAATCAAGCCAAAAGGAAGGGGAAAAACAAATGATAGACTGACAGATATGCAACATAATAATCAAGCTAAATAAATTATGCTGTTTTAGTGCAACACACTGCCATGATGCCTCTCTTGGCAGCTTCACACTTGACAAATTAATCCACTTTTCTTTCTCCTGCTCTTCTCTCTCAAGAGTGTGCTTTGCAGGCAAAGGAAACAAATCATCTGCGGGCTGAGCCATCAGCCTCCCCACTGGTTTGGACTCCCCTTTGAATGAACTGATTCATGTACTGAATGGCTGTTTTCACAGTATCAACTGGGATGTTTTTAAAGATTCTTGTACTGACTTAGATAAACTGACTTTCACTGTATCAAGCTACATTACCTTCTGTGAGCAAATGATTATTCCCAGGAGGACAATTACATTGTACCCAAATAATAAGCCCTGGGTCAGTAATTCCCTCAAGAATACTCTCAATCAGAAAAAACTAGCTTTCCACCAGGGTGACATTCACCAACAAAGAGATGCTCAAAAGTTGGTGAAAAAGGAAATAAAGCTGGCCAAAATATGGTTTAAAGACAAGAGAGACAATGAACTTCAGAATGGCAATTCTTGCTCTGCCTGGAGGGGAATCAAATCTATGGTGGGTATTCAGGACAAGAAAAAAGGGGTGTTTAAGCCTCATAAGTCTGACTCTATCCTGGCAGAGGAGTTAAACCAGTTTTACTTGCGATTTGATTCCCATGATTTTAGAAATGACCTGGCCGAATTTAGAGTTGCAGTCAGATTCAGATTGATGACATGGACATCTGGAGAACTCTTGGAACACACAACCTGACTGCATCAGCGGCTGGCTGCTTAAAAACTGTGCTTTTTCCTTGTGTGGCATTTTCATATGTATTTTCCAGCTCTCTTTACCACAGAATAAAGTTCCCATGTTATGGAAAGAATCCATTGTTGTTCCAGTGGCCAAGGTTCCATCACCAAAGGTGTTGAATGATTATCGCCTCATTAGTTATGAAAGGTCCTAAACAAATTGTGAAGAGGAGCTTACTGGCCAGCGTAATTGACCCAGTCCAATTTATCAATCAAGCAAGGAAGGGGGTATAGGATGCCACAGCAACATTGCTGGATTTTGTTATTGGGCACCTGGAAGGCAAGAAGACGCAAGTACACTTATGCCTGGCTGATTTCTTGTCAGCTTTCAACTGCTTGCAGCCATATATTCTAGCTCGCAGGCTTTCTGAAATATCTGGCATTGACTTTGGCACTTCATGTTGGCTGGTCGACTTCTTGACAGTGAGGTCACAGAGAGCCTGTGTTAATGACACTGATGTGTTCTACAGGATTACCCCAGGGGTGTGTTTTGTCGCCCTTGTTATTTGTGCTCTACACCAATGACTGCCAGAGTATGTTTGAGTCCAGGTTCATAATCAAGTTTGCTGATGATTTGATGATTGTCAGCCTCCTGCAGGACCATGAGGTGGGCCATGGTCCAGCCTTGGACAATTTCATCAAATGGTGTGATGACTCATACTTGCAAGTCAATGTCTCTAAGACAAAAGAGATGCTTGTCAACTTTCGCCGAAACCCTCCTGTCACGGTACCTACTTTTATCAATGGCATAGCTGTGGAGACAGTGAGACAATATAGGTACTTGGGCACAATCCTGGATGACAAAATGACTTTCGATGCCCTTACTGACTCCATCTGCAAAAAGGCCAATCAGAGACTGTTCTTCTTAAGAAAGTTGAGAGGTTGTAACATTGACAGATTGCCTTTGAAAATGTTTTTTTCATCTTTTATTGAGTCAATTTAAGTTTTGCAATGATTTGTTGGTTTTGCAACCTCAGTATAGTTAACACAAATAGGCTGGGAAAGATTGAGTGATCTTGGCCATATTTATCAAGTTAGCACTATTTGGAGGGCAAAGGCCTTCCTGGTGGACCCTCAACACCCTCTTCATGCAGAATTTTGACTCCCTAGGAGGGCCAAAGTAAACAGATGTCTTTTTATTTATTTTATGAAGCGTACTGGTTGTGTTGATTACTGTTTGTAAACCAAATTGCCCCTTGAGGACAATAAAGACTATCCAATCCAACCCAATCGTATCCAGTCCAATCCAATCTAATCCAATCTTTTCTCCCATACAATCACTCCACCCATTACATGCACCAGCCAGGTAGCTATACATACTATAAACTAGACTGTACAGGCCCACAGCCTCAGTTGCTGACATTGGCGAGTGCTTTTATCCCCCATATTTTCTTTTATTTTTTCTTTCCCCCTCTCCTTGCTCACAGTATGGGTTAGGTCTACTATAACCAAGCTCACAATCTCTTCAAATCTGATCGCAGCTTTACAGCACCATTGGGCCATTACAGCACCTGTAATGGCCCAAACTCATTATATCTGCTGTAATTTTGAAAAGCTGTGACAAAAGGACTTAAGCAAGGCTGGGGTTAATTACATGATGTCATTAAATTACATTACTGTCCCAGTTTAAGTCTGATCCTCTCACACCTGGCATACAGGACCAGTGTCTTGGCCTTTAATGTATGCACTTGCAGAGCTGAAAGATGAGCCAAAAAAATCTCTCAAACACGTTTGCTCTATTTAATTACAGGACTATTAGAGGCAAATCATTTCTGTCAAGTACTAAACCTGGAGGACAGCAGAGCACCTTGCTTCCCAGCCAAATTAAAATGCCTATTGCGAGGTGCTTGATGACTCGGTTTGTTATGAGGGCTACAGAAGAAGAGACTACCTTAATTTGCACTAGACCTTAAGACTTATGTCATATGTAATCATACTTTCTTTTTAAAGGATTTATTTTCCCACCTCAGTGTCTAAACTCACTGATCCATCCTGATTCTATCAAGTGCAATAATCATTGAAGGGTACCCATCCCTACGGATCTGCCCACCTGCTGACTAAACAAAGTCCTGTAACTGCAGCAAGCATAACCCATCAGCCAGCATAATGGCTCCCTGTTACACACGTTAATCCAGTTTACTGTTTTAAGCATTAAGATCTCACTCAACAATAATACAAGATGCAAGTCTGCAGAAATATAACCATGAATTTCAAACTCACAACCTACCATTTCTGCACTTCTCATAGAAAAACTGTTTCTAGATGGAATTTGGGTAGCGTGACAGTTTTTTGATGCTGTAGAACTTTGAGGGTGGAAGCTACTGTAGCTGAACAGAGTCCTGGTGATAGCTGGGCCAAAGCTAATGGTTAAATGAGACGTGGACATAGAGAGGGTTTAGTGTCAGCCTTGATGCACACAATCATCTATTTACTCTCTCAGGTTCAAATGGGCTCTCTCATGGAGCACTGTTGCAGCAAGGCTTCAAGGGGTTATTATAGGGCAACACAGAAGAGCCATGGAAACTCATCATGCATTAGATATTGCCATGGCAACACAACTTAATTAAGAGTGGGATGCTGACGGTTGTAGCAAATCAATTGTTTCAAATAAGGTGCACAAAATATTATCTCAAAATTTTTTGCAATTGATCAATGCAGAAACACTAGAAAAAAGCTGGCAACCCCAAATTTGCTCTCAGTCCTGCATGTCCAAAGTCTTCATTTGCTACACTGTGCAAAAGACTGAGATGTAGAATACTGAATTAACCAATCTTTGAAAAAGAGTGCAGGACGTTTTTTTTTAATTTGCAGTGTAAATGATGTGCTCCAGTAATTTAACCTTTACGTCAAAATAATGGATCAATATTAACCTAAAAACAACAGCTTGAAGGCAAAGCCATCAATCCAACATTTGCAAAGTCATCCCCACCTCTTCACTTCTCTACTCTGCACAACAAATGCATTATTCATAGATTACTGCTTCTCAATACATTTGAGAAATGAGTATAAAGTGATGCCTATGGCAGTGTGATTACCACTAAACCGTGATTTGTGATCCAAGTGCTTGAGGTGAGAGTAAGTGCTTGTAACCAAGAACACGGAGGCGGCTGAGAAATAAATCAAATCACTTGTGAACATAAAAAACATTCTGTGCATACTCTTAGAGATGAAATACACCATCTCTGATCAATTTGGTATTTTTCATCTCTGTGTTACATAAGGTCGGACTATTTTATTCTGCACTGTTTAAGCGCTGAATAAAAAAGAGATTTGAGATGCGCATACTGTAACAGTTTGACTGAAGCTCAGTGAAGGTAATAAATCAGTCTGACTGAAGGAGCCTGACAGCTTGTCTACAACAGGATCCAAAGTCTGAGTGATAAAGGACTATTTTTACATTGATAAGGTTGAAAGAAATTCTCCAACACATGCTTCATTCTCAGGTCACATTCAACAAAATACTTACACAAACTCACACTTTGAAGATACTATTATGCCTTTATATAAAAGTGGAACAACCCAAACTCTTACCTTGCTGTCTGTGGGTAACTCCCTCTTTCCTAGATGCTGGCCCATGCTGCTGACAGAGACTGTAAGACAAAAAAGAGAATGAGTTAACACCAGGAGAAGACGGTAAACACCATAATATGTGAAGATTACATACTCACTCCTCCTTATCTAAGCAAGAAGGGCTAGCTCTCAGCCTGTGTGTGAAATTGTATCATCACACCCAGGGATAAAAAGACTGGCATATTTCCATGTTTATTTTCTGGCAATGACAGCATGGAGAAACATGAATATATCAACAATCAGGATCAAGAGTGTCATTCTTGAACATGTCAATTTTGTTGACAAAATATATTTAATTCCTTATTTGGTATTTTGTATTTAGTCTTCTTTATTTTTAGCCATGCAAGTCCATATCTACTGGATGGATTGGCAAAAATTTTGTACAGACATTCATGGTTCCCAGACGATGAATCCTACTGACTTTGGTGATCCCAACTTTTCCTCTAGTGCCAGCATGAGGTTTAGGGCTGCAACTAACAATTAGCCTATTTTTTTATTATTGATTAATCTGTTGATTATTGTCTCGATTAATTCTCGATTAGTTGTTTGGTCTATAAAATGTCAGAAAACGGTGAAACATGTCAATCACTGTTTCCCAAAGCCCAAGATGAAATCCTCAAATGTCTTGTTATGTCCCGACCATCAGTCCACAACCCAAAGATATACAATTTACTGTCATAGAAAACTGAAGAAAATGGAAAATATTCACATTTGAGAAGCTGGAATGAGAGAATTTGGACACTTTTTTCTTAAAGAATGATTCCAAACAATTAATTGATTATCAAAATAGTTGGTGATTAATTTAATAGTTGACAACGAATCAATTAACTGACTAATTGTTGCAGCTCTAATGAGATTCACATTAATGTTTTTTTGCTATTGTATGGATTGCCTTGACATTTTGTACTGATATTCATTTCCCCCTTGAGATGAATTGTAACTATAGTGATCACCTGACTTTTCATATAGCACCATCATCAGGTTAAATTTTTATTTTTTTCTGATACTTTGGTTCATTACTGTATACTTGTAATACTAATGTGATCTCATCAGCCACAGCTGCACTTAAGTTTGTTTTCAAGCTAACACACTAGAATAAAAGCCCCTTTAAACTGTGACAAAAGTTGACAATCGTGAGAGAGGTGTAATGAAGTCTTTGGATGTCAATCCAAAATGGAGGTCCTCGATCACACTGTAACACATGTCCACTGTCAGCAGATTTGGAGCTTTGGCCACCAAAGACAGTCAACAATTTGGACCAAATTTTCAGTGTGACTGCTGCTATGACCCACATCTACCAAACAACCAATCAGAATATGACATGAAATGATGCAGAATACACTGGCCACCATAACATTTTGTAAGTACTGTTTTTGAATATAGTTTAGGGAGAAAACACATTAATTCTCTTTAATACATCCATGGTCCACACAAACCAAAATGATCGAGGAATAAGGAAAAAGAAGTTTGGGTGACTGCTGTATTTTCAAAACGGATGGATGACGCAAGCTGATTACAAGCCTCTGCTTTCATATACCTTTTTCTATTTACACTGTAGCTCTATGATTCACCAGACATTCATTGTACAATCTGACAGCCTCAAATTGCAACCAAAACTTTATAGGAGCCCTCTCGCACAGTGTAACATGAAATAAACTTACACGATTGTCGCTGTCGCACAGTCTAAAGGCGCTCTCACAGATGGTGAACATGGTAAATGTTATACTATCAGACCACTAAGGTACAGAACAGGTTGATATTATCCCTATTTTTAAAAGCAAAAACGTGTTAGCCTTCACTCTTCCCTGTATGTCTTGTAGTCTTCTGTGCCTTCATCCATTCATTAGAATATTTTGTACCAATGGTCTGTTTTGCCACTGCTATAAAACACAGCCAGCAAGTGATTAGTACATACTTCATTAGTGTCATGATCTTTGAATCTGATAAAGTTCTCCACAGCTGATGACGCACCTTTTTTTACCACCAACATATCATTTTGCAGAGCTGCAAACTAGTCTTATCCTAACCACAATCTGGAGCTCTGCTATCTAACTTAAATGGGACTGGTTGTGGGTTGTAAGTAAAACAAAAAAGTGTTAATTCGACATACAAAGTGCTGCTAAATTACAGATTTGTGAATATCTGTGCTTCTGACAACAGTGTACGTGAAACTCAAATGCTGCTGCGATACCTGCAGAAAGAACTACAGAAAACTGACTGACTCCAGTGAACAGGTGTTCTGTCAAGTCTCTGCAAAGCAACAACATGTCCTGAAAAGTAAATTCCCCTAAAGGGAAGAAGTAAAGGAAGCCTTAGTTCTCTCCATCTAGAGATTGTAAGAAATGTCTGTCAAGTAAGGAGAAATCTGTGGTGTGTGTGTGTGTTTGTGTGTGTGTGTGTGTGTGTGCGCGTGTGCGCTCACAGCTCACAAACAACATAAACCCAACCAACCAAGAATTTTTATCCTGATATGAAAGCAAGTAATCAATGATTCCAACTTAAGTGAGTAAAAACTGCCATTTATTTATATACTTGAAGGTGTAAGTGAGAAAACGCCTGTTTATCAAACACAAGTTATGAATATTGCATGAATCAAAATCTCAGCCTGCACCCACCACTCAAAGAAAAATCGTCTTTCCACTTAAGGACTATTTTCCTTTACTTTCAAATAATCACAGCAAACATTTTTGGCTTTTAGGAGCATTTTTGTGCCATCAAAAGACTTTCATGATTGTCCACACCTTGACTATTTCCTTTTCTGGCCTCTCTTCATTTTTATAACACTACATGGATACTACTTGATAGTATCCTCTGTCAAGAAAGTTCCTGCTACACTACACAGTTTATCCTAAGACATGTTTAGTAACAAGGTTTGTTGATAGCCTGTTGATGGTCAGCACTGATGTGACACAGGCTTCTAACAATAGCCAGCTCTCTTGCGAAAGCCAACAATTAAAATAAATTATCTTAATTAATGCAAGATTGCAGCTTTATTATTCCGAATTTAATCACAGGGAGCCTTTCACATTCCTTAATCACAGGTCAATCAGTCCAAACGATTCAAAATATGTTAATTAAGTCTTTGAACAAATATGGTAAAAAATAATAAAGTCCTGACATAATCATTACTGCACATTCTAGTTCACACACAATATTAAACACATAATTTGCCTTATGAAACAGTCAAGTCAGGTTAATTAAATCTAACCCCGAGCCTCCCATGCGCCCACGGTGTATCAAGATTAACTATTGAGAGGTGTTGTTACATCCATTGTTTTCTGAACAGGGAGCACAGGGAGCAGTGTTTACCATGAACAGCAGTTTTACACTAAAGTATTATACCATAGTAGTGTGGCTCAAAGTAAACAGCCCTTCATCCAAATGAATAGAATTTGCAAAGAACAACAAAGAACACACTAAAAGACCATCCTTAACAATTAGAAACTTTCCCATGCACTGAAAATACTCACAAAACAAAAGTGAGTTTCTCTTCTGAAAATCTGCCTCATCATAACATTGTGCTGATGCCTCTCTAAGGAGAGAAGCAGCTGTATCTGAAAATAAGTTTGCTAAAAGGGAAATTTAACAGCCCTGAGCATAATCCAGATAACTTTAAAGCAATATTAACAGATTTTTTTGATGACTTGTTGGCAACAGAGCAGCCTATTACTACAACATATTGTTACATATTATCACCGTAAAAGGTCATCATGTATTACAGTAGCAAACAATTGCCTTTTACACATCCAGCAGACACAGAGCAACATTAGCTTTCATTTGGAGTCTTGTTTCTTCTTTCCTTGGTGTACATATTCAGCTCTTTAACAGCTAAATGCTCCAATGTTCAGTAGCTAGCTGCTAGCTCTGTCTGTTTGGTGCTGGGCACCTAATGTACAGTGCAGCTAAGGTACTGTACAGAGCTTTTTTTTTTTTTTTACTGAAAACAGATGCCAGCTGCGGCAGGAAACAGAGTTAATGATAGTGCTGAGAGTGAACAAAAACAGTAAAGTTGTTGGGCTGTAAAACTAAAACAATGAGCTAAAGATGAGCTAAAAATGCTGAAACGCTCACTAGAGCTGGGGGCAACTTCAGAGTCAGGTGATTATTCTCTGTGGGTTCATTGCTTGATGGGAAAGACCCGTCTCGCTTTACACACTAATATAAAAATGTTGAGGTTTTACTGTAGTTTTAAACAAGCCTTTTCTTTTACATTTTGTTTTAGCTTAGATCCTAGTTGCTAGACTTAGTTCTCAGTTCCGACAATTGCTCCAAGGGGCTTTAAGCAGCTTAAATAAAAACAACCAAACTCACACAGTTCCAGACATAAAAAGGTAAAAGAACAAGTCTGGTTTAAGCAGTGACTCTGCACAAGTCCAGTAATCCTTTTTTGATCCTGTTGGCATATTACAAAGATAAAGGAGAGGCTGTGCCATCAGTGGTTGGATATCCGTTTTCTGAATCCAATGAATCACATTACATATTTCCAGTTTCCGAGAAAACACCGACAACTAAAATATTGTTAGTATGCCGGAATAATGAAGAACAAACTCATCTGCACGCTGCTAATTTTCCACTGGACCTCCATTACACTGTCAGCCATGAGATTTGTGACACAGTTTAAAAGCTACTAAAGCTAGTACTGATCTAATAAATCAATAAAACATGATCGCTTAGCTCTATAGAGAAGTATGTCTGTATAACTTTAAGCTTTGTTTAACCAGCATTTGTGAACTTGAGAGAATGGGCTGATTCATACCTGAGGTGTGCTTGGGGTGAAGCCAAACCAGAGCACAAATAAGCAGCTACATAAATAAACTGAAACTCACTGCTGATTAAACAAAGGGCCACAATTATATCGCCTAAAGCTATGTATTCAGTTTATCGCAGCGATATTCACCAACAACCCAAATGTTTGATGGACATGGAGAAACGTTGTAAGGATTCTGTGTAACTGAAAGTGAGGCTTTACAGCCAGTTTCACTCTCAAATGTTACACAATCAAAGATCCTGCAAGGACTTGCAAGAAAAGACTGTTGCATAACAGAGTGAGAGAGGCAGAAGGGGGGGGGGGGGGGATACAAGCCTGCAATAACAACTCAGCAGCACCACTTTTTAACTAAGAAAAAAAAACACACATGGTTGCCTGGCATTTATTTTTCCCCTCACACAGCGTGCTGTAATTTAGAAAGTGATAGGAAGGTGTTAAAGAACATGCAGTTCCCAATTTCACCATATAAGTTGCTGTTAATTGCCAGGGATGTCTCATCATTTCAGTTTACCTTTTAAATAAATCATTAGGATGGAAAAGCTTATTACAGGGCAGCTACATACAGGCCAGCACCTCGAAGAATCCATTACCACTCCAACCAGAGTCTGCAGTACATGTGAGCAATTATCTATCTGTCTGAGCTGTCCATTACCTGAGGCGTTTTGCAATCCTCATTCACATGAGCCACTAATGTTTTAACATGGCTTCAACACGGATAAGGATTGGGTCTCATTACTTTGAAAAAAAAAGAGAAAAAACCTGTATGTTGACATTTAAACAAACCTCCTACCATATGTCTTCTGTTTGCCGCACATAATGAATTACGTTTGCCTGATCTTGTGTTTTCGGAGCCAGTCACTCGAATGATGAAACAGCAACCATCAAAAAGAGACAGTCATTTGAGAGGGGATACTCAGTGCTTTTATATTTTTGTAGGAAAGGGAGATCTGCAATAGCTGCGGAATTGTAGATGTAATGAAAATCTTTTTTTCCAGGCTGACTGTTAGGAAAATTTGGTTGGGGTAACATTTTATCAACTAATAAAAAGACAATCCTCCTTTTTGACAGTGAAAATAGACACGGTACAGCTATTTATTTCACTGATTGTAGGCTCATAAGGATGAAAGGGATATTACCTTGCAGCAAAATAAATCTCACTGTCAGGATCGGATGAGTTTTTTTATAATGCTTGCAAAAGGGAGAATGGATTACCCAGCAACAACCAAAGTAATAAAACTCTTGGAAACAATCGTTATGGAAATAATAGCATTCAGGATTATGAGGCTTCCTTTATCAACCCGCGGTAAGTATGTTTGTCATTTTGGAGAGACAATTATGGACACAGCCAAAACAATACTGTGCAAATGGATTTCACACTACTAAGATTTGCTCTGTTTCAGGGATACTTCCTCAAACAAAGGGTCAGCGAGTGTGAAACTGACTTTTATATGACTATGACTCACAGAAAGATGGATGTGAAGAGCCAAGTAAACGATGCGGTGCATTTTTTTCCCCTTTCTGTACAGCATGTTAGTACATCAATGTTTCACTCAATGTTCTCACCCGGTACAGTACAAGCATTCAAGTCCAATTTTCCAACAAAGGGACAGGCATTAACCAAAAGTAAAACAAGGAATCTCTTGGGAATATAACTTCATGGTAGCGAGATTTAGTTCTTTTGGGATTATAGGGGGTCTGAGGTCAGTGCACCCGCTATAATGGGGGTCACCAAAACCCTTTACACACTGAAGATTAAGCAGAAAGACACTGCGGCCAGTCATTTTCTTGAATTTGTTATTATGAAGTTCACATATAGGCTGCTTTCATACAGTTTCTGGTAGTTTAAACAGCTTCTTTCGCGGTCTTTATTTAAGAGTCATACAGGAAGAAATCCATCATACAAGAGGTTGTCGCACCAGTACACAAGATGCTCTCTGTTGCTTTTATTTTAGTTTTTTGTAAGCTCCCGCTGGCTCGGTGCAACAGAGAAGAGAAATGTAGAAAATTCCTACCAGAACCCTTTCTGAGGAAGTAGAAAAAAACATAGTGCAAGGAATTACAAAAATGATGAATGTAAACAAACAATTGGCAAATTAGAATAGATATGGGTAATAGAAGTTCCATTTCCCTGTAAGAAAGTCAAGGAATCAGACTCTGTACATAAATTTAGCAGGTCAGTCAATTCAGGCCTAAGGAGCACTGTGCTAAAGAACAACTCCACCTGCGTTCCTTACTGGGTTTTTCAAATGGCAATGCCCACTCAGCCGTTAGCAGAGAGCAGTGACAGAGCAGCAGCAGCAGTGAGTGCTCAGACTGTCTCTGTGGCTGCTGGCTGGGCGGGCTAAGGGGGTTTCTATCAGTTTATATGTAGCCATGTCATCATGCAGAAACCTACGTCAGGTGGGAAAAGGTTTTTAGAAGGGCTTGGGAAAATAGCGTTTTGATGCTAAAACATACATACTTTGAATTGTTGGATTTGAATACATATGGAACACTAATGTGAAGCTACAGAATGATTTACAAACCTCAAAAACTCCAAAAATAATGTACCTGCCCTTGGAGAAACATCACTCCTCTTTAAAATTCTACTGCCTGCAGCTAACTGTGGGAGGAAGTTGTTGGATAAATTCAGTAATTTTAATCAGTTAACTTTTGGAATATATTTAGGATCATAGCCATGGTGTGGTATTTTGTTCCTGGCTAAGCATTCCAAAAAGAAATGGTTTTGGACTTAAAAAACTGAACTGACTAAAGAAAAGTAGACTTTCCTGAAACTAAGAGGAAACATTTTTAACCAGTTGCTATGACCAGTGGCTATATAAACAACAGTTTTGACCACAGTCATGACGACTGTTTTTCTGTGCTGAATGACTTTATTAATAGAAGGTGTGCAAAAAAAGGTGTACAAAAATAGTCATGTAAATTTGCTGTTTTATGGGGAGTTATGTGCTGTAAATATTTCTTGATGTTCACCAAGAAATAGGCTAATTAAAGCTGGCGGTGCAGTGACTTCCTGAGTTGCCAGGCAACCAGCTGACATGCTAAACAGAAGTACAGAAGTGGTTCGCCATGAAAAAGTTACGACACATGACTGTAAAACCATAAATTTTTACATTGTTATTGTTTGTGTGAGTTGACACATTGTGATAGTAAGTGGGCTTTAGAAATGTTGTTGGGTGTATTTTTGGCGTGAGTCAGGCTAATTGTTTCCTCTTGCTTCCAGACGTTATGCTAAAAAGCGCAAATCCCAATTCTAGCTCCATGCTTAAAAAAAGCCAACCAGCCAATATCTCAACATATTGAACTATTACTTTTAATTAGTGCCTATTAAGATGCAGCTCGGTAGATCAATTTATATACTAACATTGTTTGCTGCTAACATTACTTGATAACATGTATCAACTGTAGCAGCCTACCAGTCGTAATGCAACTAAACAGCACTGTTGCAAAAACTGCAAGAGATTAGAGCTGCAATTAGTTGTCAACTATCAAATTAATCACCAACTATTTTGATAATTGATTAATTGTTTGGAATCATTTTTTAAGAAAAAAAAAAGTTCAGATTCTTTGATTTAAGACATTTGAAGACGTCACCTTAGGCTTTGAGATCAGTGATCGACATGTTTCACTATTTTCTGACATTTTACAGACCAAACATCTAATCTATTAATCGAGAAAATAAGCGGCAGATTAATCGACAATTAAAATAATTGGTGCAGCCCTACAAGACAAGTAATAAACAAAAAAAAACCAAGAAAAAAAACATGAATTATGATTACTTATGAATAAATCTGCCACCAAAATGAGTGAAACGTTACACTGAAGTAGGTATGATGCATATTATCAGGTTGACTAGTGCCCGCCCTGCTGCAGCTGTTGTATTTACATTCAGTGTCCATGCTATATATCTGTGGCTTGTCTTGCACTCTCCACTCAATCACTGTGAGGACAAACAGATAATAGCTCTCTTCACTAGTCGAGTGCAAACAAAAGGTATAAAAGCATTCTGTGCAGCCATCTCTACGTCCTCCATTACTCTGTGTTTATGTTTTATTATTTCCATAATGAACCCACTAACACCATACGTATAAGACAAAACAAAAATATATTGACAACACCTGCCCCATCATCCCAATCCCATCAACCCAGACAAGATCTACAACACCACAAATAATTACAAATAACATGCCCAGTAAATGCTCTGCGACAAAAACAGATGCCATTCCCATGCAAGACAATAAATCACCCTAATGCAAAAAGATAAAAAAAGACAGTAATTAGGTAGTAAAGAGTGAGAGTAACAACACAAAGAAAAAGTCAATCACCTCTACAAGAAATCCTTCTATTTCTTTCACATATAATGAAGAATCTGACACATATAAAGGAAAATTTGATGTGCAGTTAGTTAATCCTGCAAGCAGAATATTTCCAATCGCCTGTGGTACATGATTTAAAAAGAAAACTCCATATTTGGCTAAATTTACTTTCACTGCTACTCGGGACTGCAGGCAGCCTTTCTGGGGGAAGAATCCTGAGTATTTCATTGCACCACATATTAACTCAATCCATTTAAGCAATATACATTTCCGTGCAAGTAACAAAAGTTTCCCCTGGAGTTTAAATTCAGTATTTAGGTCTAATGTCCCCTTATTAACATTAAGAAGAAGAAGGGATGAATGAGTTTGTTGAGATTGACACACACACACACAAACCCAAGATGATGAAACAACAAATTTTCTAATGATATACACAGTAAAGCCTTTCAATATGACTGTTTAAACTTATATGACAGGCATTTCACCCAGAACTGTATCACTGAAAAGTGACCATTTATGAACCCATGAAGGAAATAATACTAACATGAAGACTTGCTTATAGTATGATCAGCATGTGAAAACTTATCTATTCAACAATAGCCACTGTTGCATATTTAATTTGATAAGAAGCCTCCGTGGCATAACACTGCACAACATGCTGACAAGCCCATTTCTCAGTCCACCACTAAAGCTGTAAGTGGCTGAAACACGTGGGTGTCTGTCTGCAGTTGCCTGGTGCCTTTGTTTCGCTTTAAGTTTGTCCTTGTGCACATGAGACAACAGTTCCTTTTAACCCTCCAGCTGCCCTTAGTAACTGCACTGTGTTATGCTCTACCGTGAGAGTCAATTACATAATAAATATGGAGCATGAGTGTGTGCGTGTGCGTGCGTGTGTGTGTGTGTATGGGTAGGCGGGGTGGAACAGGAGGGAGTGATGATATGAGAAACAGCAATAGAGTAATAGAGTTACACGCTGCCTATCTGCTAGTGGAAGTGCTATCTATACTCTTGGCAAAAGATTTGAGGTCAGAGGTCAACATCTGTCCCTGAGGGAGGGCATCTGCTTGTACAGTGATGAGTGCACACTGCAGGAAGCCTGACATACAGCCTGTGTTAGTTTTGGTTTTCGCAAAAAATGGCTGTCATGTTTGAACAAGACCGAGGGCCAGATTTACTACAAAAATGGTGATACGCAAATGTGTGCTGCAGTCATTGCAGTCTGTTGCGATGTTGCAACAGATTCTGAGAGTGATGGAGAGCTCACACACACAGGCTCAGACTCAGCAGTGGGATATCCATGAGATTACTAAATGATTACAAAACATTTACTTTAGTTGTGGTAGTAATCTGAGACTGTCACTATTACTGTTAGTATTACTTTACAGCGTTTCAAGAGTATCTAACTTCCATTCTATTGTGACGTATTTCTGAGCAAAACAGGATAGATGGAATTTTATGGTAAATGGTACTGTTTAACATGTAAACATTACCATTTAACAAAATCTTAACTGAGGGATAAATCCCTGCATTTACATTCATCACTGCCATTATTACATCATCATTACGATGATGTGTTACCCACCCCTAGGCTGGGTAACAATGTCAGTTTAGTCTGAGCTCAACACTGTGAGTAAGTGAGGACACTTACATGTGGGAGCAAGCTAGATGAGTAGTCAGCGAGCTGAGTTTTGTCAGCTCAGGACCAGTCAGCCGTGGCCGCAGCACAGCAGATCCACCACTGAGTGAAGCGGGGTTTGCCTGTGGGCTTCGGCTGCCTGTCTGGAACATCAGGGCTGCTGCTTTCTGTTCTCTTAACTTAAGATAATTGGTCTCAGAGTTCAGTGACTTAACCTGGTTCTTTTCTTGGACTGAAATATTGGACTACTACTATGACACTCTCCATCTCTTCCTTACTGACGCTCTCTGATGCTGTTTAGCAAGAGGATAACATGGGGTGGAGACAGGTGTGTGTGTGTATGTGTGTGGGGACTTTTTAAATTTCTGAGAACAGAAAAAAAAAAACTCCCCAGGGTCCAATGCTGTATATAGCTATTGCTTTGTTAAAACAAGCACGTATTTGTTTTGTTTTGCTATGCAAGGGCACCTCCCGTCACTCCCTGGGGTGTCCTTGTGATACAGCCTAGGGCATGAAGCATAAGCTCAATGCTCTTCAATGGAGATACACAACCGCTGCCACCTGGGGGTTTGCCATCTAATAATCCGAGCTACAACCTCTCAAATCGAGTCTGGAGGCAACATATTCAACCCTAACCATCTGCTGTAATCGCTATGAGGACCCGACACATTGCAGGCTGCGACGCCACTGCAGATAACAAGATATGCTGTCAGAGTAGCACCCAGAGCTGATTGGCAGCACCACGCCTTGGGCAAAAACTAACAAAACTATCATGCTGTTGCACAGGGGGTGTTCACACAGCAGGTAATGTGACTCAACCTGTCTACCAAGAACAGGCGCAGACAAGACGGGAAGTAAGAGAAGAGAGGAAGTTTGTGAGTCTTTGAGGACAGAAGTTGACTAACCACAATGCATCACCTGCAGAACACAGATGTAGTGTGGGCGTGTGTGTAGTGCATTTGCAGTCACACATTTAAGGAACAGGATGAAGAACTTAACATAGTTTGGTAACAGCAAACAGCAAATATTTCAGTTAACTGTGCAAAATTTCACTTGAGGCCAACTGGTATAAGTGCGTATAAAGACAAAGGAATGCCACGTGACGGCTGAGCAAACCTCTTGGCATTTTCTCTCCTGGCTGAGCTGAGGCAAATCCCACGGTATGAAATGCAAAGGAATGCATTCCTGCGGCCTTCCCAGTCCAGGTAGTCGCAGCCAAACAGAGCTTTCTCCTGAAACTATGTGAGGGTTAAGCTACAACTGCTGGCATCTTGCTTCGCATATGTCAATATGTTTTTTGTTTTTTTTTCTATCTAGTTAGAAATCCTTAAGATTCCACAAAATACATTAGGGTGACACCAGAAAGATTTCCATAACAGCAGCACCGTTGTGTTTCAAAAATGAAATCCTGTTATCTGACAATGTTGTGACTGTGACAGTGAGATATTCAGGTATCATAATATAACTGATATGATGATTTGAAAATGAGATCCCTCAGTGTTTCAACTAACATGATTTGCTTCATGTTTTGTCTTCATCAACTAAAGGAAAAGGTGAGGATTAAACCTACATGTAATTTGTATCAAACAGAGCCAGATTTCCTTGCTGAATGTTCCCTGGCTAGAGGACATTCTGGGCTGCAGGCTTTAATAAATGAGAGCAGATCAGACATAAGCAGCCACTCATGTGTGAGTACTTTATTTATAGACTGTGCATAGGAGCGCCAGTAAGTGAGCATGTCACAGTCATTACTGACAGACGTATACAGCCTAAAGCTCAGTGTCTTTTGCTGCTGTTATATCTTGGCAATTCTTACCATCACAGCGCAGTGGTAAACAGGCCAATAGAGCCTGTATGGTTTCTGTCACAGACCTTCACTGTTTTTATGGTAAGTTGAGTAACAAGTGGAGCTCGCTGCTGACCAGGCCTTGCTTAGGATGCATGGTGATGTAAGATTTAATTTCCTCCAGGCTTTACTGCGTACCAGTCCATCCACTGGCCAGGATGAAAATTTAGACCAAAGATTGTGAGAAATCACACCTTACAGTGATCCTCTACATCTACGTGTGATGCCAGGCGCAACACCGAGCCACTGTACTGATTTTTAGGAGACAGTTTTAAAAAGAGTGCAAACACTAAACACTTGTTTTACTGCTGACCAATTATATATATGAAAAACTGTAACAGCACTGATAACTATGTGTCTCTAATACCAAGATTAAGTTAATACAGTTGTATGTGAGGTGAATTTTAAGTGCATTAACCATTTAAATGTCACTTAGCAACAGATTTTTGTCTGTAATTTATGTGGTCAAAGTCAAGAGTGTTTACTCTAAGTCCCAATATCATGCAAATTAACTAAATGTATTTGAATACTTAATACATTTTAATAAACAACATTTAACCAAAGCACTTCGAAAAGCATACTGCCCTGGAGTATGTGCACAAATCCCCTTTAGGAATCATTCAATTTAAAGGCAACACACGTTGGTGCATATTGACACGCCTCGTGTAACATGATTTGATGCTTAAACTAATCATTAGGACCTTCTGACAAATTCGGCATACACTCAATCCACCTACCAACCCGCACAAGTCATTTAATTTAAACTAAATGACTGCCTCCCCCCGTAATCCTTCGCGCCGCTTCAACCAAAACACACTGGGGTTTTCAGCAGGAAATAGCGTGGACCTGTTATAAATGTCTGAATTTTACTGGATTTAAACTCTGTTTGGTGTGTTTAATCTATGCCGAATTACAGAGAACTACCTAGGGTTTGACTGCAGCTCATGAGTCTCATTCTTCACTGAGGGTTTCATTGGTACGAAGCAAAGAAGCGTTAAATTGCAAACAACGTCAGCTGTGATTGGTTCAACAAGACAGAAAGCAGCAGGGAGGGAGGTGGTGGTTGTAGTAGTGGTAGTGGGGGTGGGGGTAGGGTGGGGAGGGGGGAGACACTGTCAAAGCACATGACAAATTAGTGACACTAGTGGCCGTGCTGCTTATTAAACATTACTTAACTTACTACTTATGGTTACACCGAGTTTGGCAGACTCGTATAAGCATGAAAATTACATTCCGAGCATATTTTCCCGGCAGGTTTCGAAACGGCTGTTACGCACTGTAAACAAGTCGACGTGGATAACATATGTTTATTATCGTTACACCACGTAAACCGCAGAAGAAAAAAACAAACTACACAGACATAGTATATATAACCACCACATGTGTGTAACTGTCTTTACACTGGCTTTGTCGCCGTATGTTTGTTTGGTTTTGGTCAATTTCACCAGTTCGACTGTGCACATAACATACCCTTCTCCGGTTAGTCTGTGTCAAATGCATCCACAGCTGAGCCTTGTACTGGATGTAACCAGCTGTCAGTCTTCTCTCAGCAGTGGTCGACGGTGGTCGGCAACAACATCAACAATAACGCCTTTTTCCCCTTTATGGTTCGTCGTTGTTGTAATCACAAGTGTCTTCGAATAAAAAAAAAGAAAAAGAAAAAAAAACGTGTCTCGGTGCTTCCTGATTTAGGTACAGTGGTGATGATGTTGTTTGTAAGGGGTGGGGCGGAATGCAGCATTAGTCCGCCAAGAAATGTGGGCTCAAAAGGCACGTTGGTGCACGCCTATGCGTGGTTAGTATGTCGCGGTTCATTGTACGGAGGGGGGGTTAAATTCACGCGCGACTATAGTGGCATATGATTTTGGAAAACGGTAGGATCTACAGTAGACATGGAAAATGACCCTAACTACTGTAGGATTTGCTCACTCTGAGAAGATATGCTCAAGTCCATTGCCACTACCACTCTGTTGTACTTTCATTAGGCAGCTGTTCATACATCGGGCCAGTATAGGTAGGCCCATTAGTGCCTTGCTCAAGGGCACCAACAGTAGTTGTTGAGGAAGAGGGGGGTTGTCTTATTTATTTATCAACCTAGTCTCACAATCTGCGTACAAATAGCAGGACTTTCCACTTTCAAATTGCATGCAATTTAACACCACATTTTTCACCTTTTCGAATCTCATTTAATGCTGTTAGGTTTAGGCACAAAAACCACTTGGTTAGGGTTAGGGAAAAATCCTGGTTTGGGTTCAAACAGTAAAATGCAGTAAAAATGTCCCAATATGACGCAAAAAATCTTACAATGCCCAAAGTGACATTTAAGATGTTGTTGGTCAGGAACAGTGCTCCCCTGCTGCTTTTGCCAACAAACTATCTAGCCAACCACCTAACCCGCCTCCTCCTAGTAAACCAAAAATCAACTTAAAAAATACAAGAAAGTGGCATTATATTGATGTCACTACTCTGGGAAGGATTGGTGTATCACTTGCACGCAAAATTGGACTTTGGCGTATGCACTGCACACAATTTATGTGAAGTCGTGTTATCTGTACACAGATTGAAGAGACTGGCTTGATTTATCCAGCTGTCCCTATCATTAGTTCCAAAACTAACTACATAGAAATATTTGTCTTTAACAATGTTAAAATCTAAAAGTGGCCTACATTTCTGGTGCTTTGGCCCTTAATTAATTGGAGGTGCACTGTCAGACTCACTGTTAAAATACTGCTTACATGTTAGTGCATCAGTAATAAAAATCCAATATTATGATGATATGTCAATATTATGAGCTTTGAATACTTAAAGTGCATCTGTACTTAAAGTACACCTTTATTAAAGTAACATTTTGAGTGGGACACTTGAATGCAACAGCAACATCATTAATGTCATCAGTAACACCCGTGCTTTTCCCGCTATGACAAGTCAAAATGTCTGCTGCGAAAGAGGCCTATTGCTGCTTTTATTTAAATGAAGGATCTGAATACTTCCACCATTGCACCTGCTGCAACTCACAGTTTAAAACTCCAAGAGCTACAACTAACCAAAAGGGGTTCACACCAGGGTTCAAACTCCAATCCTACCAGCAAGTTCTTGTAGGTTCAAAAAGATTCTCATATCATTGCCCTTTACCAACACATTTACATGGAGCTCAGCAATATGAGATTTATAGACTACAGCACTATCTTTCAGCTGAAGTGAACACACTTACATTTTCTGCAGCATTTTGCCCTTTTTATGTTACACTTTTTATTTGTCATTTGTGTTACGTGTGCAGAAATAATGTGGGAATTAAAAAAAAATGTACTCAATGATATTGACATTATGGTATTCATCAAAGTACTATGGTGAAAATTCTTATTTATTCAATGTGTCCAATTCAGTGTTTCAAAGCAGTTTAGTTGAATGAAATTTCTATCAGTCTGATTCATGATTGATGAATGACAACATATTATTTGGACAATGTTATTATATATCTAATAATCGATCATCTTATTATTCTGATTGCTCCATTTAAAATTACCTTTTTTCACGATGACTTAAGTTTTCTAATAAAAACTTCATTTTAAGGACTTCAAAATTACATCTACTGGAATCAATAATGTCTGGTCAGAAATATTAATCCTTCCTTAACTTTTGCATCAATTAAACAAATTGTGTTTTTTTTTCTTTTATAAATTGCATCAGCCCTGGAGTTAGGTGATATGAAATTAAATATATATTGGCCACTGATAATATCAGCAAATATGGTACACAAGTGCTCTCAGTAGGAATTCAATTTGTACAATAAGAGGTAGTTTGGACAACAGAGACTTAAAGATTGGATCAAGGGTTCTCTCTGCTTCTGTAGTGTTATATTTTGTCACTTCAATAAATATCCACTGGGTCTTCTTTTTCTTCCTTTTTCTTTTTCAGTATTCTTCCTGCTGATATGAACATAAATAATTTCAACACCTTCTTCCCCTCATGAATTCCATAAGAAGCTATCTCACAGTTTCTGTGAGCCATAGAATCAAATTTGCTGTTTCTGTTTTCTGATGAAAGAATACTCAGTTCTTCCAGTTCTGTTACCTTCATCCCCTCTTGCTAGAAATAAAGCACCAAAGCAAAACTGCAAAAAGCTTCCATGACTTTGAAAGTGAAGTCTGACTGAGAGCAGACCTCAGAGAGGTGACCTCAATTCCCATACAAAATAAAATGATTTATATAATAGCCTAATGGAGATCTCTGCTGGCCAAAACTCAAATCTTCCAATAGAGCAGGACAAAGTCTGTCCATTTATATGCTTTAATTAAATTTAAACAAAGATATTGTATTTTATGTTGGCCCTAAAAATACCTTGCTTTGAAAGCAGGAAATTGCAGCCATTGCGCAAGCATTGCGTTAGACTGTTTTCCATCATATACAGAGAATTACACAATAACAGACCCTGAGCAATTTATTGTAAGCCACTACAGTAGCTCTGCAGCAAATACTACCTGTATAAACTTTATGATTTTGATGTGGGAAAAGATGATCCATCTGTATGGTGCTGTAATTTCCATAATGATGCTGTTTGTGACGTTATTGGGGAAGACAAAATGCTAGATACAACTTATAATGTTGTTCTTTCCTTTATGCTTTATCCTTTCTTTTTCATAATTAGACTTAGATTTAAGTTGATTTAATTTTACTTTGCTGTGATAACTTTTTAAGCTTTTATTTGTTTAGTCTGACTCACCATGATCTAAGATGTTTTATATGAGACTGTCACAAACAATGTCATAAGGACATTGTTTAGCAGTTCACCATCTTAGCTTTTAAAAAATAAAATAATTTAATTAGCAGAGAGTGCAACCGAGACCAAGGGGAAAGTCAATGATTTTGTTATTTGGTTATAAACCAAAGTATTGGATGAATTAAAATTTTGACCAGACGCTGATGCTAGATACTTAGTTACTACAATTCATCCTGTGAAGGAAATGCTATGTCAAATGATTAAAAAAACAGCTTCAGTGTCAGTTTGAGTCCTGTGATATTTTTTACAGCCATAGGTTGTCACATGACAATTGCTATAACAGTCCTTGCTTAAAGATGATTAGATTTGATGCTGTAATACAATGATGCAGCGGTGACCAGAGAAATCAAATCACCTATGATAATGTATCTAGGAGGACTGGGTCCAATTCATCCTGACTCAGAGCTGCAGATAGTGCTTGCAGCTGATGAGGTTGGGGCTTTGTGGGAGTTGGGGGGGGGGGGGGATAGAGGTTGGGGGTAGAGAGGGTGCAGGCAGAATCAACAATCTGATTGCTTACCAGGGAGATCAGCCCAAGGCAGAGAAAATTACCCAACATCGTCAGTCATATAATAATAACCCATTAGCTTAGAGCCTGGACAGATCTGGACAGAGATACAGTAACTTGTTGTCATGGAAATAGCCAGGCCTCAGCTAAGGTAATGGGCCTAAAAAAGCATGGTTTATCCATCAGTGTAACTCAGGGGAAGGGGGAGATGTTTGTCGTCTATGTATCTGTGTTGAGGGAAATGTGTGCTTAACGCTCAGCAGACATATGGGGTCATATGTCCTTCACTCAAAGCTAGAAATCATGATACCCTTAGTTATTGATTGGAGACAAAACTGCACAAGAATCAGAGGGTGTTTGTTTTCACCAGTTGCAGATAAGGACAGATGGTGAGTTAAAGGCCTAAAACGGACACATCCTTATAATGTCATGTTTTTATGTAATGCTGGATGTTCTGCTTGATCACCTGCTGGAAATAAATCCAAGTGTCTTGCTCTCATATGTATTTGTCTGGAATGTAATTCCTCATGTATACAGTGGAAAGATGGATTTCCTGCAATTCTTAACTAAAAGGTTAATTTAGATGTAGTTTGAAGATCTTATGGCTATATGTATCCAATGCGTCTTATGCTGTTTGCTGGTTTGTTTACATGAACTGAACCACAAATGGGCCTTACAGATGCCAGGAAGTAAAGGCCTGAGTAGATGATGTTAATTAACATTCTCCAAAGCTCACTTGTGTTTATGTCTCTATCTAGCAAGGAAAGTCACCTAATAGACAAAAACTTACAACTTAACTTTAGCAATTTATATGTAATCAAGATCTATATGGGTAAACATATTGTCACTTACCATTAAGCGAAAATTCCTTGGAAAGTCTTAATTAATTTAACTTCATCATCTTCATAAATACTTCAGTGTTGTTTGGCAAATTACTGTTGGGTAACATCATTTCTGAAACTGTAAGATTAAAAGCTATACAATTACTCTCATACACACTTAGGCCTAAAACTCTTTTCTAATCAATACATTGTCCTCTGGCTTTACGTTCTTGGAAATGGCTGTTTCATTACGCTTTTTAATTGCATTGGCAGCTGTTCATCTGAGTAATCGTCTTGGATCTGCAATGCTTACATCATATAGCTGGAATAATCAGGGTAAGATCATACAATACACTGCCTGTGATGCATGGAGAAAAAACAGATACTTTTGCAGAACACTGGAGATTACTAGTCTCATGTGTGCTAATACAATAATACAATTTAAAACACTGCTACATTCAGCTCTGGTAGTTATTGGTAATGTTAGCTTGGCCTAAATACATAATGCTAAAGCTTCATTTATACTCCCGAGGGGACGCGTACACGGACAGATGCAGGCACTACGGATGGGTAGTTGTTCTGTTTATACTAGTTTCTGGGGTCCGATTGGAGGACGCATTTCACACATGCGCAGTAGATCGCTGTCTACAGGAACACAGCATTGTGACCGTGCCAACTGGTGCGGACAGGTCCATGCAGACACAACAAATTGTAGGTACCCAGATGTCAGCATGGAGCCTACATGTACACCCTCTGTTGACGAAATTTACGTCACGCGGACCCTAGCGGACCCTTGCTAACTCTCGGACATGGAAACTATAATTTCAGCTTAACTCACTGGAGATCAGATTGTGAGTGACTGAAGAAAAATATTAATCGTACATTATTTGATATGATACGTGGGGGCAACACAATCAGCTGTAAACACAACATTGAGACATACCCTTATATTGGTTGCTATGATGAATGTGTTAGCAAACAGCTTTTACACATTTAGAAGACAAGGAACAAAACTGGCATTCATTTGAAATTATGTTTGAGTCCACCTGGTGATAAGTCCAATATTCACTCATCTTTTAGCCCTGATTTGTTCTCCAAAAACTCCTGAGGGAATCATCTGACTCTGTAGCTGCTGATGTTAGATTAGCAACTAGCTGATGTCAGCCAGCTAGTTGCTGATGTCGTCTGTCTGCTTTTTGGTGCTGGGCAGGTAGAGTGCAGTTGGTTTTTAAAACTTTTCCACTGAGAACAGCCGCCTACTTGCCTGGGTCCAGACCTTTGAATCCACCCACTCCACCAAATGGAGTGTAACAAGGCAAGCCACCTACTGCATTTAGGAACAGCTCTGATGAGAGCAGCGAGAATGAGCCAAAAGAATAAAGTTGTGTGAGCTACAAAACCAAAACAATGAGCTGAAAGACCCTAAAATGCTCTATAGTGGGGAGCTGCAGAGTTCGGTGGAAATTCTCTGTGAGTTTGTCACTACCAGTGACCCCTTTTCCATTAAGCATCGTCACATCATCCACTGTTAATCCAAAAATATTGATTATAGCAGCTTTAATTTCAGAACAACGTTACACAACAATTAATGAAGGTAAGAATTTGTTCAGATGTTTCTGTGCAAAACAAACTCAGTGTAACACCAACAAGCAGCTGGGACACTGGCCAAGCGTGAAGTGGTGACAGGAAGTGTAGGATTGGTAAATTAATTGAGGCGGCGACCTCAGTATTCATGTAAGCGATTTCAGTACCTTAACCTTAAACATGAGACATCTCTCATTCTGACATGTCTCTAATACTGATATAAATTCATTCTGAATGTTCAGGATTACTGATAATGAAGGTCAAAAGGTACTTCCAACCAAAGGGCACTTAGGGGTGTTTATAAGCAGTTGCACCTTATCTCATCTCATCAACATTTGCCTAATGACCTCCAAGAAACCTGATGGATATTAAACATCGCCTGGTTACTCCTTTTTAAGTTTAATCATGTAGAAGGGGGAAAAAGCTGAGATAACATCTCAAACGCAGAACAAAGCCACAACCACTGTCAGGCATGGCAAGAAATACAAATCATTCATACAAAGACTTTCATCTCACAGGGGATCTGATAGCTATGGCGGTATAGTTTGGATGTAAAGGATGTGTTATGCTGATACCCAGAATAACCATAAAAGTTCGCCCAAAAATGTAAGGATTTTACTTTTTATTTAGAAAACTAAATAAATGGATTTAGTTTCCACTGAATGCATTTCTATATGTGGTGGACATGACTCTCAAATAGCATTCAGCCTGTTTAAAGACCAATAAAGGCCAATGTAATATAATTTAGGCTAACTCTCGCACACACACACACGCACACACACATTAATTCAAGGTTGCCTGAAGTTGTTCTGTGACCTCTCACTTTGTTGTCCCCACCAGTTACAGTGACAGATGAAAGTAATCAAATGATTTTATTACTTTGAGTTTTTCTAAGCCAGAACTCTCTCAAGCCTCAATAAATGATAACAGCCTTTTAATTTCTGGCTTTATCTGATGAAGCAATACATTAATACTTAAAACTGACCTGCTTTATCTTTTTGACAGAAAATGTGCAATACTATATGCCTGATTCAATTCAGGGTTACGAGACAATTTGCAAAATAGCATCTGCTGAAAGACACCCCGTATAAACTGCTGCTCCGATGTGCAACAAAACAGACAAAAAACAACTGTCTGTGTGGAGCTGACAGGAGGGAGATACTCCAAATGTGATTATGCATCCCCAAATGTTGGACCTGTATATGCAACTGGTGTTTCAAACCACAGAGATTAACCTGTGTGACTCTGCTAAATCAAATAGGCTGGTACAGTGTTCTCATTATTTCCACTGATGACTTCCCACTGAACACAGACAGAGGGAATTAGTGTTGCAGACTGCAGCAAACAGTCATTCAGCAGGGCCTGAACACTCAAATGCACATTAAGCTATCAACAATAGATTCTCAACACAGCTGAATTTAAAAAGTAATAAAAGCATGTCTTCAATATAAAATAGCCCCATCTAGTGGAAGATATCCATTAAAAAAATGAAATGTAAAAAAAAAAAGAAAAAAAAAGAAAAGAAAAGACAAATTAGCATTGTTTTTTGTGATTCAGTTGGACACTTTATAAAATATCTGAGATACAATAAGATTTTAAAGGGGCACTGTACTGGCTTTACACATGAAGTTCAGTTTACTTGTCATGGGGAGTACTTCTCAGCCTGTGAAATCAGTTGCATAATGACTCCTGTGGCTCTGGAGTCTGGGATAATAACCCTGATTATGTCGTCAGGAGACTACAAATTTGCAACAGAAAGCCTGCGTTACAAATGCAGTTTGGGGTTTGAAAACTGAGTGTATTTACCAGGAGGGGGAAGTCAACCAAATCTACCATTTGATTGCATTATGGGAAATCTAGCATTTTTTGAAATTGCACCATACTTGGGACTAAAAATTGTGATATCTCAGCCTATCCTGCAGTGATTTCAACCATTCTTTTTCAAATCTGTCTTTTGCAAGCCTCCCAACTTTGTGGAAGTACAATAGTAAATGGCTGGAATACCTCTTTAAGGAGAAAATGAAAGTTGTCCTGTGAAGATTTCGTGTAAACAAACACAGCTTCTGTTTACATTCAGTGTCACACATCAAAACACATTCTGTGTATCCTTGAGGTCAAATGTATCAAATGCATTTCCTTCCTCATAAAACATTTATAGAGCTGATTTTGAACCTGCATTGTTTACATCCATGTTTACTTGCTAGCAGTATTCTTCTTCACTGCTTTTGCTGCTGCATTGCTGCATTTCTTGCCATGTTACCAGCTCCTGTGCAACATCGGCAGGAGTGTGTCACCCATATGCTTGTGCATGTGCGTCCTCATGACTGTGCACAAGAACAAACAAAACATTGCTCCTTAACCCTGCTACTGCTCTAAAACTCCTTTAAGTGAAATTGGGTCATCGTACTAAAGAGAAAAGGGAATAAATAATGTAGAAGTAGACACTCGACATGTCCTATATATTCAACAATAGAACATGAGTGGAAATGTAATAATCATAGAACTACAGGATCATGAGGGCATAGAATGGTGGTAGAAAATATAGCATTTACAAAAACAATAAAAATATGTATAGTATACTGTGTATACAATGTACAAAATGTCAACAGTATGTTCTATCATATTACAGTAGAATAACCTTTTATCTATTTGTTTTGTATCGGTTTTGTCGTCTGACCTTTGATTACAATTACACTTATCATTTTGAGGTTTCATCCAATCTAATCAAGTCCAAATAGATGGACGGCTGTTGTGATGTGTGTGTTCTCCATTCTGCTTGCTGCCATGCCTCTAGTCAGTATTGTTTCTGTCTGTTAGGAGGCAATGTGAGTTCAGAGCTGCACTTATGGGCTCAGAAAGTCTGACAGTAGCAGAAACCAGTGAGTTATTCCGTCCTAAGACATCCTCACTTACGCCTTCTAGTCATCGCTGCTGGCAGAGATCAATGAAGCTGCGCCCGTTTCATTTTCTAACACAGTTGAGTCTAATGGGACATAAAACAATACAAAGGCTGTCAGTGGAAGAGAAGAAAGGCAAACAATGGGCAGCGTGCCTTTGACCATTCTGACATGGAAGCATCATTATCTGCACAAAATGCCATACAACTAGCACGTTTCACTGCTGCGAGATGAATTTTTTTTTTTAAAAAATCTGTCAATCTCATATCTTACAAAAAAGGCAGTAAAACTTACTGAGAAACAAATAAAGAATGTCTGACATCCAAATGTATGTAGGAGTTTTGTGGCGAGTCAGATGGACCTTGATGAATCAAACATGTAGCAGGGTCTACAGCTGTTTACAATACATAGCCTTGCATTTCATAGCCTACACTGCTACACCTGATAGTATAATGAAATCACTGTATCTGTAAGACTGAAAAATAATTTGTTTTCTTCACTTTATCACTGACTGTGTTGTATACACAAGAGTATATCCAAGTCACAAAAGATTTGCTGGGCTAAAGCCTTTGTCTAGTCCACTGGCATACAGAGAGTGTTGTGCTTTACATTTCAGGATTGTTCAAAATAGAAAAGGGAGGATAGAACAAGCAGTTATAGCCTCTCAACTGATAAAAAAAAAATCAGCACCTACAGAAACTTTGGGATAAAGATGCTAAAGGAACATTCATACCGTTTAATCTTTACTTGCCAATCAAACACCACAACAACGAGCCCCAAGATGGAGCCAAATGTAAAACATTTCTAATCAGGTGCAGTTCAGTCTAGTTCAGTGCCATTGAGTTTAATAGCAGGTCAAGGTGGGCTAGCTGGTGATTATATGTGTGATGTGAGCATGAGGTGACAGGTGGGAGGAGATTGAAGTGTATTTTCTAACAGTATTCCACTGCTACTAGACAGCAGAGTTTGACCGAGAGGAATCATTCCTTAAGATCGATCTACACCTACAGGGGTCTCCAACACATCGCTTGTGAGTTACCAGTAGCTTGCTTCCTGTTTCTGAGTGTCTCTCTGAAGGTTCAAAGAATATGTATATAAATTTGATAACACAGTCACTTGGTAAACCTGTTTAAATTTCTGTCCAATCAAATTCAGACATCCTGCCACTGCTGACACAAAATAATTATTTGCCAAACAGCTGTCAATTAAATAAGTCACACTGCTGTAAAGTTTGGTTACACCTTAAGGCTAGTGGCCTGCACCAGAATTGACAATGACTGCAGAAAATAGTCAGGCCAATAAAAGGCAAAAATTATACTATTTCCATGAGGATTTTTTTTCTTTCATGAATGTGAATAACAAGTGTTTGTGTCTCATTTGCAGTGCGAATGTTTCAGTCGGTAAAAAATGTGATGTTGAGTGCCACTTCACCAAAGTCCATGTCAACTTTTCACAGGACTTTCCATCTGGTAGCAATCTAGAACAGAGAAAGTAAAGGAGCAAACTCTGTTTACCAAACCATCAAAGAAGGTCAACACAGCAACAGAGGCTTCATTTAAAGTGGCACACATCCTAATGAAGCAAAAAAAGCACCAATGGCGGGATTGTAAAAGAGGTGATGACTGTGGTGGCCAGACCTGCTGTATGTCTTCCTCATGACCGGGATAAGATGATCCAAAGCCTCCAAAGGCTGCCACCCGCCAGTCCCGACTGCGCAAAGGTCCCTGACTGCTCTTGCCATGACACATACCAGGTTCACCTTGTCAGAATCAGTAATTTTATCTGGCCGTAACCCTTTATCACTAAAATCAGTCTCTGATGCTAATTCACCTGCTGCCCTGACTCCTGGGAGGGCGCAGTGTCTCCCTCCCTCTCCTCTCCAGCACAGCTAGCCTCTCCTGGCCCACTCTCATCTACAGGCTGGGTCTCTCCTCCTTTCTGTCTCTCCTCTCTGATGCAGCTACTTCCATCTCCAGACTCAGCTGTTTCTGTCAGATATATACAAGTTATACAAGCTAATAACTGGACATTAAAGTTAGGGCCCTTTTGTACCCGGGACAACTGACCCGGTGTTCCCCTGGGGTCGGCGGCCCTGGCAATGGCTGAAACGTTATTCAAGGACAACAAAAGTAACAAAGCGGACCCGGACTTTCCTAAAGTTCTGAACTATCATTGTATCATTCATTCAACAGGCTAACATGTGAAGGTTATGGGATTTGATCATGTCATGACACCTGTTGTTAAGATCAACTCCATTCAAGCAAGGGCCAATCAACATAGGAGCTTCAAGCTGTTCCTGGAGGAATGTTCTGCTGAATATGGGGATATCCTTCTCCACACTGCAATCAGGTGGCTAAGCAGGGGTAAGATACTACAGTGCTTACTTTCCTTGCTGAGTGAAATCACGGCTTTCATGGAATCAAGGGAGGATACCACCCTGTTGTCTGATGCTGAGTGGCTACTTGATCTTGTGTTTCTGACGGATGTAACTGAGAAACTGAATCACTTGAACCTACAGTTACAAAGTAAAGATAAAAACCTATGTGATATGATCAGTAATGTTAAGGCTTTCAGAGCAAAACTGTCATTTTATATTCGGCAAGTGAAACACGAAACATGTGATACAGTGATATGTAGACAGACTGAACATAAGGACAAATAAAATAAGTAATAACACTTTTGCTGTCTATGACATTAATATGATGTGAATTTAAGTGTGAGTTTGACACATTGAAAATGTAAAGAAATGTATATAGAAAAAAACCTTCACATGCTGCTGATTATAAGATGTTTTGATACAAAATGTGAGTGTTATATTATTCAGAACTATGTGAATAAATGTTAATAATAAAACATGAGTAGCTCTTTAATTTTGTCAGATAAACTGTCAGAGGAAAAAAGGTCGGAGACCCCTGATCTACCATGTAGTGTTACTGATTGATCGGATCAGTTATCAGCATGTCTCCAGCTTAGCGCACATTAATAAAGTGTCGGTGACAGCTGCTGACTTACAGATCTCTCCGTGGATAAATGATTGCTGTATTATTGCAATAACACATGTTTTCTGAAGAACATGACATAATAGGCTCAGCTCAGTGGGTTTTCCGTCACAGTGAACAATAAACCAATAGTTCACACATTAAATTTTCATCAACAGCTCTTCAGCTTGGACTTGACCCTTCAGTCTTCTGGGAAATCAGCACATCTTGAGAGGCCAAAGCACGCTCTTTGCTCAAGAACTCCTGAATTTTCCATTTTTGAATCTTAGGATTCCTGCAGCTGTTTGTGAGAAATATTTGCCATCTTTATAAGAAATATTTTGGTTCTTTTTGTTTTTTCTAAGAATCATTTAAAATGTTTCTGTTGTGTATGTGTACTTGCTCTCTATCACGCTTTTCTCTTTCACAGGCACACGTGTGCACACACATACACACATAAAGAGCCTGACTCTGCAGAATGTTTACCTTAATGGATATGCATTTGTTGACTTGCCTGAAACCAGACTTGTATCATGATTTTTTCTCCGAGGACTGATTTTTACATTTTATTTATTGATAGATTACTTAACTATAAATCTGAAACCAAAAATGATATTTAAAAATAACATATAGACTGTAACTCGCTGTTGTAAGGTTTTCAAACCTCACCTGAGATTCTGTCCTTCTTTTGGTTTGTAGATTTGGGCAACACAACTCAAGTTATGCAATAATAACTGTGCTCACTTACGGAAAAGGGAGGAGATGACATTAAATAGTAAATATCTCTCCCACTAATTTCAAAGATCAGTGTTTGGACTGATTACAGAACATTCTTAAGCTCAAGTGTGACACTTTGGTTCTTCTTTAAAAATAATCAGATGTCTTAATTTGCTTTTAGGAGGAATTTTCACCAACAGCTGTTTACTTAAACAACATGTCCGAGCAATAATCACAAATTAGTTAAAAACATCTATTGCCTGAAATTAAATATAATATCAAATGATCTTAGTTTCGTCCAGTAAAGTCGTTTGGAACATTTAAACTTTACATACTAACAGCTTCAGATTCTCCACCTCACCGACTCCACTGCTGCTGCTGGCGTCGAGCTGCTGCTAGTCAACAATGTGTACAGTTTGAAGTTGACGGTTGCCAGATCATCAGGTCAAGTATCCCCCCATATCATCTTTCATTCTTTATCATAATAGCGCATGTTTTTTTTTGCAGAAAACACACAAACCTGGCAACTCTGCAGAGATCTTACCGTTAACATTACGTGGATGATTATGTGAGATCGGTGAAAATATTGAAAATATTGGTAGGGACAATCCAGCATCACATTGATGATTAGTCCATACCGAGATCTATGCCAATACGTAAGAATGAAAAACATAGCGTAGTCTACTTGCATGCACATAGTCAGTGAAATAACGAACACAGATAGCACAAAAACCCACCACTGATGTTTTTTAATTATTTTTAAAATGTTTTTAGAAAGCTTATTTCACTACAGGGGAAAATAAAACTCGAATAAGGCAATCATAGACTGCCAATAAAACTGCCAAGTGAGATGAGTTTTGTGGTACAGAGCAATTTTGACAGTCCATGCGGAATATCATCATAGTATTTGTATCCATTCTCTGTCAAAACTAGTATGAGTAAGAAAATGACATTGGCCCCTGGCATCCAAATTGTAGGTATAGCAATGGTTTCTGAAACGTGAAGAACAAAACGCATCCAGATCTTTTTTTTTTTTTTTTTGTCTCAGAATTTCTTGGGAGGTGGTATACTGGGTGCTGACGTGAATGGCACAGCCCAGCCCCTGCTACAACGAGAGGAAAAAGGTCCAGACGCAGAGAAATAGGCTACAGAGTGGATCAGCGCGCTCGGTGCGCAGACGCGTCAGGTGCGCACCAGGAGAGACTCCAAAGACGCACAGCAGCACGACTGATGAATGCTCTACAGACAACTAGATTGATTTGCAAGATTTTTTTATACGAATTACTAATGTAACGTCTAAGACCAACGCGCAGGATTTGGTGAAACCTTAAGGTAGAGACACATGAGAGCAAAGATAATCCTTACATGAGCGCTAATGGAAACGCACCGGACCATAAACCCCTGCTCTAAAAACTCTGCCATGAAGCAGCAGCAGGACATAAACCTCCCATAGGTCAATTTGGCAACATTTCAAGTTCACCTTAAGGGGAAAAATAAATCATGAACTTATCAGAGTCTGCCTGGCTCTTCGAAGAGCCGTGGAACCTAAGCAGAGCGGAGGAAGAGGACCAGAAACTTTTATTCGGGATCGGCGCGGATAATTTCATCACGCTGCTGGTTTTCGGACTCATCTTTACGCTCGGGGTGCTGGGCAACTCCATGGTGATCACTGTGCTGGCCCGGAGCAAACCAGGGAAACCACGGAGCACCACCAACATATTCATCCTCAACCTTAGCATAGCAGACCTCTCCTACCTGCTCTTCTGCATCCCCTTCCAGTCCACCATCTACATGATGCCGACGTGGGTCCTGGGCGCCTTTATTTGCAAATTCATCCACTATTTCTTCACTGTGTCCATGCTGGTCAGCATCTTCACTCTGTCTGCCATGTCCGTGGACCGATACATTGCCATCGTGCACTCCAGAAAGTCCTCCTCTATCAGGGTAGCGAAGCATGCTTTGATCGGAGTGGTGGTGATTTGGATACTCTCTCTGGCCATGGCAGCGCCTATCATGTATTACCAGAACATTTTTCATGGAGGAGAGAATCATACTTTTTGCTGGGAAGTGTGGCCAGATCAAAACCAGAAGAAAGTCTATGTGGTTTGCACGTTTGTTTTTGGTTATGTGTTGCCCCTGCTGCTGATTTCTTTCTGTTATGCAAAGGTAAGAAAACCAATTCACATGATTCATAATTATGGCAATGATTGAAGATTCCTAACTATATCTTACCCCTTTTTCTTTGCTTGCAGGTTTTAAATCACTTGCACAAAAAACTGAGAAATATGTCCAAAAAGTCAGAGGCATCAAAGAAAAAGGTATGTATTAAACCAGTCTTATGGAGGGCTGGGGTGGCTGGGGTACATAGATAACAGCCTTGTGTGCAAACTTGGCTGACTTAATCAGTTACAAAAACTGAATAAATATACCAGATAGAGAGCTTGAGTGACTTGTTACCTGTTGAATTATTGCTGAATTGCATTAATTTGAAGGAATTCTGGCTGTGACATGAAACAAAGTGAGGAGCCAGGTTTTCTGTAGTTAAAATAATTCTTAAATCACTGAAAATACTACTGTGCTATAAATTTCCACTTAAACTTGACCTCCTGCACTCTTGGATTGAGTAATACACCATTACCTGACATCATGATGATAATTATAAAGATTAATGATGTCAACCTTTACAAAGCTTTTAAGAAAAAGCCGGCACAGCTTGTGTCTAAGTTGCACCTTTATGGAAATATTCTCTATCTATCCAGATCAGTGCATTTCACGGTTCACTAAGCTGCAGCCTTCTCTTCTGCTGACACAGGGTATGATTTGACGCAGAAGTCAGTGTTCTTGGCCTTTAGGAAGATATATATCAGAGCAACACTGACCCAAAGTCCCGCACACATTATTCAACGCGGCTACAAGGCTGTGTGTTTTGTTATTTCCTTTAATTCAACAGCCAGTCAGAGGGAACTATTTCCATCGTCTCTGTTTGTTTTTTTCCCTTAGAGACAAAATAATTATTTTTTATGCTATAGTGCTTATTGTTAACTGCCACACACGAGAAAAGTGGCCAAAAGGCACTGTGCAATCAAACTGCCATCTAGTCTTCATTATTCAGGTCATTTAGCTTCCCAGAGTGCCAGTTATCTGCTGTCACCTGCTGGATTGCTGTTCTGTCTCTCTGTCTGTCCATTGTTCTTCACAGCTGGTCAGTTTAGCAGTACATCTGACAACTGCCGTGTGCTATACTATGATACCAGGAGTACAGACTATGGTCAGCTGGGAGGGGAGGGGCTGATGTGTACCTCCCTGCATACATGCTTTATTACATGAGGCTTAAAACAACAGTGGAAGGTCAAACAGGAATCTCAGATATTCTGATGATTTACTGTGTTGTGATCACTGTGCAGATCAGTTTAACTAATGCACAGGGGGAATGTTAAACTGACAGCTTTGTGATAAACAGTTAGCAAACAGTGGATTAAACTCAGACACATAAATTACCCCATTAGCTACTGTTAAACTATAACCTACAGTACTGTGGAAAAGTTTTAGGCACCTTAGATGTTCAGATTCTTATCCATTTTGCAATATCATCAGAGAGGTGTCTGATCGATCCCAAATTTATTCATGACATGACAATTTCCCAAGCACACAGCTAGAGTCATAAATAACTATTTTCAGCAACAAGAGGAATGATGAGTCCTGCAACAGATGGTATGGTAAAGCCCCCACAGAGCCTTGATCTCAACATCATGGAGTCGATTACATAAAGAAGCACCTGAGATAGCCTAAATAATAAATCCACAGAAGAACATTCTTTTTCCATGGTGGTTACAACAACCTGCCTGCAAGTTACCATGAAAAACTGAGTTTAAGTGTACGGAGGAGAACTGCTGCTGTTTTAAAGGCAAAGCTGCTCACAGCAAATGTTGATGTCATTTAGGTTTCTGCTGTTTACTCAACTTTGTAAGTTAATTGATAAATTAAAACAATTTATAGCAATATTTTTGTAAGCATTCTCACTTTACTTTTAGTGCCTAAAACTTTTGCACAATACTATATGTCAGAAGAGACAGTCTGCACATAAATATTCAGCAATGAAAAACATACAAACTTTGTAATCCTGCTAAAAAAAAAAAAGTAATATCACATGAAACTGCATTAAAACTGCACAAACATGCACATTTACTTTTTGGCTGGACCAGCTACAGACCAGCCCTATAACCCTAAAATGTCTGTCTGTCACTGACTAACTGACTGAGTGATAAAGTTACATTATTGGTCGGCCAGTCCAGTGTTGGAGTTTCCCCATTGACCACTGCACTTTCAAAATGAATTGGTGCTAACGGTTTCAATTATGTCCTCAGGGGGTGTTTACAGCAGAGCCCCAAGCGCAGATCACTAGTCCCGAAATAAGTTTTAAAAACACACATTTACCAGCCGAAGTGTCTCACATGGAGGCTCTGACACTGACAGGAGCACCCTGCATGGTGGCTATGAGCTAGTTAGCATGGCCGTGCCGTTCTGTGTGTAGCCCATAGACTGTATAAGAATAAGGTGCACATTGACCATACACTGTCCAGCCGTGTGCTAGGTTTTGACCTAGTCTTGTTTATGAATATCCATGAATGGAGCTGTGCCAGAATTAGAGTGCTTTGCAGTATGTCTGTTTTGTTGAGGGTGTGTATTGTTTATGTCTTGTCAAGATTAATGTATAGCAAGGCACTTTACATGTATAATCGCTGGACAATGAATAATGCATGTACATTAGGAAACCATTAGTAGATCAGCTACTTTATTATTTTTATCATTTGTATTACTTCTTCGTCCTTGTAGCTGAGATTAGGGCTGCCAACGTTTGACTTCAGCTTGGAGTGATATTTATTCCCATGGGGTGGGGCTGGGAGGTCAGGGTTGTGTGTGTATTTCAGTTGTGCTTATTTTTGTTCATAATAAAATGAGCATTATTCGTGGTAAATTGACCCACTCGACCTCTCTCTGGCCTTGTTTAGTGCTGCAATGCTGCAATAACTTTACTAACCTTGCTCTACGTAGGCCAGCTCTACAACGACAGATCCTGAGTAACACCTGATGAATTCATAGAATTAGACAAATGTCAATGTTGTTGGTGTATATTCTCATTCACGCCTGTATTAATTTGTCTGTGCGTTGAAGTAGCAGCGGAAGCCCAAGCAATCGGCCTGTTGTATTTTAAAACAAAATTTCTGCATTTCTACGTTACCTACCCTCTTGGATTAAGTCAAGAAACGGACACGTGCACGAGTCTAGATTGGTTAGATTGAGGGTGCTATGAAAACCAAGAATGCCTCAAGAACAGTGTCAGGAATGGATCAGGACAGGAAATGATTATTAAAAGAATGGCTATTTCATATTTGAATTTGTATTTATAAAAATATTCCATAGCCTAAAATAGTAGTTGGTTGGTTGACAAGAAAGTTTCAGGGCGATAGAGACTCAGAACATCCCCATAAGCCTAGTAACTCACTCTCACTAATGTCTGCATGTGCTGTGCTGCTCTGTCTTGTCTGTCTGTGTGCTGTCAGTGTCCTCTTTTTCGTGCCCCAACTTTATCAGTCATGAATTTGTTTTTCACTGCGTGAGAAAATGGACATGTGGCATGAGAGCATGTGAAAAGTGTCAAATTTGTGAGGCTCACGGTCAATGCATTAGAGTTGGCAATTCTGTGAGATGCTGTAAAAAGCCAACCTGGGTGTTCTGCTGCAGAGATTAACTTGTTTTAACTCAGCACACCATAACTGTCTCACTTTGATTTGATTGCTGGTCTGATGATGCAACAATGTCACCTAGCTGTCACCAATTTGGCCACAATGATTAGTGTGATGTTATTATGTGTGCATAATATGGATTATAGTCCTCATAATCCATTTTTCACTGACCAAGGTTCATACTTAAAGGAGTTTGATGTCTAAGGAAATAGCCTTTTTTGCTTTTTTGGCTGAGAGTTCTGTAGATGAGAAGATCGATATCCTTCATGTCTGTCTGTTCAATATGAAGCTACCATCAGCAGTGGTTAGCTTGGTTCAGCATTAAGATTGGAAATGGGGAGATACAGGCAGCCTAAACTAGGTTATCTGAAAGAAAAATCATGATTGTGCTGAATCAAATCAAAATAGTATTGTTATCAATTAATTATAAGTTGTTGTCATGTTTGCAAGCTCTTTTTATTTGCTGTCTCAAAATATTAGCAGATATGTCACACGAGGGGTGCTTTTCAGAATAGATGAAACTCAAAGGAGACAAATAAATAAATGGCAGTGGGCCACACATGGCCTTGGTGGAAAGCAAGGGAATTTGTTCAAATAAGTGTTTAATCGATAATTTGTGTGTTATATTTGGGTCTCAGCAGCTCACCACCAGGCCTGTGAAATACAACGACAGATGGGAAGAGTAAGGTTACTCCCACTGGTGTTGTGAAATACATCTACTGTTGACAAACTTCCTATCACCCCCAGGCACCAAAAGTTTGCCTCCAAAAGTCAAATGAGGCAATCTCAAAAGCCAAATTCATTTCAAATAAATCTCTTTCCCTCTCAGGTTTAATGTCCTGTTCAGATAAAGGAAATATGAAGTATCATTGATTTTTGGTTGTAAAAATTCTTGTGTCAAAGCCTTATTTACCATGGCTCCTGGTTAATGCCCTTGGGGATACAGAGCGTTTGAGTTCATTTTACTTGGCAAGCAATAATGTTTTTAAATGGAGAGAGAAGTTAAAAAGCCAGAAATGATATGAGTCAGTCAGGCATCCAGACGGAGCACACAGATGATTATGGATAATTATGAAAATGAATATTAGTCTTGAAATTGTTTTACAGAATCTGTAAAAAGAATGGGGACAGCTAATGCTTCAGAGATCAAACTGCTCATTTCTGACAGAGATGCCCATTTGAGTGTCAATGATTGAGTGTTACGATCCTACCTGACAGAATCAAAGGAATGCACCAGTGATTTACTACTGTACTTCCTTAAAGACTTTATGAAAGCCCAGTGATGACATCACCAGGTTTACACTCTTAAGCTGGATTCATACTTGACACAAGGGGTTAACAGGAGTCCTGCTACAGATACCTGTAGTGTAAATGTTGATTTATGGTGGTGATAGGCGAAAGGCAGGGTACACCAGGACTGACACATAGAGACAGACAACCATTCACACTCACATCCACACCTATGGGCAATTTAGAGTCACAGCCTGGGGGAGGAAGGAAGCCTGAGCACCCAGAGGAAACCCATGCAGGCACGGGGAGAACATGCAAACTAAACACAGAAAGGCCTCAGGTACTAGGCTCTAGGTTCTTAGGTTCTAACCTAGTACCTTCTTGCTGTGAGGCAACAGTGCTAACCACTGTACCACCATACTGCCCTGTTAGAATCATCTACCAAGGGAAATGAATACCCAGGCTTCTCATGTTCCATGTAAACATCATATCTTGAATATGATCAAAACCAGGATAAGACTCAAAACTTGGATACTTATGAGCATGTAAACACACTTAATGTGCCTGATACGATATAATATGATTGCTGATTATTATTGCAAAACACTTTCATCCACTTTGATTCTGACATACTGACTCCTGATGATTATCACTGACATTTTACATGGCTGAAATATTTTCAACACAGCTTTACATGTCTACATGTGCAGTAGCTAGTTATTTAAGAAAATAGCAAATACCAAACAATGAAATGAGTCCTGAATTGCAGAGCAATTTTGAATGTTAATGCTTTTTATGGTGTTTTCTTTTTCCTCTGAGGAGAAAAGCTTGCCTTAGGTCCTGATATCCAACTTTGACTTTGATCACTTGAACACATTACTGAACTGTGACAGTTTAAAATGTTAACTAAGGAGATGGAGCATTGTAAGGTTAATATTTCAATATCAAAAATAAATCTTGACAGCTGTTAATCAATTATTCAAAGCATTTGAACAACAGTGAACAAATAACAGCTTTTTGACAAGTGAAGCAGCAGAAGAGGCAGAAAGACAAGAATTTGTATTAGTTTTCTCTGTCTGTGGCAATGCTGCTGTTTATATTAGCCTAACTGATGGCTTCCAGGGGTATGAGGTGAAGATATGAATGTGTTATGGAGGCTGTGCAAACAAAGCACTGCTACCAACATACTGCTCTACTAAAACTGTGGGAACCTCTCTCTGGCTTCTGTGTGTATGTGTGTGTGTCAGGGTTTGGCTGTAATCTCAGGCCAATATTGACCTTTCATTTCAAAGTGGATATAATCCAGTCAGTGACATTTATCTCAAATATGATCGATAGGATGCAGTTTCATTACACATTTATTGTAACACTTATCAATATAACACTCGACCGTGGGAAGCTCTAAAATTGAAATGATGATCATAAAACATTTCATCAGACTGTGCAAACATTTGCACCGACATGTCATTATTATTATAGTACTGCTGTTCAGAGTAAAGGTTAGGCTACAACCAAACCTGTGATTAATTTATTTCAGTTCGATACAGAGTTGAAAAGTTTACTCCTTGTATTTAGTTTAATAGAAATCAGATTATAACCTTGTTACCTTGCCCATGGTCTTTCATATATTGATTTTTTTCTGATGTTCACGCTACACATGTATTAAAGGTGCAGTGTGTAGAATTTAGTGCCATCTAGCGGAATAGACTTGACAGAAATGGAATATAATTTTCATAAGTATGTTTTCGTTAGTGTATAATTGCCTGAAAATAAGAATTGTGTTTTTGTTACTTTGGAATGAGCCCTTTATGTCTACATAAGGAGCGGGTCCTCCTCCATGGAGGCCGCCATGTTGCACTGCCATGTTTTTATAGTAGCCCAGAAGGGACAAACCAAACACTGGCTCTAGAGAGGGCCTTTCATGTTTTTTCATGACAGTTAGGGCCTTTTCATGATTGTTAGTATCTCTCATTCTTCGACTTGTCTTTTTGACCTTACACTTTTTGGGCATGGTTTTCCACATGGACATGAATACAGTTCTGAAAGAGAGAATTAATCTCTATTTTAGTCAAAGAAGTGATCAGAAATGTAGTTCTCCATGAAAATCCTATAGTTTTGGAGTGCAGTAATTCTCAATTCAGGGAAATGTGTAAAAAACACACAAGACATTTTTTTCTGCCTGGTATAATAGTGCAGACATAAATTATTGCATCTCAGAGTATTTCACTCAATATAATTGTGACGTGAACAAGCAGATAGCAGAATTGATATGGAATAATGTTTAACACTGTGAAAAAAATGTTTTATCTAGAGACTGTCCTCCATATGTGTTGTTCTTGAGGGCATGGACCAACAACATATGTTATCATTTAATTTGGAGGACTTTATCCATGGGGAATTTAGTGGGAAATATTAGGAACATGTACAGTACTGGACATGTTTTGGCATGTTTAATCTAACATTTGTAACTTTCCTTGAACAAAACGAAATATAAAGCAGCATTTCTAATTAATCTCAGGCTCCTCTCCTCTGCATTTTTATTTTCTGCAATGTGAACTAATTAGCTCTGGAATAAATCCACTTGCTACCTAGAAATGCAGTGGAGCAGCTTTGCAGATCAGGCAGCATGTAATTAGTTTTTTATAATGACACTTCCCAGCTGTAGCCTTTGCTTTACTGATAGTCTTGCCTGAAGTAATAACATCCACCACCACTTTCCTCTTAGACATGACCTAAAATTGGTTTGCCATACTTTCCACATTAAGTTATCACATTTTATTTGAAACAAATTGATACTTTTCAGTACATCATGTTAAAGTGTAACTTATTTTGCTTGTCTGGTATACTATATGATCAACTGGTGACCACTTGCCACTCTTTTTTATCACAACATTGCCAGGCATATCTTTGTGTTATAACTGTACATATTGTGCAAATTTTCTCTATGGATATTAGTGACACATGAGCCACCAGTTCCTTAGTAAGTGTTAAATGAATACATGTTTGCAGGCCTATTATCTATCTTCACTGCATGTATTTAGAACTATGAGTAAGTGAATCCTTGAGTCTTGATTCTTTTCTGTTCTCAGAAAAGCCTTAATCAATCAATGGAATCAGGTACCAGCTGCGAGACAGCATGTGTGATGTTTATGCTTATAGCAGTGGAACAAGTGCAGCGAGGTCTTCTGCCATTTTCCAGGCACTCTTACCATTTATTCCACAAGGTTGTAGTTTTTTTTCACATTCTTGTCATTATCATTAGTATAAAAGCTCAAGGCCTAACAAGCCTCAGGATTTAAAGAATGATAGTCTTACAGAGTCTCTGTTAGCTTAATGTTCAGCTCTGTAGACATATTGGAATTAGATGTATAGATGAGACAAATCTTCCCATATTCTCACTTCAACCACCCACATTATGTACATACTGTATGAGTGAATCAGTAATATGTATGATCGTTTGCATCATGACCTTCTGATTAGAGGGTCATATAACCTAACATAAATTTACATAATTGCAGCTGTATTTGCTGAGTGAAATGTCAATAGGATACTTTACATTACTGGTCAGTGTAATGCAATACAATTAAAGATTTTATGAGGTCCTAAATGGGTATGAAATTGCATACAAATGGGTCTACAGTTTTTATTGGTTTAAGAAGGAACTGCAATACAGCTAATGTTTATGCCATCAATTTAAAGCTGCACTAATCAATATTTTAAATATTGACAATAGATCAAATGACTATGTGAAATGTGAAGGGGGTTGCTCATAGTAACAAACCCATAGAAAATTATTACCAAGTCTGTAGTTTCCTTCGGCCCTAAGGTGTGTTTTTGCATCTATTAGCTTATTGTTTTGGTTTTTCCAGCCCACAACTCTCTTATTATCAACTTCAATTTCAGCTGAGACAAAAACAGAAAACATCTGTTTTCAGTGGAAAAACTATGATAATTCTACTCTACCTGACTAGCACCAAACAGCCAGCAGACAAAGTTAGCCACTAGCTGGTAAGAAGTGGAGTATTAAGAGCCTGCTATGTTTCTCGGAAGTTGGTGGAAACCAAAACAGAGCTAAAAGTACAGTGAATAGTAGACTTGCATTTGTAAGGAAAATATTTTGGAAAATATTTTGGAAGTCTGGCCTGTTGCCCAACTTTGCTGCAAAATAATGACAAAATGACACAGGAATCATTCATGTAGTTATCCCTGTTAGATTGTTGGCTGCAAGCTAACACTTTAGCATACACCAGGCTCTATAATACCTAAATACCATTAACTCAGTGTAGTTTAAGTACTATACCGAAGTTTGTGTAAAGGTTATCAAAGACCAAAGGATTGTCTTATCATTTTAATGTGCAGAAACATGTAAAGATAATCATTACTTCTCTCCTTTGCTAATGTGTGCATGTTCCTGAGAGAAGGAATGTGCCTTAGGAGGCCCACACTCCTCTCTTTCCATCCTGGCTTAGGCCCAAATAAGGTACCATTCTGTGTCTTGGAATAAACAAGACATGTCGAAAGGTCAAAGGCCACATATGGCTTGAGGCTCTTCCTTGATTTGTGTCTTTAGGTGATGTGGCTCCTAGTTAACATACATGTGCATGTAAATGTATCTCATTGCTGTTTGCCATTGAATGTAATTCATAAGTTGATATGAATTGACCAAACGATGATCATTTCTTTGTCTCTAAAGACTATAAAAAGGTCAGTTTGGCTTTGTATAGTGAGACAGAGGAATGATTCCCTTTTTGTGTGAGTTCTGTCTCCTTATTGATCAATAATAATTTCATTAATCTTCAGATCAACCAGTGTCTATGCTTTTATTTCTGTGTTTGTGTCCAGTGTTTTAGCAGCAATTCCACAACATTTGTGTAGGTATATCAGGTGAATAAATGTGTATTTTTCTGCTGCTGAGTTTTGAAAATAATACAAAAAAATCATTAACTTTATATAATGTATAGGTTAATGTGTACTCCATCAACAGAGTGTATGGCAACGTTTAGTAGCACCCTAGAATAGAACTACAGAATAATAACAGAGCAGCAGCAGGAAGTTCTCCATGTCACCAATGTCTCAAAACATATTTTATTCTTTTATCCTGAACAAGACTTAAACAGTCCTTAGTACAGCATGTAAATGTCATCACTGTTGTCCCTGAGGGCACTGACTTAATATCTTCCCTACCCCTTTCTGTTCCTCTTTTGTGGATCCCAGACGGCTCAGACGGTGCTGGTGGTGGTGGTGGTGTTCTGCCTGTCTTGGCTCCCTCATCACGTCGTTCACCTCTGGGTGGAGTTCGGGACCTTCCCACTGAACCAGGCCTCCTTTGTGTTACGGGTGGCTGCCCATTGCCTGGCGTATAGCAACTCGTCTGTCAACCCGGTCATCTACGCCTTCCTGTCAGAGAACTTCAGAAAGGCTTACAAGCAAGTGTTCAAATGCCAGATCGGTTCCAGTGACTCGCCGCTCAACGACATCAAGGAGATCCGCAGCAAGGTGGACACTCCACCCTCAACTAACTGCACCAATGTTTGACTGAAAAGGTGTGGATTGTGACATGAAAATGAATTATGACAAATGTCACATTGCAACATCACAAACATTGTCACTTATTGTAAGGACATAGTGACAACAATCAGACATGAGTGGGTGTTGATTTTTGTGATGTGGGTGTTGCTTGGATATTGCTACAGCTATACTTTTTCCACATAAGCGCTGTTCATTATACCTGGACTAGCTGAGATAAAGCCACTGTGGCTGCAAGACATGATTACTCTCTGTTCGATCAGTCTATGTTTCCTACATCTCTTTGTTCAAAACTGGGGAATTTGAAACTCAGGTAAATGACATTCGCTCTAAAGTAAAAGTCATTTGATTGTAGACAAAATACATTGATATATTTATAAGTCAATACATTTAAAATATGAAAGGTAGTGTTAGTATTAAATATCTTAATTGGCAGACTTTTTATGTTGGGTCACAACATCTGCATTAACACAACACCTAGTTGTTTGAATGTGTCTTTTCGGTCTGAAGAACAGTGATGGGAAGTAGGCTAATGCATTATTTTATAGTTTGTTACAGAATGTTTTCTAGGAACAATTAGTGTAAGTGACCCCAATTTCAAATTTAGGAATTACGTTAGAGTTAGTACACTAATCTCTGTAAAGCTCTGGCTATCCTCTATGGAAAGAGAAGAAATGTGGCTCCTGGTTTCTCTAAAAATGTCAAAAGAGAAATATAATAAAGTCAGCACCTCCAAAGAGTGAGCTGGCAGCTTGTTAAACTACAATAACTCAGTTTCTACTTCTACACATGTTAAATACAGAGGATTTGGAGTTGGTTTTGGAGTTTGGAGTTGTTAGAGAGCCAGTCAGAGCTGTGCCGCTGAGCAATGAAAATAATGTATGAGTGATGGACTACATTTTTCAAGTAACTTGCCGCTTTGCCACTGTAGATAAGAAAAAAAAAACATTGCTATTGCACTCAAGCTTGTATTTTAAGTACATTTGGTTGTAAATATTATGGACGCTGAAGCTGGTATTCACATACTGCCTGTGAAAGCCTCCCTCTATATGTGGCTGTTATGCTATATTAACAGTTTTCAGATTGTGCTGTGCTGTATGACTGAGCCAGGCAGTTAGATATGTAAAGCTTGTTAAGATGATTGTTTTGTACCCTTTCTGGTAGCCATTTTTCTACCCATGAAAACAGTCTTACAGGAGATCCTGTGGAATATGTTGTATGCCATATGTATGTAATGTGCCAAGCCTACACACAGCAGCTTTACCTCAGTAAAACAAAATCATTAAAACAAAACAATATGAGACCATTAAGTTGGACCTACAGTATTGTATGTACATCTTTGGAAAATGTGGACTTTTTGCAGGAACATGTTGCATCTCTTAACTCACTTTTTGCTGGAAAAGGATTTAAGAAGTTAAGAGGGGATTTTCAGCAGAATAGGCAACTGTGTGCCAGGGAGGAAAGGGAGTCTGCTGCAGGGTTTGTACTGCAGCAGTTGATATGACTGATTAACACTAACTTAAAACAGAGAGGTGGAATTAATCAGTTTAATCAGCAGACTCATCCCCCCTGTCAGCGAGGACTTCAGATGTGAGAGCCAAGGATTATTCCCAGAGAGCAGAAGTGGTGCAGTTGATGACTTTACTCACTATATGCTGACTGTACAGATGGTGATGCTCATTCATGCCACACAGGACTCGTGGAATGTTTTTAAATGGGACTTTTTCATGGAATCTCAATCCGGGAAATGTGAGGGACGTGGCTAATTACTGGTGGGATTATGGCTCACACACACTGCCTGGCAATGTGAATGAATGGAATTTCTCTGGCAAATGATACAGATGTGGAACACAAACAGTGTTGTTTCCTTCAAAATACCCATGTAAAGAGCACATGAACAAAAAAATATTTTTTTCAGCAGGAAATGCATTGTTTAATTTTCTAACACTTTAGATTACAGCCCACAATTACATTAGCGTATTTGGGGTATCAATAAAAAATGTAACAGCGTATCTATACTTCATATATGTAAGCACACGGGGATGACAAGAGGATGGGATTGAGGAGGTTACAGCTTTGTTTCTGAGAGGCAGTTAGAAATAAATTACAATGTACATGTCTTTAATTACTATTTAAAAAATATGAAGTATAACATTATTACTGAGAAACAAGGCAGGGAAAATATGAATCAAAGCGTAACAGTGTTGATATTGCTATGAAATTGCTGCTTGTACAGATTTTCAGCTTCATGTGTTTTACTGAGGTTGTCTGGATGTGTCTTTTCAGCCTTCTTCTCGTATTACTTCAGCAGTGCCATTGAAGTCAAATAATTTACCAGATATATTGGGGTGGGTGGGGTGGGGGGATGAATCTCTGTGCTTGAAATGCAACATGTGAAGAACTGTTAAGGCTCTATATCTGGATGTTATTTTGAAATATATCCAGGCTTTTGATTGTGTCTTTATGCAGTGCTACTTATGTTATATAATTATATTAAACTCTGTGTCATTTCCTTGAAGAAATCTCTTTATTCCATAAATGATACCTGCTTTGCATTTTTTTAAAAAAATTCTTATGTGTTTTCTCAGGAATGAAAATCTCCCAAAAAAATTGTTTTCACATCTCACTGAGGCCTTCACTTCTATAAAAGGAGCTTTTTCTTCAGCCTTACTGATACAAAACAACCCTCACCTCCCTCACTGACACAATGGGTTGTGGCCAACAGAAAGAAAATAACAGTGGAGGTTCCCACCAGTTGGAATCCCCTGAGAGTTTGGTTTTAGTTGATTACACACCAGTGGAGTGCATTTCCTGGCATCAAATCAACCCAATGATCCCTAAGAGGTCTCAGGAAACAGCCTACAGTCCCATGATACCTTGTCACATACCAAAGCTTGGTCACATTTTAACGAACTGGGTACCCCTTTAGCCTTATTTTTCAACGTGCAGGGTAGTCCGATAAACTTCTATAGAACTCCCACAAAATCTGAAAGAGACACCGTGAGACCAATGACTGATGTGTAGATAAGGTGTCAAATTTCCATATTCAGAGGTGGCGGGTTGGGTGGATGGCTAGATAAATAGATGGCAAGAACTGGACTTTGCTGGAGGAACTGGACTTAACTGCAGGAGACCACTGTTCGCTTACTGTTTCCAACTGCAGTTTTTAACCATGCTGTGAGATGGGGGGGGGGGGGGGGGGGGGGGGGGCGCTTAAAGATACAGGAGCTAAAACGGCCTGTTTCAGACAGAGGCTGAACTGAAGGGCTGTGTAAAAGGTCAGTATGAGTTAAATAAGGAGTTTTTTGAACTGTGAATCATGCAGAGATATTCCAGTAGAGCCCCAGATTAAAAATATAGACCTGTAAATATGCATAATATGTCCCCTTTAAACAACAATGATTTTTTTAGCATACAGAAAACTACAGCTGCCATGAAAATTTACTGGCATGGCAGTGCAGATACATTGTAACTTGGTTTTGTCAGTATTGTATTCACAAACACTCTTGTCTAAAGTCAGTTTTTCAACTCTTGAGATGTAACCTCTGCTGTCTAAAAGACTCTACACCATTCAGTCTTCTCTGTTCTGTTGTTATTACATGACTGTGTTAATGTCTGAATTAACAGAAGTCACTTTTCTCACCAATGCTCTACTCTTTTGTCGAGCTGTGACATTTGAGCTCATGGGAAATGGGGTTAGTTAAAGGCCACTTAACTGTCTTTATCTAAATTTATTTGATTTTAAATGATGTTTTCCTGAGACAAATCTCAGCTCTGATAGTGTTGCTCAATCATCTCAGACATTTATCAGGAAACTCATTTTGTCAGCATACATTACACATCAGGGCATCAAACACAGAGGGCTACGTGCAGTGGGTGACCAAGCTTTGAGAATGAGCACTGTTCTGTTAGTGCTGGACAAACTTAATATACTCTGGAATATCCAACACGGTATTATTGAGTTATAGTTGCAGATAGCCAGACTGGTTGAGACTCACCTAGATTTGGATCCTGATAGATATACTGTGCAATGGGGAAGCAATTACTTGCTTCCCTTGACAAATTTGTTTCAAAATTAATTTTGCTTTATGTCATTACTCATGTGGACATATCCTTTCTGTCTGAAGTTTGCATGCATTTTAAGGGATGATGACAGATTTTGTGGACACATCCTCTCATAAGCCTGGCCTGAGTCACACAGTGTGTGATGTTGGATTACACCCACAAAAGCTCTTGGTGTGACCACTATCACTTTTTCTATGATGGCTGTTTATTTAATAACCCCATCTGAGCTACACACCGTGATGGAAGCAAAGAGCCATAGAAAGCTTATCTTATTGTTCATTTGGTTTAGCTGCCTGCTCTTTTCATCTGAGATCATTAATACATGAGCACCAATGAATCAAAGATGTGTGTGCCATTTATAGTATCATTTTCCTTCACAATTTTCTTCTTTGCCATTCAACTTTGCCTGTTCTATCATCGGTTAACTGCAGCAACAGAAAAACTGGTTCTTTAGCTCTCTGTCGTGAGTCAAACAGTGACCTTACTCCTGCAGTAAGAGCAGCTCTTTCTGTGAGGAACACTGTGAAATCAAAAACTCCAAAGGGTGTGAAAAATTATGGAGAGTAGAGTTGAGTAAAATTACTGCTCCAACTTGAGACTTAATGATGCTCTCTCTCAGATTTCACTTAGAGGTATCACAGCTATGGTTATATTTCACACTAGAACTGCACTGAGTGATAATGATTCATAACTGTCCTTTCATTAAAAACTAATAAACTCTCCTTTCATTAAATCATCATGTGTTTTTTAGACATATTAGATAATGTGTCTTTATTTCTTTCGTGTGAAGAGAGGACATACTACTACCAATCTCAGAATCACACCTTGAGATCAGCACAAAAGCTTAGTGCCTCAACAGTTGTTTTTTTTTACACCACAAAAGGCTAAGAGACAAAAGGCGCTCTTACTGCACCCAGCAGAAAAACACTCAACTGAAGCAGTGATCAACATCCAGACATGAAGATCACTCAGTATGTCACTCAGAAATAAACATGGTGCTCACTCTAACCACATGCAGACAGTGCAGACTCATTTCCTCTCAATTGGCTGTTATCTAATTGATGTTGATGGAGCAAAGATGGGTTGAAGTTCGGCCTCACTGAGAAGCAGTGCAGACTGGAGGCACAATATCAAAAAAGAAGTGCGTGTCATGTTACATTTAATCTTTGAAATGATTCATTATGATGCATGTGAGCCAACAACCCAGAAATGTAAACATTCCTTGTTTACTGCATTTTTGACTTTTTATCTTGTATTAAACAGAAGATTTTACAGTTTGATTACTTGGGCTTAAGCTGCAAGCTGTGTTTACCACAAACATTGTGCAAAACAGATTCATTTTCTCCCACACTTGCCAGAAAATTATGTGCAGAGCACTTTATCTTATGTTTTGGCACCTTTATGTTTTCATAACTCCTTGCTCATGATTAACAGCAGCATATGGTGTTTGGTGTATTCACTGTTCTGAAAATTAGTTTTACTGACTCACTCTGAGAGAACAGGTGAACCTCATGCTGTGAATGTTTGTGCTCTTGTAATTATGACTGATGCATAATTAGTGGAGACTCTGTTAGTGCACAGCATGTAAAAATCTGAAATAATTACGTTTTTTTTTCATAATTTACAATAATAATTAATTTTACTCAAACATCATGTGTCTTCTGCTGGCAAAAACAAAACTGTAATCTAGAAGCAACACTGACATAAACCGTATAAATTAGTACTGGCATTATAACCAAAGTCGGCATCAAATATTTCAATTTACTACATAGTATTTCTGCACTTGATAGTGAGAAAATATTGTACTTACAGCAAGATTTTCTTCCTCGCTGTGTTGAATTGCTTTCAGGTCATAGTGATCGTGTGATACATGGGCACGGCAAACCTTTCCAGAGTGAAAAACCAATTACCACAGCTACATGTCTATTCCCAGAAAAGCATTAGGGAAACAGCATGGGCTTTCCCAACTGGAGAGCATGGGCTGACTCATGAACACACAATACCAAAAATATTATGTGGGCACATGTGAGCTTGACTGCCTCAGAACTAAAGAAAAAGTATATGGAAATAACCATTTTGTTGAATTTCCTCTCCTCACACAATCAAGTATAATTGGCAATCTAGTCTACATCTATGAGTGGAAAGTGTAACGCACAAAGAAAATGTACTTTAAGATTTGGGGAGAACATGCAAATTGCTCACAGCGAGGACTAAAGCCCAGCTATGAACCCAGGACCTGGCAACCACTGACTTCAGTTCTTCAGTCATAGCAGAAATTCAAGAGAAACATGTCAAATTAGTCAATTAGTGCTAATAATGGTAATAAGGAAAATTAGATTTTTATAATTGGCGTTGGCGGTCTGCAAAATGTGATTTTTTTTTTTCTGTATTTCCGATTGTTACTCATAAATACTTTGGCTAACTTGCAGACAGACCCTGTCAGCAGCACTTAAAGATCAGATCTGTTGAGTGTCCATGAGCAGGGATGAAAGCAGCACCTAATGCTAGCTATACAATCATGATGCATAGCAACAAATCAGCTGCATTGTATTCAGGTCAGGTTTTACCCTCATGGCTACAAAGACAGAAAAGTTCCCTTGTGAAGTCTCCTTCACTCCACTGCTAAGAAATAAGCTATTCCTAATCACCCTGAATGGAACACCTACTGTACCATCCGCAAGCACACTGGCTAGAATATTAATGCTCTAATAATGGACTACCTGAAGCATAATGATCACATACATCCCCCACACCACTAGCCATTAGAGTAATGTGAAGATTTCAAACGTTTTTGATATTACCATACCATTAACAACCTATGGCAACTTCCAGAGAGTCATTAGTTTGCCACTGACAAAGGGTACATTGAGATACCCAGTCATAAGGTAACTGGTTCGGGGGATTAAAAAAAAACAAAACTAAACTAAAACAGCACAACATGAACAGCATGGTAGTGATCTCCTTCCATGCTTCAACTTTGGTGCCTTTCAGAAAGCTCTCTCTCCTGTTTCTCTGCATTGCTTTGGAAAGACTGGATCATATCAGTTTTGTTGCAGAACAGCAGAGGAGATTAACAATCGCAAGATATCTTCAGGTAAGTGACCTGAGGTATATATTTACCAGTCTGTTGTGAACATACATCTGGCGCATCTTTGCCATAAAATACATGTTTTAAAACAATATGACATGCACATGCCACCTTATCTATAAGTACATTTTAATTGCAATTTTCTAGACCTTGCCCAGTTGCACACACACTGCTTTTTGATACTGACAGGTATCCCTAAAAACGTGTTCATAATTGACAAAGTAAATTTTAGAGGTGGAATGTTTGCTGTGAGGTCACTGCACAAATATGTGTGAACAGATGCACAGTTTCTTGGGCAGTGCAAATTAAGGCAAAAAGAGCTGAAAATGTTTTGATTTGAGCAAATATTTAGTGTTCATCCCAAGGCTTCAAGTCCCCGAGTTTTGGTATCTGGATCATGTTTTGCATACTGAGAGTATTTTTGGCAATGCTAGTGATGTGGCTCTAAGGATGTCGGTCTGTTGATTGGTCTGTGGTCGAAGTGAAATATCTCAACTGTTGGATGGATTGCCATCATATTTGGTACAGATATCAATAGCCATCAGAGGAAGAATTCTAATGACTTTGTTGATCCGTGGCTTCTTATGTAGCGCCACCAGCAGGTCAAAAATATTAATTTATCTAGTGAAATATCGCCACATCTATGCACTAGATGGATTGCCAAAAAATTTTGTACAGACGTTCATGGTCCTGAGAGGATGAATTGTAGTGACTTTGGCGACCCCCTGACTGCAACACCTTGACATTTTAGTTTTTTAGTGAAATATCTTGACAACTTTTGGATGCGTATTGCTGTTAAATTTGGTACAGTCATTCATGTCCACCTCAGGATGAATTGTAACAACTTTGCTAATCCTTTAACATTCCATCAAGTGCCATCATTAAGTCAAACTTTTGATTTGTCCAGTACTACAACCCAAGACCTGCAGAACTAATGACATTCCCATCAGCCTAGGCTGTACTTTGCATTTAATGCTAATTAGCAAATGTTAGCATGCTTACATGGTAAACTAAGATGATCAACATGGTAAACATACTTGCATCAGCATCTTAAAGTTGTTATTGTGCGCATATTAGCATGCTTAGCATTTAGCTAAGTACAGCCTCAAAGAACTGCTCGCTTGGAGCGCTTGTAGAGTGGTACAGTGCATTAAATCCACTACATGTGAAATTTCCAACCTTGACGCCCCCCCAGTGGTAGTATCAAAACAACACTGTGGCAACAATGTAAGCCTGAGGGTGAATGACAGACTGCACACATTTCCATTAGCACTGTCTTACTATTTTAAAACTATAAACTTGTACCATCAGAATAACTTAAAAAATGCAAGAATTCTGGATTCAACACTGTGAATCATTGCATGTTGGTGATGATTACTTGTGTGGGATACTCGAAGTACAGTAGTTTTCTTTCAACCCCCACACACAACCCAAAGTGTTTACTGTGTGGGATGTCTCCCTGTGCAATCATGCAGGTGTCAGCTGCTGACAACTGTTTTGCTGTGTCACACAGAGGCATTTCTCCTCCCATTCGCAGCTTAATATCTCACTGTCACTCTAGCACCCCATTGCTTCATAAAACCCTACTAAGCAGTATGATTATCAGTTAAAAGCTTTTGATGTGTGCATATAGCAAGAGAAAAAGAGAAGGCGACAAAGGGCAGACAGCTGAAGGTTATCTTTAAAAAGGAGACTGTCCCACACTTTCATTTTCTAGTACTTGTCAAATGCAAAAATGCAAGTGTACATAACCTAGTAATGAGAGTACAGTAGTTCTATAAAAAGAAAAATTGTGTTTATTAAATGCTGCTGTATTTCCTTTTGTATTGTGTGTTTTTACCATATTATAATGATCAAGTATGCTGTATGTGTACTATAGAACCATTCAGACTCCCATCCCATTCAAGGAAAGTAGGCTACTATAAGTATCAATACTATAACGAGATAATGGTTGATTAAAAGGTATTCATTTTAAGTAGATAATTAAAAGAGTAGTTTTCAAAGTAAAATGTAAGGCAAATGTCGACAAACTGTAGAGAATGTGTTGCTTAGAGCCATAACCACATTAGATGTACATTTCACAAATAGATTCATACAACTGGGTGGAAAGCCTTTACACTGCTGTTCACTCCAGCAGTCCTCTTTAGCCTTAATGAACCATTAGGCATTACAGCTGTTTTTTCTCCTCAAGCATAACTGCAACTATTAACTATTAACTAGACAATGTTTCCAATTTATACCATGGTTGTGTGCATACAGTATATTGTAGCCTATTCCCTTCTTCATAACTGATAACATGATTTTTCCTGCGGTAACAACCAATTTTTTCACAGGATCAATGTTTGTTTCATGTCTCTTCTATTCTGTCCTGCCCTCATGCGAACACACTGACAACATGTGCAGACAGATGTGCTCTCTCAGACTGGGCTTGGGCCAGAAACAAACAACTGTGTTTGTTATGTTCTTGTAGTTCAGGAGATGATGATGCACAGGAAATTACACAATAATCCTAATCCTAGTGGAGGATGCATTTAGTTTATTTTCATGTTTAGGTCACAACAAAATTTGTTCTCCTGTGTAGAATATCAAATGACACCTAATGTATCACAACAAATTCCTAAAAAAAAAGAAGAAGAAAAAAAAAAAAGAGGACGATAAAAAGTTAAATTTCCAATTAAACGTTTTAGTGAATAATCTACATCATAATCAACTTTTTATCCAGTTGAAATTTTCCAGCAAGCCAAGTGCAGCAATTCAAGTGTAACAGTTATTCCAGCAGTTATTACATTTGTTCGAAAGTATTTTTCAAGATCCATACAAAAATATCATTATAAAAATAAAAAAATATTTAAGTCTCAAATTAAGTGAAAGACAACTGATTGACAGGACACTACAGCAGGCAATAGAAAATGACAAAATACATTGAAAAACAGTGAAAGAGAATGAGACATTGAAATATGTACCAATTAGGTAAATAGTTCTTATATACACAATAAAACCAACAAGTAAAAACATGAAATGAGGTGTTCCAAGAGTGCACATACAATTGGACCAATCAAGTAAGGTATAGGGAGGGTTAAGAGAGAAAGGGCTGTGACAGTTTAGAGCACATCAGATTAAATTAGCTGTACAATATTACAGCATTTTTCATCTGGGTCTTTTAGATGTACAATCATTTATTTGGATTCTATAGTTACGAACACAATTATCAGCTGAAGGTCAACTAGAGCTTCTCAATTATGTAACATGTATCACACAAACACAGCCTTTCTAGGTGAACCCCTGATATGTTAATTGATGTTTAACTGAAAAACACAAAAAATATATTAATGTGTACAGCATTATAACGATCATTTCATGTCAGAAACTGTTTAAGAAAATAAAATGTCATAGCATTACTAGTGTCAAGCTCATGAAATTACATAATCTGTTTGAAGGTCATTTAGTACCAACACTGTGCCTCTCAAACCCATGTAGAAATGCATCTTTATATATCTGTAACAGGATACAACCGTAGATCAATATAAATCTTTTTCACTACCTATGTTAACATCAAATAACCCGTTAATATTTTTGAAATGCATTTCATTCAATTTAGCTACTGGAAACTCTACTGAGATCTTTTTAACATACACATATCTTCGTAGAAAAATGAACATACACACGATTTTAGAACAGTCATTAGAGTTGATTTTAAGAAACATCAGTGGTTTTTTTAATGTTAGTGGATCATCATTTCCTTTATTTTGTTCAAGTTTTCTAGCAACACAATAATTAGAAATGTACCTTTTAAAAGGGTCAGTTCATCCATCCATATCCATTGTTAGCAGTTTTCAGTATTTTATTAATTGTTTCAGTGGTTGTAACTGCACCTGTATAATCTGGATGGACTAACCTTTTAAACTATTATCTTTTTTTTAAGAGTACTTTTGCTACAAAGTCAAATGTATTATTTCTAAATACTAACTGTAGAAGTCAACCATGAGCAACCAAAAGTGTGGCCAAGAGCAACAGTACAGCCACATTCCTCCTTGTCTCATAACTCTGAGGTTTAAATGTGTATACAGTGTGGATGTGTCAGAGGTGGCAGATCATGCCCTAAAGCTCCAGCTCCTTTGGAAGGGCTGGAAGGGTTTCTTGATGTTGAACAAGAAGAGTTGAGGTTTGAGTTTTGGAGTTTTCTCAGGTATGACAGCAGCTTTACTTTCCTCAGTGGGGAATCGATTGTGGTAGATTTCTGGGTAAGACTTTTGGAACTGAAAAGGGGAGGAAATGCATATTTACTGTACAGTGTATGTTAAAATATTAAAACATCCCTTTGGACCCCTACACAAATATGGAAGACAGAATAGTGGGCTGCCCTCCAGATATGTGTCCCCAAGGTTGAGAATAAATCCCCAGGCTCAAACAGATATTGGGTTTAGAGCTTTATTTACTGAACCAAGGCCTTGGCACTCTTGGATATTTTTGGATAGATTCCAACTGCTGACATAACCCTGGATTTCTCTGTTTCCTGTGAACCTATTTGGAATTAATGGACTGCTGGTCAAACTAAAATAGTTAGAAGACATCACCACTTTGGTTTGATGAACAGTTGTTTTCTTGACATAAGACCATTTGTTTTTAATATCCTTTGTGTTGCCTTTTTGAAGTTCTCTTTGTTCACAATTTTCCTTCGCTCCAATTTTACACTTTGCTCTACAATTTGCAGTCTTCCTTTAGTGCCTTTAAATGAATAGTCCAGTAGCAGTGGCTATACAAATAAATGCCTACAGCCTATTGCTCAAATCAGTCTGATTATGCTGTATTCCCAAGGCCCATCGAGACTTTAAGGAGACACCTCCCACTGAATCTACTGTGCATTTAATGTTAACCCGTCTACTTTCAAAATAATATGAACATACCTGTTTGAGCCTTTTCCTCTTGTCCTTGGCAGGTAGCTCTTTGTCTGCAATCAGGCCTTCCAGCAGCTCCTGCAGGGGGGTCTGGGTGCCTATTACCTTCTGTTCCTCAGACTCCACCCTGCTGATCTGTTTACAAAATGCTGGAGATGTGCTGAAGTCTGTATCTGAACCTGCATATTTTATCTGATGGAAGAAACAAAGGACGTGTTGGATTGATGGACTCAGAATGCCAACCATCTTTATGATTACAAATATGGCAGAATGGAAAATATTGGTATATTGCTGTGACACAAACTGTCATATCCTGGATTAAGATTGTTTTGTTAAATAAATAAAAAAGAGAAAAAATTAAAAGGACATTTAGAACTGCTGATTTACTGCTTTACCATCAATAAATAATTCCTGCTATTGAGGAACTAGCCCTATTATGAGCCAACAATACAACTAAAGTCAAACATTTTATGTATGTATGGTGTAAAATATAGCCAGTAATCTGAACCTACTGACATTACCTGGCTACAAGTAAGAACATATATGTGGCCCATCTTTCTGTGACACTCAATCTAGGTTGTCAACTATTGCAGTTTTTTTGAGGATTCATTTTGGTGATTTGGGATCCAACTTCTGAGTAACTGTAACAGCATCCTCAGTGGGTGGCTGATTATGCCTACATGTTCCTCAGAAGAGTTTAATGAGGATAATTAATATGACTACCAGTAAATATGAATAATATGTTTAGTTTAGTTCACTACTATTCACAGCATGTGTAAGCATATGCGTCCACTGTTGGACTCAAAGATAAAAATCAATCAATCCCACATTTGTAGGCCAAACAGTGTTGCACAGTCAATACAGTCTGTGTTCTACATTTTCTGATGTGCCCGCCAAAAGAAAAAAAAACACATGCACACATCAATATGAGCAAGCTGGGCACAAATGAATGAATAAAAAGACAGAAGATCTCAGAAACACCTCCTCTCGCTCCACGGTGCCGATCACGAAAGGAAGTGCAAAATGCAAGAGAAATTGTGTCATTGGTTCTGTCTCTGTGATAGTTTTGTTCCTGCAATGTCATGAGTAACTATCCTTTCTTTAATGTTAGCGTGAGACTGTTTTTCAATCCAATGCCCAACCGTTCCTGCAGGATTTCCAACCATTACTGCCTCCTCCCGCAGATATGTAATCCCACTACTGCCTGCTCCTGTGGAGATACTGATCACTCCAGCCCACAATGATGTTTTCTATTGAAAATCTGTATACCACATGCTGCAGGGAAAATAAGGCACATGCGGTTTTCTATAATATGTTATGTGTGCACATATTTTTTATTTAAAGAAACAATAGTAGTTTCTACAAGGTTACAGTGTAAGAATGAAATAAAACTGGTTTAGCTTGAAGCAGTGGGAACCAAAGGTGGGTAAAAGCCTTTTTATGGTGTTTCCCATAGCAACAGATGCAAACCAGAAGCTGGAACATTAGGTTTCAGTGCAGCAGTGACAAAAAAAGGAAAAAAGGATGCCACTCTCATTTAGTATTATTAATGTTATTCTTATGTTATGAGCTGTTTAAACTGTTTATAAAGGTTTAAACTGAATTTATGCATCATATAGTGAATTTAATTTCATATCCCCTGATCATCCTGCAATGATGCTGCTGACCTGCTTCTCCCATATGTATTCTTGTTGCAACCCTCTATCACAGATCTCAGTCTACCACAGAAGCCAATCAAAAGAAGTCCATTTTGCCAGATGGGACGTTGTGCCCACAACTCAACACGGTGACACCGAGAGCCTCAAGTTACTGTGACTGTTTTCCACTCACATTAACATAAAAATGTACGCAATTTGTGTACTTTATGTGCCTTTAATCAATATATAATTTACCAGTAACTACCATTTTTCCCCACACTTGGACTGTGGGACTGTAGGCAGGATACTGACCTGAACTCTTCGAAGGTGGGACAGGTGCTCCTCAACTTGGCAATGCAGCTTGGAAGGCACTTGGAAGATGGTGTTGTAGTGCTCCATCATGAAGGTCACCAGTTTGGTAGCAAGCAGCTCGTCCAAGTCCATATCATCTACTGAGCCCAGAACACAGTGGGAGAACATCTGCACCATCTGGACAGGGGAACAGGAGATAGATTGGAAACTAACTTCCAGCTACACTGTAACTACACATATACACAATATGATGGGCAGTGGTCAAATAGATCCAGAACAGCCCTGCAAAAAAATAATACCTTTGTGAACTGTTGAATTTTGTATGCATGCAGTGTTAGAGAATGGGATCTTTTTTGAGTCTGGTAGTATTATCTAGATGGCTTAATGACTGCATAATAAATACAGCCTGAGGTGCTACTAAAACATCAAGCTAAGAAGTGCCTGGAGACTCTAAATTGAGCCCAAGGTCAGATCTTTAAAAAAATATACTACTGAAGTAATCCTTAACATTTTTGTGAGTAATTGCACTGTGCGCCATAAAAAACACTTATCAAAAAATAACATTGGTAAAACAAGGCTTATAGTGAAGGGATTTGAAGAGCGATTTGCTCATCCTCCCAAAATCAGGTTAAAGCCACTAATCAGCTGTAGGGTTGGGTATTGTTAGGATTTTATCTTATCCATGCCCTTAGACCGGTCCGGTTCATACGGTTCATACTAGTTCTTTTTCATTACTAAAGAAATGGGGTTTCTTGAATTGTTATAAAAAGAATAGAACAATATTAGAATTGATTTATATTTTAAATTTAACCACATATTGTTTTGTAGAGCAGCAATAGTAAAGTTTACAACAGCAAAGTTACTATATACACTCAATAATGTCTCACTGGAAACAAATCTGAAATGTCAATAAAATAAATAATATTTCTGACATCAAAATACTTAGTGAAGTTTAGATAGAATGCCCTCTGTCCTGCTCCCTCTGCTGCAGGTAGACAGAGGAGGGGCTGGTTTGGGTGGGGGGGGGGGTGGGGGGGGGGGGGGGCTGCCGTCTCAGCCAGTAGTTTACAGGAATTTGCCACATTTTAAGATCTGTGGCAAACTAAGCTAAACTGTTAATTAGTCAGCTTTCATACAGACAGCTTTCATTTGTTTATAACAATTTGCTACAGACAAAGCTGTTGAAAATATCGCTATACGTTTATGCTTGTTGAACAGGTGGTCTGATAAAATACTCTTATTGGCTTTTTACTTGCAAAGCTTTTATTGCACAGTAATGAGTGTAGTATTAAAAGTATATGGATTGGGTATCGGCCTCTGCAGCCATCTGAAGACCCACAAGTAGATGACCCAACGGAGAGGACAGTCATGCTTGCCTGGAGTCACCCACAATGTATGTATTTGTGTGTGTGTGTGTGCGTGCGTGCGTGCGTGGAGGAGCTGAGCCCCACCCTCGGTCAAACTCTAACACAGACAGCAGGGAACAGAGGCAGCACAACCATAAATTACACCAGAACGTGGTAGAGACTCTCAGCATAGTTTTTTTCTGTTCATTCGGCTTAGAAGCTGTGAAAAAACACTTAGGTGCTGTGCCCAAGTCTTATAATGGTAGGAAAAACTCAGATTTTTATCAATTGCATCCACATTTTGGAAAATTCCACAATATCCTGCGTTTTTACAGTTGAATCCTACAGATATGTATATTCAGACCACTACATATTCCAAAGCACCTTTTCCAGGTAGAAAGTATTATCCAAAACACAAGAAAGTTGCCCTGAATTTCACTGACTTTTAATGAGGGATAATGACCCTCTGGACAAACAATATTTCCCACAGTTTCCCTCTGCACATAGAACTGCCTGTTTTGTTTCCTCCTCTGAGATATAGCATATATCAATGCCACAATGGCAGACAAAAACCTCTAAAACTTTGTCAAAAAAGTATATCAGAAGCACCATAGAGGTACTGTTAATTGCAGGACTAACTAATTAACAATGTGTCCTTATATTACCAAAAAACTATTCCGTATGACCGCAGCAAACCAAATGAACAGTTCAAAGATATGTTATGTTAGGAATATGTACCAGTGTGCGTGTGGCGATGGTGTCATTGAGTGGAGGCAGTTGGGGATTCTGGCAGACGCGGGCCATGAGTCGCAGTAAAAGCTGGAGGCGTCTTCGGTTGGGCGGCGGCAGTAAGAGACTGCTGACTTGAAGAGCCTCTGTGGCTACCTCCGGCTCTTGCAGCAGGCCTGCAGAGATATGAGGAGAGGAGAGTCATGCTCTCTGAGGACAAACATACATGCTGGACAAAATAAACACCAGGAATTTTCTAAGCGGCAGTGTACAAATATTAGTGGTGTATCCGTACAATGAAGCACTCACTGAGAATGTTGACAAAGACTTCATATAGATGGAAAGTCAGCAGAGGTTCTTTGAGTCGCTGAAAGTAATCTGCTACTGTTCTCAGCACATCTCTCTCGAAACCTGGGTACACTGGCTGTTTGGTTTCATTGCCATTAGGCCCTGGGAAAGATTTTATAGTATACGTGTGCACACACACAGAAATAGGTTAAACATTCATATATTCACATATAAACAGTTCACCCCACAGTGAGATATCTACCAGCTGCAAAAATTGCATCCACTTTACCAAAATGATAAATCCTATCATTTTAGAGATTTTACTCATGTCCTTCAGGTGCTTGTATCTGCTGCAGCACATGGTGCACCAATCCCAACCAAAGGAGATGTTCTTTTTGGTTTTATAACATTAATGTTTGAAGACAGCAGAAAATGTGTACTTACAGTTGGCGAGGCATTTCATAGCTGACACCACCCAATAGGGCATGTCCTCTGGAGATGAGAGAGGAGATAGGTGAGTCATAACATAATAGTCAAAACAAAGCAATTGTTCTTCCAATTAATGCACCATACCGGCTTTGTTCTCCAATATGACTATGCCTGTCTTATTGACGCTGAACACATTGTGAACAATGTGCCTGCCTTTCACATGTGTTGGATTTAACACTCCGTCCAATGTCTTTAGGCCCAGCACTCTCTGCAACCTAAAGGAACAGTGGTTGAATCAAATATTGAAGAGAAAAAACTACAAACAGCATGAACAGTGGAAGAGAATAATATGTAAAGGGGTTACATACTGTGCAATTGTCATTGATTTCCAGATATGGTCCACCTGTTTCGGAGTAATGTCCTTCCTGCGTATGAGCTTGCATTCATTGACATCCCCAATCGCTACACTGTGCCTTTTATTCCACAAATCTGAAGTCTGTTCAAAAAGGAACAGAGACATGTTAACTTTACACTGAGTGAACAGAAAAATAGAAACTCAACTGCCATGTAACTAAATTCTACTTTTGTGAAACTGAACATCTGCTTTTGTTGTTGACATTCTGAGCTGTGTTGATTTAACTCTCCGGTACTTTTTGACACTGCACTTTGTGTGGTCCTTGCATATGATTTAGAGAGGATTATACATGCTTATATCTCATCCTGACCTGACTACTGTAATGCCCTTTACGTTGGTGTTAGCCAGGCCTTCCTCTCACGCTTGCAGTTGGTCCAGAATGCTGCAGCTCGTTTTTTAACATGAACATGCACACAAGAGCACATTTCCCCTGTACTGGCCTCCCTTCACTGGCTCCCTGTATGTTTGATTTTGTTTGCCTATAAATCATTAAATGGCCTAGCTTCAACCTTTCTCTCTGACCTTTTACAACCTCACGTCCCATCAAGGTCACTCAGGTCCGCTGACCATTGCTTCTGGTTGTCCCAGGATCAAGGTCGTAGCACAGGAGAGAATGTGCCTTTGCAGTTGTAGCCCCCAAACTCTGGAACGAGTTGCTTCTGCATGTTAAGCCGACCCCTACACTGCCTGTTTTTAAATCACACATCTTTATTCCTTGGCTTTTAACTCAGTATGAGAGTTGCCTTTCTTTGTCTTTTTGTCTGTTTATCTTTTTTTATTGTGTTGTTTTATGGATTTTGCCATTTTGATTGTACAGCTCTTTGGTCAACTGTTGTTGCTTTTAAATGTGCTTTATAAGTACATTTGACTTGACTTGCATAGAAGGCATTGCATTGTAAGGTATGGTGGTTCAAATATTTTTTTGTAACATTGTATTTACTGCAGGGCTCGTATACCACATTGCATTGTTGGTTTGTTTTTTTGAGTACTGTGTAATTGAAACAGGGGCTACATTCAAATTCATCGGTCTTGTCATTTGCTCTTCTATTAAGTTTGCTTACACATTCCAAGCACAGCAAGAATCTACGCAAGCACAGGAGGGGCTGAAACAGCTCTGTCTCTTTCTCACCATGACAGCAGACTTCAGGGGTGCAATGTTTTCCTGTTGTGGTAATTCTTCGTAGTCATCCCAGCGAATGAGTCTTGGCAGGTCACTGCTGTCTCTCAACAGTTGCCTTGCTGGAAAAGACTTCAGGGGCGACAATGTGGGGAACCTGGAAAGAAAGACAACAGCACTGGGATCAGCCGAGTAAGGAAAGGGTAAATAGAGAGCATGCAATGATTTCTGTTATATCAAGTAACAGCCATGGATGTATAAAGGGAACTGGATACAGTGTTGGAGGGCTTGGAGGGATTTATCAACATATTGGTCCTGCTGCCAGATGCTGCAGGGATTTAATGAACTGAAGGAGAGGTTTGTCACACAGTATAAAGCAGCTGTGGACAGCGGATTGTAGAGTTGGTTGGAGACTGTTTAATTGAAATAAATTATCTACTGTATATGTTAAGCATTAATCCGTTGTTGCAGCACGTCTGCAGCAAGTATTTCATATGAAACACAAGCGCCTGATACTGTATCAGAAGGCTATATGACGCTCACAAAAAACAAAGGGATTTTATGAGGATAACGTATGACTGCAGCGTTCTACTATAGTCATACGAAAATGGCGGACATTCAGTCCAGTAGGAACTGCTCGCCTGGCGCATATGCCAAAAATGTTTCTAACTTCTGGCTTTACTTGGGGGGGTATGTGGCCCACAGAATATGCACAGTAATGTTGCGGAGCCAGCTAACTTCCAATTTAGCCCTCCACTAACTTGAATGGGGATAAAATAATTCAATTGTGCAGCTCTTCTAGACTTTCCGAATGTTATCGGACTAAATGGATCAAATTCTGAAAAGTGAAACAAGTCATTTTGTGGAGGTTATGACGCTCAAAAAAATTTATCCACTGTTTTACAGCCGCTCCTTTCCCCCCCGTGATTGTGTGCAGGAAAAATGCTTTTTGGCCCAGTGTGCATCACGTGACAGACCTGGATGTTTCAATAACACGGTTCGACCACTAAGTCACATTGGCTTCAAAGCCCGGTGCTGTTCCTGGGGGCTTGGCAACAACACCCAGTAGCTGGCAAATCTCATGGCCGGAGATGCAGAAGACTTTTCTTCACTGATTAATAGACACAACCTGTCACACCTTTTCCATCTCTACTCCATAACTACATAAGCTTTAAATTGCCTTTTAACAAATGGCCCGGTAGAAGAGAAAAGTATAAATTTGCCCTCCAGGCCAACTCTGAACTTTACCACTTAAATTAAGTGATCAGGGAAATGTGATGTTTTTCCTCTATATCCTTCTCATTTTTACTGAGCTATGTTACCAGAGCACGACCGGTTCAGATTGCTGTTGAACTCTTGCTGAGGCAAATGATTGGAAATGTTGGCTGACTGTCAAGAAATTATGAGTGCTTTCACACCTAACCTGTTTCGTTCAGTTCAATCAAACTCTGGTGCTTTTGCCCGTTAAATTCCGTTAGTTTGAACAGGTGAGAAAGTCATCAATTAAATGCTGATGCAGCCAAAACCAGAGTCCACATGGAAGCGGACAGAGATCCACGTTTTCAGTCAGTCTTGGTCTGCTTCCAGGTGGACTCGCTGTGCCAAAGCAAAAAGAGACCACAGCATTTTATGATAGTAGATATGTAATTTTAGCATTCAAAAGCCAATTTACTTTAACGTCCATCTGCTGATCATAAAATGTTAAGAAAGCGCTCTCACAACCTTCAGGCTGTATAACCTATAAATGCAAAATCATTTGGTGACTATGGTAACATGTACTGTATGCAGGTCAGCATTTGAATGCAGGGATTTTTCCAGATACATCAGAAAAAGAAAACATGGTTCAACAATAAGACTTGCTCGATTGCCTGGGGCAAGTAAAATGCCACATCAAGCTAGTAAATCGAGTTACTCACTTTCCCTATCAGGCAAGATTTTCAAAGTCATGTGGCTGAATATTTAGGTGATTTCGACAACAAGTCAACTCTCGCGAGATTTCAGAATGTGACTTCTCCTTGAGCGAGACTTGGTCAGACACAATAACAAACAGACCGGATCAAGCGAAAGGTAAAGAAAAATGTTTATTTCTCTGTATGGTCCTTTCCACAATGTTGTTAGAATAACAATCTGAGCCTGTCAGTGGCAAAAACAAGCACGACGAACACTTACAGGGCACTATTGCCCCAAAGGATTTGCAACCCGTTTTGCAGCTGCCGGTTGCAGCTCTCTCGCTCAATACTGAACCAATTTTTTAAAAATGTTGTCCCCATTAGTCATTAAGTCACAAAAAGATGGGAAAATAGGGTCCAGGTTGAAAAATACTGAAGTTTCCCTTTAAGAAACAGAAATTGCACAATGGGAGATAATCCTTTCTCCAAATTTAGATATTAGCACATCTCTGCATATAATGTAGTAACTGTATTAGAGATGATAATTCATCATTAGTACCTGTACAGGTGACCATTGTCTTCAAAGTCCTCTGTCCCATGGCGTCCTTTGATGTCTTCAATAACATGGGCCTTGAGAAACTTTCTCAGCAGCTGCAAAGTCTGGTAACGAGTCACCTCTGGACCAAAGTTGTCATTGTGTTTCAGCAACTCATGAAGATAATCCACAGCCTCGGATCCCGTGAAACTGAAATCATAGTAGCGGAAGTGTGCCCAGTGCCTTCTCAGCGGCATGCCTCCACGGAAGAGTTTAATGGTTTCATTCCACTGTAAAAGGGAGAAATACAAGAGTGCAGTGTGAGAAAGGCTGAATGTAGAAAGTGAAAAAAGTAGTTATGGTCAGATTTAACAGCTGCCATCCTTACCCTAACTACATGTATATGTGTATCTGACAGAGGAAGATTTATTGCTGTTTGATATCCCACATTTGTTGTATTTTCATTCATTCTTTATTATTATGATTAGAAAAGTAAGTAAGTTTTGTAATCGAAAGAACTGATACATCATTACTGAGTGTTCCAAGCAGTCTAGCATAATATACTGTTTAATACGGCCTGTAAATATTCTGCTGAAGCTACTGTTCTGACAGAGCCCAGATAACACCAAGTTCCTCTTTTCAATGACATGAGTTAGTTTGCTGATTGGGACATTTTTGTAGTTATACTCCCAAAAAGGGATACATCCAACAACATGTGAGTCAAGTCAGTTTTATTTATTTAGTCCCATATCACAAATCAAAGATTTGCCTCAAGAGGCTTTACAATCTGTCCAGCATACAACACCCTCTAGACTCCCCACCCTGATAAGGAAAAACTCCCCAGAATTATACAGCCAACTAGAATAAAAAAAGGAAAAAAAGAAGAAAAAAAAAAAGAAAAGAAAAAAAGTGCTCCATTTAGGATTCTGCACATTAATTTCTTAGAATATATGTATTGCAGCACTTTGATAACAAATCTGTTTGCATAACGATCACCTGCTATACTTTATGATGACTATAAAACTCACTTATTGTTGATAAAGTTTCACACAAAGGATCTAGGCCATATTCATTTTCATTCACATATGTCCATTGTTTTCATTCTAATAGAAAATGCAGGACAAAGACCATTAGGGAGAATTACATTGTTGAAAACACAGCAAGTTCTGAAAGGACTCATCATCCTCTATTCACTACAAAAGCAGGCACATATCACTAGAACCCTACAGTATGTATCTCTTATGTTTTGGATGATGCAGAGGTTATCATATCTCACAAAGTATCCATATGGGAAGGAGAAAAATAAAAGCAGCAGATAAAAGCAGAGAAGGAGAACTATCCAAGGTCATTACAACCCAGGAGAGTATCCCACTGTATGAAGCAGATGCAGTTATCATAAAAAGCTCACTCTGGCTGGCCTGTACCTTGAAAAGAGCTACACATGTGATGTGAAATATTAAAAAAACAAAAAACAAAACACAAGACAAGTAAAATCCAGGCTGGCCTTCAACCACTGGGAGAAGGGAGTTAGTTGTTTGTGTGTGTGTGTCTCTCCGTCATAAGTCTTTTTGGGGCAGCAGGTGGAATGCTGTCTTTTTTCCAGGGTTTCATTTTGGAGAAAAAAAGCTTTGTGGATTTTGTGTAAAATATGCTTCTGTATGAATCAGGAAATTAGCTCTTAGCGCCCATATATTCACAGAACACATTATCATTATCTTTAATCAGTTCGGGACACATGAGTAATACAATTACTGCTCATGTAAACACTAAGGGCGTATTCCTGTGAAAAGAGTGATCGGAAATGTGAAAAACAACACTGCTGTTAAATATTTCTGACACAGGAACAGCAAAAATAGAGCATTTAGAGCATTATACTGTTATTGGTGTTTATGATACCACAGTGCACCCGCTGCAGGGGCAAAGCAGAGCATCGTTACTGTGACACAGACGTTTTGCCCCCAAAAGGTTGTTTTTGTAAGTGACTCGACGACTCTTTTTAAAGGCTAACAAACTTTTTGTGATGTTTTGAGAGCTTTCCTTGCCGTGAGGACACTTAAACTCTCTACATTAGGAAGAAAAGTACAGATAGCACATGTAACGTTAACTGTTAGCTAATTAATTAACGTTGCGTTAAACTCCCCTTAACGAGTAAGTACGTCGTCGCTTTCGCCTCCTTAAGGTGTTAATATCAAATAACTCTTACTCTATCAAATAACTATCAGGCTAAACTTTTACATAAAAGACATACATAAAGAAAAGTTTAACTAACGTACCGTTACACATAAGTTAGGCTACATTGTAAAACTTAGCTCAAAGCTTTTCAATGTCACATTTGACTGAGCCTCGCTAACTTTACCACACTCACCAGCTTTGTCGCCCTGTATGGACCCGGTCCGATAACTCTGCCTTCCATTCTGATGATGAATATCCTGTTCACTCATATGAAAACATTGAGATATAAAACTTTTATAAGCTTTTTAAAAGCTTAAGCCGCAGATGAAGACAGGAGTCGAGTCTGGACGGATAGAGACGTTGCTGCCAACTTTGAATCTCCCACGTCACGTCAGTTGAACGACGTGATTAGACAGAAAGCTGATCACGTGACCACCGGGAATGCAGCGTTTATGAAGGCATGTGGCAACACAATAAACACATCTACATACTAGTTCAAACAAGAACAGTTATTATAGTAATAATATGAAACTTTTTTTTTTTTTTTTTTAATTTAATTTACGTAAGGAGCATATTAAAATAACATAAAAACAAACAAAAACATCCATTTACCTTTACCACTTGCTCATCAAATTAAAGTTCAGTCATATTTGTCTGCAATAGTAAATACCATTTTATCTAGCCTGCATCTAGCCTAAGTATTGATATATTTGGATCTATCTCTTAAATCTGCTGTATACAGCATTCAGTCACATGCAATATGAACTTTAAATATATCTAAAATGCCCTACATGGTTTATCTATACATGTAAACACTCTTAAATTAAAGCTAAAGTTGGTGTGTAACCTCATAGGAATTGTTCCATATTATCATAGCATGTGCCAGCACAACTGGAATTCATATTGAAACAAATGGATCTAAATATCAAAGGGAAATCATTAGTATGTCAATACTGACCATTATTCAAAACATCTTATGAGTCAGTCGCCCCCCTGTGACTTCTAAGATTCTGACACCAACGTACCTTATCATCCATAGTGCTTTGATTGATTGAAAATCAGTATTCCTATATTAAACATTGAGCCGCATAATCTTTATTCAAAGTCTCCAATCAGACTGCTAGGGTTAGTATCAAATTACATGTATTATAAAGGCTAGTTGTAAGTTAGGATCAATGAAAATCACACAAACCATTTATAAAGTTAAATTTTATTGATTCAAATCACATCTCCTGAGGAAATGGCACGTTTTAGACCAATTGAAGAGAAAGTCTAATTTTCTATATATATGCTGTGTATCAGACAGGAGGGATTTAAAAAGTTGGGGCAAAATAGCTACTGTGGTGCTCAAAAAGCAGAGAAGGACCTTAAAAAATCTCAATCTTTAAACAGAACCTGTGATACTTTCTGGATAGACAGGAAATTACAGGAGACTAACGAAAAGGAAATAATTGCAGAGATGACCTTCTCCAAATCAGTGGAGGATCACTGCTTAATAATTCAAACTATTCATAGCTGCACAGAGGATGATTGCAGAACCCCTAAGATAAAAAGCAACACAAGACAAGTAAAATCCTGGCCCTAAACCATTGGGAGAAGGGAGTTATGTGTTTAGCTCTGCGTGTGTCTCTCTGTCAGAAGCCTTTCTGGGGCAACATGTGGAATGCTATCTTTTTTCTAGGGTTTCTTTTTGGAGGAAAAAAGCTTTGGAGATTTTGATACCATAAACTATGAGTTTACTATTGAGTACTTTGTTGAGAAAAGACTGACATAAAAGCTGAGGACAGAAAAGCGGGAGGCTCTCTGGACCCCCATGGCCTTTCACAGCATACCTGAGCCACAATCTAACACATGTAACTATCACCTTCCTGTGTAACACTGTCATACCCAAACTAGATTTTCACAAGGCTATGGATACAGAAATCATCAGAGCTGCAGCAGCTGCAACATTTGCTGTAAAATCCAGAGCACACTGCTTAAGCTTTTAGGCCCATTTACTATGCTGATGCCTATAATGAAAAGGAGACACACTGCATCTGTACCTTACAGGCGATGATATAAGGAGTTCCCTTTTTTCCATTCCCTGAACTGCAGCAATGTGTACAGGTGCATGATCAGTATGGTCACGACAGCAAGCCATGGAAGAGTGGATTAGCACCTTGAAATGAACTCTGACAGTAACAGTGCTCTATTAAACACCACTACAGTGATCTATTACTTCTAAAGAATTTTAATAACTGTATCACTAAAATAGCTTGGATAAATGTGCTGCAATAAAAAAAAAAAAACTATGTCAAGTCCAGTCCAAAATCATAGAGTTTGTGTCATTCAAACTTTATTGTAATTCAGAACCTTTATCTTTTTTCTGTTACATGTTAAAAGCAGGTGTGTAGGCGTTTTGAGATTGAGACCTCAATCAAGCAAAAGTTGAAATGCATATTAGTAAGATAAACACATAAGTCTGGGTACACCTGACAGCTAAAAGTGAGCAAACAACAATTGAGAGATCCAGGGTCCTGGGTCTTGGGTCCTGGTATAGTGGCTTTAGCAATCTGTGTTTTTGAATGTCAGCAATCACTGTTGAGCCTTCTGGAGGGGTCATGAGCCTAAGGTGCCCAATTCATAACTCCAGAGAACGTCCTGTCTTCCACATTCAAACCTTGTTGTATTCCATTTGATAAGTATTGTATGTCTCCTTCTCTTGCTTTGTATCTTGTCCTTGACTCCCTGGTGAAAGATCACCATGATATTGAGGAGAGGACAAGAGTAAAGATACTGAAGGCTTCACTAACGAGATGGAGAACTGAGGCAGCAATCAATAGAGGGAACAGAAGCATTGAGGCAGAGCCCACTTTCACTATTTGGTGGGAAAGATGAAATTGTGTGCCTGAGCAAGAACAGGAGGATATTGACAAAATATTCATGCAACCTGGACAGGATTACAATATGTAACATCATTTCTGCCTGTCAGAAATGAAGCCTCAAGTGCACATCACCAGCTGCCACATAATGTATTGCCACAACATACCACATAAGAGAAAAAGGGCTTTTTTGTAAATGTATGCATCATAACAACACCAAATCCTTGATAAGAGCTTGGACCTTTGTGCAAGAAAAATACAGCCTATAAAAGGTATTCACCCCCAACTTTGGAAGCAATCATGGCCTTGAGTCTGTGTGGATGGGTTTGCACCTGAGAGCACTGCAATTTTTCCCCATTCTTTACATTCATTCATGGATTTATTTTCGCCTCTACACTCACAATCCTCCCAGGGCCTGCTGCAGAGAAGCATCCCCACAGCATGATGCTACCACCACCATGCTTCATTGTGGCGATCCTATGTTCATGATGGCATGAACATGGTATTTACAGTGTTGATCACTGTAAAAGACACATTAAATCCCCTTTGATTCAATGTTGTAAAACAATAAAAACTAAACTTCCAAGGGGGTGAATACTTTTTTATAGATGCTGTATGATTACACTCTGAGGTGCAAATTTAGATTTTCTAGAAAATGAAAAAACTTTTATCCTTTTGTGTCTTGGGTCAGCAATTACAATGCAGGCTATTTGTAATCTTACTTGTATTGATCCAAAAGTTGTTTGTTTTAATACACCTAATGTGCCACTTAGTCAGAGCTGTCAGCAGCATTAAACATTTAAAGGAGTGGTTAAGACTGAAGACCTATTAAGGGTTGGAGACAAAAAAAGATAAAATTGTTGTATTAAAAACAAGTCAGAGGACCAATCATCATGCACTTTTATTTGGCAGAAAATTCCCTGAGATTTGTGGTGCTCCTCATTTAATCCAAGGGGGGATGAGAGATTAAGCAGGGGGTGCTTTAAATTCCCCTAAGGGCTACACAGACCCACATATTACAGAGGTATGGATAATGCACAAGGCAAAAGATGGCCTCATCAGGTATGTTAATAAGGGCTTGAATGAGAGCAGGTTGGTGTGGTGGATGCAGATATCAAATCAAGACGACCAGTGACAGCGATGTGTAGCAGCTACCAGCATAATCATGAGCAGTAACATAATTATCAGATAAGTGAGCGTGAGAGCTTGTCAGAATATAAAGACAGCTTCTTTGTGTTGATTGAAGGTGACTGGTCACGTGGTTGAATGTGAGTCACCGCTTCTTATTATGAGTCAGCTGATACTGATCCTTCCTCTTGTTATGCCTCAGAGGTGAGGAGGTATGAAGGCAGTTTTAATAATGGTAGGTAATTTATCAGATGCCATGTCAATGTGGAGTCAAAGACAGGAGAGTCAAGGATGATGCACTTTGACCAAACAGAATGCAGGCCCCATTATGCTATTTAGATTAGGTGAATGGTGCTGGATGTCTGATGGTTCTTTCGATTTGGCATGTTCATATGTCCCCTACTGCCATTGTTACCAAGTTAGCAATAAAATTGCATTAACATCTGAGGGAGACTATGAGAGGCACACCTTGGATTATAGCACAGAGAACTACAGCAAAGAATAATGCACATAAAACTGATGCACTGCCATTTTTTATGGTTAGGTTTAGCCCTTAGATTAGGCTAGGGTTAGGGTTAGGGTTAGTATGCACTAAATGCACTAAAAAGCAAACATTTTGTAAATGGTATCTTTGTGTTTGCATGTCAAAATACATTAAGATATTAAGGGCAAAAAACTCCAGGGAGAGTGTGTATTTTTGGAGCAACGGGCCTCCAGAGCAGTGGGCTTTTGTTTTCAGGATAATGGGCCGTCAGACTGATGGGCTTTTGGCCAATGACTTTTACAAACTATTGGCATTTCAGAATAATGGGCTGTCGGACCAATGGCATGGCACCTGTACAACAGTCTAAATAGGCTATGGCACCCTCAGCAACTACACTCCCCTAAACTAAACTAACCATAGCATATGGGACACCGCTTGTCTGGCAATGAACAAAGGGAACAAAATCAATTATGGTTTTATGAGGGTGAATGTGTGTTTGGATACAACCAACAAGATATAATTTGTTAGTCAGTGAGCTTTAGAGGTGCCGGTGTCTGTAGTTTGGTTAGCAGCTAGCCAGGCTAGCTGTTTCCCCCTGTTTCTTTCTGCTGAGCTAACAGCTGCTAGCTCCAGCTTCATATTTACCAAAGTTCTCTCATCTATCTTTCAGAGATTAATGTATTTCTCAAAATGTCAAATTGTTCCTTTAATTGTAGAAATGTAAAATTGGTACAGAAATGTAGCTGCAAATGCTGAAGACTTTTTTCCTCCACGACACGTCTGTCAAAGATTGTTAGCTGCCAGTATGGGTTCCTGTGTTTGTCTTTGGCAATCTCTGATATGATAAAAGAGTCACAGTAATCTAAATGAATATTCAAGATATGGAAAACTTTGCTGTGTATGCAAACAGCTGTAAAGCCAAAGACACACTGGTTGCAAGATGTGCAGTCTTGTGTTTGACATGTAAACCTTCTGTTCATATTGAGCAAAAGACATGGACAGCTGAGTTACCTTGCTCTCAGACCTGTCACTTTCCAAAGTGATTGTCAGCTTAACTGACAAGAGGACTCGGGGGAGGCCATACTGCAGAGAGATCATGGAAAACAGAGGAGTGCCTTTGTGGCACAGCATGTGCTCGTCTTGAGTGCTCCTGTGGGGAAAGATGACATGCACCAAGTAGGAGGAGGCAGGTATAAGTGCAGCAAGACGACTGACATGAACACATAATGAAAAACAGCGCTCTGTTGCCCCAAACCAGCTGCTGCTCTTAGCAAATGTCTGTCATGTTTAGCAGTGAGGTCATGACATTGTTATCAGTCTATTTAAAATTCTACAGATCAATCGTTTTAGAGACCACACGTTGAGCATTGAAGAAAATATCTCTTTTTTTGTTTTTTTTTCTTTTTATTTGCACAAAGGTTACAATAAAATATTACACAGTAAAAAGTCCAGAGGGCTTATACAAAGTCCTCCCCTTTATTTCAACAAGTCATTAAAACATGCTGAGTCATAAAACAATATAACATCAAATAGACAAAAAAACGTGTATAGCAGAAAAGAAGACAAAAAGAAAAAAGGAAAAATAATTAAAACAGAAATTTGAACACTTTAAATGTGCAAGAGGTGTAATACATATCCAATCACACAAAATTCTAAACCTCAATTTAATCTCTTGTTGTGTTGTGTTATGATAGCAGTAACACAGAGGAATCGATTTGGCTTTAGCTTTGACTCAGGAAAACTATTTAATTGTGCAGCGTACATAGTGACAGCCAGTGAAAAAGCTACGAAGTTGGTAGCTCAAAAGATGTTCAGATCAAGCAGCTACAAAATGCACTAAAGGAAAAATACCTGTCAGGACTGTGTGAAAAATATAATCAGGCTTCAAACTGAGTGGAACAGGTTAAAATCTCCAATTGTCCAATTGGGTTTTTGACATTGTGATGGAAAAAAACACAAACCTTCATAAAACACAGAGTGAAACAACTAAAACTTTCAATCAATGGATATTATGATACTTTATACCATAAATGTCTGTAAATCAATGTATGGACTTAGCAGTGTAAAACTCATGACAGCTTTATGTCAGTGTAAGATAAATGGTTTTCTCTGGGTTTACCAAATGTAATTGTCTTGCTTTTAAAACTACCAATTTTCTGTGGGAGGTCCCCTTGTCTTGGTCACCCTCCCCAATGTGTGAGAATCACTACCGTATTTTAGTTTTGCACCCAGCATGTACATTGGTCATTTGTCATTTGGTGTGTCCTAAGAAAAGTCGAGCACTCTGAGAGACCAAGCTGAGCTTTCAGTTCATTTGTTTTCAAGTATCCTTGGCTTCCTTGAGTAATGGGAGAAAAATAGACTCACTTCAAAAGTCAATTTAATACTTCTTCACAAATGCTGATATCCTCACATTTACAGTTTAGTCAATATCTGCACAAAGACTGATATGATTATATTCTTCCTCATAATTCCTCCACTGTGGTACAATTTTCAACATGTAATTTTCCCTCTTTTTATATTATTTCATAGTGAAACTAATGATCTTGTTAACTCATTTCAGACAGTACATCAGTACAACAGTTTAAGCTCTCTTTGGTACTTACTGCCTCTGGTACCATACTGTGTGAGGTCACAGCAAATACAGCAAAAAGGCAAATCTGCATGTGCCCAAAGGTCACTGCTCCACATGTGCATTCATTTTAACTGTGCCCCATGATTAAATATTGATGATCACTGCCTAACTAATCAGCCAGTTAAATGTCTACCTGACTCCCAATGTGTAATTTAAAGAGCTTAATTACTGCTGTTCTAGATCTGTCATCAAAATAGTATTGCTTACAGTCTGCCTCCGCTGATGAGCAGCAGTTGAATACTGTCTCACTTTATTTTGCTGTCTGACATGAGACTAATGAACCTGTAATGTCTAAATGTCAAAAAGACAAGACTGTCTTTAGAGATGGGATTAAATGTTTCCATTTCAATCCAACATATTTGATTAACAATAAAGATAAACTATGAAGTAGAATTATAAAAAATCAGAAATGATTCATCTCTCTTTACATGGGTTGGATAATAATACTGTACTTACGTCTGCTGAAATGCAAAACGCTGTGTTGCCTACTAGTGCTTTGATATCACATTGCCACCAACACAAAACACTCAGCATGATAAATATGAAGCATAGTGACAGACTAATGAAGAACTGCGTTATGGGCAGTCAGTTAATGTTTTAGTATAACCTTAGCTTTAGCCATATTTTACATATGTAGCAGTGGAATCAATAATTGAAGTCTATCTTAAAGCCACTATGAGTAGGATTTTCAATTTTGGCACCTCTCAGTGGCAGTACCAAAAAAGACACTGCGTCAGATTAACAACAATGCATGTCAATAATTATTTTGCCCATGACCTTCCCCCCAAAAGCTTTTGATGTTAAGAGAACATTGTGGTTAAACAAAGGTTGGCCAATTCAATCATAGAACTTTGGAGATTGAATGAGGACTACTGAGCCCTCAACTGTGATTTAATAATGCTATGTGGACTTCAAATGCAAGCAAGCATTAATTTGAGTCTATATTTTAAAGAATGAGGACATTTGTTAAGAAATTGGTAGCTGGAGGCATTATTACTACCATGATCATACAAGTCTTCAAAAAGTTGAAAAAGACTTCTGAAGAATCCTATAGGAACTCAAACATGCATCCTGACAGTGCTTTTTTCAGCAATTTGAAAATACCAATAGGCTAACAGATGTGAGATGTGGTTTAAAGGATGTTGAAATTCACAGTTCGTATCCTCTCGGCACACACCACTAGTTCAGAAATGCAAAAAAATGGACTTTGAGAGCAAGAGTGGAGAGGGAGTGAGGAAGGTTCACTCTGTGATTTGAGTGATAACTTAGGCTTTTACAACTTTAACAAATACTCATTACTGGCTTAATACTGATGAGTGGAAAAAAGGAGTTTTGATTTCTGTGGAAAAGGCAGGGAGCTAATAATTTGATCTTGCATCAACTCATCTTTCAATCAAAATGCCACCAGGACAGTGAGGGGACACTGACTTCCACAAGATTCAGATATTGAGTTACCAATGTTGGTGTTTATCTCAACATTCACTCCTCCGTGTATTCCTGGGGAATTTGAACACCAGAGTGTAAGAGGAAAAGGGAAAATCTCCTTTACCACTCTTTAATCTTTTTCTGGCAATCCAAGAACATCAGGGACTTTGGTTTGGTTTAAAGTTGATCACATAGAGACATTAAGACACAAAGCATCTAATCTAGATTTTGAATCAAGATTTTTAGGTCTGGGAAAAAAGGGGATTTAATACAGTACATGACTTAGATACAAGAGACATCACATTTGTATAAAAATACTACCAGAAAAATGGCCTGAACTTGGTCATCTATAGGCTCCTATTTTAGATGGAAAATTCTTATTATTATTCTTTTCATTTCTAATCAAGGAAAAGGATTAAATCACCCAATTCTTGTGACGGTGAGGTTCGAAATCAGTCCACTCAACCAGGATTTTCTAATGAGCTATAACAAGGGAAAAAAAAATCTAATTGGAGCAGGATGGAAATTTAATCAGCTTTGATTCTTCCTGTCCACGTGGAACATCATTGAGACTAATATGTCTTCGCACTCAGGGCTGGCTGCTCGAAAGCTTATAGCATTGTCACTTGGCATCATGATGACTGAGATGATCAACCTCTTAGGCATAGAGGTACTTAATATAATATGTTTTATATCAAGCATATAAAACATGAATTTGATAAACAATAAAAATCTGTGATGCTCATATAAACAACCATCTATTCTGTGGTTTGTCGTCAAGGCAACACGCCCCCAAAATATGTCATATGATGCCTCATTTGGAATGATGGGAAAAGACAACTTTAAACTTATATTAAGCATTCAATCTCATATTGTTTATAGTTTTTTACTGGTGTATTTGTTTCCACCACTAAGCACAGAAACCTATTATTGCTTTCTAAATTCACATAGCAAAGTTTCTTTCATGCATTTTACTTGACAAGATGGCCTTGCAGTCTAGAGGGTTGGGACCACATTATGTACCTCTCAGAGAGTGAGAAAGTGTTTTTAGCATCCTCTCTAGATCTTTCAGGCTGTAAACGCATAGTACTTTGAATAACACTGTGACACTCTACCAAACAACCCACTGTGGGCCTACACTTAATGTGATGTCACAAGTATCAAGCCTCATTTCACAATGATTGCTGGAGTCTTGGTGGTCCATGGCGCTGCACAGTATGTAACTGCTCTTGTGTGTGTAACTGAAAGACTTAAATGTTAATGTTATCCATTTTCAATTTTTGTGTGTAAATGAATGAAGTGTGTCTGTGTGTGTGGTGTGTGGTGGGTTCAACTAGAGCTCAGCAGTTCATGATTGAGAAAATATGACAATATTATGGGAGTGATGTTATTGGAAAATTTATTGTGACATTTAATTTTATGCTCCAAAGACCCATCATACATAGCTTAGCATGCCCCTGAAAACAAAAGCTCTCCTCTATCCCTATCTCTTTCTTTTTTGAAAACATTTTTAAATATGTGGTCTTCATCCTGACAGCTTCACCCTTCATTTAAAGAATAGATTTGTTTGACATTTGTTTGACATTTAGTCCAAAGATATTTTCTACAGGTCCTCTCACCAATGACAAGCAGTAATTGAAGATATGCAAATAATTACCACAGCGTCTTAGAGTTTAGGCTTCGTCAGGTCGACACGCATGCAGTCGAACAAAACATCCGAATGGGCGAAGAAACCACATCCATTACCCTCCCTTGGGTGCTGCATGTGGACATAGTAAGCATTTTCCATCAAATACACTGACACGAACAAGAAAGGGGTCCAACTAGTAATTACATCCTGCTGTCTTGAGGGGAACAGTGATTGCATGTGGGCAAGAAGGTGGAGTGGTTTCCCTGCGTTGATCAAGAGTCCACCTTTACTGTGATATAAATACTCCCCATTAAGACGCAGACATAACATGGGTCACAGTCCAAGGTTTTGGCTTTTGTCAGTCCCTGCAAGTTCGTCTTTCCACAGTGAGTGGTGAACATGTTCCTCTGTTGGTCTCAGGATGAGAGTTAAAGAGGGTTGTTAATCGTTAATTTGCTGCAGCTGTGTTTGCTAAGACAGCAGAGCCAGCCCTGACTCTCCATCTCCAGAAATCATAAAAGCCCCACCATCTCACCGTCCCTACAGCTCAGAATTTCTCAGAATTAATAATCCCCAAATTATACATAAATTGTAGCTTTTTCTGGAGACACCAAGTCCCTAGTAATAGCTGTGCAAGAAATCTGGTGTACTAGGCAGTTGGAATTGCAGGTCATGTTATAAGATGAGACTTTATTTTTCCTCAGTGGAATATTCACATGTAGTAGCAGCACAGAGACAAGCTAAAAATAAGAAGAAAGAAAATAAACAAACAGATAAAGAAATAGTTGAATGACATAAAATAAGAATTTAAAGAAATTAGCTTTTAAAAGCAATATATACATTACAATACATTAGACTATATAAGAGCATTGTACAAATATTTGAATATTTGCGTGAAAGAAATCCTGTTGTGGAACATGATGCATGAACTATATATAATATAATTATATATAGGTATGACATATAAGTACAATATACATAATAATATATGAAATATTATGAGATATGTAATATATGTGCATTTTATGTTATATACACACACTATACAGTAATAATGCTATATGGAAGAGAATATCATGAAATACCATATAATATAGTTTAAAAACAAAATAACATAATAATAACAATAACAAACAAATTGCAATACAGTATTAATGTAGTGATATAAGTAATATAATTGAATGTAAAATAAAATAATGTTAGATATGTTAAAACTTCATGCACTACCACTCCCTTAGTAATAATACTGTGAAATCTAATCTGGGACAAGGTCCTGGTGTATTGTTGTAAAGCAAGATAATATGTGTCAAATACAAAAGAAATTCTTACAAAATATAAAGAAACATTTCTCAGTATTCAAAAAATGAACCACAGTTTGAAACATTATGTTCAATACTGTATATTCAACAGAGCCAGAGAAAGACACTAGATGTTGAAGAAGGTGAACAGCTGCCATTACAATGAAAGCACAAGCATGTTTGGATTCATCATCCATTGTTTAACACATCCTCAGCTGACATTAAATTATTGCTAAATACACCTTACATAATATTTATTGCATCTATGAAAATTATTTCTGTTACTAAGATTTAGTTCTCTGAACATGCTGCAGCAGTCACCAGTAAATTAATGTCTTTAGAGGGGTGAGTCACACATATGCGTCAGTGTCTATTCAAGATGTAAATAATAATCGTCATTCAATGTTCTCAAATTAAATGCAACTCTTTCTTAGACCTGAATTCTGATTAATTACAATGAGTTAAACCAGCTGACTCTTCTGTGACAACTTCATGAGGAAAACCACTTTCTGGGAGAGCTTCCGGCAATTAAAATGTCAAAGTGAAGCATGTCTTCTGTTTTCTCTCTATTATTTAGAATCAATGAACCTCTGATTTGATGTACAGTGTGATGACTTGTAAAGGTCAATGTCACTGTATGTCTTAATGGTGTTGTATCAGCTACTTAGCTTTGAAGAGAAAGATGTGAGGAAAAAATGGCCCAAGGAACATTTTAGTTATTCAGAATAAATTAGGGCACCAATCAGTAGGAAGAGAGATGCAGCTGTGCAAACCTTCTGCAAAACAGGATTTTAGCCATATCAGACTCTGGCAGTAATGGGATACACCAGTAGAATTCAAAACGAATAGTCCATCCATCTATTGCTGCTTTGAGATATGCATTTTCACTTTTGAGTGTTTCATATTAGCTATGAGCCCATTAAATGTTGCTCATTGAAATACCTCCATCCTCAACAAATTTATGTTCACTAGACGCAATGAAAGTGACAAACCGTATGGGAGGTTATTGAAGCAATTGAAGATGCCTTGTGGAGTTTTCTTGTAAATAAACACATCTGTTATTCACATTCAACATTTCTCAGCAAAACCCATTTTGTCTGTCCTTGAGGCCTAACAAATGAGCTGCATAAAACATTTGCAAAGCTGATTTTTTTTTTTTTTTTTTTTTTTTTTAAATATTTCAAAGCCTACATTGTATACATTAATGTTTACACCAGCAAACATCTTCCCTGCCTTTTGCTGGCACATGGTTAAAATGTATCAATATACATGGCCGCCCTCTATGTGCGTAATTGTGTGACATTATGCATCCTTTTATCATTTCTAGAGCAAAAGATACAAGCAAAATGGGGACCTTGTCATCAAAACATTACTCTATTGCGCCCCTAGTGTTAAATGGACATGCTCCTGGCACTGAAGAACCCTATAATCATCTCACAATCTATAACAGTTGTGATTATCATCTGGTTGTACTGTATGAACTCATTTGGACGCAGGGAAATATGATCGTTCAGTGCTTCAGTTCAAGTTTCATCTCAGTACAAATTTGGCAACTTTTATGAGGTTGTGTCCATATGTCATCTTCCCACACATTTCCGCTCTATTAAAACCATTAGGTAGAATTATGCCAATCTTAATTGAAATCCCTTCTTCTTTCTTGTGGATGGTTGTCATGGAGACAGAGCAGCTTTACCCGATCAACATCTGGTTCAGAGCCAAATTAGGTCTAATCAGTCCTGATTGTCAGTCCGGACTGTCTCTTTGACAGTCTGCCAGTCCATTTCTCTGCCTCTGCTGCAGCATGATGGCAACAGATTCTATTCATGACTCCTCAGTCCACAGATTTGGACACAAGATACCATGTATTTAAGCTTTTTAGGTGCTTTTATTGTTTAATTGGAGTTAAAATTTGGTTTTAGATTCATTACAAATGATTAAAAACTGTAATTCATATTTAGCTCTTGGTCTTTTGGTCTTCTGACAGTAGGCTTTAAACACTTGAATCTATTAAATATATGGAGTTAAGAGTTCCATAATTTTGGTGCGGCCACTTTGGTGCCTATTGTTTTACGAAGTAGATACTCTGCTGAGATCATTAGTGATGAGGGTGATTTGATTTGGAGGACCAAATACAATAACTCCTAATTCATAGTCTTTCCACCATGTCATTCATCATTTGATAGCTAACAATATACATTATGGATGACAAAGAGTCTCTGTCTTTATAATCATACACACGACAAATGCGACAGTGAAGTGATTCTCCTTGAGATCACAGGTAATGAAGATAGAATAACACTGAATAGAGCATTGTCCATGTAATCATTGAGCATGTGTTAGCCCTCTTACTGTGGGAAGGATGATGCTCTGGAGATTTTATACACAGTGTTTTGGTGACCTCTGCAGGTTAAACTATTCCTTATTCTGTGGGTAAATGATGCCGTCTGGGATCTTCTCATTTACTGAGCTGTGACAAGCATACCAATATGCATCACTGCTTAGTTATGGGGGTAAATCAGGACATGCAATTTTCCAAATGAGTCCATTAAGCCCATACTTCAAGGCTTGTCCATGAATCTCAATACAACAAACAATACAAAATAATCAACAACAACAACAACTACAAAAAACATAATAGCACATTTGCTTCAGGGTTTTCATAATTTACATTCAACAACATACTTAAGTTCACAAAAACTTGTGTCTGGAAATTTAACAGCATAATTTAAGTGATGCTAAGCATACCTACTGTATTGTGCATTTGTGTGTATGCAGGTGCTAAAAATATTGTTAAAAGAATGATTCTGAAAATGTATTATGAATTACTGGAACACTGTATGCTTGGCTGAACAATAAACAACAAGGTAATTGTGCATATAATTAGAGAACATTCTAATTATATACATGTTGTACCCATTTGTAAATGATGAAATAATAACATGGCGAGCTAGCCAGGCTATGCGACTTTAATCAGCAATTTCGAATTAATCTCACACTCACTGAATGGTGACTTGAAAAATTGCAGTATTCAAATATAAATGCCTCATTGAAAAACTCTTGAAGACAATTACAATAAAGGCATCAGAAAGATAAATTGAGGAAATACCTTGAAACAACTGTAATGTTTAAAATCCCCCACTTGATGGCAGCATTGTGACTGCAAAGGCACATTTAACACTTCAACCTCAGTATAAACTACAACACTAATACCATCAAGACTGTACTGAGAAACTAACATGATGTGCATAGTGCACTCACTGTATTATTAATCTATTATTCCATGTTGTTTATGATGTTATAAAGTCATAGAGTAAAAAAAAAGCCTTATTGGCATGATGTCCAACATTTATAGGTTTATGAAGTAATCTAGTTATGTGTTTGTGTCTGTCTGTGGTCTAATTGTCTGCTTGTAAATCTGTATACCTGTTTGGTCAGTCAGTTGGTGTTTTTTCTGTGTGTGTTTGGCTAATATAACTCCTGACTGAACTGTGGCTCTTTGACTGAATGTGTTTAGCACTCTACCTTGTTTGGGCTGACTGTTTTTAGCATTTGTACTATCAAGAAAAAAATGTCTTGATTAATTATGTAATTTCAGTTCACTTTTACCTCGGGAAACAAAAAAAACCCAAAAAAAATCACTGGGGAAATGAGCACAAAGAAATATTGTTTCTGCCCTGGTAAAAACATTGTCACAACTTCTACTCAGACAATCACACAGTAAAGCAAAACCTATAAAGAAAGTTCCCAGACTGTTTTTAATCCTCGAGGAGAGCTCATTTAGTTATTTCCTGTTGAATTGTTTTTGAAGAGTGGTCTTTGTTTCTCCAAGATTAAAATTCAATGAGGAAAAAAACCAATGGAGTGTAATAAGAAAAACAAAAATAGCCCTGCATAGCCAGCCAGGAGGTATAGAACGCCATTTGTGTTTCATTATTTATGGTGAAGCCATACACTTTTTTTAAAGTCATGTCCTTTCCCCGTGTTGCTGGGAATTATGCACTGCCTGTAGTAGAGTTGCCATGCTTCACTGCTTACTAAATCGGCAATTCCCCCCTAGCCGGGCATCGTTCTCAAGCACATCATGCCAAGGCCTATTTTGATGACATCATCATTGCTGTCACTCTCATTCTGGACAGACCCCTCTGGGTAAAAGGGTGTCACGGACTGCTGCACACCCATATCTGGTCGTCCATTGCCCAACACAGCAGTATCCCCTATCAGAAGTCCCTGCAGTGTTGCTGTGCAGCAGTAGATTATACTTGATGACTTCATCTTAATCACATTCTGCTTCATTTTCTTTTATCTGCTCGCCGCCATGCCACACTGGCTGCAAAATGTTCCACAAGTGGGTGCGCACAAGCCTTATTTGAGCATATGCACTTACAGACAGGGACACAGAAACACTCACATATTGACACACGAACATAAGTCTGCTTTTGTTAAATTCAAACTTCCTGCTCTAATACCACATGGTTAACATTACTTTCAAAAGGGTAAGATAAGTAGATTCTGATCTAACCAGTAAACACACATTGCAACATAATGTGTGAGAGATTGCACCTAAAGTGACACTCTTATAAGACATCTTTGACCTCAGTGTAAATGTTCATAATCAACAAATATTCATTTGTTGAAACTGGGTTCACTATGCTGTAATTATGCTATAAGATGATGCTGTAATGTCTGACATTCACCCACTTCAACCTTCTGATTAGTGGACAACCCGCTCTACCTCCTGAGCCACACAGCTGCCCTCAATTACATGACTTTCATAAAAGTAAAAGTGCATCTTTATGTACAGTACTTTCAGATATTACATGTATGCTCTTTAATTAGGTTACAGTATCATAGAACTGCCAATAAATAAAAATGTATGTAACATTATTCCATTTGAAGCAGTTAGAGTGATTAATCTGTGATGTATGTGAGAGCAGTTCTCCGAATGTCGGCTTGTTTTGTTCCTCCCTTTTTTCATTTTCAAAAACAAGAACATCACTTATTTTACAATTGTTTGAGTAAGCAAGTTCTGCACAGTATCAGAGCTATAGACAATCAAAGACATAGAGATGAATCAATAAATAAACTTAAACAACAAAAGTAAATCAATAAAAATAAAGACAAAACACAGAATTAGTAATTTAACACCATTTTTCAACGCAGCTTTTTTTTTTAACAAAAGTTTTTCTTTAATCTAACAAGTGACCCCAAACTTAACAAAATTTGTCAAAATGTTTCCTTCAATTATAATTAACTTTTATATGAGACACAGAACAAAATACGGAAAAAAAGAAACATTTTTAAAAAAATATATAAAATACAAATCGAAATTATAAAAAAAACATGCAACCCCACAATCTATTTCTTATTACTATGGTAGTGATGTTAAAAAGTGTCATAAAACCATGAACTTACAATGAAATTTATACTATTATATAAAACTGTTTTTATTTGTCACACATTCATATTGATAAAATTGTCTCTATTGGTATAAAGTGTCATTAAAAAGTTTTCAATTCATCCTGCTAATGATGAATGAAGTGCTACAAGCTAAAACAAAAAAATGTAAAACAGTTGTCAACTGCATCAGCATCAGTGCAAAACAGTCACTTGTTTTGCTCTTTACCATAACTCTGAATGTTGATGAATGAGTAACCAGATGAGTGACGTACACTGTAGCAGACAAAGAGAGATACGTTCAAATAATTTATAGCTGTCCACCACTTTTGAGGACAAAGCAGCCCAGTCTCTGTTAAAGTGAGCTGGGTCTCTTCACTGGTCTTTGAACACTTTTGACCTTGCTCTCTGACTCCAGACACACACTCAGAGAAACATGGTTTTCTCAGACATGGCAGTGGGCCAAAATAAATAACCTGCCCTCAGAGTGTCGGCAGAACCGCAAGAAATCCAAAACCAAGACCCGGCCCAGCAGCACTCACTCACAGGCTATCAGCGAATGACTTGCTGAAATTTTAATTGTCCGAATGCATCATGTGGTTTGGAAACAAAATCAAATCAGGGCGGATCATCCTTCCTCTTTGACACCAGTCCAAAGGAGAGTAGCATTTTTGATTAGGGTTTCATTTATTTATTTTAGGTGGCTCTGATTTCAAGGTCGGGTTACACCAACTTGGGGGACAAACAGATGACATTGTATGGATAGGTAATTCAAGAGTCTGCATGCTTCGATCCTCACAGATAAGAGGGAGATAAGAGACAGGTGTCTTGTAGAATAGAGGACATCCATCTAGAAATTCAATCGCCAAAGCACAGTCAAAAATGGTTTCCATGAAATAAAAGGATTGATATCAATACCTTCCTTCAGTTAAGGAGAACAGGATTTCGTATTTGCTGATACATCTTCCACAAAAGCTGTTTTTTTTTCTTTTTGGTTATCACTTTCTTATATTACACAAATTGATGCAATTAGTGACACCTACGCAATGTGAGCCTTTTTAAAAATGATGTTCTAATGTGATCTGTTGGAAGTGAACGTGTGTGAGTGAGTGTTTTACTGTCCTCACTACATGGCTGCAGACGTCTCCACTCCTGTCCAGTCTCACTGTCGTATCACTTGTCTGATGACACAACTCCAGTCAGGTATTACAGCTGTAAATGTGATTAAGAAATGCTACAAGTGGACAGTAGACGGGATGGCTCTTTTAAGATGCAGTTCCTTGTGTGTGTGTGTCTGTGCTTGGTACAGTGAGGTGGTATTACACAATACGTTATATATACCGTTTCAGGAGCTGTTTTATTGCAAAATGTTTAATTCACCAAATATCACTGTATACTACAGAATACAATAAATGTAGTTAGTTATACTGACATGCAGTTTTGATACTTAAAATTGTCCACTCATGTGCTTTGCAAATGCAGAACAGCTTCTTCAGAGAAACCTCCTCTTTTCCTCTTTTCCCATCTTGTAAAGCATGCAGTCGTTCAGGCTGGCGACGAGTTGCTGAAGGTGCATTTTTAAATGCACTGGAAGTCTGTGTGAATGATGGAACAGCACGATGGTGAGCAAATATTGGAAAAAAGGTGATGAACATCTCTGACATTCAAGGTAAGGACATGTGGTCAGGAAAAAAAAAATCAATGATATTCTACTCAGCAATCAAATGAGGGACAAATGTAGTGAGACCTTATGCAGAGTCACTTGATCTTTTTCATTGGAGCAGTTGCAGACCAGGCTGATATCTCTTGAGTTTGAATGATAACAGATGAAAATATTTCATGACTTAAATGAAGGTCAAAGTATAAAGAATGAGCTCAATGATTACATTATGATAATTAAATGTTATCTGTCAATTTATAATACAAGCCCTTGGAGAAGGAGTAGTGTGGTGGAATTTAATGTGCCATCCTTTCAGGTTATTATTAATCGTCAAGGCCATTAATAATTGGACAGTAAATATTCATTACAAGCCTCCATATCATGACATAAAGGCTATGTCTGGCCAATTAAAAATGCATAAGGAGTAATGGGGCTTTATGAATAACTTAGCAGATGCCTCTCAAATGCTAGGGCATGGCAAAAGCAACAAAAGACTCACAACATAGAATATGACAGTTTTTAATATATAACATGTAGTATACAAATAGTGTAGACAAAACTATAAATCTAAATCTGGTGGCTCCAACGAAATATTGACAATACATACATTTTCAGGTTTTGAATTTTTTTGAAGGTTTATGAAAAACAGGAACATATTAGACACTAATGGTGAATATACTGTACAGTGGTGAATTGCATTTTCAATTTGCGCATCAAAAACTGGTGTGCTGTATGTATTAAAACGCTTTATACATCTTTAAAATGCTTTCTATTTACAGTATAACAATATTTTACTTTTTTCATGTTCTCTGATTGTTAATCCAATACTGTAGCTGCCCAGTAGATGTCAGGTTTGTATAAGAAAAAGGTTTTAGGGCCAACTACCTTGTTCCTGAGACTCCAACATTCACCATCACCCTTTTAGCACTTGTACATAAACTTAAGTGTCTAAAATCTAACCCTGCTTACTTGAATTTTTACACCACAAAACTAGTATTACAGTAAACAGTACTACTAGTCATAAAAGTAGAAATTTTTATACATAATCTTTATATCTCTATCTCCACATGAAAACGTTTTTTCACTCTCCACAGAAAGGTTGTTTGAGTTTGGATTTAATGTTGCACTCAGTGATGCTTCAGGATGGAAGCTCACTGACACTGAAGACACGAATCAGAGAGCTCTGACTGACGAGCACCTGTAACGTGCCATCTATGGACATCTTTACTGTATGCCTCCTAATGGACTCTAAGTAGATGTCCACAAGATAGCCTAACTGTAAGCAGTAAATACTATAAAAATAAATGAATGAATGAATCTGTTTGTGAGTTACTGGCTACTAAGCAGTTTTGTGACATTTCTTTGTATTTTTCTTGATAGCACCAGTTTGTATGAAATTAAATGCATTTTGCCTTATAAGAACTAACGTGTAACTGGAAGGATAGGCTGGGTTAAACTGTTGAGCCTCTGTTTATACTGTATTAATATGTTTTAACTGTAAGATGAGCCACGTGTGAAACACTTGAAGATCTTTCCTAAAAAGAAACTGTTAGACTCATCCCTGACTGGTGGAGTGTTATTTTTGGCACCATGTTTGCTTAGTTGTAGTGATGTTGATGCAAGCATTCAGATAGGACCTACTGTACTCCACATCTTTTAGGTGGAATGATCCTACTGTAGCTTACAACTGTTTTTCATACCTATCTGTTGTCATGACAGAAACTTCAGAAAGAACCAACTCACAGATGGTCTTGGAGAATGGAGAAAAAAATATTACTGGTGTTCAAGTTCATTTAGTTCACTAAGTTTGTGTATTCTGTTTTTAATTTCTGTGACAGTTACAAATTGTATCTGCTGCATTTATCTCAGAAAGTCTTTTGACAAACATGTTTTTTTGTCAGTGATTTGGTTATTTTCAGAACACTCGGCTGTCATGTACACATGCTCCATGGCCAAAACAGTTTCTCTTAACAATATTTTGAAAAGGCATTGCTATGGCCACCTTGACTTAAGTGCTAACCCTGATTACTGGGATTGGCTTAAAGAGGTAAATCCAACTCATAGTGTTTTTAAGCTCACGTATTACTTCCCACCTCCACTTCAAAGTTAGTGACTACCTGGCAAGTAGGGAATGATGTTGATAATGTAGGATGACAGATAGAACAAATTAGCAACCTGTAACAATCCTAGTTTTGTTTGGTCTTAATGAACCACCCCAGTAATTTTTGTTTTATAAAAGCAATAATTGGTTTAGGCAGAACAAAAAATGAGGTGGTATGAGGGTTTTGTTATGATGAGGGCCACCATGCTGGCTCATAGCCAGCTCACTACAATCGGGTCCTTGATTTATTAAAAAAAACATTTAACAAGAAAAATGTGAAAATTTAAATGAACCTTTCTTTCTTCCGAGATCATATTGTGACATATGGTGTAGACACAGTGTGCATGAGGTTTTGTGAGGACTAACTCCAGGTGCATGCAGTGTTTTAGTTCAGTGCCCATGTGTCACTTCAGGGCATGTTAGTACTCAAATTGTCTGAGAGGGTATCCACTGTCCATTGAACAGTTTCATGCAATCTAATACAACAACACAAACTGCTGCCTCAAAAATGACCATTGAGTTGTATCAACACCTCTCTGATGAAAATGTAACATTGATATCTTTACAATAAAAGGATATAGTGCAGGTCTGTTGTAAGGGATGAATGAAAATGTTCAAGTTAAAGCTTTTAATAAGGCAACAACAATAAACAGCACATCCTCATCAGAGTAAAAGAGGATTATTGTGTCAACCACTTGCATGTGTGTCAGTCAATGACAAGTGCTGGCTTAGACTCTTTTCCAAAACTGGGAATGTTATTCTTGGAACAGGTGGTGCATCTACTTAGCTGAACAGCTTGTTTTGCGTGGTTGCTGAAAATAAACATCGACTGATCCAGAAACGTATTACCAGTATCTGTCCATTCTTAGACTGTTTTGTTGCAACAATGTCCAATTGAACATAACTTGTCTATAATTGCTTTTTCTCATTCTCCTCTGGCTCTAAGCTTTCTATTGCCAAGTGTTACCAGGGTTCAGCAGAGATGTTAGCTGCACCGCACACTGCGGACAGTCATAGAGCCCTGGAGCAAACGAGCGGACATATATATCACTTGACTGTGTGTCAGGACGATTACTGGATAAAGATCACAATATGACACTTTTCCTTTTCTGTGCTGGCTCAGTGAACAGAAGAAAAGCTCCTGCAGCTCAGCATGCTCCTGTCCAGGATATTGATCACAGATCTCAGACTTATGACCTCTCAAGCCTGTTAGGGAAAAATCATTCTGCCTTTTTCATTTTCAGAACATCACACTTATTCTTGTTCTAGGAAGCACATATTTGAGGATCTAACCAAGATATTTCATTATTTCTTCAGTGTCTTGCAGTTTGCATATATGTATATATTTCTTTACAATACATGACCAGCTCAACAGCAGTTTTAATCAGAATGTTTTGCTTTGTAGTACTAGTGTCACTCATTTTCCATCATGCTCCTCAATTTATCCTTTTAATAGAAACCATGACAGTCAAATAAAACACATAAACACTTAAATGTATCTTAAAGAATAAGGTTGGCAATAATTTATATTATTTATTATCAGCAATTCTCATGAAAAGTCAGAAACCGACAATGCGTCCTGTCCCTTAACACTTTGAGACACCTCATCTGTCTGTGTTATTCAGCCCTAACTACATCCATTCCTACTGAAACCATACATCTTTAAATAAGGCTAAACAATACTGTACAATTGCTGGGGACATTACTCCATAATATACATGATATTTGTTAAAAATCATAGAATATCGCCATGTAGAACTCTCCTTTAAGTTGTGTTTTATTTTCTCTGCAAAGGTGTACACTCTCCTGACCTTTTCACTGTGTAGTAAATATTGTGATCCATAGATTTACATGGCAGTTATACTAATGAGTTTACTTGTGTGCCACCTAAATCAATCTCACATATTATGATTCTGTTTTGGTAATATGGGAAACACATATTGCACACAGAGGTGTTCTATTTTTCTTTCTCTTTGGAGTGCTAAAGGGGGAGAGGGGCGCTAGATTGGCCTGAAACAAATCAATAGTGCAAGCAAAAGCATTTTTATATATGCAGTTATTAGGTCATAAGCTACAGTATGCCACACTTCATTTTAGCAACAGCTGAGGCCTCCAGTGGGGCCGGCTCTCCCCCAGCCCTGTCCCCGCAGGGACATTATGAGAATCATAAATAATACGTGCTAATGAGATATGAATTGATTACGTGGGGAAAAGCTTGACGCTCTCAATCCATCACCCTAAATGATGTTTAACAATAGATTACCAGCCAATAATTCCTCCAATATGAGATTAAATAAAATAGCAGGGCAGTTTTCAGCAGACTACCGCCGCCTCCCTCTCCTCCCATTTTCCAACGAGTGGAAATAAATCTGCTCAATTACTGTACCACCAATCCGTTTTTCACCGCTAAGGACATTATTATTTCATTTAGAGCTTGTTCATGCATCATAGATTATTTCATTTTACTCAGTCAATACGGAGAAGTGCAGTATTTTATTTTATCCACTGGGGCTTTTGGTGAAGTGGGGCTTTAATATAGTATACTTGGCTGAGGAAGAGGGGCTTGCTATGGATGGAGAGAAACATGGTTATCACCTGGTTAGGAAAAAAAAACAGATGTATATATTCATGCTCACATATTCAGTTTTCTGGGAGATATATACATTTGCTCCATGCTATCCTCAGGCAAGACAATGAGAAAATGGTTCTTCTTCAAACCTGTGATCAATTGAAACCACATTAGCTGTGCCTATAAGATGATTTGGAACATCACTTCAATCCCAAAGAACAATGAAAATTGGATAACACACATGCTCACTGGGCTCTAACTTAGCTGCAAATCATGTTAAGGTTTTCAGTGAAGCCAAAGTTGTGATTGGTTATTTCTCCTTTAACTGCATCAAGTTGTACCTCTGAGGGTTTACTTGTGATGATCTGTGTTAATGTGTGTTCTTATCGCTTTTCTATGGCTTAAAGACACACAAGCCAGGAAACAAACAACACAAAGAGCAAGAGTAATCGAAGTGAAATTCCAAATAAAAGGTTTTGATCATTGGTTGACATCTCAACATGAGCTCCAAGATGCAGTTTTTTGACTTAACAGGTTGTAGAAGTTGACTTATGCCTGAAATTGTTAGGTTACTGTTGACTGACTACATTTACACTGCAAAGAGAGAGATTTCAAAGACAGATTTTAATGAGAATGGCATTAGCTACTTCTTTACCTTAAGAGTGAGGAGTTCCAGATCGAGAATGGTTCACTGATCAAGTGACTTTACTTCTCCTTAGTGACCTGTCTGTAACTGCTCCTGTCCCATCATGAAACAGACGATTGAACTGCTGTGTAACTCCTGAAATTGGCTTTTAGACTTCTGCATTATACAGTATGTCTTAATGAGTTAAATCAAAGACTTTCTTGTGAACACAGGTGTTAATCAGATCTCTGTATCCATGAATTCCCGGTGTAGAGAACTTTTTGGCCATGCTAGTGGCAATTTTGGACATTTTGGACATTTGTGGTTCCTAGAGGACTTACCCACTGACTTTTCTGTCAGCGCCACTGTAAAATTCACTTTTGTGGCTTTGAGTGAAATGTCTCAACAACTATTGTCATGAAATTTGATATATACATTCATGTCCCACTCAGGATTAATTACGATAACTTTTTAATCTGGTGCCATCATCTGCTCAAAATTTCAGTTTGTCTAATACTTTGGTTAAACACTAAATACAGATGACATTCCCATTAATTTAGTGCTAATTAGAAAAGATTAGCACACTACACACTAAACTAAGATGGTGACCTTGGTAAACATTTTACCTGCTTAACATCAGCATAATAGTATTGCCATTGTGAGCAGGTTTGTATGCTGATATTAGCATTTAACTCAGCCTCACAGAGTCACTAGCGTGGCTGTCGACTCTCTTTAAAATATGATCCAGGGGCATGATATGGGGGCACATTTCTGTGGATACATATGTCATATACATCAATTTCATGATCCATCCATGATGATCTTTGAAAAAAATCCCCCAGGCTCAGATTTAGTCCACCACAGTACATCTCAAACACCAACTCTTCTCTGATTCTTACATCTCTTATCTGTAAGTCCTACCCATCATGCCTGAGTCCTTTTATACCTTGGCTTTGTAGCATCCCTGCTCATTCCCTTCTATCCTGTCTTCCCAATGCCCATTCAATCCTCTTCTCCCTCTGTCTCTTTGCTCCCTGCGTGGCCTCCTGTGGGTAAGGAGTTGAGTGGGCTTGTCTAGGGGCTGAAGTCGGGGCTGGATTGGGAAGAGGTGGCTGTCACAGTGTCTGATTAATGACCCGTCGGTGGCGTGTCCAGCCACATTAGGGCTCCATGTATCTACCAGCGTCCACATGGGGCGAGGGGCTTTGTTCTGGGAGGAAATGGTGTCAGCGGCCCACAGCCGTTTGCCTATAAAAAGATAAAGATTTACTGTCATCAAAGGGCAGATTAAAGCCCACAATGGCGACATTGATTTTTTTTCTCAAACCAAAAATTCACATTTTGGGAAAACCCATTCCAGGACTAGAGAGAGATATGATCAGCTTATTTGGAAAGGATAATATGGAATCTTCTCAGAGAATGAACTTTGAAAGAAGTAAATTGTAAATATTGATTTCTGAAATGAAGTGTCAATCTTGGTTGGGCCAAGATTATTCCTATCATCTGGCTCAACCTCCAGCAACGATGAATTCAAAACTGCTGACAAAGTGGAGTGTATAGGATTTCTGTTAGGAGCAGTCGGCAGCGCTTTACCGCTTGGTCGGCCTGAGCCCCTGCCGGTAATGGCTGTTCAATTTTATCAGATAACGGAGGAGATCTCATCAGAGGCGAAAAATGAAATGAACTGTGACTCTGAATCAGGATCCCTGCTCTTATCCCAGCAAAAATCATCCACGCGGGGCCCAGGGCTTTCCATTATTTCAGGTCACTTCATTACGGCCCTGCACACAGGACCCAATTGCTACAAACAAAGCAGGCCCTTCCTGTCTCACCCAGGGGTCGAATGTGAGGGGCAGTTTGATAGGCTCTTGACGTGTCCAGGGTTATCCCATTACCACTTAAGAGGGTTGCTGAAAGGCAGCAAATCTCGCCCACTTGTTTATTATCCTTTCTCACCCTTTTGTATCATGAGAGGTTTTATTGCTCACCTTATTTCTCATGGTGGAAAATAATTCATCTTTTCCGGTTGTGGTTCAAAGTGGATTTTTTTCTCAGCTTGCTCCTTGTCCCATTTATTGTCATAAGGATGATGAAGAAAAGGTGAACTGAGGGCCATGAATTCACACACTGCATTATGAAATACACAGATAAAGTTATACTAGATATAATGACACAACATATATTGCAAACTTGTTTTGTTGTTTTATAATGGTAAGATGAATAGAAGTTTCCTTACTAACCCTCCCTTAACCCTCCCTTAACCCTAACCCTAACCCCAATCAGAGAGAGTTGACGTTGTGGATGAATAAAAAGGGAAAATGAGCACTGTGTCATTATCACTTCCTACTCTCTGAAGTGTGTGTGTGTATGCGTGTACATGTGTGTATTTTTCTTACTTGCAATAATGAATGAAATAAGCTGTTATCGCCAAGGAATTTGTAGCTTTGTGAGTAATTACAGTTTTTGTTCCAGCCTCCATAGGCTCAGTATTGATCTCCAGGAGGAGGGTGGTCGATACACATGGGGGCAGGGGCATTTGATAGCTACATGGGAGAAAAATGACGTTGGTCCAAGCGGGGAGATTTGTAATAGAATGATAAGACGAGCTAAAGGTAGGGAAACAAAGACTGAGGATTCTCTGCGTTCCTTTACTTCTTTGATAACATTCTTCATTCAGGAAGTGCTATATCCATATGCTGAAAGTGACTGTTTCAGAAAGTATTTTGGGCTGCTTTTCTGTATTAGCATCTGGCATTATGAGCCCAGAAAGACTCGAAAACCAGTGTAAAAACAATGTAGTCCCATGTCACTGCAAATTAATAATCTAGTGATATGATGACAACATCAAGGGTCAGCTTTTTTCTTTACAATCCAATCATACCTTCAAAAGGTTTCTTCCTTTCAAAGGTAATTGTCTTTGTATGTTTTCATCTTTTCAAAAGAGCTTACAGCTAAGCGCTCAACCAATTGAGACTTATCTGATCTGCTATGAGCTCCAAACCACTGGATCTATACATTGACCCATGTGGGCTTGAGTTACATCGTCCCAGTACAGGCTGCTTTTTTTATGTCACTGATACTTAAATAACATCTTCTTTCAGTGTCACTCTACAGTCACACACACCTCAAATGCAGTGTGCAGAGTACATATCAGGCTGTTGGAGACAATCATCAGAATGAAGCTATGATTCAGTCACACTATGCTTTGAGATATACTAAAATATTGTGAAGCTTGATGACCTTCAGGGAATTCTGGGGGGTGGGGGTGACACGGAAAAAAGAAAAAAGCATTCAGTGCACAGTGATTAACACAGTTTGAGAAAATGAACAATGCAATGTTTTGCAGCTTGTGTGTCCTACGTCATCTTCAGACCGTTCTCAGGTGAGATAGTAGATTCGAGCTTAAGTTTCATGCATTTTATTGATTGTTTTGTGGCTCTCTACAACTTTTTTTATTTTATATTTATAACAAATACAATAAAGGTTTTCCTGTGCTAAACTGTATGGATAAGTAATTGCAATTTTTAACTAATTGCAATCTACTCATACCTTTTAGATAATGTTTATTGCTTGGGAGCATGATTCACCCTTTATAGAAAACTGCAACTTGTCAACCAAAAAATCACAATGAGGTGCATCCTCATATATTTAAGTAATCTACTTCAGCTGCAGGTTATATAATCATTATTCACCGATGAAGACAGTGAGATGAGGGAAAACCCCCAACTGCTAAGTGGATCTTGAGTTCAGATTAAAGTATTTTGTCACTCATACTTTGTCTTAGCCTAATTTTAATTAAGTGTTTGACATTTCACATTGAAGAAAAATGACAATCTTATATTTTGTTCATTGTTGGAAGTGTTCATCTTGCTAATTTTTCCGTTAAAAGCCACACAAGCCAACAGCAAGTTTTTATTGTGATTTACAACAAGTATCACTATTACTGTGTCAAATTATTTAGAATTTTATAGTTATTAAAGTTATAAAGTCAGATCCAATGGTGCTCCAGTCAGTTGAGATGTCTAAAATGAGACAGGTTTGTCCATGTGGTTCAGAGATGTCCCACCTAAAGAACAATGTCCACATAGATTCCTCTGTTTGAGAGACACTTGCCATGTGGAAGTCCCTGAAGAGGTCAGCTTTCACTTCCTAAAATTGGCCTGCATTGAAAATCCTTACGTCTGCTATCTCCTTGGATGCTCCAGCGTAACCACACAGAGGACATTTACAACAAAAAGAAAATGGACTTATTCCTTCTCTTATCTTGTCCTCTCAGAGTAACACAAAGTTGACATTAATAGAAAATAAAAAGGAAAAAGTCTTGAAACAAAGTTGAAGCCTTCGGTTACGTTTCAGAGCACAGGGCAATTTAAAAAGCCTGAAATGTGGAATTAGAGAGGATTTGATGCGTTTCAAATTGAATGGAGGGGCACACCGTCAGTGGTGTTGCACCTTCAGGCATTATTTAAGTAATGTCTTTTGGCACGTTTGAGGCATTGGAAGCAAGGACATAGAAATGAGGGATTTATGCAGACGCCACTGCAGTTTTATCTCTCTTCTTCAGTCTGAGTGCACGCTCCGCTGAGTAAAAAAACAAGCAGACATACAAGTAGATTCAGATCATACAGAGTATGTGTTTGAGCTATCTGGATATTCACTTTAAACAACATCTAAATCAAGCTGTTCTCAGTGGACCTCATCCACTCCTTATCGAAACACAGGCAGTGCCAGATAACTTGATTTGCTTAAGGAATGGAGGAGATATTAACAGCACTTGACTACGGCAGTGGCCCCTTGTGTTGTTCGTATTAAACCTATCCAGCACTTCATTATACCTTCACTCTCTGGAGAGTCTCTGCGTACAGTCTCTCTTTATCTCTTCTTTTCTCCCGTGTTTTGCTCCCTCCTTCTCTCTCTCTCTCTACCTCATGATACAAGCATCCTGGTAGCAGACAAGAGCATCATCAACATGCGCAGTGTGCCGGTGTCATGCAGATAGCCTCTGTGTTGGTAATGGAGGGAACAGCGATCGATAGGGAGCAGGAGATGGCTGCAGCTGAGGAGGCTCTGTTTGGCTAGCCCTAATCCTGATGAGTAATGTTGCTGTCATAATAGCAGGGATAATTTAATGCTGACACTTAACTCTGTGATGAATGGCCTGTCGCTGACATGGGGCCAAGTCGAGCAGCCCCGTCGCAAGTTTTGAAATATTAATTTCATTCCAAATTCAAAGACTATGTGGTGGAACGGGTGTTAGCAAAGTCCAGAATGATCAGCCAAAGCAATCAAGGATGAAGCAGGACTCACTTCTTGTTTTCTTTGGATCTTGAACATTCAGTGAACGTCATGAGGACATAAAAAGCCTCTACTGAAGCTAAAAAACAGACGATTTTTGGGTCACCTTTTTGAGCTGCTAAATTCACAATGATAGGGAAGGTTTAATGTTTGACCAGGCACAGATTACAAAAAATAATAAATAATAGGGGGGGGGGGGGGGGGGGCTCAAGCTGTCCTTCCTAACTTTCTCCTTTCTTTTTATGCTTACTGTACAGCAGCATAAACTGACATGTTCAAAATGCAATATGTTGTTTATTATGTGCATTAAATATCTATAATGCACTTTCTATGATTTCTGCATTAGTGTGATTAACACAAATGCACAGGAACTACTTTGCAGAGCAGAGGGAAATTACTTTATGGCATTCAGGCCTTTGGCAATGTGGTCTTAATATTGAAATACACTGACATCTGTGCTTTTGATTGTAAGTTGTCTTTCAGGATTCTGTACTTCGTGCCGGGCAAAATTGAATCAAATAGCTGCTTAAACTGGAGCTCCATATGAGAAAGAATAAACTTTTATTAACCTCAGCTGTGATAACTTCACCACGATCCACCACAGATGTTTTGATAGTTTTGCTTAATTTTTTTACTGAGCTCTTCTGTGGGCATTCGAGCAGCAGCTACTGTAGGTATGATGTTCAGACTGCAGGCTGCAGGCAAGGGTCAGGGATCATACATCAGACTGCTCCCCAGCGCCAATCTGGGGAAAGAAGTCACATGCTGGTGAGTACACAGTTCAAGCTTCAGTGTTTCTTACCCTAACCCTCTCCTCTATCTAAAAATACACCCTATAGCATTAAAAAAAGACTCTCACAACTGCCTGGGTTGTTTGTGCAACTCTGTCAGCCCAGGTTGAATGTAGCTGGGTTCACACCTGGTTGTTCTTAGGCAGGCAGTGGTACAACAAGGGACAAGAGTCTCACCTGTGTACTACAGCTGATCTCTCTGCATGCTGCTGCAACATCCTTCAAAGCTGGCTTCATAGGCATCACACACATGTACATGTACTGTATATTTCTGCTAGATTTATCCTTTTATTGTGTGTGTACTGTCTGAACCACTCTAAAGACACATTTTTATCACCTTGTGATGGACAATACATGTTTTATGAAGTGATATCTTGTTCATGGCCTCAGAACACTGTATCACTTGGCTTGGAGCACTTTATTCATATGTCAAATTAAATAATAGAATATATATATTTTAGTTGCTGTTGTTTGTTTTGGGGAAAATGCAGCATTTTCTATAGTTTTGTCAAAAACATTTTCCCAGGAATATGAAAAACCCCCCAGGAATATGTTTCATATGTAAAATAATCCTGTACAAATTATGTAGATATGCCCTGAAGGGAATTTCTATGTCAGATGTATCTGCTATAATTGTGATCACTGAGTCACATCACTAAATAAATAAATAAATAAAAAACCCAGAAAACTTACTGAAGAGCACCAACCACAAAATTTAAGAGACACTTAGTGAAGTCTTATGACTTTGACTACCTTTGGGGAAAACAGTAAGAAAAATGAGGGCGGCAGATGGAGAAAATGGGTAATGTAGATTTGTTCTTTTTGCTGTTGCTTGTATAAATGCCTTTTTATGCCTTGGAAATGAACATCTTGAGGGAATTTAAGAGCCATGTAGTGGCAAAGTACACAATACTCATAACCATAACAATAGTAATGTAGTAACAGATACCATTTAGTTTTGCATTTGAACTTGGTCATAGCATAGATACAGTATGTTTTGTCAATAAAATGTTTAAAATATTTTTTGTGACTATTAATTTATTTTTTACAATAGTACTTACACAGTTTAGTGTTTTTTGTATTTGCAAGATAACCACAGTGTCATTTTCCCTGATGAGTCATGGTGATTTAAGATAAGTGTGGTGATATTACATGTATTTTCATTTTTATTTTGTCTGAAGGGATATTATTTATGTCACTCATACTGTAGCAGTGTTTGGAGGATGGCATCCCCCATCTCTTTCCACACTAATCCATTTACAGTGGCTTCACGTTGAGATGGTTTGATACTCAAACTGTTTGCAGGCCACACTGGGACCTTGTGTACAGAAACTTAAATTGATTTGATTCCTAACTCCCTTATCTATTATGTTTAGGAACGGAGTAGTTTTTTATGATTTATTACTTCAAAGCCATAAAGTCTCTTGTTGACACAAAAGCAAAGAACTCACGTACTTCTTATCCTGTGGAGCCTATCTCTGAGGCCACCACGGCTCAGCCTAGAGCTACACTTCCTTACGTGACTCAAAAAGGCATTTTGAGTTTGTTGACAGAGGTTGTGGAGGAAAATAATGGAAAAGATAAAAACTCCAATTGTGATTTTTTTTTTCTGGCAAAGCATTGCTTCAGTATGACAGATTGTATGATAAATGACACATTTGGAAGTCAGTTGTTGTTGAAGATGTGATGATTTCTTGAGCGGCAAATGGGCTAACTTGACCTTTTTTTCTGAGATTCAGTTGTTTGGTCCCCTGATGCAGTGACTGTTTTTGATGCAGGAGATGATATGAAGTGAATGTGCAAAGAAGTACATCTCTAGATATTTTCTTTATCTTAATATTCTAAATGTTACATTATCTCACGTTCATCATGCAATATGGTCTTTGAGTAGTCTTCATTTTCCCACTACAACACTACAAGTTGCTGCACAAGCCTGTCTTCTGCTCTGCTTTGGATTTGTGTACATTATTTCTGCTGAGACCTAAAGACCAATGTAGCTAAAGCTAGAATGGACTAACGCAACCATTTGACCTTGGGTGGCTTATTTGCTCCAGTGAGACAGCCTAAATATTTACCTGTCATTGTTGATGATACTCCAGGCTTCAATGCCCTTAATGGTTTTGATGGAGAAGCAGGGCTTTGCAACACCGGGGTGATGGAATTGCAAAATTAAGAGCAGTGAATTGGGCTATATCTTTAGGACACTGCAGGCTTAATTCTGTGTCTTATAACACAACTGCCTTAATCTGTAAAAGACTGGAGCAAGATAGAAGAGTAGTGGGGAATTGCAATGGAAAACAATGTGTCAACTGCCCGAGTTTAACCTTGACAAGGTCTATGCAGTAGAAGTGTAGGTGTGCAGTTACCAAACAGAATCCATGCCCAGTAGGTTATTATAATCAATCAATCAATCAATCAATCAATCAATCAATCAATCAATCAATCAATCAATCAATCAATCAATCAATCAAGTTTATTTGTCACATGTAATCATAAAAGGTACAATCAAAGTGAAATTTAATCCTACCAGTTCCTTCAATGTGTACATTAAAAAGAGTTTAAATAAAATAGCAATAGTAAAAAAGAATATGTGTATGACAGGGGGCAGGGGAGTTAGAGGGTGAAGGAGGGCAGTCTTAGGCAGTGACCTCATCTAGGATCCTAGTGGCCTGAGGGTAGACCTGAGACTCTCAGTGCCTGTATCCAGTATTGTCTCGACTACAGCAGAGAGAAAAGGCCGTTATCAGGGTTGTTGGGATCTTTTACGATTCTCCTAGCCTTATTCTTGCAGTGCCTGGTGTAAATTTCCTTTACGCAGGATAGAGCACCACCTATTGTATGTTCAGCGGAATGAACCAATCTTTGTAGGGCTTTGCGGTCCTGTTCGGTGTTGTTTCCGTACCAGGCAGTGACGTTCTCCTTCATGATGCTCTTGAAGGTGCAGGAGTAGAAATTCCTCAGTATTTGAGGGGATACTCAGAATTTCCTCAAGCGTTTGAGGTGAAACAGTCTCTGCCTTGCCTTTCTCACCACTGAGTCAGTATGCCAGTCAGTCAGCACCCAGGTCAGGCCCTTGGTGATGTAAATCAACATACCAATACTGACACAGGGCAGTTGATTGTAGCTACAGAGATTTGCAGAGCTGAACAAAGGAAATGTTGGGGGTCCTGATTCAACCCTATTGCCAGACAAAACATAATTTTTGGAAGATTCTGCAAAAGCCTGGATTAAATTCAATGACATTTGTAAAATTCTTGCTTTACACTTTATCTGCAACTATGGTATGCTTAAGGTGAGGAAAACACTGTGGTTATGGTTACCAAAAAAGTGAATGTTGACCCAAACTCCAAATGCAGGTCTGTGAGAAGACATGAACTCTGTTTTCTTGAATGATGTGCAATTAGAGGTCCTCATGGGTCCACTCAGTTCTTAGAAACAGAGAACCAACCCAGCATGAAAGATGGACCAGGTTCATATGACACTAATCGGGTCAGGTAGGGTCTAGTTTTACAACTATGGGCCTTGGGTCCATGTGTCAATAATTCTAATAATTGAATTAGATCCAAGCATATTTGATATCAGCTCTGATCGTGGAGAAAATATTTTATTAAATGGCAGTTATTCTGGGCAATTTTAATTGGTTAGAAAAAGACTATCTTCTGTCTGTCTATCTCCCAGTTGGCTCCAGAATGTTTTCTTGTTGGTGTAAGAGGTGAAAAGTGAAAGTAAGACTTAGGGGCTTAATTATTTCTATAAATTAGTCTTTGAAGCATATGAAGAAATTATTTTTGGAATCAGTAACTATGACTATTTTTGTTCTTGTGACATTATTATATTGTGGCTGCTTGTTAATTAATAGTACATCATGCTGCTGCCATTGGTGTTGTCTTTCTGTTAGGGACTGTTTGAGTCAACCCCATTTTGGATCAGGTCTAATTATCCTCTGTTCCCCTTTGGAATGGGTCTCTATTTTTGAAAATGTATTCATGCACGTCGGGTTAGGAAAGGTTTTTCATAGGTCTGTTCTGGATCAGGTCCAACATTTTAGACCTGAAAAGATTCACACCATCTCGACCTCCACACACTTTTTTGCCTCGCTACATGAAGGGCACACTAGGTAGCATAGATTTTGAGGTGTTAAATTATCAATTATGGACGTAAATGTAATTCCTAGGGATACTGAGCTGTCTGTTCTGCAGTCAAATGCCAACAGGTGCCCAACAGCAGGTGCCCAACTGAGAAAAGCAATGGTCCTCAGGTCCTAGCTAGCCTCCTCCTCCTCCTCCTGTTCTTCCTCCACACTCAGCAGGCTCCAAAGTCTGCTGCTTTGAGTCTCATAGCCACGCACCAGAGGGATTGCTGATCCCCATTTCAGATAACGGTCCTCAATCTCTTATCATTTACAGCTGTCCACCAGTAAACAACAAAACGAAACAAAACAAAAAAATGATAGAAACAGATGAAGGGGGGATGGTGGGTCAGTGAAAGGGACAAAGTACTTTACTCCTTCAGAGGTTTTACTCCCTCAACACCATTGTTGTCTTCCTTATGATGATAGCCATCAAAATCATAACTGTTTACACTGCTGTCAGTTCCTTATCCTCACAACAGAAGTTTTCAATTTCAAGATTGATTTGTTTCAGGGCCATTTATCTTTTCAACAAAGACGGGGGAGAAAGCTTTGGCTTTTTTCATTAAACTTATGATTGCTCCCCAAGCTAAAGCTGCTTCCTCAGGAAGGCAGTGAGACAGAAAGGTGAGGACTAAACTGGCCTTCCACAGCTATTATTACATCATGTTATGTAGAATTGGCCACCATAGTCCTCATCCAGATGCACAGCACAACATGGACTATTCAGTGTACCATCTGGCTAATATAATAAGCTAAAGTAATGCATTTTTAACCCTCCCTAATTGGCTAAGTCATTTCATTATTATAAATATTAGGTATCTGTAATGGGGAACACTAATTCCTTTGACTAGACTAAAGATTCCTGCCTTCAAATAAGCATGCTAATCTAATTAGAAAGCTAGCAGAGCCGAACGACTACATTTTCTCATACTTAGCATTGGAGGGCCGGGGCTTTGTGGAGCAGATGTGCTGTGAAATTAATTTCCTCTGGTGTAACCGGAGACGCTCTTCTCACTGTCTCTGTTATGAAATTTCCATTTCACAGATGATAACCTATTATCACTTTATTCAAGGGAAACGTGTTAATGGCCAGGAGGAAGATTGAATTATTCATATTTGCTCATTTCTATTCTGCAGCGCGGCCCTGCTCTTTTCATGCACTGAGAGAGGGCTAATGTAAACATGACCAGAATCCTTGTAAATTGGCTTGTAGAGGAGGCTGTTAGCATAGTGCCTGGGGACTGATGCTAGACAGGGATAACAGCTGATATCTGTAAAGTACAGGCTGTGCATGTGTGTGTGTGTCTAAGTGTATGTGTGTGGGTAAAAAAAAGGAGTGTGTGTCTGTGTGTGTGTGTGTGACAGAGAGTGGATGACTGAATGAGTGAGGGTGTGCACGTGTGAAAATGTGTGTCAACAGTGTAAGAGGGATGCTACCAGCTGGTAATGGAAGCTAATTGGACCAGGAAGCATTTAGCCACACTGCTAAGTGCGTCATGTTGGCTGTGTGTGTACCCGAGGAATCTGGACTCAGGTGATCAACTTCTATCTTGGACATCACATGTCACATTTTCCGTCTTCACAGCTTCTGTTAGTAGATGAAAGAGCCTTGAAGAAACACAATTCTGTCTGTTTAATAAAGTTTTATTGGGGGAGAAATGTTTCCTACAGCAGCATCACAGGATGGGAAAGGATACTTTCATTTATTTTCCTCAGTTGATGTTGGTTGGCATAAAGTGCTTCAGTATGGCAGGACAGGAAGGAGCTCATTCACAAATAATGAGGCGTCCCGTCCCAGTCACGTAGATGCTGTTCATTCACTAAATAGGACTGACTCCCATAGGACACAAGTGTTCTGTATGTGTTTGCAAGCACACAGATAAGCATTATATGTTTTTATCTGTTAATTTATTTCCTTTTCTTTGAATTCAAAAGTAAAAACATATGGTTGTCATTTACTTGTGTCATTCAAGTCCTGTATAGATTTTCTTGTTTATAGGAGGAGCAGCTGTGACTGTTTTTGTCCCACACTGAATGGAAATGTGTTTATCTCTTTCACCCCCTACATAAAAAAGGTAGTGTTCTACATTAAGGGAAGCCAAAATTTGCAGTACCAGGCTGCTTGGCTTTCCAGCCTGGTAAAAGGAAATTCTTCACTTCAAGAGTACCAAAATACTACCACAATTCTAACCTTTTTATTCAAGTTTGATAAATGGAGCTAAATGTACATCGATACTAAAATGCTGAACATATATTTTGTTGAAAGAAAACTCTGCAAAGAACAAGTTTTCAACTCAGTCAAAGTCCACTCTGCTGTATGTCAGAGAGCGAACAGTGTTGTCTGCCTGAACGAAAACATTTGGCAAAGCATTCAGACTGCTTTTCAGCCCAGACTATTTTATGAGAGAAATTAAGGGTAGAAAGAGACATGAGCAGCATGTCTCCCAGAACTCCAATTGAGGTTTGTTCTTACTTTTACAGCCAATAATGAGATTATATTTGAGCTGAAATGTGGCCATCCTCTAGAGCCATGATAGGAATCATTATAGAAGTCTACCATCCCATACATCTCTCCCATGGGAATCTGCTTTAAAGACATTTACATTGCCTCTGGTTTACATAATGCCTGTAGCATCATCAGTATTGATTATTAAATCTATGATGAATAAGATGGTCATGAATGCAAACAAATTTGCATCAGCAATTCGTAAAGGCTTTGTTACTCATCAGTTTTAATGAAAAATTAAAATAAATTGCAAAACACTTTAAATGATATTTTTTTATTTAATTTCAAAACAGGCACATATTCAGTAAATGCAAAAGTCTAGTATGATTCGTTAATATTATTTTTTGAAATATGTAGGTTCACAGTGGCAGGGATATATGCAAGAGACACAAAATAATATTCACATATTCAATGATCACTAGGTGGCAGTATAGTATACTATAATTGCATATATGCATATTCCTCTGTGTAAAGTCCAGTCCAACGCTTGTCCTTCAGTCACAGAGAGGTCTTCGATGTGATCTGACCCTGACATTTTGATGGCTTTCCATGCACCGCAGAAAATCAAATTTTTCCCTTTCCCTTTCATCACACATTTTTGCAAAGATTACATATAATTGTCTACAAAAAAGGGAGTGCTTTATCACATTTTTGCATTTACATTTAACCCTGTATTTTTTGCATTTAAATGAATATTTGAGAAATGTTGTAACTGATTTGAATGTTTGCTAAATGTTTTTTTTTTTTTAAATGTTTGCATGTCAATATAGAGTATATTCTGTTTACTGTTGTATGTCAAAACAAGTGGAATCACAAGCAGACTTTGATGGCAACACATTTTACTATTTATCCCAATTATTTTTAATTTGAAAAAATGAGGGAAAAATCATAGTCGTTGATTGTATTAGTGTGAAAGACATTAAACAGTAGAGAAGTCCAAAACTTCTCTAATAAAGTGACTCTCTGACCGCAATCCTTTTTGAGGACCTCTCTATTATACTCCTGTTTAAAACAATCTATAGCAATCCAAATCCTTATCAATATCAATTTACTCATATCAATAAAGATCGTGCTCCCTCTGGATCAGCTCTCACTGGCATCTGTCTGACATTGCAGGCCCGTCATCACGCCCAGACAACTCCCCCTCCTCATCACACAGACACACACACACACACACACACACACACACACACACACACACAAACACAGCAGCCCTTGACTTTGGCGTCAATAAGGCTGACCGTCTTTGTGAGAGTATCGACAGTTATCAAAAAATGCCCTTGATGTAATTTCATGCCTGTCGACGCTCACGGGCCATATGCTAAGGATTATGGGATGCCTGCGTGCCGCATAAGTGTAAGGCACTGCAGAGCTGCACGGGGGCCTGGGCCTTGGTCACTTTATGGGAACCTTTAATGGCCCTCACTGCCAATGTTAGAGCCACAACGGCCAAGTACAGCAGAGTGTCCACTGGGGGCTACCATCAACCTCAGCTACAGAGCAGCCAGGGAATCCCGCCCCTCCCATGTGTGACACTAACTTATCACATTAAAGCGTCCGCGGTGTCACAGCATATGTTGAGTCTTTATCTTTAAGGCTTTAATGTCATAAGACTCTCATTTACATTTTCAGAGTTGTCCACAAATGCACAGTGAAACAGAGGGCAGTGAGCAGGCAGAGAGTGCTCTGGTGAGGGCATTTTATGTCGGTTTAGTTTCTTTCTTTCAAAGTGTCACTGAGGATGGTAATGGAACAGTATGAGTCTGACTCTGTGACAATAACTGCATTTTTCTGCTGCCACCAACAGTTAGAAAAGGCACACCAACGACCACTAGTGTAATTCAAGCTTCATGAATATGTGGTGTGTGGTCGTAAATATTCATTTTTCAAGTCATTAGACATCTGATCAAGACTGTAGTGTTTGGATTTGATTGTCAATTTCTATGAAAAATGTACCAGTGTTTTATCCAGTAGGAATTTTGTTTTCTAATCTTATAATTTCATTCTTATGCAGTATGTCATTGCTGTCTAATTAAAATAAAGCAACTCCATATTTAATGATTTATATTTTTTCAGATAAATGAAGGACTAAGTGTTTCTTTGTGGATTAAGAAAATTCTACTACTTCTTAAACTAAATAAAACATTAACCGTCAGGGAGCCCAGAGATTAAGGTGCAAACCATGAACTACAACGTCCCTGGTACATGTCTGGCTAGTGGGCCTTTGTTGCATGTCATTCCTCATCTCTCTCTCTCCTCAGAGGCATAGAAATATGAATATAAAACATTTATATAAAACCCGTGGGATTATCTAAAAAAATGTGTTGTCACAACATCTGAAAATAGGGCTGTTTAACTTCTCTGATCCTGAAAAGTTGATGTTTTGGAGATGTTTTTTCACATTCCTGGCCTGATTTGTGATTATTATTTTTAAATTTTAACTGACATTCAGTTTCAGCATTTGAAGTGTGTGGACTTTCTCATAAATCCTAAATCCATCATCCATTTCGGCCCACTGGATGTTCAGTTACAATTTGACATGTGCTGCATGGAGGAATTTGAGAGTATCCACAGGCTATAACACTTCCAAAAGACATGATATCTTTCCAGAGCCTTTCATAGCATTGTATGTGCTTTGCAACACAAACTAACTACTTTTCCAGTGCTTGATTTTTGTATGTTTGCATCCTTTTGTTACTTTGAATTTAATCAGCGATTTCCCCCCCTCCTTTTCTCCCTTTTTGCACTGCTTTGTTTTTCTGCTGCCGATTGTAGCTGAAGCGCCTTAGCTGTTTTGTAAGCATGTGCACATCCTGATCTCTCATAATATTAGTTAAAATCAATGTGCTGCTTTTTTAATTATTGCTCATGGTACAAAGCGGGGAAGGCTCATTTAAGGGGGGATCGATATGGGAGAGCGATTGGTAGACGGTGGAGCTGTACATCAGGCGGCTTGATGTGAAAATAATTGGGGCCTGTGCAGGCTGTGGCTCGCGCTGATCATCCTGGTTAGCCCCCCAGCTGGCTGCAGGGCCTGGGTAATGGGTGAACCCTCCGTGAACCAGCATCCGTAGCCTCCACAACACCCCTTAGAGAAGCACACAGTCTCACACCGCCCCATCCGCTACACAGGGCAGGAATAACACATCATAAACTCTATTACAAATAGAATAAAAAAAAGTAAAGAAGAAAATTCAAGTGCATTCTCACTCTCCTCTCTTCATCTCCCCATTGATTATCTGTGCCTGGGATTATTCTCCTTTTATTTGGTCCTGTTCCCTCACTTGTGCTACTCTTTCCCCCATCCCTAGATACACCAGTGCATTGTTCCTCCATGTGAACTTCTATTATCTCTGCTATCTGTCCCCTGACCGCAACCAGGCCTGACTTGAGGCTTGCACCACTCTGCTCTGTGGGCTTTAAAGAGGTTAATAACTTGGGCCTGCGGACATTATTTAAGGGTGGCCAGAGGAAATGTAACGCTCTCCTGTTTCTCTTGCTTTAGATCCACCTTTGACCCCGGAATCGTCCCTCCCTCCCCAGCCCACATGACAAACACATCCTTGTATCCCACTTTCTCTCTCTTTCTCCTTGTCTTCACACTTACTCTCCAGTTTTAGCGAAGGCCAATTCAGATCTCCTTCATCATGCAGTTCGGCCCCTCTGGCGCTAAACTGATACAAATGACGTTAATCTCGGAAAGTGTGAACGGCAGCGTTTCGCAGCCTCTTACTGTTATTTGTCACCATTTCTGCCTCCAAAATGGCTCCATTTTGCACAGAGATAAAAAAAGTTAAAAGCCCAAATAATTGTTTTTTATCATTAGGTCACTAAGCATTTATCATGCCGTTTGTATATCAGTGTGCAGTGGATGATTTATACGGGCTCTACAGCAACCAATGGGATACCACTATGAGGGTATCAATCCCTATAAGCACTGATCCAAAGTACAATCAGCATCTAGCTGGGTTGCACATTCAATGTTCCCAAACGAACAAGAAGGGGGGGTAAAAGCTGCTTTTCCTAACTTCCTACCTTTAGCCAATTTGAAATACAGTTACCAAACAACAGTGGAAAGCAAAACTATTACAAACCTTCATGTTGTAACAGAAATGGAAGATGTATGATGACTATTCTTAATGACTTTTCCCCCTCTCCCTATGTATCATCCATTGCTAAAAAAACCCCACATTAGTAAGGCTTAAAACGCATTTTGACATTAGCTAAAGGCCCCTCTGCAATGACTTAAATCAAATGCCTTTATTTTGACAAGCTACCAGTACATAATATGTCCAATTAGAATTTAATACTGGTTAGACACAGTGACCCTTCCCTCTATATCACATTCTGAAACACTAATGTAATGGTTGTTTCTCATTTGGCTGCTCTTTTTCAGATGATCGTTATATATCATCTGCATCATTCACATGCTTACATACACACAGCACTCACACTCATTCACTCACACTGAATGGAGACGGTTAGCACGGGGCATCAATCATTTGTCCATAAGAGAGGGTCATTTACTAATTAAAATCTTTAAAAAAGAGAACGAAATTGACTAAGCTCTAAATTCTTAATCACAAATTTTGACCAGCGACTGACAATACAATCCATGGCGAGATATCAATCAGGCCCATGCAAATAGTTTTTATGAACCGGCCTATTTTGTCTGATCACCAAGGTCATTTATTTTGCCTTTAATTCCCCTCTTAGCACAATGTATTCAATCATTCAGATTATATTGTGTGGCGGATGTATCTCTTTCTGCCGTGATGACAAAGCACATCAGATAGAAAAAGAAAAAAAAAAAGTTCAGATCTGAGTGGATCTCAATAAATTACATGCATGCTTAATTTTCCTTGCTTGTCAATGTTGATGCCTGTCAATTTCAAAGGGTCCATGTGCTTTTTTCTAATGAAAGAGGCGGAGGGCACAACACTCTTTCATTTGGCTGAAAAATGCTCTGTTCAGCCAGATTTAAGATGAAATGATGCCTTTGGTTATGGACTGTGATTAATGTCAAGGACATCAGAGTTCATCTAAATATAGATGATCTGCATCTGCCTTCAGCAATGCTGAGTCTGCACCATGCAGAGATCACACACAGATAAATATCATCCCAGTGCCAATAATAACATAGAAGAAGTAACAGAAACTTCAAGTATCTGTCCTCAGAGGAGCTTCATGTATTTCCCTTCTGTGGGGAATGCACTGGGTGAATGCATATAGACAGAGGTGGAAAATCAGCTCATTTACTAAATGAAGAGTAACACTGCATTACAAAAATACTCCATTACAAGTAAAAGTCCTGCATTTTCACTTTAAAGTACAGAACAATTAGCAACAAATGTTCCTTAAGTATCAAAAGTAAAAGTGCTCTTTATGCAGGAAGACCCCTGTCACTGTTATGTTATTATATTATTGGATCATTATTATTGATGATCCAATAAACAGTACTTTAATGTTGTATTTTGTAATGTTGCAGTTGGCTAGCTGGAGCCTATTTTCACAGCTTTACACAGAGTAGACTAGTTCAATCTATAATAATGCTTCATATTTTATAAACTGGTCAAATGCTTTATGTGGAAAACTCTTGATCTGAAAAGAACTATATAGTAGAAGTACAAAAAGTAGCAGAAAATGCAAGTACTAACGTACAAGTACCTAAAATTTGACTTAAGTACAGCATTTGAGTAAAGGCACTTTTAGTTACTTTTCATCACTGCATATGGATGTAAGAAAAAAACTAATAATGTACCAAATCTTGAACTACGTCAATATTTAAAAAGTACTAAGTAAGAAATGACATTTCCACCTGTCCTTGTCAGCTGAATTCTGACAAAATAATGACATAAACATGCCATTAAATGTCTAGGGCATGTTGTGAAAGCTTAAAAAGGCAAGCATTAGATTAAAGTGTTTGTTCCCAGCAGTGATATTTTTCATGATCTATCTAAACAAACATCCCATATTGCCAGTATATCATCCTGTAACTGCCTTTCCCCCTGCAGAAAACACAGAGAGAACTCAGATCCACTGCTGCTTTCATCCAGATTGAGACAAGTTTCTCTTTGATGGGAGAATGTAAATGTGTCATTTATACCTGTCTTGTCTTTTATCATGATAAAGCAGTTCATACTCCGGGAAAAGGGAAAAGAGAAATGCAAGCAGTAGCTTCATTCATCGCCTGTCCTGTTTCATTCACACGCTTGTGATTCTCTATCATGCTCCTCTCAGCAGCCGTCAAGAGGCCAGCTAGCATTGAAACAAATCTCTCATATTCTGCTTTTTGATTTCATTCTTTCTCCCTGTCGTCTCTCCTATTAGCTTATTCATTCTTCACATGTGACTGCCAGCCTGTTAAGGTCATATTAAACCAAAGCAATCCACTTTAAATGGTTATCTACGACGCGCATTAAAAAGCTCTTTGCTGCCCTTTAAATATTGTGATTGGCTTATAGGGGGGTCGCTGTTTCGGAGCGCTGATCGCTCTCCCAGGAGCCCGCTTCAGAATATAAATTGAGTAATATTATAAAGGCGGGCACTCCAGAAGGACTGGGTAATGAATAGGATTCATGATCTGAGGAGGAACAGGAGGTCATGCAATGAAGTGAAATACTCTAATAACTCCAATCCAAACCCACTCAGATGATGATACATTAACTGAGAGACCCTTGTATTCCTGTTTTTTTCTCTCTTGTGTCAGACTTTATGAGCATTACATCTATTCCAAAGCACTTGCTGTGAAAGAAAAAGAAAGCTGATCCGGGTGGTAATGGTTATTTAAAGTTCTCATTTTGACTTTAATGCCAAGGCCACCTACAACGGTGGTAGAGGGTCAGATCAAATCTCTGCAAATCTTGTAATCTTCTGGAAAGAAATGAATCAAAAAAAGCAGATTTGTATTGTATTACTCATGCAATTTCATGATCTTCCTTCCGCAAACGTCTCAAGAAATGTACCAGGCAGATCAGACAACAGATTACTCCCACTGAAGGCCTAAATACAAGATATTAAGATTTTAGATGTAATCCCCCGCGATTATGATTTTTTTTTTTTTTTTTCTGCAAGGAATTACATTCATCATCTTACATAGTAAGCTGTGTTTATTTGAGGTGGCCCATGGATACTTTTGCATGTTATCCCTTCAGATCAAGACAAATCTGGTAGACGGTATCATTGGCCTTATGCCTTTCTGTATCTGACCTATCTCACTAGTACCTGAGGATGACTGATTACATGTTATTTAACTGTGCCCAACTGGGATTAACAATAAAGCTCTGCTTTTTTACTTTTTTTTTTTTTTTTTTTTTTTTTACTTATCAAAAGAAACAATTTCAGCACTCAGTGGGCTTATGAGTGGCTCGAAATCAAATCTCTTACATATAACATAAATATCTTTGAAGGTGGAAATAGTTGTGTTGATGTGCAGGATCTTCACGTGATTTTTTAACTTGTGATATTCAGCTTTTTTTTTGTGATACAATCAAAGAGCTGCAAAGCCTCATACACTCCGGTAAACATTTACTGTTATATCATGTTTTTAATAGAGGCCGGTAGGCTTTCTCTCTGTCAGTGGATCTTGATGGAGTGTATAGGAGTGCTGGAATGAGTCGGGCTTCTTGCAATCAGGCACAGGGAAAATGGTTAATTCCACTTGTGATGACACCGGCTCGGCAAGCACAACAGTTTTCAAGTGCTGACACTGACCAGTAATGACTGAACGAATGGATAGAGAATAGAGAAGGTGTGTATGTGTGTGTGTGTGTATGTGGGGTGTGTGTGGTGGGGGCGGGGGTAGGGGATGGACAGAGAAGGGCTGAGAAAGGATAGAGGAGTCAGTAAAAGAGACACTAGTAAAGTATGAGAAAGAGAGAAAGAGGGAGTAAGAGAGACACAGCTGCTTCTGCACAATCGCTTTTCAGCATCTACAGTCCCAGGCCAAAATACCATTAATACAAGTGTCAGAGGAGTGAGTGGAATCAGGCACAGCGCGATGGCTTTGAGTGGCTTGAGAAGAAAATGCCCAGGATCCTTTGGGGACGGGCCAGTCCGAGACGGCCGTCCATTCTTTCAGCCCTTTTGTGGTGCTGCCTCCCTGTCCATCCTCCTCCTTTTATTTTGTGTGAAGATTAAATTGCACATGATCTCTAATGTCTCCGGCCCTCCGCTTGTCGTAGGTCGACGACCTCCATGCGGCTCAGATAATAGATACATCCCCTGTTTGTCTTGTGGTGAAACGCTCGTCCGCCACAGTCCAGTAACCCGCCATTGTCACACCGTCTGAGGCAATTAAGTAAAATGGTGGATAAAGCCTCAGCGCGTCCTTTCAATATTTATTACATCCTCTTTGTGAAAAGAGCTATTTAGTCGCTGTATCTAAAATGATCACTAATGCAATTACAACTGCATTTAGAATACACATTAAGGGTAATCTTCACCCCTTAGAGAGGAACCCAATGCTCCAGTGAGAGGAGATAAGACATGGAAGTTACAAAGGATGTTACATATCTATGAATAACAAAGAATACATTCCTCTATATCTACTATTTAAAGCAAAAAAAGTATGACAAAGGCTAGTTTGCCTCAGCATTTTTTTCTTATCTCTTGAGTGGTACATGATTATTTGTTATCTTTTCGTCTCCATAATGCTAAGGCTCCTTATTGTGGCACTTGTGCACTTCACTTTCTGCTCATCAGTTGTTCATCAAACAGAATGAGCAGCACTGTGACATCGTTTTTGTTGCTGATGTTTGAGTTTTCTTTTCTTTTCTTTCAGGCATGCTGGCTGTAACTCTCCTGCTCCTCTTCTCTGTATAGCAAACAAATCAGAGACACAAAACATAGCCTTGATGTACGTTGCGGGTCAACTGTCAGGAAGTTTGGCACGTGTAATGAGAGAGTCTGGGTTTGAAATTTTCAAACTTAAAAGTGGAGCTGAAAATAGGAGTGGTGAGTCAAACAGGAAAGGGTTATTGTCAACAGTCTTACCAATAATAAGTGTTTGGCTGCATAGATGTTGATAACCAGATAGCATTTGGGCTGAAAAGTAAAAAACAAAACATGATAAACAGTGATAAACTTCCTTCTTTCCTTTACTTTTAGTTTGCAATTGTGATCCAGTTTGCTAAACTGCTACTCATGAACTCACAACACTGTAAAATGCTCCCTTTTAAAAACATTTTTATTCATTACATTTAGAATCTATAGCAGGTACAAAGTTCAAGCCCAACTGACTCTTCATTAGGTACTTTCTGTTTGCTACTTACACACCTTGATGTGGAAACCTCCAGTGCACGTACACTGAGAATGGACTTCCCAGAGAAGTAGGAGATTTAAATGAACAATATTTGCATATTTATATATTCTTGATTTTTTGAGAGGGAAGGAGTAAGTGTAATTCTAAGAATTTCTAACAATGTAATTGAACTTATTTGTGGAAAGATCATACCAATACTTTGGTTTATGACCAAATAAATGTGGAATGAATAACATTATCATCAGCCTTAGCTGTACTTTACATTATTTGCTAAAGAACAAATGTTAGCATGCTAACATGCTAACCTAAGATGATGAACATAATACCTGCTAAACATCACCATGTTAGCATTATCATTTTGAGCATGTTTGCATGCTGATTTTAGCATGTCGTTCAAAGCATTATTATGCCTAAGTACAGTCTCACAAAGCCGCTAGCATGTCTGTATCGATATTTACTACAACTACTGTAAAAGCTTTCATGAACTGGACATATTGTGGACTGTGCCAAGTGTAGCAAAAGAGACATCTATCTACAGGAGACGGTGACTTTGAGCCAGCTGATGTTTCTGCAGACTACAGGTTGGCGTTTCACAGAGGCAAGGTTACATTGCAGTGCATATTCCATCATCCAGTACTGAAACATTGACCCTGCATGTCTGTAGCTTGGACTAAGTCTCTGAAACCCACTTCCTTCAGAGAGAAACAGTCTGCTGACAGCTTGGAGCCAGTCCCTGTGTCGCCCCCCACCCCCCCAACCCTCCCAACCCTCCCTCTCTCTCTGTCTCTGCTCTCTCACTCTCTCTCTCTTTCCCTCTCTCTTAATTGACTTCCCAGTTTGATAACACATGCCTGTCTGATTGGAGCCGGGCTGTCTCTGTGATGCTCAGAGGAACGTGTCTCTTCAATAGCAGATCAATTAGTCTATTAAGATAACCAGGGACATAGGTCCTCTACCCTGGCTCCTGTTTGAAAAAGGTCCAGATTTCTACTCATTGTTCTTCAAAAAGTACTCAGTTTGTCATACTTAACCTGTAAACTGTATCTGCATTAATGGTCATTGATTTCTTATTAAAATATTATAATAATAAGTAGATTTTCACGTACTTAATATGTTTAGTGATCTATAAAGGAGGCATTATCAAAATGAAATTAAGTAGGTTTAGGGATTTTTTTTTTACATTTTTAAGTGGTATATATGTCCCTAATCGTGCATTAATGCTGAGATACAGACAGATGGCATGTCTCTTATTATTTTGTATGTGAGTGATTCATCTTGAGCCATGGCAGGTGGCTCGAATATTCATTTCATTTTGATAATTCCACAGATTACTCCAAGCAATCTTAAATCTGTGCCTGGCAAGATTTATATGTAAAAATACCCATGTCTTATCAGCCTAAATCACAAAGTGGGGTTGGGAACTGAGAAGAGTGTGCCATCATTAGTAAAGGAGACCCTGTAGATTCATTTTGTTTGCCCAAATTTATTTTTTAAGTCACTGCTGTTTGATACCTGTAGAACACAAAGTTGCCTTTTGTGTGTTTAGAGTCATAGCAGAGCCAACAAACTGTTGATACAAGTGCAGGGCTGCAGGGTGAAGCACGTCGCATGGAAGAAAAGTGAGTTTTCCTCTTCTCCGTGTTCCCCGAATGCAGGTCCATGCAATAACCAGGCCAAGTAACAGGTCAACTGACACCACATCATTACATCAGCTCCACAGATCTGGTTTCCCACCTCGGCCCGTTAAGGTATATCCAGCAATTGTGTCCTTTCATAAGCAACTTTTATAGAGGCTCACGGAAAGCCTCCAAGCCCAGAGGTCAGGGGCCAATGTGCTGATGGATTATGGGGTTTCGCTGTGCCTGGTGCTGCTGACAGGCTTTATTGGTTGGGAGGATGAGCTTGTAACCCTTTATATAATTATTGTATTAAGGCCAGTGTGCCCCTGTCTTGCTGGCACTTGTCCCCGGATCAATGTGGAGATAATTTCAGAAATGAATAGTTAGTATCGATCAGCCCCCTTAGTGATGGCTTATCAGCCTCTCGGACAGGTCGGTGTAGATTATTGTGCCATTGTCATTTATGGCCTCTGTCATAGAATTTGTATTTTTTTTTTTTTTTTGAAGTGGGCTGGGTTCAAACAAAGACAACTCAATTTGCAATGGATTTTATTCCATCTGTTTTTTTTTTCTCCACCTCTTCTGCACTCTGTGGTACACAATAAGCAATAAATCACAATCGTTTGTGTTTTTATCTCTTTCTGTCCTCTGTAGTTCGGCTGACACCCCAGCATTGGGATGGTCTCAGAGGACTGGGGGAGGAAGGAGGAAGAGAAGGGCGATGGCAAGCATCAGCACTTGAACTCTGGCTGAGGGATTGAGTGAGCTTTGGTTCAGACAAACCAATGACCTTCAGGCCTGGTGTTTGTGGAGGATGGAACTTTGTGTTTTTGTTATTTAGTGGTCTTTGTGTGGACCTAATAAACAGCCAGCAGTAGGGACGTTGTCTCTGTGTGACTTGAACAACACGTTATGAGACCCTTTTTTCATTTCACTGTGTATTTTTCTTTGATACAGCACATAGTAGACTAAAAGATGTGGCTGAAATGGTGACCAGAGCATGCAAACTAGCCTAGCATTTAAAGTCATGGCTCTGAGGTAGGTATGTTTGTGTGTTTATCCATCCAGTAGCCTCTTTGTTTGAGCAAGGCGAGCCCCCCGGTGTCATGTTTGTACTTTCTCCTCTTGCCTTCTAAACTGTGAATGACAAGATGTATCCATCAGAGGGCTGGAGCTCAATTTCAATAGCAGCTCAGGGGGAATCATTCAGAGAAATGTAATTTACTCACTATTGGTCAGTTTGACCCCCGACCTCAATCACTTGACACAGTTGCCATAGAAACCATTGAAAAGGAACAAGAAGAGAGTCAGATAGCATCATTTCAGCTGCTCATCCAGTACACACAGCGCTTCATCCACTTTTTCAAAAAAGCCTGGGTGGCAGAAAAAGGTAAAGAAAATGTGTAAGCAGCGGAAAGATAAACAAATACACCAGAGCAAACTGGATTTACACCACATCCAAAATGTGGGGGTTCGTTAGACTGAGTGGTCTCGATCATTACATAATTATATCAACACTGCTATTTGTCATAACTGTCAGACACAGTCATTTTTTCACGCTACTGACAGATTAATTACACCCAATTATTTCAGAAGTGTTCTCATACTAATTAGTCATACAGTTACACAGCGCTAATAGCTCAGGGATCAAAGAAAACAAATGACTATCATACATCATTTCAATTAACCATCATGATGGATTAATTAACACTCTGTCATTTTAATGCCCTGGGTGGTCGGATATGATGAGGGATGATCAGAGGAGGATTTTCAGTTCAGTAATGGGGGTGAAACCAAGAGCATCAATGTGTATTGTAAACAGTTGCTGTTCAAAATATGACACACATAAAATTGTCTTCAAAGGTAAAGATGTAAAAAACATATTTTTTTCAAATATTATTTCAACGATTACTATTTATTTATTATTCATTAAATGTTTTCCAAATTGAGAGCAAGATGAAAATAGAAAGGCTACCCTTGATTGCTGAATTTTACACAATTTCAGAGAATTTTTTACACCCCAATAACCTTTTACAATGTGGATTCTCCCTTCTCTTACAAGACTGAAAAGTATTAGAAGTAGGACAGTCAAGTTGTATAAGAAACCGTTTGTGCCCATAACTCCTAAAGTCCCTATATGCTGTTATTATATTTGTCCATAAGACAATGTAATGATATGAATACACTGGTATACATAGTAGATGCTGATAGCATCCCTATGGAAGGTTTGTTTATTATATGCATGAGGGTTTCCATTTTTGAGTATGGTAATTTTTTTGTCTTTTTACCTTATGTTTTAACTTATGTCTTGTGGAGTTACTGTAAGTGATATCCTAAAGTTGTTGTTCTATTTTTGTTTATGTGAGTTCACCAAAGAAAATTCCTCTCAACTATGTTGACATGGCAAAAAAGTATTGAATCTTGATTGAATCTAAATCTTGAAATCTTAAAAATAAAACATTTAGTTCAAAAGGTTTTGCTAAATAATTACCATACACAATTGTCCATGAAAATGTTAAAGTCAACCTCCACTCAAACTGATGTATGTGAAGTTTGACACTAGAAGGCTGTTCTCACATTCATCTGCTGAAAATGGAAAGTTTCTCTGTATTCACCTCTAATCTCAGTTTAAGGTGTGTACTTATGAGTATGATTTTGTGACATCACAACTAGTTTGAAAGCCAATTGTGGTTTGGTATGCAACTGACTCAAGCATGATGTGAAAACTTAAAGCCTTCAGTGGTCATAGAGACATCTTGTGTCCAACAACAACTTTGGAAATGAAAAATTCCTGCATATTCATGATTTCAGATTGTTGATGTCATTTTAAAGGGGACATATTCATCTTTTATGTGGTTTTCTGTTATTCATATACTGTTATGATCACCGGTGGAAGAAGTACTCAGGTCATTTACTTAAGTAAAAGTAACCAATACAGCAATGTAAAAATACTCCATTACAAGTAAAAGTCCTGCATGAAAAATCCTACTAAAGTAAAAGTACATAAGTATTATCAGCAAAATGTAGTTTAAGTTTTGCAGTAAAAGTAATGGTTTGGTCCCTCTGACTGATATATTATTTTGTATGACATCACTAGATTATTAATACTGAAGCATCAGTGTGTAAGCAGCATGCTACTGTTGTAGCTGCTGGAGGTGGAGCTAATTTGAACTACTTTATATACAGTTAGCTAGTTTAGTCCAGTGGTTCCCAACCTAGGGTTCGGGCCCCAAATCTGAGGGGTCGTGAGATGATCTATAAATGGCCGTCTGTTCTGTAGCCTTGACTGCTAAGGTCATTGCTAGGATTATTCCATGTGTTGTTTCTGTTGTCCACTCTCATATTTCTGATCAAAAATATAGGGGAAGGCTGGGACCAAAGTATAACTTTTTTGTATTTCCCTCTTTGCACAGAGATGCATTTATTTAGAGTAACCATATTTTATTGTGAACAACATACACATGTCCTCTACTAATACCAACCATTTTTTAAAATTTTAGATAAATGAGTCAGATGCAATCAGGCCAGAAACTGACATTGCGCATTGTTATTTTCACCCCTCTCTGTCGGGATGAAAGAAACATAGGCATAGGACAAAATGCTTCAGTCAGTCCTCCAAGAAAATGACCATGTTAGTCTCAAATCAATTGATCATATTAAATGTTGCAGTTGTATGAAATAGGTCCAATGCGTCAAACTCACCTAAGTGCATAATCACCACTTATTCTTATGAATAACATTGGGTTAGAATTGGACCATGAGGTCTTCAACTCCCACCTCTGGAGGAATTTCTCCTGCATCCAGGGGGAGGATGGGGACATGGAATGAGAGTTGTGGCCAGAAGGTCATCTGTACCAGCCGGGGTGACAACCTGAGAACTGGCTGGTGGACAACAGCAGTGAAAGAGGCCATCAAGCTGAAGACGGAGGCCTTTCCAATCTGGCTGGCCCAGGGGTCTCCAGAAGCAGCAGATGGGTATCAAAGGGCCAAAAGGGCAGTAGCTCAGGTGGTTGCTGAAGCAAAAACCCAGGTGTGGGAGGAGTTCGGGGAGGCCATGGAGAGGGACTTTCAGTTGGCTTTAAAGAAGTTCTGACACTGTCAGGCAACTCAGGAAGAGGAGGAAGGGTTTAGCCAAGGCTGTTTTCAGCAGGGGTGGAGAACTGATGACCTTGACTGGGGACATTGTCGGGTGTTGGAAGGAACACTCTGAGGATCTCCTAAACCCGACTGACATGCCCTCTGTGGAGGAGGCAGAGTTGGGTGACCCGGGGGAAGCCTCACTCATTCCCTCAGAGGTCTCTGAGGTAGTCAAAAAGCTCCTCAGTGGCAAGGCACCGGGTGTGGATGAGATTCGCACTGAGATGCTGAAGGCTCTGGACATTGTTGGGCTGTCATGGCAGGCATTCCCCTTCAGTGTCGCATGGAGATCGGGGACAGTGCCTGTGGACTGGCAGACTGGGGTGGTGTTGCCCATTTTCGAAAAAGGGTACTGGAGGGTGTGCTCCAACTATCGGGGGATCACACTACTCAGCCTCCTGGGGACAGCTTATGTCAGGGGGCTGGAAAGGAGGTTCTGGCTGATTGTTGAACAGCTGGAGCCTCAGATTTAGGAGGAACAATGTGGACTCTGTCCTGGCCGTGGAACAGTGGAGAGCAAGAGTACTTCACCCTTGCAGGGATACTTGAGGGGTCATGAGAGTTCGCACATCCAGTCTACATGTGCTTTGTGGACTTGGAGAAGGCTTATGACTGTGTCCCGTGGGGCACATTGTGGGCAGTGCTCTGGGAGTATGGGGTACTAGGACCATTGCTGTGAACCATTTGGTCCTTACATCACCACAGTGAGAGTTATGTCTGCATTCTTGGCAATAAGTCAGACTTGCTCTCAGTGGGTGTTGGGCTCCACCAGGGTTGTCCCTTGTAACCAATTCTGTTTGTGATTTTCATGGACAGAATCTCAAGGTGCAGTGGGGGGAGGAGAGTGTCTGGTTTGGAGGCTTAAGGGTTGCTTTTCTGCTTTTTGAAGATGATGTGGTTCTGTTGCCTGCAAGACACTGTGACCTCCAGCAGACACTGGGATGGTTTGCAACTGAATGTGAAGCAGTTCAGATGGACTGCTTGCTCTGGGTTAGGAGTGAGTTGCTGCCCCAAGTGAGGGACTTCAAGTATCTTGGGGTCTTGTTCATGAATGAGGGTAAGATGGAGTATGAGGTTGACAGGCGGATCGGTGCAGCATCAGCAGTAATGTGGGTGTTGTACTGGACCATTGTGGTGAAGAAAGAGCTGAGCCAGAAGGCAGAGCTCTCAATTTACCAGTTGGCTTAGGTCCCAACCCTCACCTATGGTCATAGGCTTTGGGTAATGATTGAAAGAATGAGATCATGGACACAAGCGGCCGAAAAGAGTTTCCTCTGGAGGGTGTCTGGGCTCAGCCTGAGAGATAGGGTATGGACCTTGGATATCTGGAGCCATTGCTCCTTTGAATCGAAAGGAGCCACCTGAAGTGGTTTGGCCTCCTGGACACCTCCCTCTGGAGGCGTTCCAGGCACAGCCAACTGATAGGAGACCCCAGGGTAGACCAGAATACGCTGGTAGGACTACATATCTCTTCTGGCCTGGGAACACCTTGGGATCCCCCAAGAAGAGCTGGAGGGCATTGTGGGGGTGAAGGATGTCTAGGCTCCATTACTCAGTCTGATGCCACTGCAACCTGGTCCTAGATAAGGGACAGAAAGTGGATGGATGGATGGAATTTAAGATGTTTAAACCATCACAAATGCTTACTAATCATGTGCACTCCATCTCCAAATCATGCATGTTCCTCTTTTTCATTAACAGCAAGGACAGTTGAAACAAAGATAATCATTTAAATAAATGGACCAGTAAGGCTTCACTCAAGGCAAGTTATTTGAGAGAACTTTTTATTTTTTACCATTAACCTTTTAATGTCAGTTGTATAGACACAAAGGTAATCAATTAAGTAAAACTGATCAAGGGTATTTTCATTCAGTCACTTGTTTAGAACATTGTGCTACATAACAAAATAATACAAAGTAGCCTTGAACAATGGATGGTACACAAACATTTATTCATTTTTGTGTGTTTGTGTGTTTTTGTTGTTTGTTTTCAGGTCACATCTGGACTGGTGAGACCTCTGTTGATCTTCCTCACCTCGTGGACATTTCCTACAAACACAAAGAGCAAAAAAATACATCTTAAATAATAGTGGAACAAAAGTAGCACCATGTTACTTTTGTCCCTCCCCTGTCTCAGGCAACTTTACCCTGGCTAACACCAAAGATAGGCTCACATGAAAAATTAAACCTTCACTGATACTTAGCCTATGGATAGGTCTAACAGATGATATACATTTACAATCTTAAACAAATAAACATTACCTTAAAAACAGAAAACACTTCTGTTTTGTATTTTTACTGACTTACCGAGTGTTTTTTTTTTTACTATAACTCTGGCAGAACTGATTGGATCGGGCTGGTTTTCAGATATGGACTCAGTGGTGGGATGTACCTCATGTGGACTTCAAAGTATGTCCCTAACTTCCATGTTACAAGAGATAAGGTCCGTGTTGAACTTTCATTCTGGCCCTCCGGATGTATTTGAAAGTTGACATTTTGAGTAAATAACGGGAAAAAATTGTGCAATCCTTAAGTTTATTTTATGGTTTTGCAACATAGCCTTCGGAGCTGATGGAAGTCTTCTGAGTTGCAATTTCCAAGAGCTGGCTAATTACAACAGAGTGTGCTCATCAGGAGGGGGGTCTTAAAGAGACAGGAGCTAAAACGGCCTGTTTCAGACAGAGCCTGAACTGAGGGGATGCATAAAGAGCCAGAGCCATAAAATAAATAAGGAGTTTTTTGAACTCTAAATCAAGCAGATATTATAGTAGAGCTCTAGAATATAAATATAGAACTGGAAATGTGCACAATATGTCCCCTTTAGGAGTTTTAACAAGGCAATTGAACTTTTATTTAGTGGAAAATCCATACTGACACTAATTATTATTCAGAGCAGATTTTAAATCTTCTTTAAATCTTCTAATTTTTTTTTTTTTTTTTTTCAATTTTCAAGTTAATATAAACATTTTTATATCCTCCCTTCTTTATTTGGTTTGTGTTTTTCGAGATTTTGTTGGACTAACAAGACAGTTTTAAGTGATTTCTGAATAATTTTGTGTTGACTGATGGGCCTGACATGTCCAACACTACAAAAAAGTTCTAGTATACTGTAGTTATATAAAAACACTGGCATTTAACAACTCATATATCTGCCCCTATGTCTGATAGACCAATATTCTCATTAGAGCCATTTTAACCAAAACAGCAGAAGCAGAATTAGTTTGTCTCTGACAGTTTAGGTCAGCGCTGACCAGCTCTTTGAGTGAGGCCCTCCATCAGTCTCTGCAGCTGAACATTCATCATCTGAAGACAGGACACAGGCCTTTTACTTGGCTTGTCAATGAGCCTGCCAACCGGATTTTTCTGAGCTCAGGCCTTTTACTGACACCACATCAAAAAAGCAAATTGCCAGATGCTGCACAATTTTGATAGACATGTGTGTACTGCTTCCAAACTTAACGGTCCCTACAGAGAATTGAATTTAGGATCCATAGCTTTAAATCTTCCCTGTTGCAGTGGAACCCCAGAGAGGCAACATCTCTCCTTTCACCTCCTCTCATGCCTTGTTGACCCACAGCGATTAGACAATATATCTACATTGTTGACCTTACTAATGAAAGTTTGACATTGATTTCTAAATAGGCCATCGTTGTTTTTTACTGTAGAGCCTGACATGGCAGCTCTCATCCAGTGTTTGGAGCTGCAGGCAACAGTTTTCCACTGCCTAATCCAACTCAATATGGCAGACACACTCACTCTTCATTTAAACAAACAAAAGCAGCACATAATGATCAGCCCTGCCATTATGGCCAATTGATTTGATGTGGTCCAGGGCGCTGTGGATTTATTTTCTTTTATGCCCATATAGATGTGTGTCACAGCCTCAATATGCATCACAAGCATGTGCGTGTGTGTGTATGTGTGTCTATCCAAACAAATGGAGATGGTTTGGGCCAGAGAGCCTGGAGCACTGCTCGTCCTTTAATTGCCATTTACATACTGGCAGAATCATTAATTTCTAATTCCCCTATTATTTGTCACCCCCTCCAATCCTCCACCCGCCCCTCTGTCTGAAGCTTGTGTCAATGTCAGGGCCTGTCAGTGTCATCTGACTATAGGAAGTCCCATAGACAGTTCTCTATTTCCCTCAGATAGCTCATGTTTACCTTGTTGTCTTTTTTTCCCATTAAGATTCCCTGCAAAGCCATTGTTCATTCTATTATATCACGCATTATCATAAAGGCTGGCCACCAATTAGTGACCTATCTAGGAGACTCTGTGTACAAAGTTCTAAAATCCCTCCAGGATCAAAGGATCAAGCATACTGACATTATTTAAACTGACTAGATTGTTTCTTGTACAACATAAATCTGGTTTTAAACAACTTGTCATAGAGGCAGAACAAAAGAGGGCAAAAATACACTGGTATGGAACTTTGTTGTTGCAAGGCATCCAAGCCCATAGTAGTAGGATGCCTCTTCTTCTGCTTTTATGACTGATCTTGAATGTCCTACCTTATTTCAAAATGTGCCATGCAGTGCCAGACTTTTGTGCTCCATTTCATTTAATAACTATCAGCAATTCAATTTTGGGCATGACATATACAATACATACAATGACTAAATGAGCATACAGTACAGTAACTTCCATCCAATCAAATTAATATTCACCTCTTTATGAACCATAACCACAATGTTCCCCAAACGTTAATCAAGTGTTTTAGTTGCCTAACTCTGAACATACCTTAAATTACTGCTAAAATAATAAAATACTTACTACTCCATTTAAGTTTTTGTAATATAACATCTTATGCAAATCTACTGCAACAACACTGGGTCAGCAAACGGCTGTACTGTATGTGCAGTACTCAGCTGAGCTCCCAAGGTGCTTGGACAACATTGTCTTTTGTGACTAAATACTATTTTATGAATATAAATATCACTTCTCTCGTTTCAGTTGTCCTGTCAGTCAATGTCAAGTAGAATCAACTAAGTGAGTAGAAAAATGAACAACATTGTTCTGATGGTAAAAGGTATTACCTGCTGGTTAGTGGCATATGTCATATCATGAGATAGGGAAAGGTACAGTACAGTATATTCCTGTACCTTACAAAAAATAAATGGAGAGCAGTAAAGGGGCATTCACTATAATAAAGCCACAGAACACTAGAGCATGAAGATACCAAGTAAAAGAATGTAACATCTGAGCTTAAATTTAATGTTCAGTGGTTATAATTGCTCTCTGGCTGTCAGGAGACACTTTGAAAATGCATAAACATCAAAATGCTTTTTTGTTTATGATGGAGTTGGGACCATTGAAATAAATTCCATCACTTAACTTTCAGTCAAAGAGGATTATTGAGCTTTATGATGCAGCCAGTGAAATATCAATAGTACTGGATGGGGCTGTAGGGGTTTTCGCACACTGCTCTTTTGTTTGGTTGTAAATGAGCTGCATCAAATTCAATGACCACAGAAGCCATTAACAATGGACACGTTGGATGAGATCCATGATGCAAACATACACACTTTGAGTACAAAAGCAGAGGATGCAACACTGGTTGAGGTATTGAAATGGAGAAAAATGTATAGTAATTCTTGTATCATTGGCAATAATCAAATGCAATTTAACAAAATAATGACTTTTGCATCTATGAAAGGCATTTTAACCAAACCTAAAGCATGAGTTTCAGGCTGAATCTCTGCAGGGATTGTGACCTTCTTTTATAGATTTTATTAAGCCAGGTAAGTGCTTTGCATGTAGACATTCTCTATTGGACCTGTCGCTGGCATCAGAAGCCCAGTAGTTGCAATTACTCGCTGATCATCGCCACAAGCCAGATAATAATTAGAGGTTGACAAAATTCAGGGCCAGGTTGGAGAGCTATTGATTTCCCCATGTTCCCTCTTTGGAAGGATCAAGAAAATAAGACATGAAATTTACTGTCTTCATAAAAGTTTTAGTAAATCAGGCCATTTGGAAGGGCTATCGACAGTTTTTCCATTACCATACATAGTGTTCTCTAAAGCGTTTTTGATTATTAGCAATAAGAGAGCAGCTTTCTCCTTTGTGTCTTTCATGCACCAATAAATAATGGCTCCTTTGGAATTTTTGGAGGTAATTTTAATCACCCAGTCGCACATATAACCTTAGCGAGGTTATAACAGGATTACCTTCCAATTTAACATTGACAAAGAATGCCTTAAGCTTTCAGCTGAGAAATGCACTTATGAAAGTGTGCAGAGAGGTGTGGACAGAAAAGAAATGCAAAGACACATTGCTAAAGGCTACAAAAAAGAGACAGAAAACAGACACAACATTTCCCTCTCCCAAAATATCACCTGATCTCTGTTTCTGCCTGTTAAGTATCAAACATGGCTGCAAAAGTTCTCCAAAGAAATTATCTGTGAGTACAGCAGATGGCGGAATGAATGAGAGAATTAGAATTGACAGACATGAAGAACAGGCTGACACAAAACGCTGGCTTTCTATATGCACACAGACAAAGTCAAAAGCAGTTGGATTTGAGCTGCTGTGTGAGAGAGAGCTCTACAAGCTGAAGCCCATGGGGTCATTTCCCTTCTTCGATGGACAGACTATTAACTTTTTGATTGGCAGCAAGGCTGACGCTGCCTGTTCATCATTGAGCCCTGTCGATTCCTCAGCATCTGAAAACAGCACATAAATTCAAAGGCCCGAGTATGAACAGTGCATCTCAGCATCCTCTGAAAGGGCTGCATCACATGGCCATAAAGAAAAACAGCAGCATTTCACTGACGCTGATTTCCTCGCTGGCAAAAAGTCACAGAAATAAATTACTTGGAACACTGCAGTAGAGAAGACGCGAAAAGAGTGCTGACAGCCTTTCTCAAAGTAGTTTTGGTGTATGTTTTGCTTTATTTCTCGCCCTTTCTGCCATTGACAGGAGTGAAACAAAATCTCACCACGCCGGACGGGATGATTTCAGCACTTTCTTTAGAAAAATGGCGACACCTGGCCTACAGTTGGAATATTTAAGTGATAGAACTTCCCAAACCTTACTTCATCCCTCACTTTAATTACTTGTTAGTCTTTTTATAGGGGAAGAAAATATGGCTGTCAGGGTTTATGGTGGGGCAGAAAAAAGGGCTGACCTGTTTTATCTGCCCTTGCACACGCATCAGTGTAATGATGACAAAACGGGATGTTAACTAATGATTAGTAGAAATGGTTGCAGTTAATTAGTTGGTCCTTCGTTTATCGTTCCATTTGCACATTTTGGGGAGCAATCGTTATTAATTAGGGCCATCATGCCGAAAGGGGTGAGGTGGAACCCTACAGCCAAGTTAATCAGGCTGCAATGAAAGCTCCATTATCCTGCTCCGTCCTGTTGGCCTGTGATCTATTAGCATTATCTAAAAGCTGCAACGGGATCAACGACAAGGCTGGAAAAAAAAATCAAAGGGACATAAACAGGGTGGCTTTGATTGGCCCAGTTCTTGGGTCACTGGTTATATGGGAGAATCTCACATGATATTGTGTGGCTTTTTGTGTCATTGCATAAATCCAGGCTGTTGGTATTGAGTGCATTGGAAGCGGTGTGTAGTATGTGTGACTGTGGATTTTTCTCCGTGAGCAGTGGATCTGTTTTGATACAGCTGGGTTTGAATGGCTGAGGTTACTGTTCGTAGGTGAAGTTGAGGGTAAAACAGCCGCTTTGCTTGAGGAAGTTCTTAAAAGTGTGAAATCTATTGGAAGCAGAATGGCAGAAGAACGCGCTAAGAGTTGTGAGAAAGAACAATATATATAAAAAATAATAATCTAGCATTGAGTCTTAAGGACAAGGCTGGCAATGTTTTATATTTCTCTCATTCTCAACCCATTCCATTAAAAGACCAAAACCAACAATCAGTCAGTCACACTGACAAGCCTGATATTGTTTATTTGTCTGTGCCATAGAACTTGATTGTTGTCCAAAAACTATTAAAATCACATTAATGAGCCACACTGTTGCACTTGGTGACATGTTCCTTTACAAACAACACAGGCACTGCCGTTTATTTTGAGTCAGTCCTACGTATACCATCCTGCTGCCAGGAATACTCACAAGCATGCATATCGTTTGTTTATCCGCACACTAAAATAGTCCCGAACAATTGCGCTGTTTACTCCTCTCTGAGTAAAAAAGAAGAAAGATAAGTAAAAAGAAGAGAAGATCTCTTTTTTTTTTTTTTTTTTTTTTTTAATGAAACTACTTATTTATGACCTGTTTTTAAAAATGTACATCTTCAGTAAGAACCAATGGGTTTGGGGCTGAGTACCAAATACAGGGTAGAGAGGTGATTAAGTACTGAGTGACAGACTAACATGTTGCAAGTTTTGTTTTTTTCATAGATTTGTTGTCAATAAGAAAAACATAAATAAATATAATTTTCTTGAAAAAAGGGTAAAATTTAGTTATTCTCAATGTGAGTAAGATAGCAAGAATAGTCAAGACACTTAATTGCTCTTTTTACATAACTGTTGGTTCTAAAAAAACAGAAACAAAAGAAACTAAATTAGAAGCATATTGGAAAAAAAGTTAATCCTATCAGCTTTTAGAAAATATTCAGTCAAAGGACTTCATTCTTGCACTCTGCAAATAATCTTTTGGAGTACATTTGCACAGAGGACAACAAGCATATCATGCCATTATAGTTGTCATCTTTATGAGATTTTCCACTACAATTGCTGTATAATCTCTGCACTACTGCATCAAATGAAATTACAGGAACTAATCACATTAAATAACATGTAAACTATCAATCATTACTGGGCTTCTAAACATGCTGGTTTGCAGGAATATGAGTAAATGTAAATGTACTGAAATTCCTGCAACACTATGAAGTGATTATGCTTAAGTCTTGTACCACGAATACCATGAAATACTGGGCGCATTCATCACAAATAACCAGGGACTGGGAACCAAAGTGTAAAGGAGGAAATCAATGCATTTTCAGGGCTTATTTAATGCAAATGAGCTCTGAAGGAAACTGATATGGTTAAGGCAAGGTTACAGAGAGAAAGAGAGAAAGGCCAGTGTCCTGAGAAATCAATAGAATAAACTTGAGAAATGATTTAGATAGAGCAGATATGAACATTGAAATAAACAAATAACCTTAAAGGAAATCAATCATATAATTTAAAGAGTAAACGGCTTGAACTGGGGTGATCTCCCTCATGGTTTAGACAAATGGAGGATTTTTAATTTCATCATTGATATTATGCCAGAGTTGGAGATTTTGCAGATGGCTGCAACCAGGAGGAGGGGAGAAAAATCAATTGAGTCTAGTTCTGTGGTCTTAAGAGATGTTAGATATTTACAGCATGGAGGTATGGAGCCTTGTATAAATTTACATTTTAAGAGATAAAAGACCTCTGTATTTTATCTTGTTATTGATAATAGAAACTGTCGACTTTTATCCTGTCCCATCTCAGGGAAGCCTAGCTGTCTGGTGAATGTGTTTGTGTATGTGACTGAGACAGGGGATGAGAGTGTGTTTGTGTCCATGAGAGGGAGAGGGAGAGAATACGAGAGACAGAGCAGTGGTCTGAGGCAATTTCAAGCCTTTATTTTCTTGATACACAAAAGGCAGGCTTTGTGTGCGGTTGTTTTTTTTTTTTATTTTTTTTTTTTTATCCTGCTTCCACGTCAAGGCAATCGAGGTGGCATAATTGCATCAGAGGTCCAGAAATATAGGGTTGCAATTTAGAAGGAGGATGAGAAGAAGAGGAAGAAGAGGAAAATGAGAAAAGAGAGAGTGTGTGTGTTTGTAGGGAGGGTAGGAAAGGCATCTCAGACAGGTTCATTTACGGCTGGAACAGGGACAGAGAGGTTAAGACATTGTGACAAGAGACAAAGTAAATGTATATGTAAATGCAAGAGGTTGTTATCACTCCTAAAACACTATGCAGCTTTTTCACGCTTTGGAGACCTAAATTATATTTAGGCCACATAAAATCCAATAGTCCAACTGTGACCCGCTGCTATGTAAATGGTTCAGGTAATTCTTTAAAACACTGCACTGGTGGCCAAACGGTGGGAGCAAATAACAACAAAGTGTTTACATAATTTGAATGATTTAGGACTACTTGCAGCGATCACTTTAATAGACTCCTGTGTGCTGGCACAGACTTCCAGGTTACAGCTTTCCCTGCTCTTTCTCACTGCATTTCTGCACAGACTTAACAAGAAGCACTTGGAAAAAGACAAAACTAAATGTCCCTTCACAGTTCTTTCTCTCAAATGTCCAACCTTGTATGATCTAGATGTTTAATTGGAGAATGTGATTATGTGATTTACTAATGGATACCTCAAGTCCTGTGACAGGGTTATGGGTTTTCCTGTTATCAACTGTGTGGCAGATTACCATAGAATATCAACATTTTGTCAAGATAAATTCGTAATAAAGCATATGCTTTAAGTTTTTTTTTTTTTCTAATTTAACTTACATTGTTCCTTTGAGGAAAATTCTTAGTGCCATTGTTTTTTTTATTGAAACAAATCACTGATCTTTCTTTTGTGAGCATGAAACAAACAGATAAAAAAGAAAACAAGAAAAAATGAAATGAAAAAAAGACAATGATAATCAAATGTAGAACTTTAAAGCTGCTATAATCAATATTTTTATAATAACAAAGGATCAAATGACTATATGTAATGTGAAAAGAGTCACTCATAGTAACAAACCCAATGAGAATTATAATAGTTCCCCTCAGCTCTATGAAGCTTTATCATGTCTTTCAGCAAACTGTTTTGGTTTTCTGACCAACAACTTAATTGTTTTGGTTCACTCTCACAGCTCTCATAGCTTTCAGTGTAAAAACTTAAAAGAACTGTGCATTACCTGCTCAGCACCAAATGGAAGACGTTTCACAGCTAAAAAGCCTGATATTAAAAGGACAGTGAATGTTGGATTCTAATTGACTCTAAATGAATGCTAATATGCAGATGTGTTCACCATATTATCTTAAAAAGTGATAATATGTTCACATCTTGTTTCCACTGCCCTCAAGTGGCTAAAAAATAAATTATTGGAGGTTTAAAAAATTGCATTGTTGCTATAAGGCCTTTATTGTATGTCTGTTCCTAGTTGTTTGCTCTTACCTGATCTTCACACTCCTTACTGGTGAGCACGAACCTAATACTTATCCTCATCCTGCATTCACTGCGTTTAAGTCACTCTGGCATCTGCAGTGCAAACTAAATGCCTAAAATGTGCAAAATGTGAAAATGTGCAACAATTGGCTTTGTTTCTTGTCTATCATGCCCAAATCAGTCAGGAGCAGAAAGGTAACAGCGGGAGTAAGAAACAGACTCATTTGGTTTGCCACCAGCATACTTTTTCCTTTTTTTACAGCCCGATTGCCTGCTGTTAAAAGAGGTGTATCCAGCCACCCCTTGTCCACTTTAAATTTTAATTACCATCTTCCGCTCACCTTTGTTATAGTCATGACACGCTCGCGTTAAGCCGTGTACAGCAGGCAGGCAGGCAGGCAGGCAGGCTGGAGAGAGGGGGGTGGGTGGAGGAGGAGAAGGGCTGCGCTTGTTCTACGGAACAGAGTGGCTGGATTCACTTCTCTAATTATGCAGGCAGACGTGCTCTGGGGTGAACTCTGGTACCAACATGCTGCCTCTGACATGGGATCAGGGCCCCAGGGCTGCTGCTAAGGCCTGCTGGAGGATGGGGAGGCTGGAGTGTGGGGGCATTACAGACAGATGAGGATGAAGAAAATCTGCACAAGAATGAATAAAGAGGAAACAAGCACCTGTGGTTACCTTTCTTTATTGACCTATAAAGGAAAAGTTTTTATTTTGTGTTAGGGTGCTTTCATTTCATATTTTAAGCTAACTAAGGCATGAGGTGCATGTTTAGAAAACCTGCATTTTATTTTAGTTTTAGAATCCAGTGCAGTTATTCTCACCTGTCCAATCAAAACAAATTAAATAAGGAAATGCATCATGATTGGGATAAATTGCTAGGAACATGCTTGCGCCTTTAGAGAGACAAGAGGTGATACAATATATTAGAGACATCCCTTCTCCCTCCAGTCACACATGAAAATGGAGAAGCGTAATCAAGCATGTGAATTAACACATCTTGCTAAGCATGTATAATTGATATGAATTGATCCTTGTCTGCACTCTACAAACCCTATTACTATGCGTGTGTGTGTCAGTGTATGTGTTTGCATACATGCAGTGAAGTTAGGTATAGAGAGAGAGAGAGAGAGAGAGAGAGAGAGAGAGAGAGAGAGAGAGAGAGAGAGAGAGAGAGAGAGGCGAGGCAGGAGTGAGCTGCCATTAGTGCTTGCCAGTTTGATGGAGACAGTAATTGATGGGTCAGCATGTTTCAGAGCAGCCGCTAAAGCTTCGTTAATTGTCATAAGAAGTTCAAATTGATTGAGCTGCTGCATTAGTACATACAGTGGAATTGATTAATGTTTTGTTCAGAAATGAATGCACGTAATGGATGGGTTGGTGTGGCACTTTATTTATTGAATTCATTAATGCAAGCCTCAGGGACAAGAGTGATGCCAGTGGCCAGGGGCGTGAGAGAGAGAGAGAGAGAGAGAAAGTCAGGTTAGAGCAGAGGTGTAGCAACTGCAGTGAAATGAACTTATACTGTATAGTACAGTATGCATTAGTGTGCACGAGGATAGAGAGGAAGGAGAGAGAAACACAATGAGATTCGCATTGACTTCATTTGATGTAACCTTTTTGGGGGGTCACCTATATGATGGCCCAAGAGAGTCTAAACTGTGGAGCCCCACAGTTCCACCCATCATCTAAAAGCATATTTGATATTGGTTTACTGTCATGGATGGATTACTAAACAGGCCTTAAGGGCACAAGCCCAGGGATATGCCTCTGTAGGATGTGATTAATATTTATTGTTGAAAAGTCTAAAAGTTCATTCAAAGTAGGGACATCCTGATCACATTTTCTTTTCCTGATCCTGATCCAAATCCTTTAATATTGAGTTTCTGTGCATATCTCATACAATCTGATTTTTTTTTTGCAACCTAGAAGAGCTGCCTCTTGTATACTCCGGTTATAGCAAGTGTGCATTAAAAACATTTGAATATATTTGACTACATTTTATCTGCTTTATGAAATAAAACCTGCATCACAGCTTTACTTTGATGGTTTCCAATAGTAATTTGTAGTTAACTATAGTATTGTGTGTAATATCTGTGCAGTTTAAGTGTGAATCTGCAGGGATCTCTGGACAGGACATAGACAGCCTCTCCTCATCTCCAGAGTGAACAAAATACTGAAGATCAAGTGCAGTTTTCAACCAACAGCAATATTTTTAACTTAACTAAATGATCCACTGCTACGTAAAAGGGGAGGCCTTACGTCTCAGATGTGTTTATGTATCTCATAATATGTCCATGTTTATTGTATCTTTATATAAATTAGTCTATTTCTTTCACAGCAAATATAGTGAGGAATAATTACCACCAGGGTCCATTTATTCTGTTTACCTTAAAAATCTTTATCTGTATGTTTCAGGCTTAATATACTATGAAGCATTTAAGTCGTAAACATTTCAGCTTGAAAGTGGATCCACTGGCGTTTCCCAGTTAGTTTTAAGGCAGGAGGTTAGGGAGGAGGGTGTCGGGGGTGAGAGGGTGTTAATGAAGGGTCACGTTAAACACAGCAGCTGAGGGAAGTTACAAGCACCACCAACTTTTTTCTAATCATGTTAAGGAGAACAAGAAAACAAGAAATTTACCCCTCAAATGGAAAAGTAGAGCCTCTTAACCAGGCCGCAATTGTATTTACAGACCTTGCATTGTACTGCTGGGCCAAAAAAAAAGACAAACAGAGAGAGAGAGAGAGGGGGAGAAAAAGAGAGAGAGGAGAGAGAATGGAAGAGGACACACACACACACACACACACTCAAAAACAATAGCGCACAAAACAGCTTACACCATTGACAAGATTACATCCTAAACCATAAAGGGATGTTGTAACAGCATAAACATAATCTTGTCGACATGGCCGTGGCAGGATAATAGCTGGAGGGAAAGTGCTGGTTTAACCTTTACAAAACTGAGACTATGAGCCGGCTGCTTTGTAATTAGTGGTTGCATTGTTGCTTTGAATTGTTTATATTCTATTTTTTTTTTTTAAAGTGTAGATTTTATATACTAGTTTATGATTTACAGAGATCACCCTGCATTCAATTCAATCAAGATACACAAGCTGAGTACATGACTTTTATGTTTATGTTTCATTGGAAAATATGTCAGTATTTTTAATACACCTGGGCACCGAGCCAATCGAGGAGCTCGTAAAGTGTCCTGGTCCTCAGCGCTACACAAACAACCATGTAAAGCACTGTACGATTACAGCGAGGATAAAAGAGAGATCGGGCAAAAGGCAGACAGTAGCTCAGTGAAAAAGAGTAACACAATTAAAACAATAAAGTCTCACAAATGAACATGTCACTGTGGAAGCTTATCAATTAGGCATCAAAGTGGAGGCCCCCTCTGAGGTGCTTCCACCTATTCTTCCTGTCGCGCAACACTGTAATAACTCCCCCTCGCCCGTCGACCGGGAACCTATTTGTATGCGTCTGTGTTTCCTCCTCGCACAGCGGCATGGTCGGACGCTCTATTAATCTTTCTATATGAACAGTTACTGGCGCTGATGAAATTGGGCCCAATGAGGCGAGCCTCCAGTGGCCGGGATAGGCCCCATTCATCTTGATTTGATTCGCGTGCTGACACCGGAGCACTCTGATGACAGAGGTTAAGTCAGTGAGTGGCCGTTGCCTTCTTGTTTGCTCTTTCAACTCCCCACCTTTAACCATCCGCCGCCCGTAGAAATGAGATGTAGGAGAAGCAGGGGGTGTCTCATGTCGATTTTATGGGGGCACAAACTGGAACATCCGATAACTCCCACACGGCTGATTTCACCCCCTGTCACCAGCCGGCACATCTCAAACAAATATATACAGCAGCAGCAGTTCTCCTTGATAGTGTGTGACTTCAACAGATCAGAGATAGATGGGGGAATAGAATCAGCTGCCTGACAAGCGGCACCTTCTCCCATCCAGCAATTTCACAGTGTCATTTTGGGATTATTTCATTACTTGCCATGATCCATGACTGAAACTCATTTTGGCCCTGAGTGCTCAGAGAAAATGTGTGACATGCAGTTGAGGAGAAGTGAGAGATGGTAGCACCAAGCAGAAAAAACTCAAAGTACTTACTATTGAGCCATTTGAATATTTAAACTCTTTTAAAGTATTCATAGGAAAACTTTGGGTTGTCACTGGATACTGTGTGCACATAGACTCTGTTTTTCTTGGACGGAAATGGTTTTGTCTTGTGGTGCGGCTGTTTATTTGTGAACTGCAATACATTTTTAAGTAATTAGTATTGTAGCTGCAGCCAGCTAGTGATACTAAATTGTCTGCTTCCATGCTTCATCAGCCACTGAGCCAGAGCTATGATGTCAGAAAGGAACAGGTCCAAAGGCCTGTGGCGGCTTGTAGCACTTCGCCCTCCAGCACCTCTCAGTTTTGCGAGGTGCCTCTCAGGTTACAGAGGGATTCCAGGCAGAGGATCCCAGGCAGGAAGTATCGCCACATTAGCCCCATTAGATTAATTAAGAATGTTTAATTTCTAAAATGGAGCATGAGACGGAGACATGACTCACAGCTTGCCATTTCCGTCCTGTCTTTAAATAAAAAAAGGGAAACCTACTTAATGGTTTGGCATGCAGAGTGGGAACATGATACCGCGCTCATTTTCAGTGCATGCTACGTATTGGCACTTTATGAACACTAGCTGCCCATGTTGAGGAGCATGAATGATGAGATGGCTGTTTGAAATAGGAGCCTCCACTGAGTGAGCACACACGCACGCACACACATTCACAGACACACACACAAAGCAGAAGATTACACGTAATCTGCAGAATCATGAGTGTTGACATACAATGTACCTACAGTATATAGCTATTCATCCTTTTATTCAAGTATAATCGCCCCATAGTGTTGTCGTGGTTGTATTCAGCTATACAAGAGCTGCACGTTAAGAGGCTTTGTTTATGCTGCTAAATTCATCCTTTACAAAACCCAGAATGTTAATTGTTCCTTGTCTATCATACTGCTTTTCATGTTTTCAATGGGAGTGATTCACACCAATGAGAGATTACCACCATTGGCTGCACTGTTACCCTGTTAAATGCTAGCACACACACACACACACACACACACAAACAAACACGCACACACACACACACACACACACACACACATCTGTCACAATATGTGTACACATCCACCACCAGTATTGTTATCTCCCAGTTGGGGTGCACTGTAAACCGCTTAGACATGGAGGGCTTTACTGCCTTTATGGCCTTACTCCCCTAAGTCAGCAATGGAGACTGGGGGACCCTCATTGGCAGGCACACACACACACACACACACACACTCACACACACATACAAAAATGTACGCACATCAGTTCATGAAAGCTTTTTATTCTGCTAGATTTTTCCACACTGAGAATGCATTTATGTTTCCAGCAGCTGCACTAGTGGTTTGTTTGGAGTAAAGAGAGGTTAGCAGAAAACAGGAGCAATGAATGCTAATGACCAAATACATCAAAAAAATAAATTAAATAAATCCTGATCTCGAAAGTTGGCTATTGGTGATGTTTTTTGAGTTTTTTGTCCATTTTGTTGTTTGTATTCTTCTTATTTCTAAAAAATGCCTGTCCACATAAAAATGGAAATGGCCCACATTTATAAAATTATCCCAAAAAGAGTGTAGACTACTCTGGAAAGGATTCTCAAAACTTTCCTGGTTAGATCATAAAACCCACACACCACTTCAAACTACAGTACATACTGTAGACTGATAAATCAGATGTAACCATCGTCTGAGAACCCTGTGGAGACAACCCCTCATTTATATGACGTGTGTTAAGTGAAGGGTTATGAGAAGTGGTTTCAATTATGATGACAATGAGCAGCACCGTTTTTTTCCCTTCATCTGAACTTTTTAAATTGACCTGAACTGTAGATTGTAATTAAGCATGGGTCAACTGTTGTATGTATTCACTCAGTTTTAGATTATTGTTCAAGTGGAATTTGCAACAATTTCTTATAGCTAAAGGATAAAAGGAGAGGCTTCTCAGTGCCATTATGAAGACAGTTGATGTGACCATTTTCTGACCTGCCACCTATATAGTTATGGTTTGAATATGTTTAGACAACTAAAACTTCTAGGGTTCAGGAGAAATTGTAGTCATGGCTACAAGAAACCAATTGTTGACTATTGATAGGAAACAGGATGCAAACTACCATTTGTGGTGCTATAACAACAAGCATTTTAAATATTTAAACAAAATGCTTAAAACAACAAATGCCATCCCTTGAGCTAAATGCTAATGTCAGCATGCTAATACACTGATGGTTTGCAGGTATAATGTTCACCCTGAAATGGCGATCCATCCAATAGCTGCTGATACATTTCACTCAAAATTACATATGTAAACCTCATGGTGGCACTAGAAGAAAAGTCAAGGGGTAACCAAAGTCATTAGGATACTTCATCTGGGAACCATGGATGTCTGTACAAAATGTTGTGGTAATCCATCAACTACATGGTGAGATATTTCAGTCTGGACCAAAGTAGTGGATCAACCAACCAACACAGCAACATTGCCATCCCTAAAGCCATGCGGCTAGCATGGCTAAAAATCCAAGCACAGCCCAGTGGTTAGTAGTGCATTTTTCCAGGGAAGAGTTTATATTTATGTGACAGAGAGGGAAAACACTCACTAGTGATGTCTTTGTTGATTAAAGGCTAAGTTATATATTATTTTTGTATCCTGTGGGGAAAGTCAACAGCAACAGTTCTGAGTCCAACAGTTCTGAGACCAGTGTCTTGGTCTTGTGCCATGATACACCTGATATCTATCAGGCAAGTATGACTAATGACTAATTTTGGTCCATGTCCATTGATAACTCTCCTAACCCAAGCTAATGCACAGTTAGCTACCAGAATAAGCATATTGTTTGCTGTCTATATTCTGTTGCTTATTTCAGTTGTTAAATTACTTATTTAAACTACAATGTTGATGTAGACTTTTTATGTAACACACAAGGGCATTTGTTATTCAACTGTCATGAAATTCAGTTTTTTGTGGTGGACAGTAATTTGTGTATTTGGTTCTAACACATAATCTGCATTTAAGAGTATGTGCTTATTTTATCAAATTTTTTGAGATGGTGTTGGTATGGATGTAAGCAATGACACATTGTATCTGTAAGGCAATCATTTGTCTGTTCATGACGTGTGTGTGTGTGTGTGTGTGTGTGTGTTCTGATGTGACATCAGGGCCAGGAGAGGCTTTGGTAAAGAGAATGTGTTGGGGGAAACCTGGCCCTCTGAGGTTTGGCTGTTCTGACTGCACTGGGCCAGATGGGGATAATGGAATGTCATTCTGTCAGCTCCTTGGCTGATTAGGGAGTGTTTGTTATTTATTGATTGTCTTTCATGGTGAATTATCTATGCACAGGTCAGTGCCAGCATTTTATTCCTGGAGCTCTGATGGCCGGCTATTCCCATCCTCACACAAAATCAATGAGTACAAATAAAATGGAATTTTAAAAATGGGGGGGAAATTAGCAAACATCTCAACGCGGCTGCTGTCATGCATATGTTAGCGGTGATCCCACGCAGCCTGACATGAGGCCTCGGGCTTCCATGAAAGTGCACTCTCACCGAGTATGCAATTTTAACAGCAGTCAAATCTCATCCTCTTCCGCTCTTACCTTTTCACGCATAATCACCACGCAAGTGTCTGCCATCTCACGGATCACATCTTGATCATATTTATCATTATCATAGCAGTGACAGAATCCTAACTGCCTTTACTGGGTAATATTACCCTCTCACTCCCTTAGTGACACAGTTTTGCCTATAGAATCAGATTTAGTAGGATTCCAATATTTTCTTAAAAAAATGTTTTATTTGGGAAAAAAAATATTTTTTATTATATATTAAACTGTCTATAATATGTGCAAGGAAAGATAATGGTGGTCTAATTGTTATACATTCAATATTTAAATTTCGAGTGGATTGATTATGAAATTAATCTACACTCCTTATTTTGCCCAGGACTCCTTAAAAGCTCTTCAAGGACCCCTCAGAGTCCCCAAGCCCCACTTTGAACACTGCTGACTTATCAAATGACCTCATGTTATTGCACTGCATCTGCAATCCACTATCCTAGTCTTCATTTATTTAGTTCATTTCTCATTGACAGAGTACAGCTACTATTTATGGTTCTAGAGAGTCAACAACTGTCACACCTGCCTCTTCGTACACACACACACCCATTCTCTTCCTCTTTCTGCCTTCCTGTGTTGTCGGTGATGTTTGTGTGCTTGAGATGGATGCTGCCCTCTTTATTAGATAGCATCAGTCTTTTGTCAGATGACCAGAATTGCACAGTGGTGGCTGTCTGCGCCGCTGCACTGGATTTTGCTTCAGCCCCCCGAAGCCGATCGCTCAGAGCCTTTTTTTGTTTAACTTGGCGGCCATGTGATGGGGCCCACTTGGCCTCGTCATCCTGGGCATAAAAGGCACCGGTGTCGGGCCTTCTTCTCAGACCAAACGGCTGTCCGAGCCACATTGACTTTCTGTCAGCGCCTGCCCGGTTATTGTTTGTGAGTTTGATTAAAAAAAAAAAAAAAGAAAAAGGAGGAAGACGAAAAATGCAATTACTCAAGTTGGAGGAAACCGAATGCAGACCTCATAGAGATAATCACAGACTAATGTGACATTCCTCCATCACCACAGCAACCAGAGAAAAGCCTCTGAGCAGCAGAAAAGTAGTATGGGGTGGAAGAAAAACACGGCTGTGCTGTATAGGCACAGATTCCACTTCTTCTGTAAAGTGCTTTTGGATGTCCTTCGCTGTTGCAGAAGTGTAATGGCTTGTAGTGAACAAATGGATTTTTATGAAGCAGCACAGCTGCATCTGTTTCACTTTGCATCTATTAAACTAGTTGAAGCTACAGTATTGTGCACTACATCTGGACACTAAGATGTGTTTCAGCCACATGACTGATCAATCACACAAAGACGCAGTTACTTTTTCATACTGGAGACGCAGTAAAATCAGAATCATATAGTTTTGTTGTCAGAATGTGCATTATAGGGAAGTCGAACAACAAAAATGGGCAGGAAAATGGGAACAAAAGGAAAAGAAACATGTGTTACTTACGTAGACACACACTCACTTACACTCTAAGTCAGTGACTGCGGGTGGTATATCTGTGCGTGGTGCGTCTCTTAATTTCTGCCGACTAAACAGCTTCCAGATGTAAGAGTTTCCTGCTGGCCCCGCCCAGTCCAGATGCCCAGTCTGCCAGCAGATCTGCCTCAAATTGGGCACATTTGAGCAATCATTTAGTTCCCATCTTCCTGAAGGGGAGCTTTTATTAATAAAGCCTTTTCATCTCTGTATCTTTGATTAGAATGGGTGGTGCTGGCAGGGGGGAAGGAGGGGGGATAATAGCTTAGTCATGTGAAAGAAGAGGGGCTGCAGGTTGGGCGATCACTGTATTAACTTGTGTTGGGGCGCGTGAGGTGTTGTTGTTTTTTAATGTGTGTTACAGTGGAAGGAAACCGGTGATAGGAGAGAAAAAGGACATCCTCTGTTGTAAGTGGTTCCAGGTTATCCGTCCCCCATACTTACTCGAGCATGTTGCCCTCAGCCACAAACTCAAGAAACTCCTATGAAGCTTTAAATCACCCGTACACCACTGCCTCTTATCTCAGACTGGAGGTTTCTAATTATATTTTTTGGTGGTTTTCTAAGTAAGGCCAGAGGATGAAATAGAGATGTCACAGTGTATGTGTGTTTCCATAAACCAGCTCATAACCTATTACATGCTCATTAAGTCCAGTGCTGAGTAAACTTTAATCTCCAGTTAGTGAACAACAGAGAGCAAACAACCACCAAAATGAAAAGTATACTGTAGTTTCAGAAAGAGCGTTAAACTCCTTTAAATGTGTCCCCAGAGCACCATGTCATCATTATGGTGAAACTAATCAAATCAAATCTGTATATTTTGAATATGTGTCATAAATTCACGCCATGCTTTAAGAAAAAAGCATAATTGTATCTAGTTATATAAATAATTTTGGTTTTATTTTCACCAGTTTTGAGATACAGAATCAGTCTCTGAGATTTGTCCTCTCTTTGGACTGTTTTAATTGGAATTACTTACTACCAAAGAAAAAGGTCCTGTGAAGCTGGTCTGTTGACACATTATGTAGATTATCCAGGTTAACTTTGCCACCCCATTGCCCCATCAAGAGAAAAGCAATGGGAAATTCATTTTTTTGAATGTCTTAGTCCCCTTGGACACTAATAACAAAATACCTTTTTTTTTATTAAAAAAAACATACTACAAACATACAAAAAATATACTGACGTAAAAATGTTTATAGCTTATAATCAGAAAACTTGCTGACATCCACAGCAAAAGTCTGTTTTGAAAAAAAAAAAAAGTTTGAGTGAATTGACCCTTTAATGCTCCAATGAACATTCTATGCAAAGATTAATATCACAGTAAACCAGGGCCAAACTATGTATTACTGCTGTGCTCCTATAAGCAGACAGGTAAACAAAGACAGAAAATGAGAGGATGGAGGTTTTTAGCTGCTTGATGATGGATGACAGTGACTCCCGCCTCGGTGTGACTGCAGGTCAGCCACAGGGATGGCCTTGTGGTCGTCTGATTCCCATTTCAGCATCGTTGTCATCCTCCTCAGCCGCGACCAGCCGTCACTTTCCATTTGGGCCTGCTGTGAAACGCTGACATGCTCAAAGACATATAGGATTCCATTATTTTCACTCATATGAGAGTGCCACACTTGATTCAAACAGAGCTGTCATTGCAAACCAAGTGTCCCTCCCCCAGCACACACACACACACATACACACACACACACTTCTCATCAACCTGCTCACCTTGAAACCCCGCGATTTGTGCAAATGAAAACGAACTAATTCTGATGTGAGCGTATGATCCCTCTCCATTTAGCCAATGAAATGTTTTATGCAACTGCTGACTTACCTCCTTCGTCTCTATAAAGCAGCCCAGAGCAAGGCAGCTCATAACGCTGCCACTGTAAATCAGACAGATTTAATTTCAATTTCATTTCAAAGGGTTACCCATCAATAATTAAAAGGATGTGTTTATGACTTACAGAGATCATAATTAATCTGCTCCAGGGAGAGAGGTTTTACACAGATTATATCCATCATGTTCTGTTTTGCTCCTTACAGGCCACGGCATGGCAGAGGGGAACATTGATTAAGATGTGCTTAGTGGATTATAAGCTGCTGTTCCTCAGGCAACTCATAAAGAATAAAAGCAATCTTTTACCTTTCTGTTAAAGCCCATACAGTTTTAACAGTCTATGATTCATAAGCCTGTTCATAAGCACCCTGATTCATAACCGGGACTGTGGACATATGACTCGCCTCATGTTTGGATGTGTAAGATTCAGTAGGGATAAAATGAATGTTTACAGTTTTTGTTTTGATGTTGAGATTAAAGACATCCTGTGTTCTCTGTGGTTATATATTTCCCTTTCAGTTCAGAGTCACATATGGATTCCTTCCATACTGTATTTCCTTTCAGTCATGCTAACATGTTTTCTTGCAGGCTGTATATAAAAAAATGTTTTTCCTTAGAGGAATGTCTTTTAGTCATTGAAACTTTAATCAAGTTGATCTGGTTCATTGTTCTTGAGCTAAACAGCAGCCAAACTTGGCAATCTTTAGAAATACATTGAACTTGTTTCATGGTGAGTTGACAAGGGAAAAGCACATCAGCAGTTACCAGTCAAACAGAAAATGGAGAGTGTCAAGCAGTACACCAAATCAAGACAGATCCTGCAGCGAAATGTGTTTAGGCATTGTACCGATTTCACTTTTCCCGTCTCGCTTCTTTTCCTGCTCCCTGGGCCAGGCGGGGAGGAATTAGCCATTATGATGGCTCCTAGCCCGGCGCCTCGACTGATGGGCAGAGAAGTCTGGCCCTGTTTTCGTCACCTGTCTCGGCTTCTGGGATTTAACATGGCTGGGTGTCTGGCAGCAGACAAGGCGAGGCGTGGGGAGGGGGGGGGGGGGGGGGGGGGGGGGGGACACGGGTGGGAGGCAAAAACAAACAAACACAAAGAGAAATACAACATGCTTGTGAACAAAAGAATTAGATGTATGGGCATGGAGAGATTGCTTTTTGTGCTGGGGTCAGTTGATTTGACAAGCAGCGTTTTGCTTGGTATATATTATATAGATATATGTACAGGCTCTCTGTACAGCCAGTGGAACTTTAGTATGCAGGGAATAGTGAGGCAGAATGAGTGCTAGGGCAAAAAAAAAAAAAAAAAAAAGAGGAGGAGGTGTTGGATTGATTTTTTTCCACTCCTCGGTATGAAAAGGTCACTTTGATCAATGCTGCATAATTGGGACTGTATTAGGATCATATCGGGTCATTTTACTATTTAATGATGAAATATTAAATATTGGGTAGGTAAGATTGCAGTCATTAGCGAGCTCTTTCATTTATAGCCCTTTAATTAATTTGAACCTGACCCCTAGTCCAATACTTTTGAGTGTGCAGACTTAAAAGCACTCTGCTGAAACCACAAGCTCTTAGCCAATTGGATCCACTTACCTATACACATACCTCACTTTGTTAATGGACATGGGAGAATAGTATTAGCACTTTAGTAAATAATATGACTCTACTAATAGTATACTTGGAAGCCGCAAAGGAAACTGTGCTAATTATGGCACATTTAACCCAGTTTTTTAACATTTGGTACATGAAACAAAACAATATGTTAAAGCTGCTGCACAAGGACGTTTGAGTTTCCTCTGAAATGGTAAATCTGCAGCTCTAAATGAAGCCTGATTCACTTTTCCACATGCGAAGGAGTCGTGGAGCGTTTTAATCAGATCACTGACCGACGCAGTTCATCAAATCATAAAATAGAGTTCAACTTTGAAGAAATACTTTATCACTGTCAAACCTGACTCCATATTTTCCCCAGACTTTCATGTATTCATTTCCTTCCTTCTAAAGCTCTTCATTATTAACCATGATTGGACATAAAGACAATATGTGAGGAGTCGTGCTGCCGCGTAGATGAGTGCTCTTTCTGTAAATGACCAGCAGTGGGCTGGTAAAACAGAGAGTGCATCGGGGCAAAGGGAGGACAGCAGGACGACTAAAAGCACTTTAATGACATGGCTGGACTCGTGTTTCCTAATGATGCAGGCGAGATTAATTATGCTCTGTGTATGGGTCATAATTATACGAGCACTGATCCTTTCCACCGGCTATGGTCAGGCACTCTCCACCCATGCCTTGAGTTTCAGATAATCCATCAACACTTTCAGATATTCCTTTCATTATGTGTGTTATTTATTTATTACACTTTATTATTTATTTCTTTATGTTTGACATTAGAAAAGCAAGAGGGGATATTAGATCCTGTAGAGTGATCACATAGCATCGCTCACTGTGATATTTTATGTATTTTCACATCTTTTACTATTAATACTATTACTAAATACTACTACAACCATAAATGTCTTTAAATGATTAATTTAGTCTTTCCAATCCACAGGGATGAAACCAGTAATCTCCAGGAAGAAAAGATTAAATGGATGAGAACATGGATCTAACTCACAAAAAAGTTGAGAGAAAAAAAGTATGATTTACAGACTTCTTGGCACCGTAAAGACCATGAAGAAAGTTAAACAGTTTTGACTGATTCTGTAGTGACAACTCTGCATTCGATCCAACCAGCTGTCACGAGAAAACAAGCAAGTACTCTGAATGTTCTGACAAGTTTTTTTCAAGCTTTTAGGAAAGTTAAAGATGCCACTGAATCTGCTCAAGCACTTAAACCATCTAAAAATGCACACTTGATTGAGCAGTGCTGGAACGTAATGGATTTATTGTCTCACTGTCCATATTTATACTGTATGGGTCACAGAGAACTTATGGTGGCCACATTAAAGCTTGTGTAAGGATTCCCAAACTTTCCCATATGGAGTCATGCTGTAGAATGTATTGTATTTATTGTAGATGTAGTAAACTTGGCAGCATTAACACCAGTGGAGAGCTAAAATGCAGATATTACAGATGACTGGATGTGACAGATTGTACGTGTCATTTCCAAGACTGCTGACACCCAAATCTTTTTCAAGCTAAAGAGAAAATATTTTGAAGAGGCTTCTCTGTTTCAAAAATATTGAAAGCTGAATAAAAAAGAAAGTGGTTTGAGTTTAATTTACTTTTTTTCTCTAATATTTCTTCATAACTGTTCACATAACAAACATGCTTAATATCTGAGTTATGACGTTAAGTATTAAAATTTTGTCTAACAGCCAATACTAATAAGTTTTTCTCTAGTTCCCATTTAGCAATTATTAAGATGCTCTTGTTCAAATGCACCTGCAATATGACCACTGCAATGATATGAAACACTGGATACAGTGATGAAAAGTAATTTGCTTTGCAGTCTGTTAATATGTATTTGGAGAATAGAGTGTCTACTGCAAATCAGGTTATTCCCATAATGCCAAGATATAATAGTCAGTGGATTTTCGTGAAGTACAGAGGAGTGATCTTCAGGCTTATGTAGAGACCTAAGAGGCCGGATGGAGGAACAGGAGGCAATTTTCTTTGAGGTAAGTAGAGTCAGTACTTGATTTAATAAATTGCTATGAGATGCTCCCATCTAGCATCCTGAGAGAACAGAGCTGGGGGGGGTGGGAGGTGTGTGTGTGTGTTGGGGAAGGGAATGACAGGGTAACTGGGATGTCTTAATTCCTTGACATAAACATACACACAGATTAATGAAGCCTTGGGAGATTGTGAAGAAGGGGAAAGATTGCTTATCGATCCATATCAAAATTTTCATGCTAATCCCTGCCAGGAGACAGAGTGTCTGGTATCAGAGTTAATAATCTGATTTCTAGGCTGTCCAGGACAATTCCAGCCAGCGTGAGGGCCTAATCACAGCGCCGTCTTCCCATCTGAGAGCAGCTGCCTTGGCCCCGCGGCACGTCACCCCCCCTTACACCCCACCCCCATCACCCCCACCCTTGGGCCTCTGGCCCCTGCCACCAGCTCGGACAGTGATGGAGCATATGATAGAAACATGTTGACAAATTAAATTTTTTAAATTTCAGAGGAGATTTGCAGTGGAGAGATTGGTTGTTGATGGCGGAGGCTCGCTAAGTGCTGGTAGAGGCAGCGCTGACCTTCGTCTGTGAGCGTGCTCATGGGATTCCTCTGCATGTTTCTTCCCTGTGTTGTTTGACCTCCTGAGCAGTTGCTGGTGACAAATCCTGAGTTTAGAGTTACACAGTTATACCTGGGTGAAGTGGACTTTTGGGATACTTAATGTTAAAGACTGCAAAATTCTTGTGCAACTCTAAAGTTTGTTTGAAAACCTGCAAACCTTCTAAAAAGAATAAACCAAACTGTTCCTCAATCATATGCAAGCACACTAATCCTTCTTTATTTTCTGCCTATAACATCTCAGATTTTTCGTCCTGGTCATAGCGGTCCCCTGCTGCAACAAGGGATGTAAGGAGATGGGGTGGGGCACCCTGAGGAGAGCCAGCTGATGTGTCTTAGTTAGGCTAATATCCTCGCCTCACATTTTTCTCTATTAAATCTTAATCACAGACTTGTCGAGTGTCACTTGACATTTGCATTTTGCCAGGCAGAGCTGCGATGCACATGGCGTTCAGAGGTTCGACAGCTTCCTTCCACTGAGCGCTTTGTTCAATCACCAGCTCTCATCTTTAACAGGGTCGTGGTGGCAGATCAGCGATGATGAGACTGGGTGTATTCCTCTGTGGGCACGCTGGGTTTTGTTTTCTACAGTAGAGAATGGCAAACTAATAAATCACTAAAGGACACAAAGGAACATCTGTAAAAGACACCAGTAAAGGTTTGCATACATTTAAACTGATAAAAAAAGACATACAGAAATACATAATACTTGTATTGTGGTTTTGTGTGATAAAATGCAAACGCTAGCTGTAGCAAATGAAAATGTGAAGCACAACAACAAAGAGAAATGACAAGGACATGTGCAAAGAAGCAGTCAACACTGCTTTAACTTCTCTCAATAATCAATCTCCTCATCTTGATGTTTACAAAAAAGAGTCAATAAGTGGAGAGGGAGCTTTGTGATTGGCTTTGATTTCTACCTCCAGTCCAAATCAGACATTATTGTCTCTGTCTCTCTCTTACTCTCGATATGACATTGATGATGGCAAATGTGACAAAGGCCGTCCATATTGATGAAACAGGTAAATGCATTCCTTTACTAACGAAAAAATCCTGTAAGGTGTTTACTTAGTGAACATGGATGTAAGGTTTCATACTAAAGCATATGGAAAAGGATGAAGGAGAAGCACTGTACAAGATCTAATGTCAGTGTGTCTAACACAGCACTCACTGCTGTTTAGGGAAGGTTCAAAATTGACACCCTCTGTAGGCAGAAGTTTCCATACCCAACAACAGAACTTAATTTGGAAGACTAGCTTCAATCAATTCTATCTTAATTAGTGAGGATGAAGCACTCTTTCTTTGCAGCCTTACTCTCTAATTTAGGTTGGTGAAATAGCTGTATTTTGACATTAAAAGGTGTAGCTCCAGTGAATGTACCACACCCATGTCTGTACAGTGAATATGAAACTACCCGCAGCGACTGGTTAGCTTAGCTTGGCATGAAGATTGGAAACAAGGGGAAATAGCTAGTCTGGCTCAGTCAATGGTAAAACAAAACCTGCTTACTAGCAACTCTAAAGCTCACTAAACATGTTAACATGTCATATCTTGTTTGTTAAACCTGAATAAAAACCAAAGTGTAAAAACAACATGTGGTTATGTGCTGGACTATTACTTGGCCAGACATAGCAACTTCCTGGTGTTGTCACTGTGACCCAAGCTAGTAAAATACAGCCCATTAAAATAAGTTTTGGTACTTGTCCCAAGTTTAGTGGCACGTTTTGGCTAATAACTGCTACAATAAACTCTAAATACCACTTTTCTGTGTACACCCATGGAGATTCCACAATGTTACCGCACCTAGTCAAGAAGTCTGGCATGTGACCACCCTTAAAACATAAATTTGGTTTTTGTACGGGTTTTTGTGTTGAATTTAGTGGCATCTAGCACAACAGACTTGGCAGAAATAAGGTGTATAATCACCTGAAAATAAGAATCATTGTCTTTTTGTTAGCTTAGAATGAGCCCTTTATATAAATATATAGGGACTGGGTCCTTCCATGGAGGCCGCCATGTTGCACCGCCATGTTTCTACGATAGCCTGGAAAGGACAAACCAAACACTGGCTTTAGAGAGGGCCTTTTGTGTTTTTCGCACATAGGTTCTTCTACACGCTTGGAGAGGTAGAGGGGGGCGGGGGGTATTCAATTTGTTGCAATCTGCAACCTCACTGCTAGATGCCAGTAAATCCTACACGCTGCACCTTTAAACACCCTGGATCTGTTTTTTAGCTCTCGAGGTGTTTGTAGATGGATTTTGTTACTTTTGGACAGAGCCAGGCTAGCTGTTCCCCCTGTTTCCAGTCTTTGCACCGTAATACATGTCTAAATGCCTGTTATGATTCCAAAAACATCAGACAGCTTCAAAAAATCCATTTTCACTGTGCATGTGGTTTTATGATGTCCTGTGTCCACGTTTGCTCCAAGTGAATCTGTGTGATTGTGTGTGTGTGTGTGTGTGTAACTATGTGGGTGTGTATATATACGTGTGTCTGTGGTGTGAATAGCCTCTTGCAGTGCCTGCCAGTAAGAGCAATAATTTGACAGTAATGTTGCCAATAAACAAACAAAACCCGGCCTCACTCATAATCTGTATCTGTTTGGGAGAGCATAATGATGTGTTAGTGTGGCCTGGTTTTCTATTGTGCTGCAGCCTTGTCATGGTGGCTCAGGGGAAGACTTATCCATATGAGAGGCTTAGGGAAGCCTGTTCAGATCCGCCAGGATTAGGCCCAGGCTAATACACTGGGTCAACAGCATGGTTCTCCTAATGAGACAGGTGTACAGTACTTACGACTGTCTCTCCACGTAGAAGAGGCTCAAACAAAAGCTGATATCATCCCTCCCGGCTTAGCCCAACTCGTATGATATCCCCCAGTAGTAAATACAGTCGCTGTATCAACCTTAATGCAGACATCCAACATGCTCAGGGGTGATCTGGGCTGCACAGCACGGTGGGGGATTGGGATGCCAATGGCCATTTTAAAAATAATAAATAAAACATTTCAGGGGGATTTATGCCTTTGTCTCTTTCAAAGCCAGATACACACAACATCACACAATCACAGCTGCAGATAGGGAAGAACAGGGTGTGCACTGCACTGCGTTGCATTTTGTGGTACTAAAGCAACGTGTTTATTTCAAACTATTTCTAATGTATAAGGTTGTCAGACAAAATACAGCCAATTAAAAAGAACTTTTGGTTCAACTTGGTTCAACTAAGGGCTACATAATAACCCCTCTACTTACCACTTTCTGTGTGTTCTCCTCCATCATGGATTCAAGGTGATTAATCTGTGATCACATGGTTCATTTTGTGTATGGCAGCTTAGATACTATAAAAGCCCCCACCCACCAGAAGATCCTCTGTCATGCTGTGATTTGTGTAGCAAAAACCAGACAATCATCTATATTTATATTTATCTATATACCTACGTGGTGGCTTTCACAATACCCAGGTATTTCGATCTGGATGAGTTGCATCTCCCACATTTCTTTACCTAAGGCTTTCCATGAACCTTGTTCACAAACCATGAATCAAGCCTGACTCTACCCCTTCAGCACCCCCCCACCCCCCACGCCCCACACCCCCCACACCCTACCACCCGCGCCCTCCATCGCCCTCCACCCCTCCTCCTTACCCTGCATGTCAAAACATTTGTGAAATCCTATTTTCCTTTAATAAAGTATAGTTCTGTCCTGCAGATGTATGCTTGGATAACATGTCATACTCTGTCTTTGTTGAGAATGGCGCCTCGCTGATGTTCTTAGGCAGTGGGAAAATTGCCTTATTGAAACACGTTGCTTGGAGTGACTATAATGCCACGCTGAGGGCCGACATTATGCACATGACATATTCAGGACCTTGGAGTGGAAAAACTATGAATATAAAGTAATCACTGAAGGCACCTACATGTTTCTCTACCATGATAGCTTTGCTTTTCCTCTAACCTTTGTCAAATATGATGATTTCATGATTTCAGACAAAGCTTTTGGGTCCTTGCTGGCTGCTTCCACAATGACTTCTTCTCTCTCTGTCACACTCCTTATAGCCTGAACTGGGTGTGGAAATAATGAAAATTATCAAAATTATTAAATGCACCCCTCAAAAATCAATAAATTCCTAATTATCAGAAACACTCACTTTCAAAAAAAATTGATCTCATGTTGTGCATGGGTCTGAGAATAATGCTGCTACATTGCAGTCAGTACAAGCACTTTGAGTTTAATGGGCCAGGCGCTGTGTGTGTATGTGTTTGTTTATGTGTGCATGTGTGTGTATGTGTGAGAGAGAGAATGTTCTGGGGAGCTGTGTAAACAGAAATACTAAGCTACCCCAAGAGTGCACTTTCTTTGTGAAGTTAAGAGCTGGGTACACATGTTTATTACAATTTCAAACAAAATGCAAATGCCATTAAACAAATGGGGTTGAGGCCAATTAGCCAGGAATTTAATATTCGCAGAGTCTATGATATAGGACATCTTGTTACGAGACAGTGGTCTGAAGTATCAGTCGCGAGCCGAGCCTTTCATCCAGCCGACTCTCTTGAGGATATTTGTAATTAGCATCATTTGCCTAATACTTCAGGTTAATTAGAATATTTAATTGAATAGCTCTAATCTTCGGAGATGACTATATTATAATCAAATTAGCACTAGCACTAGGCTGGCTATTGAACGTGGCAGACTGCCTGGCTCCTGGTCTCTTATCTGCTCCATCTCCATAGAGCATTCTCACATACTTAATGGTCCATTTGAACTATGCTATCAACATTTGATTATTCCTGAACAACAAAGGCAGCCACAACCAGTAGGCATAAAAGAAGAGATGATAAAGAAAAGCGCTATGGCTCCCATATGGCAGGTTGGGGAGAGCGCTCACTCTGTGTGAAGCTGCCGAGCCAGGCAGCAGGGCCTGCGAGGCCATCAGGGAAAGGAGTCGACTCAACTCTTACTTCCCTCCATCCGCCCCTCATCTACCGTGCCAAGTGTTTGCCAAGATAAGCAGATGAGGAGACATATGCTTGAGAGGCTTCTGGAGAACTATTGAGAGAGTTTTAGTAGTTTAACCAGATGAAAGGAGGTCTGTAATCCCATGGTATTTATGCTGCTGCATACAGTAAATGTGTCTTTCTTTCTATACCATTACGGGGCATGGATGAGCTGCAGAAGTACATCATAGTCATCAGTCATCTTAAAATGTATGATAAGATACTTAAAAAAATGCATACACACACATACTGTACATGCAAGGTTTTATTATGAGTAATACACTTAAACTCCATTATCAGCTCAATTCAAATGAAATCACTCATCCCGGCGTTATTGAAGTCAAACAGTCTCATGCTCATACACAATGATCTGTCTCGCTGAGAGGAAAAAAAAAACTAATGAAAAGCTAAATATTACAGTGCGTTCAATTGCAACAAACAGATGGTAGCTAAATTAAAAGAAATTACATATACATTATCTTCGCTTTATGGCTTTGCTCTAATTGAGGCGATTATAACTCCTACCTTTCTACTCTATAATGAAGTGAATTAATTCATTTAGGACGGAACGTGTTGGAATTGTACTTGCCAGTATTTTGTTTTTAGCGTCTAAAGTGATCATTTTTGACAGTGCCATATGCTGCACTGGCAATATTTCTTCTTTGTTGAGTTTTATTACATCATTTTATTTGTCCCTACGCTGATTTCTTTATATATCTGCAAATGAACTCTTGTTGCAAATAGGTAGCCATATGCCACGAGGATGCAGAATAGAGGGTAAAAAATATTCCTTAGGCTTTCTGCTAATTTGTTTTTTGCTGTCTCGCTGTATTGCAGCTGATTGTGCATTGTGGCTATATTAAAATGATAATGAATAAATGTATCATTAATTCAACCCCGCCTTCAGTGGATTCATTGAACGTTGGCACTAGGAGGAATGAGAACATAATTGTCCTCGGCCTTTTCAGTTTCACACATTGTTGGACTGAAGTGACAAAAACAATACAGCAGGTCATCATGACACCTTTTTTATGGGAAGAATGTAAAACAAGAGATCACTTGTTCTTTGCAATCAGGGCTCCATTTGTATCATCTTTCAAATAACTCTTTTAAATGGATGTTTACACACTTGCATTCATGTAATGATGTTTTTGAGCCTTTTTACAGTTTGTCTGCCTTGCTTTTATTTTTTCTGCTTTACAGTTTTGTATCTTTCTGTTTCTTCTTTTGCTTTGTGAAGTACTTTGCACCAGCCTTTTTGGAAATGTGTCATATAACACCATTGTCATCCTTATTATTATCATAAAAAATGATTGTCTGTTTGCTTTGATGGACTGACGTCTTCTTGTTCCCATCTGCCTCCGCTCCACTGGACGCTGTCAGTCAAAGAAGGGACTTGCATTGCTGGAGCTGACTGTCACCCTCATTGTTGAATATGGGGTAAAGACTAATTATATGTGTCTGTGGGTGTCATGTTGTGGGGGATAGTCATGCTGACATCACCCCCTGCTGTGGCAGAGGACAGCCTGATGCGTCTTCGGGAGCAGAGGTTTCAGCTCTATAAAGCAGTCCCAACATTTGCGGAGAAGGGTCCTCGCTACACTTTCTGAGTCGGACCCCCTGGGTTTTTAAATTGCCACATAGCGGATGCAGCGTCAAGAGGTAAATGTTGTCTAAGTAGCACTCATGCATTTCAATCCATGTTGTTGTCATTTTGGAAACAATGGTGCCATGATTGGCATACCTCTTCAGCCTTGGAAAGGACAGTGTGTGATTGGCTCAGGCGTTCACAGCAGCAAACACCACTGCTAGTCTCAACACGGCTGTCAGAGGAATCAGTCAATTAAATCATTTACAAATGCTCCATTAAGGTGTCTGTAATAGGAAGCTTTGAGTACTAAAATTGTATTGTTCCCTCTTTTTATAAAAAGCAATCCTTATTTTGGAATTTGGAAACAAGCAACATGATGGTTGGGAGTGCCACTTTACTGTTGACACTTTCAGACATTAATTCTTTTTTTTCCATTTTGCAACCTTTTAAGCTGTTTCCAAAGACGCTAAATAATGTTGTTGACAGTGTAAAGCCTCTCATGCACAGTCTGACAAATTTTCACAACATTACATTCTCCCCTCGAGGCGGAAATGAATGAAACATGCACGCACATATGCTGAGTGTACTTCCTCAACTATACTAGATAATTAGAAGGTTCAACATGTTTGTCCAAGGCTTTCAGGGTTGTGATCATTCCCACAAAAATCCCATGTACTCATAAACATTTCAATTTTAGAATATATTTGGGTGATTAAAGATGATTAAAGTAAACCCAATTATATGAAATACTTAATTATGTCAAACTAGTAACAGTTTTATTTGGGAAGTGCGGTATGGTTATTTGAGATGCTCAGATTAAAAGCAGTTCAAAGCAAGCAAGTCTTGATGCCACATGTTTTGATATTAAATACTACATGGTACCAAAGTCTGAACGGATCCTTTACAACTCAATTACTTCACATGAGACATTGAAATATTGCATACAAATAGAAGAAGAGCAAACAAACTGAACTACTTGTGTGCAATTGTACCAAATAGGTAAATAGATGCAAAATGAATATCTGCAATAAAAAATAAAATAAAAATAACTGCTTAAACGTTCAGCACCTTCTGTTGCATGAAAACAGAATAGAATTCAAACCTTTAAAACAATGCAGCAAGTGAGTAAGGTAAGGTAAGCACACGCTTCAATGTAAGTGTAAACAAATAACCTGAGACTTCTTCTAAAAATGCATCTAAAACCCCCGATACTCTCCAGGGAGAGGCAGTGAGAAAGAAACCTTGGTGATCTATATTAGGATTGTTTAAAAAAGCCTGCACCGGCCTACTCCGTGATGTCCGAAGCAGTCAGACCCCAGTGTATGGTCAGAGGCGGTTTGATGCTGGGTTTGATGGAGTATGTCAGTCCAATCAGCCCAGCTTCCAGAGTCTGATTGGGTCTGCCAGCCAGAGAGGCAGCCCTGATATTAGCTCTACGGCCAGCTGACAGCCAGCATAGAGAGCAGCTATACGACACACAACAACAAAGCCGGCACACTGAGGGGCCACACTTTGTCTGGGTGAGTGTAAAAGATAGCAGAAGAAATGTAAAATAGGAGAAAGTGGTTTTCAAGAGTGACCACATTGAAACACATAACTCCCCACCTACTCTTCCTCACTTTTCTCTGCCTCAATATTTACTATGTTACATTCAGTGTTGGGAATGTTATTTTTGAAATGTAATAGGTTACAGATTACAAGTTACCCTGTTAAAAATCTAATAAGTCATGTAACTATTTTAATTACTTCATCAAAGTAACATAACTTATTACATTTGATCACTTTTCTAACAAATGTTGGGCAATAAGCTGAAAAGTCCTAAAAACATAATTTTAACCAGGCAGTGTAAACCTAACTGTTAACCTCATTTACAGCACTGAAAGGTGATCTTGTCCGATGACATGGCCACCCGCCTTGACGCGGTCGGCTGGTCGCAGGCTGGACAGGCTCAGGTTGCTTAGAGCAATGGGCATTGATTTGACTGGCAGACGAGAGGCAGTGCAAATTCAAACAAGAGAACCAATCAAAAACAACGCTCAAAATTTGAGTGCACACTGCCAAATGAATGCAGCCTGTCTAGACGTAGAGACAGCTCCTACCCTTGATGGTGTTGCACTCAAATTTGTCCTAACAGCTTTGCTTACCCATGTTGTCTGAAAATATTCCAAAAGAAGTCATTCCAGCACAGCGAAAAGATGCAAAGCAACAGCATAAATGTTCTACATTCTACATATATGCTTTTTACCGAAAAGAATATATTTGGATGTAACCCCTTTGTAATCACCAATATTTTTGATCAGTAACTAATTTAATTACATATTTTTTCTCGGTAACTGTAATAAATTACAATTACATTCATTTTGTAATTTAACTACGTAACACCGTGACAAGTAACTACTTACTCCCCAACGCAATAGTTATATACATAAAACATTTTATCATCATAACAAGCCAAACTATGTGTGCTAGAAAGCTTGCAGGACCATAAACAGTCAATAGGCTTTATTGGTGCGGATTTTTTGGACTTTAAAATAAAATGTTGCTCATGTGCGAATGTGCAAAGATGAAACATGAAAGCTCCATATATGCTTTCAAAAGAGGGATGATGTATCAGGGATTTTGGAATGGTTGAAGTGGATGATGGCCTGTAACAAGGAGCTGAGTTTGGTTTGTGGAAATCATCTCTCGCAGGTATGGAGGAGACTGAAAGGCTTTAGAAAAGTTCTGCGGGAAATTTTCTCTAAGGTTTATGAGCCATAGCTGATGAGTAGATGACCCAAGTTAATTATTATTGAATTTGTTTTCCCTGCTCCACTGATACTTACCTCTATCCTGATGCAACAAAGACAGTGGTTACTCTCATGAAACTGAAGGATGTGGTTGTCAGAGAGAGAATCGTCTATTTTTTCACATGAAAATGTTGCACTCTGAACCCATCTATTTGCATGTGTCACTTCAGATCAAAATGTTATATGGATATTTTGTATGATAATGGGTCAAAGTGAAAAAATATGACAGCATTGCATGGTGTTTCCATGACATTTATATGTTTTTCTCCTTCAGACAATTTTTAAGTCCCTGGAAATGAGAGGCTGACATGACAGCAGAGCAGAATAGAAGGAATGAATGATAGTCAAGACAAATTACTCCAATCAAATGCATAATCTTGAAATTAGATGGTCAGGCATGTAATATAATATAACATAATTGCTTCAAGGTTTAGGGGCAGACTTGCCTTCTGTTCTGTCTTATAAAGAGACATGACATAAATCGTCATGATATAAAGATAAACCCCTTCTCTTGTCATGATTGAATAAAAAACAGATGAAACACAAGCCATCTGTAGCTTGTCACGCTGGAGTTCACCAATTTAACCGAAGCAATTGTTGTGTGCTCAGATGTGTGTTTTATGGATTAACAAGACTAATATATCCCTCTTATGTGTATTGGCAGGGAAAAATCTTTTCAGAATACACTTTTACATCTTTTACTTCTCACCTACGATGCAACAGTGCAATAAGAAAAGAATGAAAACTACATGTCCGCTGCAAAGGTAGGCAAATATATACTTACAGTTTAAGTGTTTTTTGTCTACTTTCAATCGGATTAGGTACCATGGAATGACATAATTTTAACAAAAGCAAACAAAGACATGCTTTGAGGGGGCAAAATCAAAACAAACCCTTCACATACACTTACTAATTAACATGGACTAGGCAGGTGCAGTTGGCCTCAGCTTATATTACTTTATATTAAACTTTATATTTATGTGAGACATCCAAGGTCGAAGGTGGTAACAATATAAGGTCATCAGGTTAACAATATAACATATAAATGTGAATGTTAATTTAAACCTGCAGTGCAGAAACATATAAATGAACATCCGCTACATTCACACTCTTGCCAAATAACTTCACACAATGCTGATTAAGCCTATCACCACCATGTAAATCTCTCTGTATTTCACAGTATACAGAGGTTTTAAATCTGGTGGTGACCCTCCCGCGCTGTTCAGATGAATGCATACAGCGCATGCTCTATGGACTTCCGCCGGCTGAGCAGCTTACTTCCAGTTAGCCCTCTGCTAACTTGAACTGAGACATAATAATCTAATTGTGCAGCTCTTCTCGACTTTCCACATTATCGGACCGAATGGATGAAATGGGTGAAACGAATCATATTGTGGGGGTTGTGTGACGCTCAAAACAATGTATCCACCATGTTACAGCCGCAACAGTGGCGATGGAGCCTAAGACGTAAACAAGTGTTGATACTGTTTTTCTAATTACTCTCACTGCCAGAAGGTGGAGACAAAAGTCCCGCTCTCCAGCTTTAAATGTACTGTGAATGTGAGGGTCAAAATATTTCCTGACTCATGCCAATCATGAACTAATAATGTATTTGCCAGTTTTTAGTTGGGTGGGGTAATTTTTTAGTTCTAAGTTCATACTAAATATAAAAGTCAATCATTAAGTTGTGATGATTCGAAATAACAATGCACCATTTTACTTGAGGTTAGGGTTATGTTCCATTTACTAGCTGTGGCGATAAGAAGTTAATTAAAGCCTGTGTGTAGAATTTGAAAATGTTCAATTTTGGTGCCCCCTAGTGGTAAAAAGACAACATGGCACACAGTGATGCATGCCACCAAAAGAATATGATTGTGCTATAAGTTAATTTACAATATTTTCTGATTATTCTGAATGAAAATGTAATTCTGGCAGCATTATGTTCCCCTCAAAACTTATTTGCTGTTGCAATTAGTTGTAATTTTTAGGAGACAGGGTCAGCTTGCACAATACTCCCACCTGCCACTGGTTGTTGCTGGGGAGACCAACTGAAGGGACAGGGCTACAATGCTACTGTTTGCAAGTCTGAGAGGTGGACTACTCTGTCTTTCAAGAACAGCAGGCTCACCCTTCTTCTCCCATCCTGCCTTCATACTTGTTGCCAAACTTGGCTGTGAGGTGGATTGGGGCTATCAGTCACATCCATGTCTCCAATACTGAAGTGGGAGCCAGCCAGCCAGCCAGCCTTTTATCAAACCATGAGTTTCACCTTTGGTTTACCCGAGATTCTGACCTGATTCTGATTCTGTTGGAGGGAAGTACTGCAACCTACACTGCCTAGGCAACTCATACAATTTGGGCTACTAGACAATTTGGGCTAGGGGAAAATTGCTAACCTTTCATTCTTGTGCCTCTCTTATGTCAGGTGACAGTATAGTGTCATGCTGTTGGCAACACCTGAGCAAGACAGGTATTTTGCTCTTTTAACATGACAATGAAGAGGTCCCCACTGTGTAGAGTTGAGAAAGCAAGACACAAGAGGGAAAAGATTGATAGATCATCATGTTCACCATTGGGCAACACTGCACTGTCATCCACAAGAGTGTCTAATGTAAGCATAAAGAAGTAGGCCTCAGAAGAGCTACTTGACTTTACACATCACCCAGCTAGATTTGAGGAAAAGAAATATCCCAACCCAACCAACAAACCAAGTTTGAATGAGTTTCAATGAAAGAACAGTGGCAGCAATATATTTATTGCCAAGACATAAAAAATGTTGCTGGTGTAGTTCAAACATGGTGACAAGTGGGCTCAGGAAGAAGAGTCATAGAAAGTGATGTTGTCTGATGTTGCTGAAAAAAAGGAGTTGAGGAATGATTTTGACTCTTCCCTTTTGTACACAGAAAATTGAGAAGAGTTCATTTTTTGGTGTAGGTGAAATGTGAGCAAAAGTAGAGTTAATTATACTCTGGATAGAGTCAAATCCCTTATATTTAACTCTGACATTTTTACTCTTAACTGCAAACCTGACTGTGACTCTTCAAGTATAAATTCACCCCAATGCTCTGTCATGAAAACTGCAGACTGTGTTTTAGACCTTGGTTTTAACTTTACATTGTTTGGTAAGTAAACTAGGTACTTTCTGTTAACGTTATGTTTTGATATTGATATTTCAATTCTGGCATCAGTGTGGTCTTTTTCAATAGGTAGCCACCATAACACTGTACCATTATGCCACCACACTTACTAGCCACCCGCACCAGTCATAACTTTGGTAGCTTATTCATGCATTTTTGATAGCTAAAACTTTACATTTGATGGCAAAGACCATAGCTATGATAAAAGTTTGAGAGACAGTTTTCCCTTTGAGCTGTTAACCAAGCTAAGTAAGCTAACACTAACTTAAGCAGCATTTCGTCTGTGGGCTGTTAGCATTAAGTTACATCTTAACATCTTCAGTCTTGGATGTCTGTTCTCATTTCCTTAACATACCTGGATTGGTAAGGATATGTATAGATTATTTCATAGTATTTTAAATATTTGAAAACTGAATCCTTCTAAATGCAAAGCACACTTAAAGGTGTACTATGCAGGAATCAGTTTGGTGTTTGTAAACACACAGCATTCAAAGTTGGCTCCTCCTCCCTGGCCCAATGAGAGAGAGAGAGAGAGAAAGAGAGAGAGAAGAAGAGAGAGAGAGAGAGAGAGGTGGTCGAGCGAGCTACAGAGTGAATAAAGAGAGCTAAACTTTCCAAATGTTACTGGACTGAAATTCTAATGGTGAAGCAAGTCATTTCACAGGGGTTGCGTGATGCTGAAACAATTTATCTACCGTTTTACAGCCACAAAAGAAAGTTACGATCAGTAATGTACTGGCCATTGGGCATACTGGGACAAATCCCAGTGGGCTGGTGGACCATCAAAAGATACGTTTTTGGGCTGTCATTCGGGGTGTGTATGAGAGCATGCTGCATGCCTGTGTCAGGCAATCACAGCCGAGCGCCCACCTTTACTCTCACTGCCAGAAGGGGGAGACAAAAGTCCTGTACTCCAGCTTTAAGTAACCTGTCTATTAAGAGTGTGCCTGAATACAAATACGTTATTCAGCAAAGCACAAATAGTGGGTTTTTTACAAATATTTGTTCCATACAAATATTTTAAAAAAATATTCCTTTTCGGGAAGAAAAAAAAAAGTCAAATAGCACACAGGTCAGTTACATCACTATCTCAGTCTCTCTCCTCTGCTCCACTGTTACATCTATTAGCAGGTCTCAACAAGGGGAGTCACATCCACCTGCTGCATGACGCACATTTCCTTATTTAGACATCACTCCAGGATCCCTTCCCCAGAGATAAATCTGAGCTACTGCCACACGCAAAGTGCTCCCAAGGGACTCTCCATAACCTGTTGTTCCCCTTCTCCTTTCCACAAAGTTAGGTTGTAAAAAATAGGCAATGAATGAAAAGTGCAGAGCAAGAATCACCTTTGAAGTTCCTCCCTACACGTTACATGGTGTGCTGTCTCTGTGTTATGGGTGTATAAATAGAAGAGGTCTGTCTGCAATGAGGTGATGAGTAAAGTCGTCTATGATTTCCAGCTCGACACCTGGTGTGGGGACTTCCTTCATAAGGTAGTTTATTCATGAACGCTTACTGTAACACTTTAATTTTCTAAAATTAAAAGCATAATAAAACCAAAAACAGGATTTTTAAGCCTCTTTCTCTTTTTTTCAAACACAAATACAAATACAAATATGGATAGAAATACAAATACTGGGCTCTCTGCACATCCCTACTGTGTATGGACATTGTATCTCTGTTCAAAGACTGACCAGGATTTTTCCATGTTTGGGAACGAAGTATCTGGAAAGTTTCTTACAAAGGCCTTCATATTTTAAGCACAAAGTCATCGTATAATGTCAGTCTTCCCTCAAATCTTTGTTTTGAGGAACTGTGGGCGGCTTTTGACCCCAAGGCTGAGAATTCTGGCAGTTTTTCAGTGTCCAAAATATGTCAGTTGTTTTAATGCAACAGTTAACTAAAACTAAATCAGAAGTCCTGAAAGTAAATGAATTCTTCTCAGTGGTCATTTGAATATTGACTGTGGCTTCAGAATTACCAAGAAGTTGAATTTACAACCATTTAAAACAGTTTTAACACAATCTTAATAATTTCAGCTTTCTGAGTAGTTATCACAGGGCTGTTGTTGTTGTTTTTAACTAAAGAGCAGCTGCAGTAAGCAAGAATTATTCATTTTTTCCAATGCTTTTTTTCTTTGTCTTAAATACCCTGTTTGTCTCCAAGGCTGGGATAGTGATATGTCAACTCTCCTGTTTCTGTTGCATCTCCTACATCAAAAGGCGATAAAAAACAGCCAAGATTAGCTCAGCACAGGCAGCCAACCATCTTGTACGATTTGTTAAGGTATATGCCATTAGCTTCTTGTGCTACCAAAATCATGATTTTTGTGTGCTGCAGTAAGAAGTGTGAAAGAATAAATGATGTTACTGCTCATATTTTATGTTATCTTTTATGCTTTTATGCTTATTCTTTTATGTTACGTATATATGTGTGTATATATATATATATGTGTGTGTGTGTGTGTGTGTGTGTGTGTGTGTGTGTGTGTCATTCAAACTACAGGAAATATCCAGCTTCACTACATTCCTGGAGAAAGTTGATTCAAGACAGCCCCTCTTCCTCTGCATTCATGAAAAAATCCAAACATTCTTCATTGTTGTGGACCAGAAAACTATCCCATGCAACGCTCAGACATCATGTCTGCTTTTGATGGGCTATTCAAAGCTCACTATGGGCGTTTACCCCTTAGTGCAGTTCGTTTGGGCAGGTGTAAACACAGCAATCGCACTTGGGCGCAGACCAAAACAACCGCACCGAGACCTTGTTGAAGAGGTGGTTTTGGTAACAAACCAACTCTGGTACCGTTCATTTAAGGTACGAACGTGATTTGACCTAGATCCGACCCAACCGCAGGAAGCGTTGCACATTTCCTTTTCTTCAGTTGCCCAAACAACTGAGCCAGATTATCCATATATCGCCCATCAGGTGAGTGCCTGGGGGCACCAGCCAATTTGCAGTGCTGGGGGACTCCAACATGAAAAAAATGAAAAACATAAATAGTTTTTGTGGTCAAAAATGGCACCATTTATACCATTTATAAAGCAATTGATTTAGCTTTTATTTATCATTATTCTTGTTAATATGAATGATAAGAATAAGAGAACAATTGAAAAGTAGCCGCTGCTGTGCAGCACAGCTGTAGCACCACGGAGACATGGAGAGAGAGAGACGCTGTTTATTTCAGTAATAATAGTAGTACACTTAATTGCTAATAGAAAATATGTTCAGACCATTTTACTAATCCCCCCTCCCGTGTGGAACAAGAACACCTTCATACCCCTATGTGCTACAAAGTTGAGGAGGAAAATCAAGTCCTTTATAAATGTTGTAGTAGCCTATCTGCTGTTTCTGAAAAAAGAAATTCTCCTTTCTCCGCCCTCCAACCCCACGAGATTTGGACAATGGACAGAGTGATGGCTCCCACATGGCTTTTGTTGATACATTTTAGTTTGCTCAAAATTTTTCCGTGTGAAACCAAACCGAACCAAAGGGAAAACTAAACAAAGTAGCAACTCATCTACTGATTCGGACCAAGGCAAACAAACTATAGGTGTGGAAATGCCCTATGTCTTAGCTTTTTCCAGTTTCTACACTTTCATTCAAACCACAGTGTACAACATCAATGCTGGAAACGCAAAGGAAAGCCCACAAGTCAAGGAGCTTAGAGCACAACTACCGCAAGAGCATTAAAATGCCACCAGTTCACAAAGGTCTGTGCATAGTTAAAAAAATGTTAAAACATGTTCACGTTTTGTTTGTAAAACGTACCACAAAAATTGTTCAGTTCTTTGTCACCATTTATAATTTCATCATGGTTTATATCCAGCCAAGCAGGTGCATTTGAAATGTGGAGAGCAAGGATGTCCTTCATCTTTTTGTACATACAATGGCTTCAGAAAGCACCTTAACACTGTACATAGGCATTACTATGAAGAACAGGTCGATACTAACCAGCACACAGAACTCGCTTGATAGAATGTGCGGATCAATTGTTGCACACTTACAAGCTGGTCTTTTTGAAAGCACTGTCCAAACAATAGTTTGTTAATGGAGAAAGTTTTCAATGATGTTCAAAGTCAAGCACGAGAAGCAGTTCTCCAAACGCTTTCTCCTGAAACTAAGGAATCAGACATTTCTAAAAAAAAAAAAATAGAGTACAGTTTAAATCAATCAGATAATTCTTTTTCAACATTTAACACAGAGACAAAGAGACAGAGAGAAAATATGATGAAAAATGGGAAATAATTGAGCCCAAAGAATTTGTCCTTGGTGTGAGATTGTTTAATGTAGATAGAACTACAGGTATCTACAGTCAGATTCCTGAATTTTTCAGGCTACATCTTTCAGACAGGATACAGAGTTTTAATTATGGTTACATAGAACGTAAAAACAAACCAAGTGGGTTAAAAATGTATGAGAACAGCAAATATGTAGGTTTAAACACCATTCAGTCATTATGTGTTCTCCATAATACTCCACACATCTTTGGTGATATGGGACAATAATCACTGTAACTTTGTGCTCCTTTTGTTACAGATTTTTTATATAGTGTCCGTCCCTATCCATACTGATGGCATGATATATTACCAAAAACATTTGATCTGTGACCAGCAAAACATGTTCAAAACTTTGTTCGCTGGTAAAAAATTGATTCCCAAACACTGCTTATGAGTCACTATCCATGATGTACTAAAAAAAAATTGCCATCTTACCCATATGTGATGTATGCAATGTGAAGCAAAGCATTTCTTTTTAAAAGTCTGTAAAAATTTTCAAAAACCTTACAAAATCTCTAATAAAGCAACACCAACTTGCTTTTTACCATGAAAATGATTGTTTTAAGAGGTTTAAGGTTGGTCCTTTGAAGATAAAAACAATTGATAGCTTGGAAGGTGGAGAATTACAGTGCCAGACATTTAGATGCATATTCAGATGTTTCAACTACAACTTGGGTCAGAAATTATAGCACTGAGTACCAGATTGATCTATTTATATGCACTGGAACATCCCATGACCTACCTGTGTTCAAGAAATCTGCAATATCATAATACATGAACAGCATGCTTTCATAATAGGTTGCACTGTTGACATATTGCACTTTGATGAACACTTTCATGCATACTGTACAGAGTATTATTAACCGTCAGTGTGATGTTGACCAATATAGACACTTCAAAAGTGTCAATTTTGACAGTGTGCATTTGGGTATGCTGATTTTGCTGTGTGGGGGCAGTCCTTGAAGGATTAAATAAATGTGTACACCAAACAAACATGCAAAATGTCAGTATGATAAATTGGTAAAATTGGCGTTGAGAGACTTCAGACAGAAGATTAAATTGATATCTCCATAAATAAACACGACAGTTTTTTGGTTAGTCAGTGTAACTGCCGAGTAACAGATTTCTCACATCTTCAACAGTTCACATCCAAACATCTTTTCTCTGTACTCTGTCTTTACTCTGAGACAATACGTAGGAGCGTTTGTCATTGGTTATCAGGGGGATGATATATAGTCTAGCCTGCAGAGAAACATGTGTTGTGCTTTAATCTAGAGTGCATAGGCCAGTATTCATGGCCAGCAGCTGGAGAAAATCACAGGAGACGAAGAGTCCACCGTGGAGAGAGGAGACATACTGCCTGCCTGCCTGGCAGATGCTGGTTCTTGTTATCAGCGCTCTCTTCACCTTATTTATGTGGTGACTTACAACCCAACACCCTCTTTTTTCCACTCACACACTGCTCCTTTACCCACGCAGACACATTTTCATATGAATAAATGTCTGTTTCATTACTCTCATTGGCCACAGAAATAGTACTTAATAGCACATTCTGGTATTTTACTAACACAAACAATCTCAGTTAGAGATTTCCTGACAAGACCTGTGAACTAGCAAAGGCTCAGAAAGAAGGTTTCAAATGAGAAGCCACATGCTCTTGTGGCAAAATTGAAGATGCCTCACTAAAACTTAGTTGAATTTACATCAATGGATACTGGCTTTTAGCTGTTTTAAAAAGCTAACAGGACTGCCACTACAGGGCAAAAATAGACTTTATTAATAGAAAATGCAAGGAAACAAGAGCTAACGATCTAAAGCGATGCTTTAAGCTAAATGCTAACATCAGCATACTCACACATTTTGCATGTAGCAGGTAATGTTTACGATACCATTTTAGTTTAGCTTGCAAGTATGCAAACACTTGCTAAATACACTAAACACAAAGTACATCTTAGGCTGATGGGAGTGTTATTAGTTTTTCAGGTATTTGGTTATAAAATTAAGTATTAATATTAATTAATTAAAGTTTTAACCTGATGACATTGCTCCTGTAGATTAAAAGTCAGGGGATCACCAAAATTATTACAATTAACCCACTGAATTACATGGCAGTCCATCCAAAAGTCAAGATTATTCACTCAAAACCAAAAATGTTAACTTCATGGTGGCACTAGAGGAAAGAGCATTGGATTACCAAAATCAGTAGGATTTATTGTCTGGGGACCATGAATGTTTGTATTAAATTTCATTTTTGTAAAGATATTTAGGTCTGGAGCAAAATGGACCCACTGACATTGTCATACCGAGAGTAAAAGTGGCTAAAAAGACATCACTACTGCTGGCTACTAAGTGCAGTGCAGGAATATCACAGAAATTACTACATTTAGGCTGTATACCATCTCAGATTGAGTGAAAATACTGTTTGTAAGAATGTTTTGGTTATTGTCATGTGTTCAGGAGCAATCCCTGCTTATATTGTAACTCAAATGAAGGGAGACTTGCAGTTATGCTGTACAATTTCCTCGATTTTCAACAGCTCCTCGTCTCAGAAACAGGAAAACATCTGCACAAGCCTCTCATGTCTTCCCTGCCTCATAGCCTCATATTCGTTTCTCTTTTACACCCCAGTTTTACACTGCTGCTCTCTATTTGACAGGCCCCTACTGTGATATTTATGTCACATATTTAATATGGACATGGGAATGATTATCAAATCCATAGTTGCCAAGAGAGTCCGATCGGCCTTAAATAATGGATGAGCAAGGATGCGACTCAATTTGTGAGGCCGCACAGAAAGACAGGGCAAGTGCAGCCATCGACCCCTCCGCCCACCCCCATCGCTCTCTTCCTCTCCGGAATGTCATTATTCTGGTCGATCTTTTCTCCCCTCGCTTGACATCATTCAATGTAATCATCCTTCAATAAAAAACCTGCTTGTAATAAAAGGAACAACCCAGGTCAATACACAGAATATGGAGAAGGATGACCCTGTGCTGGGAGACAGCGTATAAATGGGCCTCTTTATCAAAGCGGATAGCCGTCTGGTGCCTTAACAGGAATTCGACCGTGGCTGGAGTTATCATTACTGTTACCTTTTGTATCATCAGTGTTTGTGCTCTGTGAATATGAGGAAGAATGATGGCTACATTAATGAATCAATGGGCTAATGAAGCAGCCATTGTGTTGGTTTATTGAAATACACTGACGTAAATTGAAGACTTCTGCAGCATCTCTTTGCGGAATGTTCCGCTGTCATATTACCTGATTCCACCCTGGCAAAAGAAGTAAGGATATGAAATTTATTAAAAAAACATAGTAACCTTCAACAATGATGTGACAGCTGCATGCGACACAGTTGAAGTGCAGGAGGAAAGAAAAGATTGAAAAGGAAACAAATGTCATACTCTTGCCGCATGCTGTTCTTCAACTACACACAAACTCATCTAAGGGACCAAAGAGCTCTGTCCGGGCTGAGGATATTTCGAGGGTCAAATTAGCTGACAGGGTAATTTTGTCAGGACGACATGCAGAGCTGCTGATTATCCCTGAGCTAGCATCATTTTTGTTTATCAAAAAATGTTAATTGCCTGTTTTTACGAGTAGGAAAAGATTTAAAGTTAATAGGAGAGACTAAATAAACACAATGCAATTGCATGAGGCTGTAGAAGATGGTAATTAATTTGTGGCCACCCCTGAGCTAATTAGCTAATATAAAGCCGGAAAAAAGAAGTTAATGAGGCTTAATGTAACTGATACACTGAAAAGTTTAGACTAATGAATTTATGAATGCATGAGGAAATCAACTTCCTGCTCGCTCCAACTGTGACGTTGTGACACCTCTCTGAGACAGGAGGCTTAGATGTTGTTCTCCAACTTGATCACCTTGAATGTGCAATGTAAGAGTGTAGCACTATATAAAATTTCATAGCTCCGTTTGATTTGGTGTGTGAAAGCAGAATCAGAAGCACTGCCTCCATGCTGAGCGAGAGATGATGGACCATGGGAGGGCTCAAACCATCCCAGCAGTTACTTTGTTTTGTGAATCCTCAGGGTGCAGCTGGTTTGAGGATACAGGAGCTTGTATATTGGGAAGTCGGAGGAGATTAGTTTGCCCGGGGAAGAGGAGGTACGGAAAATAATAATCAGCTGCCAGCTTCCTGTCAGGAGGGTGCCCACGGTGAAGATTGTCCAGGGGGCTATGTCATAAGCAAATACCAGCATTTAAACTACACCTTTCATATCCTCCACTGGATCCTGAGTGATTGAGATGTCACTTCTTAGCATGTTCATACCTCTGATACATGTCTATCTCGCTCTTTTCACCTGTGATGTTCATTTTAAGAAACAGCTTATTATTTCACTTACTACTGTGATGACCGCAGAGGACATTACTTACACTCAAGAGGGTCACAATGGCATTTACTGTTGACACTATGGACTAAGGTTCATGGGTAATTTGAATGAAATTATAGGGCCGTGATGAATCCTGCTAGTGAGTGGGAGCCAGAGCGGCAAGGTAATCAGGTAATTGCAGCTTTCATAAATGTAATTTATCAGGAAGGCAAAGGCCAGCAGTGGTATCTGACTAGCTGGCACGCTTGCTGTCTCTTTAGACTGACCTGCAAAGCTTTCACGTGGTGACATGTGACTTTATGAGCTGTGGGGAAGCGTAATGGGCGATAAGGCAGAAATACCACCATCAAAGCTTCCCTGTCATATTACATAAATCAGCGCTCCAAATGGACATCTTCCCACACAGTTTGCTGTCTTGTTCATGGTTTACAGTAGGTAATTTGTCAATCAAACATTGATGGAGCAGCACTTTTGCTGTTAATGACATTAATATAATAGATTTACAAGGGTCACAGGCTATTGCAGTTACACAAATGGGGATCTAATGGATGAGCTGTTGTATCATGTGATCTATACAGTATGTAATGAGCACTGGAAGGGAGGATATTGTACTTCCTAGTTTTGTTACTCAGACAGAAATGTGGTGTCAGCAGTTACATATCCTTTTATTGAATGACTATGAAGTCCAAAACACAGTTTTTATTCATGGTTGATATCAGTTATGTCAATGTTACATTTCTTCACCAAAAAATTGCAGACAATGTATACTTCAGATTGTTGTAAAAGACAACTGTGTGGTTACTGTTAAATTAAGATTTAGGTTAATACTTAATACAGTAGAATAGTAGTTTGACATTTTGGTAAATATGCTTGTTGGTATCTTTGCTGAGAGGTAGATGAAAAGTTCAGTACCACTCTATCAGTCCATGAAATATGAAGCTAAAGCCAGCTGCCAATTAGCTGTTAGCTTAGCATTAGGACAGAAAACAGGTGGAAACAGCAAGTCTGGCTCAGTCCAAAGGTAAACAAATGCACCTACCAGCACCTCTAAAGCTCACTAATTAACACATTATATCTTGTTTGTTTATGCTGTACAAAAACAGAAGTTTAAAAATATCAAGTCAAGATGGGGGTTATGTGCTGGACTATTCATTGGCCGGGCACAATGACTTCCACTGGTTTACTGGTAACCTCACAGTGACGCCAAGATATAATGTGTTACTTAATTAGCCATAGAGGTGAGGTAGACTTTTCTTTTTCCTTTTGACACAGCCTGTTTCCTGGTTTATGTTAATCTACTGCTGGCTGTAGCTTCATATGTAGAGTGAAAATATAAGAGTGGTATCAATAGTCTCATCTAACTCTAAAAATATCTAAGTTTGGCTCAAAAAAGGCTATAAATGCATGTGCATTAGAGACATAATTTAACAGTATTTGACATGTATACCATACCATTCAGCATGCTAGTTCAATGTCAGACTAACATAGTGTGTCATATACTTCAGGTAATACAACAGAGTGAGAAATCATGTTACTTTCACTTTGTGCCCACAAAGCTCAAATTTCTATTTTTTTTCCAATTTTGCACTCATTTAATATGCTTACCCAGCTCTAGAATCCAACTTTGCTATTGCAAATACAATACAGTGCATCTACCCTGTTTCAAATTAAGAAATTATGGATTCAGCTAGTCTTCTCATATTATTTATTGTGTTGGAGAAATGCAAAGGCAATCTCAAGCAGAGTGCTCTTTGATGAACAAACATCGCCGTCGACTCAGCTCAGCTCAGATCTATATGAAACACCGGTATCCAACCTGTTGAGAGACATGTCGAAAGCTCAGTCACAACAATTTGTCACCTAATTTGAAACTCTACAAATACATTCAAGTCTGATTTTCACATAGCCAGACTGACAAGCAGGTACATGTCATCAAGACAAGAGAAGGACAAAACAGAACAAAATGAATAGAATATCTTAGCGTGCTGGTGTAATTACCCCCGTTTCATCCTCAGTAATAGGCTTTGGTGGACAGTCAAAGCATGGAGAGACACAGGAGAGAGACGACAAAGGCTTTTTATATAGGTCAAATACTCATTTCATAAAAGCCTCCTGCAGAAAACTGAAACATGATAGGTCAAATACAGGTCTAAATGCCTTTTCCAGTTTTCCTATTTTCCCATTTCAACATATCCGTCTGGTGTCCGTGCTCTCTCGCCTCTGTAATGGAAAACTATTGCAGAAGCATTTCTCCGTCAGCCAGGGTCAAGAGGTCATCACTGATGTCACTCTCAAAGTAACCAGTGGCAAATAGGTCCTGACATGTAGTCTCCAGTGAGAGAATGAGACTGGACAGCTCCTCTGGCTTTCCGACTGATAAGCCATAGAAAAGAATATGTGAGGGTTGGAGCATCACAGCTACTGCTCCTGCCTTTTGAAAGACTAATACCAGCTGCTGAATTAAGGCTCAAATAACAGTTGGGTGATCTGAAGGAGAGTCTGCTTTTATCTTTCTTTTTTACCTCCAACAATGCAGAGTCTGGCTATTTTTTAGTTTGTTTATGACTGAAAAGCAGTTTTTTTTTTTCCATTTTTGTGGTCAGCCTGCTTATTTATTTAACATAAAATGACATCAAAAATGTCATTTCACCTCTCAGATTTCCTTTTTACTACATGCAAGTGACACTCTTTTTTTCCTCCGCCTCCTGTCTTCCTCCCATCTTTGTCTCAAGTGTTAGAGCGAAACAAATTCCTCTTGTTCACTGTCAGATGCATGTCGTGTAGTGTGTGATTTGCTATGCACATCTCAGTCTAGTGCAGATTTCTACGCCTGTTTGTTCTGTACAGGCGTGCAGTGCTTCGCCATGCAGCGTGACCGCTCACTCTCCACCCTGGCTTCCCATCTTCACTCTCATCTAGTCTCTTGTCAGTGAGGAATATATTCTGGGAATTACATAAATCACAAAAAGGAAACATTGCAAGAGTAACATTATAAAACCTCACTCCTCATATCTACCTGATATTTCAATGAGAGCTTTTTTTTTTTCTCCATCACCCCTTTCCCATGTCTATCTCGCTTCTTCTCCCTGTCTCTGTCTGACTCTCCACTCCACTAGTCTGAGAAAGGATGACTGAATGAGCAGGAGACTGGCGTTTTCTGATAGAGTTACACCCCACAAATGGAGTCAATCAAGGGTCGGGTGAAAAAATTCATTTTCTGACAGAGGTGTCAGCAAGATTGTCAGGCCTCCATGACAACAAATCCATAGCACTAAAAAGAAAAAAAAAAAAAAAAAAGAGTTGGGGGGTGGGTGGGAGAGAAGAAAAAGCGCAGAGAGTTAAGGAGAACCGAGAACCCTGACAAAGTGTAAAACAGGAATCCTCGGAGTCAATCAGAGCACTTACCTTTCAGCTGTCCATAACACTATTTCATACCAATTATTACCCCCACTGAGCAGGTGACAGGCTTGTGTGCCGACGGCAGCGCCACACAAACTCTCGGTAATCCCGAAATGACGGATTGGGAGGGAAGCCTTGCAGTGATTTGTGACAAAGTAACTGAACATAGACTTCTGTACTTAGAAACGTGAGAGCAGTTTGTCTTCATGCTTATGGTAACACTCTCCACTTTGATTTGATGCATGGGTTTTAGTCCGCCTCACCAATATACTCCCTCGGCTTACTGCGGGCATCACCATTCAAGTTCTAAATTGAAAAATTGCTCTAGGGTGTCCATTTGGTGTTTACTGTATATTAATCAATAATAGTGATGTTTTTGTTTATGGGAATATGTTTTTATACTAGCATAATTAATAATAGCATCATTGATCTTTGCTTTGTGGCTTCTTTTAGTCCTTTGTTTTGTTGCACTTTTATTCTCATGCATTAAACTTCTCCGGCATTGTTTCTGCAGAGCTGAAGGAGGCATATTCACAGACAGACCATAAAGATTGTCGCTTTTGTTTGACTGTTACCCATAAAACTCCAAACCCCTCTGCTTGTAATTTTTTTTTTTTCAGCCAAGCCCTTAAGCTTCCCGCCTGTTATATTTCCTCCACATCAATATGTCACCTAGTTCCGCTACGGCAGGATGTCAACTTAATGCAATAGGGTTAAGAAAACATGGTCTTTGCCGCTGACTGATGGCCTGTCACCGCTCGCACAAAAAAGTTTAGAAATTTGATCCACCTGTCATCTCGCCTGTGATTATGAATCTCTTCCTCTAGCAGCTCCGAGGCCCATTCAGATGCAGTCTAGCTTGGCCTCGCTCAACATTAGTTACATGGATGAGAGAGCAAACTTCAAATCACTCCAAGTGAGTGAGAGAGAGAGAGAGAAAGAATCCAGCTCATCTTAGTGTAAACAATTGGGCCCAGTGGTGAGCCCACCAAAATAGACACCACTGTGGAGAGACGGTCTTTCTTTTTTGAGAAAATCTTGTAATCTGATTTCACTTATAGGAGTCATACAGCACAAATTGAAGTATCTGGATGATTCTTTAAAAAAAAAAACTCTCCTTACCTTAATCATTTTAAAAGCCAATGAGGACAAATTTAACAAATTATAACACAAACTAAAATTTTAGCATCTTTACCTTTTGCCTCTCCTACCTTTGTGTTTTCCTCTTTTCATCTCCTGAAGACGAGTGGGCAAACACAAAAAGAGAATACGTGTTTCTTTATCTCTAACCTCACGGTGAACTACAGATGACCTTCTGAGTCAACTGCATTAGCTTTGGGGTGGTCAGACTAAAGAGTATGTGTGTGTGTGTGTGTGTGTGCTGGGGGGTGCAAGAAGAGAAAGAGAGAGAATGGAGAGAGGGGATTTTTCATGCTCTCCATTACAGTTGTTTAGGTTAGAGGGGTTAACTCAATGAGGCTAAGTAAATTTGAACTGTGAATCACAGCAGCAGACTTGCGCATTCACTTATGCACAATTGCAAATGTACGACCCAGAGGTAATCACATTACCTTATTGGCTGATGAAAAGAAGACCTTTATTCATACATTTCACCCACCTACATTCTCCAAGCTGTAAGTCTGGATTCAAACTTTGCAGCCTTGCAGTCTCGAACCAATTTATCTGACCTGTTTTTGTTTTTTTTTCTTTCAAACTGGTAAGTAGAAGAAGCATTGTTTCCAGTTCTCCACGCAGCGATTTCTTAGAATGAGCCCCCTTTTTTCTTTTCCCAGATAGAGCCTGAGACTGATTTATTATAGATTTTCAGTGTTTTGATTGTTTTGCTGAGAAGCAGGATGGGAAGATGGGACTTCCAGCTGCTCTGGATGCTTGGGAGTCCTGGGAGTCCTGGCCCGGCTGCCCTCCCGGCTGGCCCAGCCAAGTGGGCATGCGCTGTTATGGTCCGCGGCGGGGGGTTGATGGGGCTGCAGAGGCTGGGCCAGAGAGGCCACAGATGCCTTAAATGACTTGGCATGATGGGATAGCGAACGGTTAGGAGCACGGCTAGCAAGTAAATCAAAACAGTTTTTCCAGTGATATTTGATCGGGTGTCGGGATGTTGTCAAAATCTAGAAAAGAGAAGAAGAAAAAAAACAACTGAATATACACAGACATGGTGTAGGGGTCACACTTGACTGGGTAACTGCTGTCAGTTCCAAATACATAATAAGTTCATGTCATTTTTACTTTTTTACTTTTCATATAAGCTTGGCAAATAAAAGATGATGGTTTTGTTCCTGTACCTTCACACTTTCTCCTTAATGTGAAATTTAAGTTTTTAGTTGTGCCATAGAGCAAAATATGTGTATTTTAGAATTGGAAACTCTGACTTATACAAACATATTTTTTCCATGTGAGATAAAGGTTTGTATAAGATTAAAATGATTACTTTCTTTAATAAATGAGCATCTGGTCATTTTTTGGTATGCCTAATTAAGCTGGTGTTGAGAGAAAAATGATCCTTTTCTCATTTAACTGGACCTTTTCCCTTCACACCTTTGAACCAGGATGATCCCAGTTAGTCTTGGCTGGCTGTCTCAAACAAAGACGACACAGGAAGGACTTCCAACCTGCACTTGAATCAAGCACCCATGATACCAGACCAACAGAAGGGCCCCCATTAGATAGTAATTCATGTGGAAGCTGTGGGACCCCAATATCATTATCAAGCAACAGACCTGCCAGCTTTTTCGCCATGCCACAGTCTGTTGCGATTCACATTCTTTGACTTTGTCAAGTTTCAGATGGAAACAAATGTGTAATTTTTGTGTTGGGAGAGGATTTGCTTGGTCTTAACGTGTTTAAATGTAAAATACTGTTTATTCCTCATTAACAATACATGTTATAAATGCAAAACGGACCCTATATGAAAAAAAATCCCACCAGAATATCATCTTCAAGTTATTTTAGGAGTCATTTATTTTCCTGATCCTTAACATCCTAATCATGGCCTTTTTGAAGTGCAACACTGGTCCATGAAGTTTTGTGGTGATCATTTTAAACCACAATCAATCCCACTTGCTCCCATTTAGCTCATAATAGTTGAAATTACACATGTGGTATTAATACATTTTTTTACAAGCAGACAGTCAGTCTGAAAAAGTGAATTGACTCTTCTGTTTCATGCTGCAACATACAACTGGATCATAGTTACACCTGTGAATGGTATGTATTCACATCTTGTACATTCACAAATAAATGTTCAGTTAAAAAAACAGTTCATCAGTACACATACCAGTACAGACTAACTCACAAACATAAAGCTTTCTTTTTGATTTTCTGCATGCTCCTCCAATTACAAACACTCTCCTGTGACAGCGCTCAAGCACAGCCGCTCACACTGTGAAATGCAGGAAAAAATGTAGGTGATCAGGTGGGACCCGGGGAGAGAGAGAGAGAGAGAGAGAAAAAAAAAAGCCAAACTAGTCCCTTTAACTTTTTAAAGACTTTTCAGCATTTGTTCTGCACACTTACCTACGCAAACTCCAAGGGGCCACAGTGACTGGGGTCCCATTTCAGGCCCAGCGTGTAGCCGGAGAGCTCCTCAGCTGTAAAATGAGAGCGCCGGAGCGCAGTGTGAAAATGGATTAGCCTCGCTGAGATAAGGGGAGCCCTCAGCGAGCCATGCACGCCTTCGATGGGGAAAAAGAACTGCTGTACAAATTGTTTTTGGTACATTAAGTACCTGTTACTTTATTTCACAGATGGAAAACAATAACACAGGCTCCGGGGTTGGAACCACTGCTGCATTGAGGAATGTGAGAGGTTTGGCCCACCTAGTGCCCTCAGAGTTTGCCCCTTTTTTCTTAATATGCAAAGTGATTTTTGTGAGGACTTTTGATTGAAAGAATTCAACAGATTGACAAACATAACATATGATGATAAATGACAAAGTGCCACGTTGGCAGCCAACAGGCTACTGAGGGAAATCATACAGAATATCCATGTTAATAAAAAATAAAATAAAAAAAGGCTGAATGTTCCCACTCAGCAAACAGGGCAGGGATTTTTCATTAATAGGCCCGCTGCTGCACCAGGGCCCCCCAAATTAAATGAGTGTGTCAGATCCTGGATGATTTATACATTTGGACTGATCTAACAGCTCTGTGGAACAGCTATGACACCCTGACAAGGCAACAATGGATATGAAAAATGAGCCAATACCACAGCACTAAATCTGAGACTTTCAAAGCCAAATGCACGCATAGAATCGAAACCTCTAACATACTCGCAAGTATAATGAAAATAAAGTGGGGAAAAAAAATCCCCATAAGATTCTCTGCACAATTTTAGCTAAATCATTCAGTGTTTATATGAATGGAGTGATGGAGACAAATTGGTCCGAGTGGAGTGTGGCAGTACTTTGCCTTTCTGATGTCTTTCTGTGGCTGCGCGGAGAGCACATCACTTTACAGCTAAATGAGATATCAGGCCTATTGCTGAGCTTTGACTCAATAGGAAAATGTCAAATCAAGTTAGAGCCAAGGTGCTTTTCAAAATGCCTCAATTCTCCTTCTGTTTCTATCAATTTTAAAATACGTATGTAATTTATTGTTTCTTTTTCTTCCTCTTTTCTTTCTGTTAGCTTTACTCCAAAAAATAAAATGCTGTATGCAGCTCAGTAGCAGCAGAAACTGAAGTCAACCTTTCTCCAGTGAGCATAGCAGTGGCAAAAGCTGTGTTTATAATTATGTTGTGTGGAAGGCTAGTGGCCTTACTCACTTGTTAGATGAAGTGATAAAAACCAACATGATGGACTAAAGCATTTTTGCTTTTCTTAGTATTGTCCTTTTACCCTCTCATTCTCTGTCTGATGAAAAACTGCACTTGGTGTTCCTCAGAGCTCAGCAGATTTAGAGGAAACAATTACCAGTCCGGTGATCTCTGCTTCTCCAGTCCCACCGATAAACACCCTGCGCCCTGAGGTATGGTCAGAAAATGATACAGTTTTAAATGGGTTAAATTTCATTGTTTCCTTCACACCCTCCTCTCATCCCCCCGCCCCACCCACCACCCCCTCACCCCTCTTTCTCTCCCTCTGAGGTTTTATTTCACAAAAGTGTGCACACATTTTTTTTCTGTCGATGGGGGCAAAAAACGAGAGAAACAATAAAGAATATGAAAAGCCCATCTTCACAGAACATTAGACATCGCAAAACAACCCAAAGCTATGATCGGATATATCAAAACTGACAAGTAAAAGTTGATTGCTGAGTGTCTATTGATTGAGCCATATTTCACTGGAAGAGCACAGCCTCATAGTTGTCTTCACAGTAAACCAAACCTGCTGCAGAGCTGCGTTTAATGGAGATGGTCAAGTAAATACACAGAAACAGCCGGTATATTACAGTTGATAACTTTATTATTAGGTAGATATACACTCACCAGCCACTTCATTAGGTACACCTGTGCAATCTAATGCAATCCAATCCAATAGCTCTGCCATAAATTCTACTTTTACAAAGCTTATATGTTTCCAGTTTTTGTTGACATTGTCAGAAAGGTGATAATTCTACTTTATGTTTATTATTGTGGTCATAGTGGGTGGTGGTGGTGTACTGGAGTGCATTATATTGAAAGGTGTTCCTAATATTTTGGTCCCCTCTTGTATGTTAATGGAGTGGAACCCCATTCAATATAATGCACCCCAGGTACACCACCACCACCCACTACGACCTCAATAATAAACATAAAGTAGAATTATCACCTTTCTGACCATGTCAACAAAAACTGAAACTGTATAAGCTTTGTAAATGTAGAATTTATGATAGAGCTGTTGGATTGGATTGCATTACAACAGCACATGTGTACCTAATGAAGTAGCCAGTGAGTGTATAATATAACAAGTAACATTAGGTGGATGTTTTACATCTCACAATTTTTTTACATTATCATACAGTAAATGTATACATTTTTTGGTGTAGGTGAAGAGGAACTAAATGCTGTTGCTAATGTGTTTATGGATTTCCACACTTGCATTTTTCATGCAACAGTGTTTAACCACTATGGGTTTTTGAAGGTTGGCAAACTTTTGTGCCATTATTAAGCATCATAAAATTTGACCAAATTTAATATTTGGTTAATTTTCAACACAGAAAAAAGTGTTTCCAAAGGAGCTTTGCTTGTGTTGAAAGTTTCTGAAATAGCACCCAAATCATTAGGTGCTGAAGCTATAGGATAGATGACTTAATTGCATTACTGAATATAAATACATTATGTTACACTGTTAAATACACTCACAAACAGGCAAATAACAGTTCATATCAGTTACATTTCACTGTGGCTTACAAGATATATATTTAACAGCTCTTGTATACACATTTCCTGATTTTTCACAATCAATCAACATAACAGCAGTTTATGTAAAAGACATTTTTTTATTGTGTCAGTGCAAATAGAGCCACAAATTCAGTGGAGAAATTCCACAAACACATCAATTTGGCCATATTTCACAACAAAGGACATGACTATGAATGAACCAGTGTCATAGCATTTCAGGAAGGAAGAAAAAGGGTAACTAGTGAGCAATTTCAAACAGCTGAAGAGGAAATGGGTCAAACTGAGAGTAAAATGAATGTTTAAGATGTGTCAGACATTGCTTTAAACCAGTTCATAGAATGTCAGTTAATAGATAATATGACTGTACCGGATACTACAAAGCCAAAACTACAAAAAGCACCAAATGCTGAAATAAATGCTAATGCTTTTGAGTATTACCATATTATTATAACTTGCAGATCCTTTAAAGGTATAGTTCGACATTTTGGGAAATACATTTTTTAGTTTTACATTTTTTTTAATCTAAGTTAAATGGGAATATTGATACTGCTGTCATGTCTGTACCTGTAATATGTAGCTACTGCCAGCGGCTAGTTAGCTAAGGTTAGCACAAAGACTGGAAACAGAAACAGCTAGCCTGACTCTGTCCAAAGGTAACAAAATATACTGATCAATATCTTTAAAGTTCACTAATAAACATTTTAGATCATGTTTGTTTATTCTGTGAAAAAAAGTATAGAAAGACAAATTGAGCCTGCTAGCAGTGGCTTCATATTTAGCATACAGAGTGGTATAAATCTTTTCATTAGTTCATTTCAGTTTGATAAGGCTCAAAAATAATAAATAAATAACTTGAAAATTTACTTTTGATAATTTTGTAAGATATTTGTATTAGTTTTCAGGTAAAGGGAATGACACAGATAATGAAGTACAGTTTGAAGCTACTGTTGTGGAGCTGAAAAGCAATGATAATTATATTAATGGTAAAAGCAAAGTTAAGGCATGACAAAGGTTAAGAGACTTGGAGGATGAGAACAGGCAGAAATGTGCCTTCTATATGTTTTCTAGGCTCTGTTTGATCATGTGACATTTAGTTATGACAGGCACGCAGTGATATGATCATCTGTAATTTATATCTTTATCCCCCGCAAGTGAGAGAAAGGGACGGGGAAAAGAAGGGGATGAAAAATAGGAGAGATGCTGACACTGAGTGAACCACTTGAGCTGTAGAGAAGTGTACCGAACGCAGCACAGCCCAGGAGTGATTGAATGATCCCATTCTGGGCTTTTTGTTAGACAATAGGCAGCGATGTATGAAGATTGATACACAAGTGCTTGACTCGGTTTGCTGGATCATCAAACAGATTGATATTATACTCCAGCCAAGGATGAAGACAAAGTAAGTGTTATCATACTCAATACGGGGCTTGTCAGAGGCGGGAAATCATCCCGTGTCACTAGTTATGGGAGCATTTCGCAGACTGTCATGAGAATTTATCTGGGAGATGTGGCGCTCTATGGCAGTCTGCAGCTGACGGTGGAGGCCCCGGCTGTACCGTAAAGATCTTAGCCAAAGATTGAATTACAACATCGTGCTTTGGACTACATTTATTTCACTACTATCATGTTTGTCCCCACAGACACTGTAAATCCCCGGTCTTCTTATCAAGCAGCCATTTATTGTTGCACAAATAACATTATTCATGGTGATATCATTATTTAGATAACATACACATTACAGCAAATGATTTGTTTATCTATTGTACTACAAGGGCTTCCTACATTACCCCTGAGGTTTCTTCAGACTCCTCATTATTACTGAGCCCTGGTAGCAATGTGTACAAAGTGAGGGGAATAATGGATTGATATTGCTGGTGTTTGGTAGTTCTTTTAAGAGTGCTACATGTAGCTTTTTAACAACAGTTAATTATTACTGCATTAAACAGGAAACAGTGGTATACAGTAATTTCCTATTGCTCAATAACTGAGGGCCTCTGCTCTGATTTCTATATTCAGCAGGTTGGATTTGGTTTGTAATCCTCCAGAGCAAACACTGCTCAAGCTTTTCAGAGTTTCCAGTAATGCCAGCTTGCAGAATTCGTGTAAGACATGATGAAAGTGAGAAACACTTCAAATGTGTTGCATTTTCCAATAAACCAAAGAGAAAACACTGTGCAAAACTTTGCAAGAGGAAGCAAATGCGGTTTCACTTTGAGAAACCAGACTACCGGTATACCATAGAGGTCTCATTTCTTTCTCAAATTAATTATATTGGACAGCGTTCATATAAATGTTTAATAGTTAAGCATGTAGAATCTTATAAAGGGCGACATCAGTATTGTCAGTACTGTAGTTAGATTAGGCACTTCAATCATCTCTCACTTCATCTCTTTGCTAATCAGATGAATTTATGGCCTGCACATGTTTCTTCGAGGTGGAGTTTCTTTAGATGTAAAATAGTCCCTCGCCTTTTAAAGTTCCATAAAACTGGTGTAGTAAAATCAGGAACAGTCATTTCCTATGAAATGGTCTTTATTCACTGTTAAACTGTACAACAAAAAAAAAGCTGTTGCAAGTTATTTTCAGTTTTCTTTTTTCCCCTTAATTTACATGTGACAAACATGATACCTGTTGTTCCTTATTGAAAATGTTATGTTCCAGCATGAGTAGTAGTTTTTACTATCAGGTGCAGTAAATTCACCTCCTTAGCTGGAGCTCATAGGATGATTTGCTCTGCATTGAAAATGTCATTCTATCTATATGCAGTCATGGATGAAGTATTCAAAGTAGCAATGCCACGATTTAAAAATACTCAATTACAAGTAAAAGTTCTGCATTCAAAATGTAAATAAAAGTAACATCAGCAAAATGTACATAAAGTATAAAAATAAAAGTACTCCTTATGAAGCTGAATGGTGCCTGTCAATGATATGTTATTACTATATTGTATTATTATTACTGATGCATTACTGTGTAAGCAGAATTGTTTTGGTGTATTTAGTGTGTATTTTGGATGATTTAATCTAAAACCATGCATTTTATTTCATAAGCTGATGCTACAGGTTTTCAAATACTAATTTGTATGGCTGCCAGATAAATGCAGTGGAATATTTTCATCTGAATGTAATGTAGTAGAAGTTTAAAGTAGTATAAAATGAGTACAAGTATTCTGCAAATACACTGGAATATTTGATGATATGTGAGCTGTGCAGTCCCTCTGTTAATATGTCCATGCTTACACTACTGAAGCTTACTGGTGCTGTTTTCCTAAGAGATAGAAACACGGAGCAATATAAGTATGAGCTTCTCTCTAAGGAGAGATTTTATGCACACTGTAAAGCTGTCATTTATGTCTGTTCATACAGTGCCCTCACCTCTGTTAAAGTCATGTACAGGAAACACTGCAGGCGATGGCACTTATGGATATTTCTCTTTACATTCATCATTTTTACATGTACTCACAGGAAGCCGGGGGCTGTCACAAAGACTTACTGCTTTTCATCTTCATATTGAAATACCAGAGGAGGTATAGTTGTCCTGCTGCTTGTATTATATTGTTTCTATTGTTATGGTATGAAGTTACACTGCACTTATCCCATCTATGCATAAAGGCAAACACACACACTCACACACACACACACACACACACACGTAGACCAAGAGGGATGCTTGAGCCAAGAGGTGCTTGCTATGATTTGGCCTTGTTAAGCTGTTGACCCTGAAGAGAGAAAATTGCCTCTGTTGGGAAGCAGGCGGTGCACGTGTGTGTGTGTTTGTGTGTGTGTGTGTGTGTGTGTGTGTGTGTGTGTGTGTGTGTGTGTGTGGTGATAGGAGGAGGAGGGGGTTGTCCTAGTTTTGAGTTAAGGGCTCTATCAAGGGACAAACTTCTCTCGCACCACAAAGCCACATGATCCATCTCCCTTTTTAGCTGGTGTCAGGACCGTTTTATGTGATGATGATTTGATGCTTGGGTACCGGGCCTCCTTCTCCCCCGCTCAGATTGAGCTATGATAGTCGGAGCTGGGATCACTGAGCTACTGGGCTCCAGCCATCACAAAATAGCAATGTGTCCCTTAGCTGGAGAGCATGCTGACAAATCTCCTTCCTATTGCATTCACATATTCTACTTGGATTCACAACTTCTCACACAGAGACTGTTATCAAAAAAAAAAAAAAAAAAAGTGTAAATTCTCACTAGAACCTATTAATCTGGAGCTGAAAAACTTTTATATACTATAAATATACTACTATAAAAACTACAGTGTTTTATGAAATTACTGAATATTTTTTTAAAGTCGCACTTAAATTTGAATTTCAGTTTTTGTGTAATGAAATATAAACTTTCATGATGTGCAGGATTCATCTGGTTGGACGTTTCCCGTGGAAGCTGATGACTGACATTTGAGAGCTGCGTCGCTAGGAGACGTGCTGTCATCTTCTAAAGTGTGCTACTTACTGGAGAGTGTCGTAGCCCTGTTTGAAAGCGGAAGCTGGTTAGCGTAGCTTGCTAACATGTCCCACAGACATAAGTTTTTGTTCATGTCATTTCAATACCTGCTGAGTCATTGGCAGCTCCCACAGTATAGAAGGGTTCTAGCTAGCGTTAGTTCTCTGTCTTTCATAGATCCAACAAATTGCAGTACTGACATTGTCAGTTGCTACCAAACATAAGAAAAATAAATAACATTTAAATTTCTTATTTTTAGTAATTACAATTTTGACCAAATAAATACACAAGTTAAAAAAAAAAAAAAAACCCACTAAGGATATAAATTAATAAATTCTACATTTACAAAACTTATGCATTTTCAGTTTTTGTTGACATTGTCAGAAAAGTGATAATTCTACTTTATGTTTATTATTGAGGTCATAGTGGCTGGTGGTGGTGTACTGGAGTTCATTATATTGAAGCGTTCCTAACATTTTGCCCTCCTCATGTATGTTAATGGAGTGGACAAAATATTAAGAACACCATTCAAGTAATCAGGCAACCTGAGTGAAAACACGTGTCCATGGCCTGTGGGTGTGTAAGGGCTTCAAAAACTCTTAACTAAATTACATCAGTTGGACACAGCTTACAAAGATTTATACTATAATATTTTTTCAAAGGAAATGTGTGAACATTGAGTATAAAAGGTGGGCTCACCCAAATTACAAACAAATCATGTTGCTACTATTACCACTTGTGGTAAGTGAGGTTAGTTAAATCTAACCATTTTTTCTGCTAGTTAATGAGATATGAATCTCTTAGAAAAATGTCCCCATTTCCCAGGATAATCCACACCACACTATCATCGGAACTGCTTTTTCACCAAAGTCGACAAAAAAATATTCACGGCATATTCTGCTGATTATCCAGAGTAGCAGGGCCTCTTTAAAGAGGTGTTACTGTTGAATTTTTCAGTGTAACTTTTCAGTGCTGTGAGGATTAAGAAAAAAATCCATTTGTTTTGGGTGGTAGCAGAAATCACAGAGACAAATATTTTAAAAATATATATATATTTTTGTAATTTGACCCTTTAAGTACGGTATTTTCCCACTCATGCAGCTCCCTAGCCATACCACCTATGCTTAAAATGCTGGTAATAAACAAAATCCTTTGACACATTGCTATTATGATCATAAATGTTGTAAATCTACAGTATTGTCCAATTACATGTAGCTTTTAAACAGTGTCAGTGCTGTGTTTGTGATAGGCTGTGTAATAGTGTAATAACTCTGTCCCCTGTAAGACGGCCAGGGAGGCTGTGTGTAAATGAGACGGTTCTGCTACATTAGCTTCATAACACCATAATCCTTTCTCCATAAACCATTACATGCACTGCAACATTTCTGATTTATGGGGGGTAGAGAATCAATGGGAAAAAATTAATGCTCGCAAAACGTCCCTGGGACAATATTGAGCAGATTTTAATTGTGATTTCGTTCAAGTGGCTGTTAGCCAGATGATGAATGGGAGCTAACCTTCCACTCTGCCGAGCACTGGAGAGAGTCTTTAATATGACAATTAAGTGTCTGTCTTTTAGATTTTATTGTATCTTTCTCTCTCTATCTTGTGGGCTCTTCTGTCCTCCCTCCACCTTTTTTTTTTTTTTTACCTCCCACCCACTCTCCTTTTTATCTTCCTATCTCTCTCTCTCTTCACATCACTTCATCTGTACAGTGCAGCTTTTGCGCAGATTAAATTGAGACTCCAGTTTTCTCCATCTCAGAGCACTTACTTATGTTTTATGACACGCACTAAATCAATTTTATGTTGTTATTGATTTTTTTCCCCTCCTCTTATTACCCTCTTGCTTAAATCGACACAAACCATTTTGCCTTTTGCTCCCTGATTCTTCCCACTCTTGTCTTGTGGTGACCTTAAGTATATGACCAAGACAGAAAAAAACATCTATGAGGGGGGAAATGCATGTAAGTGCATTTGTGTGTGTGTGTGTGTGCTTGTGATGAAGCTTAAAAATTGTGGTTGTCTCAGAGAAAAAAAAAATCTGTGCATAGACTGATGTAAAATGAAAGTGTATGACCAGAAGGTGGCAGGTTAAACTTGGCAGTGCCACTTCACTTGTATTTAAAGATTCAAACACACACTTTAGTTTCTCTGTAACATCAATGCAGGAGGTAGTAAAACACACACATATAGTTGAGTTGCGTGTGTCTTACGGTGCTACACCTGACAGGACAAAAGGTTTACAGATATTTCAGTGAAGGTGAACCACATCACCTATTCAGCCTAATTTGTGGCCCCCACAGGGAAAATAAACCTTTCCCTTCCCTCATAAGAAACAGTGTCGGCTCCAAATACTTTTATAGAAATAATTGTCTTCATGAGTTGTTTTCATTAAGTTGTTCAGGTAAAAGAAAACATGGTTTGGAGGGATTTTTAATTTCACCTTCATCATTAAGAGTGACAATGCCTCTGGCACAATGGAAGCAGTCTCTTCTGACTGTGTATTTATTCACAAGTGTCTCTGCAAACTGAGCCAACAAAACTGAAGGCCAACATTTTCAATGATTGTGTGAAGCAATACAAGATGTAATATAATAGATGATAACAAAAATAGAGTAAAAACATAAGCGAATATAATCAGAAAACAATAGAAATCAGGAACAAACATTAATTATGGCCAAATTTGATATGTGCATTACAAAAAATATTATGAAAAGTAGATATTTTAAAGAGGATTTTGTTTTAACAGAACAGAAATTATAAATAGACTTCCTTTACAGTTTACTTATGCATTGCTTTAAAGAGAACTAACTGCTAAGTGCAGCGGGTTAAATGCAATGAGAGCTTAATCAATTTGTCCCTGTCTGTTGGCAGGTGCCCAGGCTTTGCTGTGTCCCAGTTGGCTCCATCAGGACTCCCAGCAAAGAGCTAAGCAGCGGCATCAATGTGACCATTTAGAGTGTGATCTGTGCAGATGCAGTAGGAAGGTCAGGCCATTGTGCGGGCCTCCTCCCTCTTGCCTTTCACTTCACCCTCTAGGACGCCGTCCACATCAAAGTTGTTATTGAGGCCCCTCAATCGGAAATCCCGGTTTGGCAGGGAAGCTTGGTCTTTAAGAAAAGAATGAGGGCCTTGACCCAACATGGATGACTAAATCAGTCCGCCGACAGCCAAGAGGAAGATTAATACTCATAGGGCCTCTTTACACCTGTATCTGGACTGAGTCTAGATTGTATTTACAACAGTCCTGACCTTAAAATGCATCTTTGGTAGAATCAGATTTTTCTAAAACACAAATTGCCACAAATATCTCTTTCATAGTATCATAAAGAGTAAGAATTGTATATGATGATTTTCAACAATTATTTAATTTTCAAAATTAAATGTTTTAACCTTGGTGTTCTGTTTGGGGTCCTACAGACCTCAGGCCCTCATTATCAGCTCACACAACATTCTGATGACAGGTTCCACTGAAGAAAATCACACAGTACTTCTTTTTGTGGCCCCAGAGACCCTACCTATCTCAGAACACTACCCATCCCAAATCACAAACCAGTCTCTTTGGATTTCTGTTAATCAAGATTAAATCAGTTTAATATAATGTACATTTCTTTGTCTGTTAATGATTTTTTTTTCTTTTTTTGCAAACAAGGGGAATTTACATTGGTTCATGCATGAAATATCACCTTATTTGGAGCCATAACAATGTTTTATGGCCATTTGTGCATTTCACACCTTGATCAAATCAAGCTCTGTTTATGATGAAGGGAATGATTCCCACTTCAATATGTGGGTTTTAGCAAGGTCAGAAGGAAATAAAGCGTTTTTATTTTACAATTATTATTCTTATTTTACACTTGCAGCAGTGGGGGGTCATGGGACACAAAGAGGAACTAAAGCCAATCTAAAAAAACCCTCAAAGGTAAACACTTTTAGAACACTTATTTACAGTGTTTAATTTTTGTTTGAACAAATGTAAAAACTGAGAGAAAGTCAGATTCTTAAAGGGTATAACACCCTGCTAAAGAAAGAAAAAAAAACAAAAAAACACACATAAGTAAATATGGTGATGATATGTTTCTGACATAGAACAAATCAACATTACTTCAACAAGTTATTTTCATAAAACTAACTTGAGTAACTAACTTTTTAAAGTTAGAAATACGTGAGAGAAATTTGTCTGAATACATCTGTGGGTGGTTTGGTGATCATATCTTCAATGTGTTTACATCTTCAATGTGTTTATGATCTCATCAGCAAAGACAAGTTAATGCAGGCACGAAAGATGCCACGGTTTTCTGGTTGACCGTCTGAAAAGGAAGAGGACACTACATCATCTCAGTCCTCAACAGAAAGGGAGAAAGAAAGGTGAGATGGAGGTAAGGAAGTAGATTGAGGAGGAGGTTGCAGATAGCAGGGTGTATGAGTTCTTTCCTCCCTCTCTTTCCCTTTTCCGTTTTCAGCTCATGTGGAAAAGCTTTTCAAATTATGATGTGGATTGACGTGCAGCAGCTGTCCCCTCTCCTGGGTCCTGTCCGTCACCTCACCGGTCACTGCTGACAGGACTATGATGGATTAGGAATTGTCATCCAGGACGCTTGTCACTTGTTTACAAGTCAGCCATCCCTCATCTCTCACCACAGGCCTTATAATCTGGCCGACACTCCTCCAACCCCACCCCCCCGCTGCCAGACACGCTATACAAGACAACACCATACATTACAACAGCTTTTTTTTTCCTCCCCCTAACCTTTCTCTCTCTCTCCCTCCTACATCTCTGAGCTGAACACAGTCAACACATTTAATGCATTAATATATGTGTTGTGTTCGCCAATCTCCCAGGGACTGGGGCGATGTCTTCTCCTGTCAACCTCTACCCCTGAGAACTGACTGGGTTTTATACAAACATCCCAGTGGGAGAGGGAGGGAGGCTCAGATCTAACCTGCATTCTGTTATTTGAACAATGGCGCTTTAAATCAGCTGCCCAAAACTATGGAAGATATTCTCTATCACTACAACCACTACAGTATAATTATTAGTGTTACGGTAAATAAAAACCTGGGTTATCTATAACCTGGTTGGTAGGCTTGAAATGATGTATGCAGAATAGCAATAACTCTTGATTTTCCTTCTTGAATTACTATTTCATATCACATTTTAAAATGTAAAACCTGAATTTACTTAAAAAGAAATAACATGATCTACTGAAAAAGTGTGGATAAAGATAAGTTTGCCTTTTACTACTACTATTACATCAGTGTTGAAATGAAATTGTTGATTGTCAAATAACAGAGCAACCAACAATTTTAATAATCAATTAATCATTTTGCTCATCTATCAAGCAAGTTTTGCTGGTTTCGACTTGTCATGTGAGGATTTGCTGCATTTCTCTGTATTATATCACTGCAAACTGAATTCATTTTGATTTTGGACTGTTTTTTGCACAAAACAAGCCGTTTACAGTCATCACCTTGGAGATTTTTCCATACTTTCTGACATTTTATAGACTAAAAGGCTAATTGATTAATAAAAAACCCACAAATTAACATAATAATTTGTAGCAGCCCTACTGTAAATATTGAAAAAATAAACATTTGTGTAATTTATGGAGGGACAGACACTTTTATGCACACTTATGTGTTATGTACATTGATTTGAACATGTTTTTGAACTGGTTTTCACAGTTTGAAGCAAAAACAGTAAAATCAAGCTCAAGACAAAAGCTTCCGAAAGCTTTCAGACCCAATGTTGTCGAGTCTGCATCTGAGAAATGTCGAAGAACGAAGCCCTGCCGAGCAGACTTTGATCTCTCTCTACAGCTTCTCTCAGTCTGTGGCCTGCTGTGGTAATGTGTGAGTTTATGCTCCCTCTGCAGGCATACTCCAAACTAGAAGACGAGCTAACCAGCCGGCCTTTCTAGCTTGGACTCAGCCCTGCCAGCTGTGATCACACAGAGAGGATGAGTGGATGCCATGTACGCTGTACTGCCGAGACCCTCCCTGTGGCTCCCAGTGTGGCCCTTGAGAGAGGCCATAATCTTCTCCTATCTGCCTTAATGGTTCCCTCTGTGGATGCTGAGATGGCAGGCCTGGGAGCGGGGGGTGGCACGCTGAATCCTACCATGAGCATATTGTCATTAAATTAAAAATTTTCAAACACTCCCTTGCTCATGGCATAACCGCCACCGTGAGAGCGATCATAATTGGCTCTGAAAACATGCGTAATTGCCTTCAGCTGGCGTTCTTTTACAGTTGACATTGTTGAGGCGGCGGCGGGGCGATTGGTGAGTTGAATATGCAGCTTGTTTCACAATGGCAGTCGTAATTGAAATATGGTACGTGTGAGTGGAAGATTACATTAAAGCTCCTAGATAATCACCTGACAGGGGAATCATTGAATTGACAATCTGCCACGGTGTTTCGGGGAGCGGGCCAGTGTAAGCAGGCCAGGGAAGGGATTGGGGGGGGGGAGGAAGGCACCAGGCAGAAGTAGAAGAAGAAGAAAAAAAAAAGCTCTTGGCTGTCTCACTTATTCAGAGCAGTCCTGGATTGCCAGGCTGGCATTCCTGGGCTCTTTCTATCGCCACACTCCCTCCCTATTCTCTGTTAGACGCTCACCCCTCTGCTGCTTTCAGTAGACCACTTCCCCTTTAAGAGCAAACAGATGGCTTTCCATTGCTGTTACATTTCATCCTCATATTCATTCATATTATTCTTGCTTTTTTTTCCATTGTGGTAAATTATACCTTTCTAGTCATACAAAATAAGGCTGCCTGCGGTCAGTTGACTTAAAGTTTAAATACCCAGAGATTGTGTACTGTAAGTCAGGAAGTATGTGATTGTAACATCCCATGATTCAACTCACATATTAATGTTTTGATTTCTCTGAAACTTCCTCACAACATTTTTTGCCCCGTCCTTTCACTTCCTCATTCTGATAGACAGCAGGAGGGGAAGTGTTATTTCACAAATATTTCCAAACCACAGTGTGCCAGTGCAGACCCATTACCGGAAAACTGATAGAGAATGCACAAAAGAAAAGAAAGGATGCTCACATTCATCCTCTCTCATGCGTGCCATAGACCTATCAGTGTTGTTGTTGTGGCTAGGGTAAAAAACCTTGCAGGTGTCTCCTCTCTTTAATCTACTTCTCCCTTCACCATTATCTTATATTTGGGTATAAACACACTGTCTGTGCAACCCGATAATATGCAATTAAAAACAAAGATCATTAAAAAGTTATTGGTGTCTGCCTAATTACTATAACTTTACCCCCCTTATAATGAGCGTGCATGGGTATTGATTTGAAGCAAATCTCCCTTTCCTCCTGGAAAAAAACAGGTAGTTACTTTGTGTTAAATCATTAATATAGTAATGATTTTTCCAGAACACTCTCAATTAAGACCAGAGCAGAAAATGACCCAGGGGAGTTAAAGCTCACGCTCTTAAAAGTGTGATGGTCCAAATATATCCTGGCTTCTCTCACCAGAGAGTATGGATAGGGCCAAACCGTGTTTCTGAATAATTTAAAGTGGAGATTGTTGATTAGGATGTGTGTAAATGTGTTTCTGTGTTAAAGGTCTGCACCTTTAATGTAATACAGTATGTACTAATACACTGTACTGAATAAGCTTTGTGTGAATAGGAAGTGATGTAGTGGTGAGGTTTGACCTCCAGTAGGTGATAAAAAAAACATTTGCCAGGATGTTAGACAATCACCATATATATAAAGAAGAAGCATGCAGTTTTGTATTACTTCCTTATTAAATCCTCTCTTCAAGTAACTTTTGTGTCAAACAAAAACTGCAAATACCAACACAAAGAGTCTATAGCCATGTTAGCAGGCAAACACATTCAAATTTTTTTGTGGGTGAAGGGAAACAATCATCTGTATCCTCTGGGCACCATGAATATATATTTTATCTTTCATGGCAAGTTGGTGAGACATTTCATTAAAAAACAAAAATGTCAACCTCATGGTGGCGCTAGAGGAAAAGTCAGAAGATCGCTAAAATCAATAGGATTCACCCTCTGAGGACCATGAATGTCTGTACAAAATTTAATGGCAATCAAGCCAGCAGTTATAGAGATATTTCAGTTTTGGCAAAAATTCTAGACCGAATGACCGGCATTGCCTATAGTGCCACGCTGCGTGATATGATAGATATGAAAGACACCCTGTCTCTGTCATAGTTTTCAGTTTTACATTATGTCAAGTTGTTTGCCTTTGTAATTTAAATCCTGCTTCTGTTTGATCTCTGAACCTCCACCCAAACCCATCTGAGCCCCTCCTCCGCTCAAGTCTCCAACAATTAGATCATTTGTCCGTCTATTATCTCAACACCTGCAAGAAAATCTGTCTCAATTTTCCCCTCTGCTTCTGATCTAGTCTCCCTCCCTTCCCCTGTGGCCCCATCGAGGCACTGGTTCGGCCCCAAGCAGCTTCTGTCTCTGTCAGGAGGCTTCTGGGCACTGCCATCCCACCATGCATTGTGCCCATGCCAAAAGCCTGTGCCAGTTCACTCCCCTATAGCACAGAATACTTGTCGTGACCCTGCCTTTTCTTTTCTTTGCGCTTTTTCGAGGCCCCTGTGCCAAACACACACAGGGCTCAAGTAGGGATACACAAAAAAACATCTCTCTCACTTTCCTTTCACACAGACCCATAATATTCACTTAGTGAGGGCCAGGAGGGGTTGGAACAAAGAGACCATTGGGGTTGGGCAGGGATCGTTATAGTCTCCGTAACCACAGTTTACAGAAGCTTTCTTTTGAAATGCTTGACATTTTACTTCCTATTCCTTAGATATAGTCGGCTGGTACAGTGCGTCATCTTTGTTTGACTTTATCACACGTAAAGAGCCGTTTTCGCTCGGTTTAATGTCATCGCCAAGGTGACCAGAGGTTTTTGGCAACAATGTAGAAACAGCCAATCTGTCAATGGAATGTGTGAAGTGTCAATATAAATCTATCAAACCCCTCAGGGCCCCATTCAGAAGATAATTTTTCATATGCATATGAGAAATTTTGGTGGATTACTTTCTCACACTTTTTTTTTTCTTTTTTTACAGCCAATGACAGATTGGAGTGAGGCTCCAGCTCAGGGGTCCAGAAGAGTGAGGAGGGGGTAAGAGAATGTGGGAGGGAGGTAGAGGGCAGGGAGCCAGTTTGGAGGGAGGAAGCAGTCGGGTGCCAATGGGTTGATGAAGAAATTTGAGTTCAGTTTTTACAGTAGGCATTTAAAACTTGTTGGGGTGAGAGCTCCAGGGAGAAAGAAGTACTTTAACATTAAATCCTAAATAAGTGAAGGATAATGTGCAGACAGTAACATTCAAAACTCAAACCAACAACAACAAAGATCTTCCCACCCCTAGGTCCTTGGGATAAAAGTCAAATCGGGGTCCATGCCCCGTAATGATTTTTTTACTTGAGTGTCCGTGACGTGAAAATGTTTGAGATCCCCTGCTGTACATACTTATGATAGCTGCAGAACGGTGTGTCACAGCATGACATTTATGTTCATGTGACATTATCAAAATGTTCATATGACAGCACACCAATTATGAATCTTGACGAGACGACACCGGAAAACATTTTGCACTTCCACTCTCGCTGACATGACCTTTTAATATGATCCTGCGTTCTTCCAATAGATGTCCCCTCCTGTGCTGCCCACTCTTTTTTTTTCTTCTTTTTTCTATTCATAGCTCCGTCCTCTCTGCTTCCATCCCAAGGTAAATCCCATTAGGTGGATGTTTTGTCGTGGAGACTTGTGAATGTTTCTGCCGCGCTGCTGTTATTTATTGGCCACTGACAGGGTCATGAATTCCGAACCAAAGTGAAACTCATATTGTTATCAAAAGCATAAAATTCCTATCACTTTAGGTGTCAGAGCAGAGACAAGAAAATGAAACAGGTACTCATAAAGGCAGCGGATGTCATAAATCAGCTGGAGGGACCCGAGCAAGGAGAAGCTTGATTAAATAAGGGGAATTAGGTATTTTTGCAAAAGCGGGAAATAACATTGATCTATGCCCCTGTCAGCAGCAAGGCTTGACACTATTGTGTATTGTTTATTTTTCTTGTGTATTTATAGTACATCAATCTCTCTCTGTCTGACTGAGAGATATGGGTGAGGAAAAATCCTGCCTCCTTTGGCCACTGCGTGCTCTGTTGCTGGAAAACTGGGAACAGACTTATCCAGGATCTGAGTTTGCCTTCTCTTGTTCCCACAGCAATTGAAACACCAATCATATTGTGTAGTTTTGTTTACCAGGACATGTGTGAAATGTGCTTATAGGACTACTGTTTATTTCCTATAGTGCCATAGGCATCAGGAGGCAATTTCAGGTCAGTTAGAGGTGAGACACTCCACTAGTTTATACCTGGGTGCAATCAAATTTCATTGTGTTTTACGGAAAATGACTTTCAGCAAATCATTCCTATTTTTCTACTGAATGCCAGATATCTATTTAAAAAAATAAGTGTTGTTATTAAGAAAATACAAAATTTCATCACACTTTACCTGAAAATTCTAACACAACAAACAATCTTTTACTTGTGTAGCCTCTCTAGATGTTCCATGTTGACCTCCATCAAATTTGTGCAGAAAGTTTATTTGCAAAGCAGCTTTCCCTCTACTTGAAAATTCCCCTTCTGCAAGGGGTGCTTGGAAAATAGTGTCAGAGACACATGACAGCTAACGTAAATTCCAAAGTATGACTTATTGCAAATGACATCTCTCTGAAAGCAAAACTTGCAAAGCAGCACATCTTGTTTCAGGTTGCTCTCTCTAAATGTATGATTTCAGTAACGTCCCCCACTATGATTTGGAGGTGTCTGCATGGCTGATGGGATCAGTGAACTCTGAAGAGTGGGGTGACGACCTTCCACCTCATCCATCACCCAGTGATGGACATGGGAAGCCGGCCCCTGACAGGTTGGGGGGGTGGAGGGTACAAATGGGGTTAAGGATAGGCCTGAAGAGGGATCTTGGTTACTGCAGAATGGTGGCTGGAAGAACAAGGGGGGGAGGTGGATGAAGAGAAGTGTGGCCAGGATTGAGGTCAGGGATGTATGATTGGGGTATTAGACAGACCACATTGGTTAAATGTTTATGTGGGGGACAAAGATGGATTATCTGACTGTTTTGCATCTCTTATGTGTGACAAATAAACAAGTAAGCATGATATGACTTTGTCTTCACCAGAATCTTCTGTTGTTCATCCTTGAGAACATTTTTTTTACTGTACAGGGCACAAAAACACATCACTAGTTTTGATACAGTTCTCCAGCTGACATTTGTGAAAGAGCATCCCAATCCAATACAAATGATGAATCTGGTAATCAGGAGCAGTGTCACTCCATTCTCCAAATCTTGCTGAGGTGTAATGAGTCTCTGAGGGCCACTTGCTCCAATGAAATGAGGACCAACGTCATCAATCTTCAATGCGGCTGAAGTGAAGTTGACTTCTGTCTAAAGGTGCTCTCCTCTGTTGATTTCTTCTTAGGAGCTCAGTGGAAAGCTCGTGTTCCCGTCACACGCCGAGAGCGCGTGCACTAGAGAGAGCGGTGGCTGCACGCTGTGCAGACAATGAGAACCAAACCTCCAATTGGCACAGCCAGTATTGAGTGACACTACACCATGAAACAAGGATGGAGCACACACATAAACTCACAAACGTTAGTGTGGAAAGGGTTCAGTGACATCTGACCTCGGCCATCCAAACGTCTGTCAACACCATATACCATCGTTTTGTGCATGACTGTGTGATCATATGTTTTCCTCTGTCTGACCTAAATGCAGTCATGTCTAGACACTTTCTTTCTGCTGCTGCATGGTTATATTGTGCACCTCATGTCAAAAGTTTTCTTTTTCAGGAAGTTAAACAAGACTCCTTCCCCTCTCCTTTCAGACAGTAGCTTCACACTTGGTATAGTGAAACCAGGAACAGGTCAGGGTTGAGCTGCCCAGATCACTCTCCCTCATAAATCTGCGGTTTCACTGTTTATGTTCTCTACACTGGTTTGATTTCATTTTTTACTGTGGTGTTGTTTTGTTTTTCTATGCATAACGGTGCCACAGATAATGTCTTTGCATACCAATGAATTAAATAAGGAGGCTATCATGTCTTAAATCCCAGATCAGATTAAATCTTGTTCTGTAAATAAGGATATTGCTATTGCTACATAACATGAAAAACAACAGGGATTAACACAGATACTGTACATTATAATCTTCAGGAAGATTTACTCTTATTGATCCTGTTGTTTCAGACTTTCTTCTCCTTATCTGTTCATCAAAATATTTGTGCAAATGACTGCATATGCTTGCCATGTATGTGGGAGTGTGATCTGTTTCAACCATTTCTGGATTAATATAAAGACACAAGCACAATACACATGTTGTGTGTGGATCGGGTGAAACAACAAGCTGCCCTTGCTTGTCTTCTGCTGGCCAGGGCCTCAGTGGGATGGGCAGTTTGTGAAATGACAGGACATGCCAACAAATTGCATCACTTCTGCCACTGTGGCCGAGGACAATGGGCCACCATATGCCGAAGTGGGGAAATGAATGGAGCTCATTTGTGCTGGCACCCTGAGCCCCCGCTCCCCCCGACCCTGCAGGGGCCTCCGTGGCACCGAGGCCGACACAGACAGACGAGCCCACCCTCTGCCACGCTGCCATGCTGCTGTCCACCACTGCATCTCATAAGCCAACTCTAACAAACACATTATTGGATTTGTTGTCTGGTTTATGGAAATTAATAAAAAAGGGAAATCAATTGAGCTACTTTGGTAACACTTCACCAAGTAGGGCTGAAAGAGCATTTTACATAATTACAAACAATTTTAAACACACTATAACTGCAGGATTATTGTTATTGGAGTTTTCAGAAGTTGGTCTGATTATTTTGGAGGAAAAAATATATTGGGCTAATAACATATGTTGCATCACATACTCTCCATGTAAATATCTTATAAAATCATATATAAATATATTGCGAATAAGTATATAGGACGTGTGTGCACCCTTATGCGAACCCTGTGTGCAAATTTGTGTTTATCTGTGTCTTTATTTGTGTGTGCATGTATGTGTGCAGGCCTGGGATGATAGCAGATGATTAAGGAGTGGCTGCTCTGTTGACATGAGATACTAATGAGGATGAAATGAGAAGGTCAGGGCTCGTCTCCAGGAAGGGGACACCCCTCCTCTCTCTCACCCCACAACCACCTCCCCCCACTCCCCACCTCCTCTCCTCGTACCCCCTAGTTGCCTAATCCCCCTCTTAATCGACACAGACCAGTACACGCACACACACACATGCACACACACACACTGTATACACAGACACAAACACACACGTATACACTGAGGCTCCTCTGATCAGGCACTCTGCATCTTCATAATGGAGGTAATTAGCAGCTCAACAAGGCTAGCTCAGCATTATGATTAGCACCTCTTTTTGAGCACACTCTAAATCTGACCAGACTGGCCTCTGCTGTCAGTCCATTCTGCTTTACACTGCCAATAAAGCTGACATCAAACAGTTCATTATACAATGAGGTTGATGCATATATTTGTCTCATCATATACATATTTGAAAATATTGTATTATTTCAGTCTGAAAGTCCCATTAGCAGCCTCTAGAGGTTGTGCCACTTCTTAAACCCAAACAGACCCGAGCAAGCAAGTGAGCAACTGTTTATCTCATTTTATAACCATGAAAGCCCAAATCAAAGGCACATGCAATAATGTTCACATGTGTCTATTTTATTTAAAAGTATTACTGATATGCTTCCCGATTGGAAATCCAAACACTGAACTTTAAGGAGCAAAATGATGTGAAGTTTAATATGAAACAAACAACATTTTTTTTACAAACTGACAGTGATTTCAATTTAAAAAGCTTTGGACTGATATTTTAAACTCACTTATGAAGATATTTAGATCCTCATTTCACAAAACAGTTCCACATTTTCTTGAGTTAGTGCACAGCAGCTGTCAGTCACTAAAAATATCACTAAAAATAATCAATGACTTATACAGCTCCCCCAAAGAACGTAATGATGGAATATCCAGACAAACGTAGGAGTGATGGCCGTCCAGCGATGCAGCAAAGCGACCTGTGTGAGTGCAGTGGAGCTCTTATTAATGGAGGTGCGAGGGTCTCTATCAGCATAGTGAACTGCTGACCCTGACAAGGGGAAGGAAGTGCTCGGCCAGCTGCACGCCATTTTTCATCTCTCTGATAGACCTCAAAAGAGAGGCAGAGAGGCAGAGAGGCAGAGGGGTGGGTGGGGGACAGAGGGGAGAGAAAAAAGGGGGCGTGCCCAATAATAAAAAGAAGTTGGTCCTGTGAAGTGTGGCGAAGTGTTGGATGGAGGCCTCCTAAGCCATAACCCCTGTGATTTTAAAGAGCGTCCACCTCACCTCGTTAATCAAAGGCTGATGCGTATCACCCCCCCCCAACACCCTCCCTACCTCAACCGGGTCTGTGTTGCACTTTGTCATTTTTCACAGGAGGTTCATGGGAAGATAATGATCCTCAGGTTGCCACCCAAGAAATGTAAAGAATCTGAGCCTGATTGTTATTGTGTGTGTGTGCTTGTGCAAAATGTACAAATGTATGTTTTTATAAATGAAAGGGGAAGGCTGGAGTCAAGACCGTGGTCCATATCAAGATGAGATTTTGCAACACTTTGTGACTGTCATATGTATAAGACATAATGCTTAATCATGCATTATATCAGCATAGGCATTATATGCACCATAAGGTATCATAATTAAGCTTGATATATGATTTGTAATAAACAAGAAAACTGAAATTTTACTCTTGTGTGAATCTGCCGTTCTTGCAACGTGTAATGTAAAAATGCCTGTGCAAATTGCCTGCCATGTTTTTTGTGAGACTGAAGTCCTAATAATAAAACTCACATGCAAATTGTACTTCAGGAGTAATGTGTTTTTGGCATGTGATGACTTCTTCTTCTCCCAGGCATCCAGCTTTCATCCTCCTCCTGTAATGAAAAAAATGGAGGCAGTTAAGGAATTTATAGAGAAAGGTTGTGAAAGCATCTTCCGTACAGTCTGCACGTTTTGTTCTGTTTAATTAGGGAGTGACCAAATCATGCAAAAGACAGAGGTTAGGTAGTATATTTTTTGTGACTTTCACACATAAAAGTGTTGCCCACTTCCTACAAATCAAACACAACCAAAATATGCTCTAACTTCATAAACGTGTCTTGTATTAAGTCTCGCTTCAGTCCAGTGTGATTGCTCTGGCTTGCTCTGTTTGATCAAGAGCGAGAGAGTGGGAGAGAGAGGGAGAGGAAAAATGAGCCTGCCAGTGGTTAATTGAGCATACAGATTCCTAATGTGTCAGGCGGTGGCCTCGCAGATGAGGGATGGCACTTTTTTACGACGCATCTTCCTTTGTTTCCTCTTTAAGGCTAATGAAGTCGGCCTTCCAGTTGCCACCTGGGCCGGACGCTCAGACACCAGAGACACTCTCACATCCCCATTCACAAAGTCTAACAGCGAGTCATCATCTTCAACATCCCCCCACCCAGACGTCCAGCCTAAAGACAAACACACAAACACACACATGCACACAATGACACACAGGCTCAAATGCAGGCGTTCTTTTAGACATACTGTACTGCATATGAGAACGCACGCACGTACACACAAGTCAGGTTATAAGCTGGACGTTTGTGATAAACTCACACTCTGGGCCGATGTTTACAGCATATTCATTATCAAAGCCGCAGACCTGTTTATTTTTACTGTCTCAAAACAGCAAGCATCCATTATCCAAATTTTTTTTGTGTCTCTCTGTCGTCTTTTTTTCCTTCATGCCTTTAGGTCACCCACTAATGAGCTTTACACTGAGGAAACGTGGAAGCGATTAGACGAGGCTTGGCTGTTTGAACAACATGGTGATAATATTGCACCTTATGATTACATGTATTTATTTCAACAGAAACAGGAGGTAAAAGGAGAAGCTACAAGGTCTGTAGTATTTCAAAGCTCCCACTATGTCGAGCTGGGTGACTTTTCCTTTCCTGTGTGCGAGCAAGTAGTGAATGATGATCACTGTTGTTGGCTGCCTTGTATTCCCTCCTTATCCTTGTTCTGCTTTAGCAAGGTGGGCCTAAACCTCCTTCAGACCATCTCCTCTGTCTCTTTGCTGTGGCATCTCAGGCCAAGTAGTTCTGGTCACCCAAACATGTTCAAGGTGCTCCGAGACCATATGTTTGCTCATTGGGGAACAGAGCAGGGAAGGGCTGGACTCTATGACCTTCACCCAGGTTGAGCAATGAATACTCCAGGCTCAGCTCGCTTGGGTTCATGCCAGGTGAACACAGTAGTTGAACATCCCAGCCATGCAACCAGAGCCCAGCAAGCATTTGCTGGCTGCCAACACACAGGAGGTGGAGAATGTGAGAGTGGGAAATTGTCAACTTTTTAGGAGGAAAGCTAACTACTTTTCAACTACATGGTCACTGACTTTGAGTTTGTGACAAAGTTTTATTTGCAAGGGATCCACATTAGGACAAAAGTAATACACTAATATGTGTTGGATTGCTGCAAGTGGCTCATTTAGAGCACAAAATGTTAAAAATTAAAACATTTTAGGTAGATTCTGTGGATGTTTGGGTGCCATATACCATATATGGTATACTCAGGTTTTTAAAATGCCATACATATCTAATCCAGTCTCTGCTGGGTGACAGAAAACAAAATCAGCTATTGGCATGCCATGCATTGCACGCATTGCCTTGTACATTTCCTTTAAAAACCCAACTTCCATTTTTTGCTTGTTTCATTATATGATATCAATTCCTTATTTAGAAATATTCAGCTATGACAGTTACGGACAGCATTGTAGCAGAATGCCTCAAACAGTAGCGACAGTTCCCTGTTTTAGTTCTCTAGGCTGTAGACAAAAGTGTTGTGGTTTTACACACACTCTGTGCCAGGGTTATGATAATGATGAGGGACTTTTAGTTTCAGTTTTAGCATTTTAAAGTCAGGGTCACATGATAAATATGTACAGTATATAATCAAAAATGCTATAATAATATCTTGTTCATAGTACATATTATGTTCAAAATTTAATAGAATTATAAGACTATATTACTGACAGCAAATAGAGAATATATCTAATAGTGGGTCCAAAACTCGCTTTGTACATTTTACTGAAAAAAATAATTCCAAACATAATTTAGGAGGACAGTTTTTGTTCATTTTTATGTGCATCATTTCTATATAATTTTTTTATAGTGTTTGTAAACTTTCCATTTCTAATTTTAGTTCTCTTGAGATACAGAAGCTGTAAAAGGAGTTCCCTTACATTATTTCCACTAATTGTTTGGTTTTAACCTCTTTTAACACACACTCCTTGAATTATACTAACGGCATGGGTTCCAAATAAGCAACAGATTAAACCTGTGCTGATAACTCAAAATGTCTGCATAGTCGAGTCAACAAGGGATCTTAATAGGAGGGAAAGGGCTGAAGGAAAATGCCATTACTCTCCAGATAATTTAAACATGTGTTGGCATTTATCTTGGTGGTCCAAGTCCGAACACTAATGACAAACTCTTGTTATTAGTGGACTGAATCAAAGCCAAAGGCATGCCCACCCAAAACTTTAATCCGTTAATGTTCCCTACTCTCTAATTTGGTATTACAAAAAAATACACTGGTTGTGTAGTTACAGTAGTTCTTCAAAGTAATATAAATACAGTGTAACACAACACATATTTGGCATGATTTGTTTTTTTTAGATCTCTCTCTTTCACTTCCCTCTCTCTCTCTATATCCTATAATCTTCTACCATCAAACTTTATTTTCGTGGGAAGATTAAATATTTCTGCTTGAGAACACCTTTTAAACTATGAAATGACTGCTGTCACTGACACACAGACCCCCCCTGTACACGCACACACACACACACACACACACACACACACATACACACACACACACATGCACCACGCTCCCCTGATTTTGGATGGATAGATGGTTGGGAGGAGGAGGGGGTGCTGAAATATATAATCTCCTGAAAAGAATGAGGCCCTCTGGGATTTTCTCAAAGTGGCCCCTCTCTGCACTGGGGCTGGGGGAGAGTGGGTGAGTGCTGGTGGTGTAAAAGAGGGGAGGGGGGTGGACTAAAACATGGCCACTCCACACTGTAACCTGAGCCAGAAGGGGGCCAATCTGTCAAATAATTAGCTGTTGCCCAGCACAAAGGTTTTATTTGCAGGAATTTCATCGAGGCAGGATTGAATAATATGTCTGTGTATTGTGCGGGGTCATGGGAACATCATCTCTTACTGGTGGGCCATAAAAGACGGCTAAATGATAATGAGAAAAGGCTCCGGTAATTCAATTCCTCAAGCGTTGGTTTCCATCTTTCTCCCCCCTCCTCCTCTACCCCTTTCTTTCAGTCTTTCTGTCTTTTTTCTCTCTGCTCAGCTAATTGCAGAACTTCATGTTGATGGCGAAGAGGCTTTATTCAGTGTGCAGGAAAGTGCACACTGGAGAATGATTGTAACTGCACAAAAAAATAAATGTTTACTAGATTATTACATCTTTATTCTTATTTTTTTTTATTAGGATACTGAATTCATGAATAAAGCTGATGATGTGCTGTGTTTTCTCATTGCACATCGTTAAGCATTAATATCAAAGAATTCATTTCAATTCCTTTGATAATTTGTTGGCGTATTGATCACTAAAACGTAAATGAATAGATAATCAGTAGTATGCGCTTTCCTGTCTCAAACCCACCGGCTCAGTTGTCTTTTTGTACATTGACCCCTGACCTCTGAGAGCAGCCAACCAGGAAGTGGATAGTGTTAAAAGGGATTGATTGGTTTGTGGTCTATAGATGATTGTTTATATCATTCCATACTGGAGGTTTGACCTTTGGTGACCTCTGTGTGGACCAATCCGCTGAGAGCCATGACCTGCATCCATTTGCGACAGCGTTAATTAGCTTTGACGGGCCTCGGCTTGCATCGGGGTTGTAAAATGAAGCCCTGCAGTGCCCTGATTGAAGAAAGACGCAGCGCGGCTACTCCACTTCATGCCTACCATTTCCTCCCACCGAATGTCAAACACATTAAACTTAATGTACCAGCAAATCTTACTCAATTATTTGTATGTTGCTGAGGTGTATGCACGTGTATGTTTATGTGTGTGTCTGCTTGCCCTAAATGGTGTTCATATGTCAGTGTATGTTCAGCTGTCTGAGCACACTCAAGCATGCTGGTGTTTACATGTAAGAGGGGGATAAAGTGGGAGAGACGGAGAGTTTGCTGTTTCAGTGGTATGTCCATATGGGATGAGGTTACACATCCTGCAACACATTGCACAGGGATGAGGAAACTTGCTTTTAAGTAAAATAATTGGATTATTGCATCCTGCGATCTCGCTAATTATAATGAAAGCAAGCTTACAATTTTCCAATTATTATTCTATGCCGATTCTGTTCCTCTCTAATAAAGAGGAGCACTGATGCAAAACAAAATGCCAGGACTCCATTTCCTGCCTGTGCCTTAGAGCTATTCAGAGATGAGGGACGTACACACCCTCCAAATATCAGCCCCAATACCCCACATAAAACATCTGACTGCACAACATGCACAACTCCCAAAATTATACATAATAGTATGCAAATTGTTGCCATGTACAGTACTGTTTTTTGTGAAATAAATACAGAGATGCTTTTAAAAAAGTAACTAATTACTTTTAAAATAAATCAGGAAAACACATATTGAGAAACTCTAATGTGTGAATTAAAAAAGGACGGTAGTAGTGAGTTTATGTGCTCTATTCTCTACTGCATCCTTGGTTATTGGGCATCAAACTGACATGAGTCACTCACTCTGCCTCGGACAAATCATTGTATTAAATCTCCTCCCCGCACAGTATCTCCCACTCTCTCCCTGCTCCTCCTCCTCCTCGGCCACAAGCACACGCACTCGTGCCTCTCAGTGTCAGTCACTCATACGTCTCTCTGCCCTGCCTGTCAGTCTTCCACCAAATTCCCTGGATCACAGTACATCTGACAGTATTTCATCTTGGATTTGAGGATAAGTGAGAGGATTTCAGTTCAAGCTCAGAGCTTAGCATGAAAACGCCGCTCAGTGTGAAAAGCTAAGGGTTTACACGAAGTGGGATCCCCCCCGACCCACCCACCCACCCTCACCCCAAACTTCTTTTTTCCTATTACGTTGCTCTCTCTCTCTCTCTCTCTCTCCTCTTCCCTCTTTGCAGGGTTTTGTTGATTTAGCTGTGAGTGGCTGCCTGACACAACATTGGCTAACTCCTCAAGGAGCTAAATACAGCTAACCCTATTGCATAGTTATTCTATCACTGGATTCCAAGGGGAACACAAAAAGGATGTATTTTAATTAAGCAAAACCCAGGGGCTTCAGTATTACTATAACCGCATGGAGGTGGAGACATTGAGATGAAGAAAAGAAAGAACAGGGATTAGACTGAGTGTGGATGGAGAGAAATTGTAATGTTTGAAATCACTCTGCATGATGCACCCAGCGCATGTGCAATAGTCAGAAAAGAATGCGTGTTCACATATTTTGATTGCACACATAAATCATATCATAAACAATCAATGTTTGAATATAATTATGGCAAAAAAATGTTATAGCGTTTTATTAGAAACGTCTCCAGACCTCATATAGACTACATTAAAGTTAGATAACATAATCTTACATAAAAGCCAGAAACCAATTCAGCCTATGTTGTCCAATGTATCAATCTAAGTCAAATCTCATTGGAATCAATACTTAAGTTATTTTCCTCAGTGCAACGTAACCTAACTGCACTAATAACAAATAAGGCTGCTCAGAGGATGGCATGTAGCCTGTGGAAGTGAATGTTTAGGGTATTGAAATGTAGAATGCACAGTAAAGTTAAAATTAAAGAATAAAGCTGGGAGATTTCTGCATTTTTCTTATTGGCAACAAATGCCATGAAAAAAACCAAAACTTACAATGAATTGATCCTACTGTGCTAACAGCTTTGGCCTTTGTAGCCAAAGCCAGATATACAGAAGTTTATTCCTCTGTGTCATAGAGCTCTATTGTTGTCCTAGAACTATTGAAAACACATGAGCGAGCCACACCGTTACATAAGTGGCACGTTCCTTCATCACCATCTTCTTGCTGCCAGAGATGCCTCCAAATGTGTATTAATATGCAGCTAAATATAGCCCCCCCCCAAAAAAAAAAAAAAAAAATTACTCCTGTTTGAGTAAAGTTTGTTAAAAACTATAGTGCCCAGCTGTTCGAAATTAAACATGTATCAATATGTTTGTTACATATTTTTAAAGATTTACATCTTCACTCAGAACAACTGAACTTGGGGCTGAGTGCTGCAGATGCAACAGGAAAGTATTGAGAGACAAACTAATGCATTGTTGGTTTTGGTCTTTTCATGGAATCTGTGAACAACAACAGCAAAATATATAGAACAGCACCAGACTTATTCTGTATCACTTACTTTTGTGCCATTACTGCAAAAGAAATAGACGCTTGTGACAGACCCATTAGTGGTATCTTTGGAGTTACAGAAGAAGATATACATGTTGGAAGTGATTTTTGTCTCATCAGCCTTTTTCTTCTCCCACCACCTTCCACTAGAAAACATAGCTCACTCTGGTCTGGAAGAACCTCCTTTTTGATTTGTGCTGTAAAGTGTCTTTGTGCTACAAACCAATATTTGTTTATCTCTGTTCAAACCCACAATGGCCTACAGTCTAACCCAGAGGTTTGATCCGATCCTTCCATCACTTCATTTGGCTTAATGAGGTTAATCTTCAATGACAGTAAAAAAACAGACAGATTAGATTTGGGGTTTTTATTTTTGGGCCCGGTACAATTTTTAATGTAAAACATTCCAGCAGATATCCTGCCAAATCCAACTAGGCAACACGCAACGGAGCGAGTGGCTGATACAAACCAGTCTTCTTGTTTAAAATATCACATTTACATATAATTACAGTAATTATACTAATGCTTTCCAATTTCTGTGGTATGATTTATTTAGTGTGGGAGGACTGATACTGAATTGACTTCTGTGTTTACTTGTATGTAGTGCATTCTGCCGCATACATGTCTAAGAGACTCTAATAACAGGTGAAGGGTTAATGTGGACCCCCCACCCCGACACCCTCATGCACACACACACACACACACACACATACACACACACATATACACATAACTGCAGCATAGGTTAACCCTGGAAATAAAGAAATAAAGGCATTACATGGAGAACCTGAGGAGAATCTTGAATGCCAGTTGCTGGTAGGAAAGATGGATTGCCTGAATTCTCCACCAATCACCAAACAACACATCGGCTGCAGCATTGATTGATGAAGTATTTAAGTCGTCAATCTCACATCACCTGCTTTTCTTCTCTCTCTTTCCCCCAAATGGCTGCAGAAAAGCTATGCTGTGTCTGCAGATCGAGTGAACCCTGACCGATGGAAAACTTCAAAGATTCTCAGCTTGTCTGATTTTTGGGATCAAAATCAAAAATGTTGGTCAGTTTGAATTAAGGTATACAGGTAAGACAAAAATGTTGAAAAAGCTAAACACAACGTGTAAGCAGATTGTACTATAGATTTGTTATAACCTGTTCACCACACAGAAGTCAGGGCAAGACCTCTCTAGGAGCATGCAGTGGGGTTCAAACAGAGGTCTTACAATAAGTCTGTTTGTGTGCTTTGTCCTTTATACATATTCAAGCAGTCATTTTCCAAACCGCACATTATGCCTGCACCACTACCCTCGCAGTACTATGTAATAGGCCTCAGTGTATATAACTCTGCCCAATATTATTGATTACAAATCATGATTAACAATAATAATATTGATAAAAATGGAACATTAGCCCTCACCTCTGACCTTATTTGCAGACCTCTTTGTACTCTATGATGTATTCAATATCATAATCATGCTTGAGTACACTTGGCTTGAAAAACGGGGAAAAAAAAAAAAAAATCAATTGGACTGCTCACATAAGCAGAGAGAAAACATCACACCTGCAGATATTGTGTTGACAGTGCATTGGAGAGCAAACACAGAGCCAGTGTCTTCTGTTATGCTGAAGAGGCCATTGATCCACCGGTTAACCTATTCTCCTGCATCAGTACAGCAGCAAACCCTCGGAGGAAAGCGACCACCCCCACCCCCCATCCATTGTTTCCCTCCACTAATATGATACCCCCTGAAGGTTCTCCACAGACCTCATTTCTAATCAATGCATGTGGTTGGTGGGATCATCCTGTCTCTGCAAATTAATGACTTCACTTTTTTCTGTGGTTTCATTCCATCGATTTGTTTTATTAGCCCATTGATCTCCATGCACCCCTTCCCCTCATCACTCTCCACCACACCAGCCAACCCTCTGCTTCCTCTTTGCTTATCAATATGAGAGCTGATTGCATCAATTCTGTTTGAAAAAAAAACAACTGCATATTAGGTATAACATATATTCGTGCTTTTATTTTGGACTACTTCTTACATTAGCTTGGCAGTTATCCCAAAACATATAGCAAATAATAATAAATAGGCCTGTAATTCAACAAAAATGCCCAGTGTTTTTCATGTTCATATGTGAATATCCAGGTTAAAGGAATCTGGTTTCATTCATTTAATACAACTGTCATGGTCTAAATCACTTAGACGTTCGTCTGGCCAGGGCTCGGTGGTCTTATTAACAGCCATATCTAACACTCTCCCCTATAATTCCCTTTGAGATCCGAACAAAAGGATAGGAAGTGCTTTACTCCGACAAGTCAGACTTCACTTCACAGGAGGAATTACAGCTTTTCATTTTCTGTCACTGGAGCGTTTTAGTGAGGTTCCCCACTAGCATAACAATGTTCTTTCTCTCTTGTTTTATGACTTGAACCATGCACAAAGAGTTGATTCACAGTAATTACATATGAAAACACAAATGCTGATTTGTATATGAGCAGTTCAAACTGAACTCGCTGAGAGATAGCTGCGTGAGTACACACACACACAGATATTCTTATGCTGACAGAAATATGTAGTTGGAGCTTTATATACAACAACAGAGACTTACACCCACAAGTGACACAAAAAAACACACAAAGATCCCTAAAGGAACATAAAATTTAAATGTGTGGTTGTTTGAGTTCGCCCCATGTCCATCAATGAAGCTGTCTGAATACATTAGGATAAACATTGTTTGCATTCTCTAGGCAACTACAGTTGTCCTCTCACAGCCACTGCAGTATTATTTCTGTCCTTTCTGAGCCATCAAATAGTGACACATAGCCGCCTAGGAAAATAAGCTGAAGTAATCCTGAAAGCTGTAAAATGTCTGGCTCCACCCATCCTCCCTTCTTCTACCTCATTCCTGTATCTTCCAATTTTTGGCTGTCATTAAACTCTACAAAGAGACTGTATTTTACTATCTCTAAACACATCTTTCATCAGCCTTTACTGTGATTACATACAGTATATTTAGATCAAGATATTCTGTCAAAATACAGCAGGAAGTGTTCATCTATATAACTTCCCAAGAGGCAACTCCTACAATTTATAATGTCATTTCTGCAGTGTAAGTGCAGTGTTACATGTTGGCTCTCAAGTTACACATTTTCAAAGCAGTTTCAATTATTAAACATTGAAATATTTGCTGTATTTCACCTACTTGTCCTATTGGCGCTTACAGTGAAGGAGGAATATCAAGTAACATGTTGCCTTTCAAAACCCCGGTCATGTTAGGTGTATGCTACATACACCTACTTACTCTGAAGAATAGTGCATTTCTATGGTTAGATATGACCAAACCCTGAGAATGTCCATGCTCAAAGATGAGAGAGAGTCTATCACACCCCACTCCCCCACAAAACTGCATGTTTATCCAGCTTGTGGGAATTCCTGTTCCTCAGGATGGATCTGGAGTCGTCACGATTGGCGACGTTCCCGTCCCACCCTGCCCGGCTCTTTTGTGGAAATCACATCCCACACAGATAGACGATTACTCACTTTCCCTCTGCTTAGACACTACACTAGTGACCTCGCTGATTCAAGAGGTGGAATGTGTGTTTTCATTCATAAACAGCAATCTGGTGAGATCTCTATATGTGCACACATGCAAACATGCAGATTGAATTTGCACTTTTTTTTTAGCTCCACCCATTGAAGTTTAACTCAACCAATGAGTTTGTTTTTTTTTCAAAACATTTTCTCTCTCTGTCTTGGATGTAGCAAAAAATAAAAATGAAGGTACACTTTTAATCAGTGATCATCATAAGACAAATCAAAGATATAGTGCACTCCTTAAAAACATTATCACACATATTTTTCTTTAACAGACTTTTCGTCATCTAACTTCCATCATCTTGATACTATTATCTTTAATTTATACCCAGGATTCAGGTCATAAAAATTTATCTGGGTGATTAAATGTGGCACACTATTCAGGACATTAACAGGTAGGTAACTCAAGTTTAGGTGGGTTTAGCCACCACTACATCCCTACATCTCTCTCCAGTCTTTACATAAATCCTTTCAGGGCTTCTGGCAGCAGTTTCCTGCTCTTTCATCTGGCTCCCTTGTGGTAGGACTATTAGCCCAGCCTGTATACCTGCAAGTGTTTGGGAGGCAGCTGGCTCTGGACGCTCAGTGCCTGCACGGGCCCAGGGGCTGCTGGGACCTGGGAACGCTGGCACCAAATACCGATGGGTAATTAGACCTTCATTCAAGAGCGAATGTGGCAAGCATTAGACACAAGGCTCTTTCCGGTTCAATTCATATCTCCATCCTGCCTTCCTTTCCCTTCCTAACAACCTTGCGCCATCATCACTTTTCCCCCTTTTTGCCCGTTTTTGTTTTCCAGTCTTGGACGATCCCTAATCTCAGGCCAATATCTTGATTTGGGATTATTTTAGAGGTGAAACTTCAGGGTTTAAGAGAGAGACAAAAAGTTGCCGGTCAACAGGGAGAAAAAGATCATTCTAAGTAATGATTTAAAAAAAATCTAAGCCAATTAGACTGAAAAGAAAAGACTTTTTGGAACCTGGGATAATTCAAAACAGCAGTCTAACAGCGCTTGTCTTTTGAGTTTTAATTTGTTATCCCAAAACTACTTAATTAACATGGTCAAAGCAACACACAATTATTATAGATATGACAATATAATCATTTCTGCTCTTTAAAGGCAGACCAAAAAGCTTTTCAGAAAATGACTTTTCAGTATTTTTGTGTTTAAAAATCAAAGCAGCAACAAGCCACAAGCACCATCTTCTCTTTCACTATAAACACACTGGTTAATAAAAACTGAAGTGCAGCTAAAGTGCAGTATAATAGCTCACCCACTTGAGCACATTCATAAAAAAAAACAAAAAAAACCAAAACAGATCATGTTTTTTTATAATTTCCAGTTTTCATCACAGACTGCAGGTACTCAAGTATCAAGATATGATTTGAACTGAACTGAATTTGAATTGTTATGATGTCATAGCACGAGTCACTTTGTATCTTCTCAGCTGTGAGAAACATGATACTGGTTGTTTCTCATGTAAGAGGAAAACTATGAGAGGCCCCTTCTAGTTTTGTGGTGAAAGGTGACATAACCCATAATTCCACTCAAACCACAATGTTCAGATCTCAGATGTTCCTCTTTGATACTGCGAGGGTGGTTCACATGACACAAAACAGTCACAAATGACAAATGACACAGAAGTATGAAACCCCAAAGAGTTCAACATTGAATAAATAAAATAATTAAGACATTATGAAATTATATGAACTAATATAGATACATATACAGTACCAGTCAAATGTTTGGACACACCTTACAAAAAGTTTTTCGAACTTTTGATAGGTATTGTAAATTGATTTAAGAAATTATTAAAACTCAACTGATTTTATTTCTCTATCTCCTGTTGGCTAGATGCTAAATGCCTACATAACTGACTATCTCGCTAAGAAGGTGTGTGAGCTTGGATTATTACTAGGCATAAAAGTGAAAAGCCATTTTTGACTGCAGTGGTTTAATGGTAAATTTTCAGTTACTTAGAGTTAACTCTAAAGGGCAAAAACATGAATTCTCTGTGCCAGCAGGAGCTGAAACGTTGGGAATGAAAACTGGTGACAATTCAACTGTCACGAGAAGTGACATGACATAATAATGCCACTGGGAAAAATGCCATTATGACATTTTGAGAACGGGTTTTTAGAAATAAAATTTATATAATGAAATAGAAATGAATATTTTCTTGGTTCATTTATATATTCCACTTTATTTATTCATCCATTCATTTATTTATCCAACATTTATTTATTTAGCAATGTCTTATTTATTTATTTCATATTAAAAACTTTGAGGCTCCATAGAGATGGGCATAAACAACTAATATGAAATGCCTAAATTCTACTGATTATAATGAGAAATAATTGATTCCCTCATTAAATCTTTGTGTCACAGGTAAGGGAGACATGAATAGGCTGACGGGCTGCTCTTTGCTGTGCAGTGAATTGAATCAGAAGGCTGGGGAGGATGCTGCTTTTAGCAGTCAGGGAAAAACACTGGGTCCAAATTAGCATAAACAGGAACACAAAAGGAAAAGGGGAGAGGAACGAAACAAAATAGTGTTGTCAACAGGACCCCCCAGTGAGGAATTTCAATTTCATATATCTAATTATCCCTGTCAGATGGAAAGAAGTGACAAAAAGCTGTCTTTGTTCTCTCTCTTTATCTCCCGCATCTCTCTCAATTAATTTCAGCATACGAATATGACTAATTGTCTCTCTGCAGCTCTGCAGCCACATAAATAATAATTTTGGCCCATGTTGGGGGGTGGTGGGATGTTCACGCATCAATTTATGATATTTGAACACAATGGATTGTGCATAATTCAGGTGATCACGTTAGCAGGTCGATGCAACCTCTCTGTAGGCATCACCCACAGTCTTGTAGCCCACATAATACCTCTATACTTTCCCTCTTTTGTAAACGAGAGCATTATGTCTCTCATTTCTGTCGTTGGGATTGTTTCTTTGTTTAGAATGGTGATATTAGCATCATAATCAGACAGAACGAAAGAGGCGACAGTGATGACTGATTTATGCATGGTTTTGTGGTGTGTGGAGAGACCAACAAAGCCGGTCAGCATCTACTGTGCATTTTCATCAGATATGTGCATGTTAAAGTTTATTATTTCAATTATTCATGTGCTAACTAACTCAATCAAATTCCTCAAATATACAGTAATTTAGCGCTAAAACTTTTTCAGTGGATAATTTTATTTTCAAAGTTGAAAAAAAAAGCGCTTGTTACTATTTGAATCCAAATGGCAGTGGCAAAAAAACACTCAGACAACATTAACCCTTCATACAAATTGCTCTACCATAAGAGTATTGCACTGTGGTTTACATTTAACTCACATCACAAGGTTTGTGACTCTGACAATGATTGTATAATTTGTATTCACTCAAAGAGACCTTGTCTTTTCCTGCATCTCAAAAAATATCAAGTGAGGAGGAAGGCCAAAAAATATGCTCTCCCACTGTAAAGATGTTTTATCACTTATTGACACTGACATTAGCAGCCCTTGAAGGATACTGCTAAAGTGATGACATTTGTTTATTCAATCAAATCCTTTTGAATATCAGCAAAAGCTAAAACACAATGAGCCAAACATCCCAAACCCGTCTAAACAAAGCTGCAGTCGAGCCTCAGCACTCCAACCATATAACATACTCACTCATTCACTCACAGAGAGAGAGGGGGGAGAGATGGAGGGGGCGGTGGGGGGGGGGGGGGGTGGTATTGTTACATTTCATTAGACACATTCCTTCTCTGTGGACTCTTGACCAGTTGCCATGGCATTTTAACTGACCACATTTCATATCAACCTCTCTCCCTCACAGTCAGCTTCAAATTCAATATGGCTTTAATTACATTAATGTATTTGAAGCAATATCGCCAAAGTACAGCATTAAATATTATATTTAATACAAACTTAAAAAGAACTCATTGCTAATAAAATATATATATTCAATTTAATTTCCTGGAGGATTATAGATAGTGGTTTGTTTAAATTGTTTAAGATAATATAAAAACATCTTACCGTACATTCATTTCAGATTAGATCAGATTATGACATCTCAATACACCACGCTTACAAGTGTTTGCACTGACTGTATTTTTTAAGCACTGAAAAATACATGAGTGCTTTCCATTAGATTGTAATTGACTGAGGAGTAACACATAATGTTATGACTATGAGTGTAGTCAGAAGTGCTAGTTCAGCTTAAAGACTGAAGTTGCTGTCAGTGTGATGTCCATCGTCTGTGAACATGTTGCCCAACCCTATCACCAGACAAGAACATCGATATAGAGTTGTGAAGTTGGAGGGGCTGCTAGTTCTGAAAGTGGTTTTCCCCATTCTGTATTCCCATGTCATTTTTTTTTTCTTAAAATGATATCCTCAACATTACTTAACATAGAAACTGAGGACTCTCCCACATAATGTTACAATCTTATAGGTTTATATTATGATCACCAGTTTCAATTATTTCACCCTCTAAGAAATCAAGTTTTGTCTGTGATTTTGGCATGGCAGACAGCTAAGAATGCTACAATACCCATGAGCCTCGACCGTCAGTGTTACGGAGATGCCAGTCAGAGGTACGAATCAGAACAGTAATGAGAATAAAATGTGGCGCCATAGTTGCTGAATTCACTCAAAAGTGACCAAGAAATTAAAATGGAACTGATTCCCACTACAGATTGTAAAATCAGTTTTCTCAACACCATAATGTTAAGCTTCCACCCGCTGTTAGCGGCACACTGTTTCTTGTCAAAATGCAGCTTGGGAGTCGTCGAAGTCTTTATGTACACAGTACCTTTGACTTTATATCACAGAACCAGTTTTTCATCTTTTGTACTGATGATTTAACTGGGAGAATTTTATGCCAATGCAAGCTGGGGAAGTGCGAGTCACGTAACATTGTCTTTGGGAAAAATTAATGGGATTTTTACTTTCAGAACCAGGAGTGTGATTATACTTATGGCAAATAAGATTAAGGTAATGGTTGGCGTGAGGAAACTTTCTACCTCATAAATAAATACAACACTACAGCATGCATTGCCACTGATGGTTGTAAGTTGTAAGATGCAGAATCAACCAATATGGTCATAATTTGTCATTATATTGGGCAATGAAGATACCTATTAGAGCCCTTACAGAACTAACATCAGCTGACTGTTGTTTTGCATTGCCTAATGTCTTTGGTTGATGTAGCACTCAAATAAAGCAAGGCCTGCAAGTTTTACATTGCTGTTCTTTGCAATGACATTGTCAGCATGTGGTTTTCACGGACAAAGTGGAGGTGAAGGATAATAAGAATGCACTAAATGGGTAAAATGACGAGGCTAGCCTGAACAGCCAGTTAGCTTACCTATAATGAACTTTCTCTTTCAATGACTATTAATGCCAATACAGGCGACTTAACATTCTAAGTTAGCTGATTGGCTGTGAGAAATGTTTGGAGAACTTAAGCTTGTGTTCTCTGAGAACCTGCTTGGGGAGAGGTATTTAACTGACACCTGTTGTAGTCAAACCAGAAAGTGTCATTCAGCCGCTACCTTTGGTGAAACACACTGGATCATATCAACAAAATACAACAGTCACTCATTCATTCAAATCCAGCAGTATAATTTAAACACGAAAACTTTCCATATACACATAAATTTGCATTTTTCCATCACAGTCAAGTGTTCACAAGAAAAAAAAAAGGCCGATAACAAAAGGAGAAAAAATTGATTAGCATTTGGTGTATAAATAGTTCCAGGACAAGGGCTGTTAAGTTTGAAATTAACATGTAAACAGTTGGAAAGTCTGCCCTGCTACCCCCTATCCCCTTCTCCTTAACACCCTTCCCTGGCTCCCTTTTAGCGCCTTGATAAATATACATAAAGCCTCACACAAAGACTGCCTTGTTCCTTTAAATGGGCTACTTTTTAATGGAGACATATATTTCCAGGATTATATCAGCATTCAGTTGCAAATTGTGAGTTTTAATACTCCAGTTGGGGCAGTCTATGAATAAGAGTATCATTTGAATGCAGGGGACACCTGGTGCTGAGGGCTGGGCTGTGAGGGGGCTTCGAGCTGACCTGGTGTCAGTGCCAAGACTTCACTTGTTCCCAGCTTTCCCATTCACACTCTCACTGCCAAAGCCTGTGCTCTGATACTGTAGACTGCGATACACATGTAACTTTATGCTCCCATCTTACAAATGCCAAAGAAGAGACATGAAGAAAGCAACAGAGTTCAGAATCAGACAAGCACAGAATTAAAACTTTATGCATCATAAAGACACTTAAGTCTTGATGTAAAAAAATTCAATGCAGGAAGTTTTTACTTTAATTTTTACTGTACTTATACAGATTTCAAACTGGTGCAGGTTGTCATATCAACATCTATTCAAAGTCACATTTGTGCTGGAAAAGCACATGTGAATACATAAATGGGTGAGGAATTATCTTATCATTCTCCAAGATTATTTTTGGCCAGGTCGGTTGCATCTAGTTCAAGTGGAAACAGAGGAGAGTTTAGAATTCAGTAGTGTAATGAAAAACAATAAAACTACACAGGCTTTTTTTTTTTTGTACATTACTTACTTGGCTGCATGAGAAGAGACAGGGGGGAAGAGGGGGAGGTGGAGGGAAAGAGTAGTACTATTTGGAGGAGGAGAGAGGAAGGGGTACAGGGTCTATTCATATGCACCCCACATCCACTCGACACACAATCAGGCCTGTATTGCGTTTTGCAAATTTATACCCAGGATGTTGGTTTAGAGTGTTTCCCTGAAAAAAAAGAGAAGGATTTTTTTTTCAAGTAAGTGTCTGCTTTCATGAGCAAGAGTGATTGAGGCACACAAACAAACCTTTGTTTCCGAGCTCACAGATGCAAGGCCCGAGCTCTGATTTATGCCCCACCCCAAGACACATTTGCACTTTTTTTTTTAATTCTTTGAGACTAACACTGTATGAAAAAGTATGCTACTATAAATGGAACAGAAAGGCTACTGCATAATGAAAACTGGCAAATTGTAGATTTTTTTTTTTTTTTTTTAATTTAACATAAATAATATTCTGTTACTACAGATTAATATAGAAATACATAGGAAAATGAAATAAAAAAATCTGAGGTTTCTCCCTGTGATTATTACCACTACACTCAGTGAGTGACATACAATTCTACACTATACATTCACCAGCCATTAAAACCAACCTTCTTACTCAAAATATTTGCACAGCCTTATGTTTGCAGTGGCTGAAGAGCTGTACTCATGACAAGCCAATCCATAGCCAGACACAAACAGTCAAAGTCAAATGCAAGAAGCACTGAAGCTGAGGGACATTGACTTGCCTCAGCCCTGTTTGAGAAGGTGGACCTTGGCTAGAGATGCGCATAATGTTCAAGCTTTAAATGAGAGGTTATCTGACTGCCAAATCTCCCTTCTCATAAGCCACTGATTGCACCAAGCCAAAATATATGTTTTGTCTTATACAAGAAGTGAACCATAATTACTATTTATATTCCACTTATTCATTTTACACAAACTATGTGTCAGGTTACTTTCCTGCAGGGGTGGATTTTGTGATTTGTGGGGCCCTCGGCAAACTTAGCATGGGGTCTATGATTTGCTGATCATATATTTTTTGTGTAAAATCTGAATCTGCAATATAACCAGTAACAAGCTGTCAGATAGGTTTAGTAGAGCGACAAATACAATGTTTAATCTGAAATAGTAGAGACTGAATGCTCCCAGTAGAAGTGGAGTACAAGTATATAGTTGCATAAATATTCAAGTGAAGTGCAACTACCAACTGCAATTAAAGGATTTGGCTGGTGATTTTCTATATTATTTCTTATTGTCATCAAATCTCATGTGCAGAGCCAAACCAACAATGAACTGCTCCTACACTGTAAAATGTAATTTGTTGATTCAACTTAAAAATACAAATTAAAAGGCTGCCTTAAAATTTTACGTTAAGTCAAAAAATATAAATAGTTCTTCTAACACTACCGAAACTTATATTGACTAAATATTGGATGTTGTATAAACCTTAGCTTTAGCTTGGTGGATTTAGATCTGCTAATTCATGGGTCTGGTCAAATGGTTGTTTGAAATTATAAATCTAATTCAGATTAATTTTGATTTTCATTTACATTTCCTAATTTAAAGAGTCACACTTCAATTTGACACTAATAACTTGCAGCTTTGGTTGCTCCTGTTGCTCTGCAAAGTCAGTACAAAGATAACAAATTGCTTTCAGTGATCTTATCATAGTAGTGTAGAGGGTAGGGAGTGAATTCAATACTTACCTTCATCCTGGTTTGCATTGTTTTTATTGTTATGAAAAGAAACAACCATGACTTATTTTAACATATTAAAGACACACAGTTAGTTTCCATCATGTATGTTTTCTTCAAACTTGCTAATTAAATCTGCTAATAGGCTGATCATGTTTCTTTAGAAACTTATCAAACTGTTTTAGAACTCATATTAATGAGTTCTAAAATGGTATTGAAATAAAAACTAGATATTTTGGCTTGAATCAAGTTGAAATTATAAAACGTACTGTATATTTTTAAGTGAAGTTAATGACTAAAATATTAGTTGATTACACTAAATTCCTGTATGATATTTTACAGTGTACTTTCAAGCATTGTGTATGTATCCAAAGTCTGATATATCATATTCCTTTGTGCCATAGACCTCTGTTATTGTCCAAAAACTATTTAGAACACATCAAGCCACAAAGCTGCACTGGGTAACATGTTGCTTCATCTCTGAAGAAGGCGGTTACCATAACCTGCTTGGAAATGGCTCCAATGAGTAAAAACAGCAATAAAAGATATTCATTAAGTCTAGATATTCATAAAAAATAGTAACCTTTAGGAGTGAGGTTCCTATATGGCAGATGCCACTACACATGTGCGACATGTGGTTCCTTTCACAGAGCTTTGCTAGCGTGTTGTGCTACATATCAAATAACTTCAGCACAAAGTTAAGAGGTTGTGTTATGAAGCACAACAAGCTAGCTAAGCTCTGTAAATGGAACTGAGTTTCCACGCATGCACATTGGCGGGTTTCTATCTTATCGCTATTGTTACTCTTTGGAGCCGTTTCTAAACAAGTTACGGTTACCACCATCTTCATGGACAAAGGAACATGTCACCCAGTGCAGTGGTGTGGCTCACTGACTTGTTTTTAATAGTTTTTGGACAACAACAGGGGTCTACAGCTCTGAGGAATAAGATATATCAGGCTTTGGATACACACACAGTACTTGTAAGCAGGATCAGTTCATTGTTGGGTTGGCTCTGCGCATGAGATTTGTGGACAATAAGAAAAATATAGAATATTACCATCCAAATCCTTTGAGCACAATATGTACCCGGTTATTTGTAAGTAGTAGCTCTCTTGCTTTCTCTTGTTATACTGTAAACTATGATTGCATCTTCCTCTTTCTTTCTTGAATGCAGGAAAAGGGGATTAGTGCTCCCATCGTCTAACAAGTGTGTTAGATGAAAATATCACCTCTGGCCCTACTAGTTGTTTTAGGGAGAGCAACAAAGCAAAGAGGTTACCAATGGGAGTTTTGCAGTGAATGCTTTACTTCCCCTCTTGTTTTTTTTTTTTCTTTTGAAATGCCCATTGTGATAACTGTGTTTCAGAGATTCAGCATCCTTAACAACAAGACTGAGTAGTGCAAGTAACCCTGTCTCCTAGATATTACGTTTCTACTGAAGTGTTTTCCCAATTACGTTGCGTTGGCAAATGTAATCACTGCCTTGATTATGTTCACAGCCAACATTTTTTCGAATGAATGAAGCGCTATATTTATATACCTCACTGAGGGAGACTGAGGTTCACATCCTGAGTCCCATGTGTGGTTAGGTTTAAGCAACGAAAGTACTTTAGTTAAGGTTAGTGAAAGATTGTGGTTTTGATTAAATGTGAATAAACACATTGTGTCTCATGCTTCAAGTCATTGTGGACTTTTTTCTGTATTAAACCAAGACCATCTTTCCCTAACCTAAACCAACTGCTCTCTGTGCCTAAAAAGTTTAATTATTTTACTCATATGTTTAATAGAAATTATTTTGTCATTATGTTGACACCAAATGTAATTTGGGTGGTATTATATTTCCTACGAAACACATTTGCTGTTGTAATTTAGTAGTATATAAACATAATTTCCAGGGGACGGGGTTGGCAGCAGTTGGAGTGGCCAGTCTGATGGAATAGTCCATTAATCTGTAGTACATAGGGGGGTGGCACTTTGACAGTGAAAACACTGTCAATGTGCTACCCACCAAAGGAAACACTTTGAGGGAATTTGGCAAGTTTGTTTTTGTATATACGAGTTAGAATGGTACCAAAACTTTATATGTTTAATATCCAAACATATTAAATCAATAGCTCTCAGGGCCCCCTTTTAGTTGGGAGCCCCAGGCATTGGCCTACCTTGCTTAATGGTAAACTACTTTTCTGTACTGGATTTGCATCAGTGGAAGTCAGACATTTTGATGCCCAGATGATGGGTTTGTAATATGCACACTACAGTTCTGGTACACTTCAGGTCAATGTGTTATATTTGCTGAGCTGAGAACACAGTCAAGTTGGCAGGCTGCTGACAACCTGTTTACGTCAGTCCCAATTAATAATTAGTTTAATGATTTGAGCGCTTGACATGTGCCCCGGACAAATGCAGGCAGGAAAATGCACACGCAGTGCTGTTTGCATAAATCTGCCATTTCAGCCCGGGTTGAGGGGGAACAGAGGGAAGAGAGCGAGTGAGCGAGAGAGGTGGGGGAATTATAGGACTCAGATGTGTGTGATTGGCGGTTCCCTTGGCTCCCAGGGTTAGAGAGTTCAGAGAAAAGCCGATTATTGCTCTCCCTCAGGTCAAGCCTTCATAAATAAACAAGGGGAGAGCCTGAGGCACCGTGTTTTAGTATGATTAGCATATCATACAGCCTATCGACAAGGCACTTATCATATTACAGCACGACCGTCCGCTGAGTACACGGAGGTTACATGTACAGGGCTGCTGAACATACATCTCTGTTCATTAGAAAGGTCCTCGGGGAGAGAATAAATCATATCAGCACGTGGTTATGGCAGCACATGCGTTTGATTTCGCCATACAGCGGATGTTAACTGGGGTCTTTGATAAGTTGGAGAGGAGTTGACAGTTAGCTTCACACTGAGGAACAGGAGGGGAGGCCAGTGGAAATGAGGAGGAGGATTGATAGAGTGAGAGGAGTGTAGGGGAAGGCCAGGACGAAAGTATAACTTTTTTGTACAAAGATGCATTTATTTAGAGTAACCATATTTTATTGTGAACAACATACACCTGTCCTCTACCAATACCAACTATTTTTTAAAATTTTGAATAAATGAGTCAGATGCAATCAGGCCGGAAATTGACATATCAGACAAAAGAAACACAGGTGTGGGACAAAAGTAATGGTTGGATGAATTGACCACAGAAGTACTTAATATTCCTGGAATATAACACTCATTAATGCTTCAGTTATTCAAGCAAATGATTAGTTAGGTAAGCAAATGACCATATAACTCTCAAATCAATTCATCATGTTAAATGTCACAATTTTATGAAATTGATCCAACGCGTCAAACTCACCATTTTCTCTTATGAATAACATTGGGTTGGAATTTAATGTTTAAACCATCACAAATCCTTACTCCATCTCCAAATCATGCCTGTCCCTCTCTTTTTCATTAACAGCAAGAACAGTCGAAGCAAAGATAATTAAATAAATGGACCAGTAAGGCTTCACTCAAGGCAAGTTATTCCAGAGAAGATTCAGTCACTTGCTTAAGACAAGTAACTTAATGAAATTTGTGTGTGTGTGTTTTTGTTGTTTGTTTTAAGTTCACATCTGGACTGGTGAGACCTCTGTTGGTCTTCCTCACCCTAACCCTGGGCATTTCCTGCAAACATAAAGAGCAAAGAAATACATCTTTAATAATAGTAAAACAAAAGTAACAGCATGTTACTTTCGTCCCTCCCCTTTCTCAGGCAACTTTACCCTAGCTAGCACCAAAGATAGGCTCGCATGATAAATTTAACCTTCACTGATACTTAGCCTAGGATATGTCTAACAGATCATATACATTTACAATCTTCAACAAATAAACGCAACCTTAAAACAGAAAACACTTCTGTTCTGTATTTTTTACTTGCTGAGTGAAAAATCTGTTTTTCTACTGTAACTCTGGCAAAATTGATCAGATCAGGCTGATTTTCCGCTGTGGACTCAATGGTCGGGTGCACCTCATGTGGACTTCACAGCATGTCCCTGACTTCTGTGTTACAAGAGAAAAGGTCCATGTTGTAACCGCCCCTCCGATACTTTCCTCCCAGCCCTCTGAAGGAGGTAGAGCTGTGGTACTTGAGACTAATCTCTAGACCACTTTTCTGACACCTTAGACTTGTCTTGGTCTCCTGTGTATTCGGACTCAGATTTGAATTGGTTTCAGCTTAATTTCAAAATGGTCCATTTTGGTTTATGTTGTCCTCAACATTACAAATGATCCCATAAAAACCCTGAAGGGTCTATGACCAGGGTTATGGTATGAGTTAATATTAGACTGATGAAATACAGAGAATAAGTGAATGCACACTGAACTGCCTATTTTGACTTTGACTCAGTTTCTTTGATCTTGAATTTGGTTTCACTCTTGGACTTGGACTCGGCGATCATGGTCTTGGCTACCTGCAAGGATTATCCAATGAACAGCGAAATGGAATTAAATAAGAGGAAAAGAGAGTTTGGTGCAGCCAACAGACAGAATAATGTTTCTATGGATGATGAAATTAGCACGGAAAGGAATTATGACTGTGTCTTAAAACTGCACGATGGAGTGGAAGTCAACCCGACTCTCAGACACGCTACTCAGATTTCAATTTAGGCAAGCCTTTTTCCTTAGCTACACAAGCTCAACTCACAGACCAGGGGCCACAATTAGCTGCTAGCCACTCTGACCAGGGAGAAAGAGCAAATGACATCCGCACCTAAGCCCTCCTAAGCCTGAGGAGACGGGGCTAGGAGCAGCCTCAGTGCTCTCCTCCCTCCAGTCAAGCATGGCCTCTTTAGGTGGTCCACACACTCGGGAAGGATAGTATATTTTAACTGGTATTAGTGCTGTTTACCCTCCCTCCAGGAGGCGGGACTGCTGGGGATGACCAGCTGGGTTGATATACAGTAGGCTATAAGAAGTTACAATGCAAAAACTGGAATATTGGATGGATGTTTTTCTTGTCTTGGTTTCATGGTGGTGGCACAAAGCTGGGATCAGTCCAGATGCCATGTTGCCTGGATAATCACATCCACTACTGGCATGGATCTTATGCCAAAAAGAGGGACAGGAGACATTGAGCATATATTTAGTTTTGAACCTAACGTTTTCAAAAAGACCTGATGCAAATGTGGTGAAATGGCTAAAATCTGAAGGTGTATTTGTTGTAGAGATTTCTATAATCCAATGGAAGTATCCACTTTTTTTGGGGAATTTTCAGTATGATATAGAACAGTTGTAATTCATTTCCTCACACCATCCCACTGCATTTCTATGCACCTAACGGTTTCTGAATGAGTGTGAATTTGTGTGTATGTGCGTGTGTCTTCCTAAGTGATGCCATCCACTGTGCCCCCTTCATGCCCACCCCCTCAAAATTCCCCCCCCCCACCCATGCAAATTAGAACTTCACACACGTCGCGGCAAGCTGCCGGGTGCTCTGTGATTTCACACGACCAATTAAGGCCCTCTTGGCAGTTGTGTGAACAGTTTCATTAGAGGAGATAATATTGCAAAGTGAAATGATAAGCAATCATTATGATTAATGCCCAGACATTACATTGCTCGTTAATGAGGTGTAAATGATCTCATTATTTTTTGAAAGAGTACAGATTAGATTAAAGTGGAGTGGACAGCGCTCCTCGGTGTTCAGACAAGTTAGTGTTAATTAGGCCCAATCTCCAGGAGCAAATGAGCCGCAACCCTTTGGTAAACAATTAGGCTCCCATAGCCCTGGGCTAGATGGACAAGGATAGGCAACTGAATGGATAGATCGCTTGAGAGATGAATGTTGAGGGAGTGTTAAAATCTGAATCCGAGTCATCGTTCTGTATCCAAGCAAAATTAGACAAATCATCTTTCATGTTGTGCAGAACAGTAGAGTAAGGCAATTAAATATCAGATATCATCCAGTTCATGCTGTTCAGGCTAGATATGATGTTGTTTCCTTCTTACATAATATCCGCAAAAATATGACATTAAATTTCATTTTCTTTCTTCCTTTTTTTCTCTTTTATCTATTTTTACTGTACAAAATATAAAAAGTTGTTTTTTACTAGTGATCAGGTGGAGTGGGTCAGATTAAAAAACAAAAACAAAAAACAAACAAACAACAACAAAACAAACAAACAAACAAAAAAACAGTGAGGCTAGATTACATTCTGCATCATCTCCTCTGAATCTCTGTGTATAGGTAGGCAGTTTGAATGGCAGACACCATCAACAATAAAATGAATATATAGAACGGTAACTACAGAATGCAAATACACTGAAAGTCTATCAATGAAAAAATGCAGACAATAAATACTAAAAAATGGGGTATGATTTCATGAAAATCTTAAGGATTATAACTTTTTATAGGTATTTTGCAGTGTGGATTAGAGTGGGGAGATTTTGTCAGTTCTGGGGGAAACACTGAATTTTTGTATTGTATGGCATGTAGCACAAATAGCCAAATGCAAATATGAAACATTAACAACATATATCAGCAGCCTTGTTATAAAGATACCCATATTGGTAAAAACCCTGAAAAAACATCAAACCTGACTGAAAAGTCATGGACACTGTACCATATCAATGCGTAGCTTATCTATCCATCGTTCATGTTTTACAAAATGGCACAATCCACTCAAGGGTAATAGAAAATTGGCTAATATCAAGATCATGTCTGACTACTGTACTCATTTTCTGTCCTGAGTCCCACATTTTCAAGCGTGGAGGCCTTGCAGCTGCTCTCAAGGCAAATAAAAGTGAAAAGGAGGGACAATTTTTAAGTGTTTTTATCTTCATTCCTGAGCTCAGTCTACTGGTGTCAAATTATTATTCATTGTGAGTCTTTACTGAATCAAACAACACTTTTTTTTAATTTAAAATAAAAAGTGTAATGTCCAATTTAGCAAAACAAAACACACAAAGGCTTTTGTTGTCGTGCTTTTGTATTTGACTTTGGTAATGAAATTCACTCAGCCAACTAGACCCATTGTGCTTTATTGAAATTATTTCAGGATTCATTGTCTGAGTATTACAATAATGTCAGTAAACATGAGAGCAAAATTGTTTCAAAGTTTTTTCAAAAAATGTAATATGTGTGATCTTTTATTTCAAGAAACTTAATTAAAAATACACATAAAAATTTCATAATTATCAATTAGAATTCTTCACCTTGAAAGGAATAGAAACATTTTTGACAAAGACAGATCTTGATGTCTCCAAGGTTGGTACAGTTTTCCTGTATCGCATCTTAAGACAGACTGGACCAGCCACAGTGGGAAATGTCTGTCTCTGACAACATTGATTTTACCATCCTCTCCCTTTGTCTGAAAAGATATGCTTAGATTATGACAAGAGAAGCGATGCTGTAATCCCTCTGCCATAGGAGTTATGTTTTAGAAACATCAGGCCCTTATCGGTGATTGATAACGCTTAACTCAAAAACATATAGAAGCATTAGGAACGTCAATATTTTGCCGGCGACTGAAGGTGACCCCTGGTTCCTCTGTTTGCAGTGTGTGCGCGGAGGGCTTTGATGGTAAATTTGTAAGAGTGGTTATGTGGGGAGGCTATTATGGATTTGCTATCTTGGCCTGAAGTGTTTGCGGCTGATTATGTGATTAAATCAATAATAATTTCTGTTTGGGCTCCTTTGCTCCTCTGCTTCATCTTCTTTTTCCTGTGTAGTTGAGCGGAACGGTGGGTGGGGACTGGTGTACACAAGTACAAATGCAGGCACACATAACCATATACTACACACACGCGCCAGAACAACTGCTCGGCAGATGGCATAATCGGAACATTCCAGAGTCCAAAAAGTTTACATGATGGGATTTATCACTATGGAAAGACATATGAAATGCTAATTGGTAAAAATTGAAATGTCATGACAGCGTGTAAACATCTTCAGTCACACACAAAAGGCATAATTTTATCTTGAACACAACAAGACAAGTTATTTTCAATAAAATAACACACTGATCTGCTTTTACCTGTGGATCTTGTGATGCTAAACTCTAAAAAAGACTAAAGAAGACGCCTAACACCTCAACTCTATCCATCTCTATGTTATTTTCTCTATATCTCAGACCCTGGTTTGGTGCCGACTTGTGCCAGCCACTCCTTAGCAACCGCAATCGCTCCCCTCTCTGGTTCTGCCAGGTTTGTTGTTATGTCTAGACTGCAGGAAATGCAACATTACATTTGTTTACAACCAACAGGAACTAGAACCAGAAGCTGTTACGTGATTAAAGAGTGCTACCCAGAGAGAGTGTGTGTGTGGCTCAACCCCCTGGGTTTGGCAACGATCGACTCGATATAGGCGAACCAAAATGGAGAAAGAGAGCAGAACTGCTGTCTGTATCAGTTAGATGAACAGATTACATTCAACACAGCACTCTCACCAAGATCCCAGGTACTGAAAGTAAGTTAGAGGGAGGCAAGTTGTGTGTTTGTGTGTGTTTGTATGTACTGTATTTATGCTTGTGTTTATTTGAGCACGTGACTATGTATAATATGCATTTAGTGTGGCTGTGGCCGCGTGTGTGTGATTGTGTGTGGCTGCGTTAACTCAGAATCCCTCAGCACCCTCTTAAATCTATACCCAATAAAAATCAGCGCCGTCTCGAAAAACAAAACCCAGGGAAACATCTGTAAAACATCGATTTTGCAGATTGCAAACCAACTGCATGGCTAATGAGAAAAGAAATCATTTTTGATTAATTAACCCAAAAATTGGAGAATCTAAGCTGCCACCAGGGAGATGACAAGTGCTTGCAGGCCTGATCACAAAGGAGGAGGACATACTGTAGAGCTGCTTCCAGCTCCAGCTTGCTTGGAGAGGGAAGGAGAGGCTTTGGGAATGCTGGTAGTTGAAGCATGGCTCCCATTACCGAGCCAAAATCACCAAGAGCCTTTGTGGTGATCAAATGAAGGAGTAAAATATTTTCCACTCAATGATACAAACCCAAATTGTGCCTATTTATTCATGAAGGGAAAATGCTGGTTAGCTATCAGCATAGGTGGAATTTATTGCTTTTACAGTACTATTTCAGTTTCTGCTGTGTTTTTTAAAGGATTGGTTCACCCAAATTACACACACACACGACACAATTTCTCACTTACCTCTAGTGCTATCGAGCCATGCAGAACGTTTTGGTTTTATTTGCAGTGGTTATTTCTGCCACAATTCCAAAACAGCGGAGGTGAATGGAATTATTTGTGGCGCATTAAAAATTACGTTAAAAAAACTTAAAGGTCTCATCCAGAAACAATGTCCCATTAGATAATCAAACACTGTCAAGAGTTTTTATTGGAAGTACTTTGTTACTTGAGTATTTGAAATGTTGTTGAACAGTTTCAAAGCTGTGAGCACCATATATGAAATTACATTCACCTTCATGGTATTGGGGCAAAAAAAAACAAAGATATCTCCATGGCTTGAAGCAAGAAGAGGTAATATTATCCAATAAATCACAAGAAAAAAAAAAAGATTAAAGGAATTTTTTCTGTCTTTCTTTTTGTTCTTGCTTTCTTGTCCTGTTGTCTTCTCTAACAATCCCTTAGATTTATTGTGGGACCCCCTTGGCAGGTCAAACCCCCAGGTTTACAACCACTTGAGGTAAGGGAGAAAATATGTTCTGCTTTGGTTTGGGTGAACCGACCCTTTAATTGAGTTATCATATTCTCCAAATATCACACTCCAATCCTGCAACTTGTTTTTCCGTGAGTGGTGAGAAGTATGAAGTAGAACATTATTGAACATTTTTGCCTGAAATTTATTTACTCTGTTAATCAATCAAATTACATAGCTGCAGCCATTCATCAAAGCCACACAAACACATGCATGTAGTTTGAACGAAAACACACACTCATACTCAAGAGCTCTGAGCCTGCTCACACACACATCAGACAGAAGTAAGCGTGCACACACACATGCACATACACTCACACCAGAGCTGAGAGAGGGTGTACAGCTCCAAGTTGGGCTGCACTCACAACACAGCTGGTTCTCCAAGGTCAATAAGAAACTTGGAGTGTTTATTTGTCCATGTGTTTTATTTGCTTTCTAATACAGCAGAGGCACTGATTTGACAGATCTACTTGAAAAGAATCATATTGCTTTAACGTCTAAAGAGCGTGGGAAACTTCCACTCACCAAAGAAGTTTTTCTCTCTCCCCTTCCTCTTTTTCATTAGTTTTTCATAATTCATTACCATCCTGACTATTTTCCCTGGTGTCTTAATTCTCCCTTTTTTCCCCTCAAGAAAGCATAATGGTCATACCCTAGCAGCTCACTAGGGTGTTGCAGTAACAACCTCCTACCCTCTGATGGCTAGACAGTAGGCCATTGTAAAGCTGAATCGCCATGGATTTATGGCCATAGTCCTGGTTCCCAGAATGCAATGTCACTATGTCACACCGTCATCAATCTGCTGTCTCTGACTAAAGACAAAGACGGAAAAAAAATCACCACTGAAAAGCAGCACAACAACAAGAGTGATACTTCTTTATGCATGATCTTATTTTCATCAGCTGCCTGTCATAGGTAATATGTGTGGGCACAAAGAGCTCCATTTACTCAACAACGACTGGGAGTTGCCACATCAGACATCATCTACTAGATCCAGATTGCACAATTAACAAGAGGCTGGTTGAGTGCCAAATGTGACCATTGTAGCAAATGAATACACCTTTGGACGCCAAAGCTTTTCCAAGACATTTAATCTTCATTAAGCAATAAAACCTGCAGCCTAGCAGCTATTTTCACCCACAAACATCCACTTATGATACAACATAGGCCTTTGATATGAACAAATATGGGCAGAATTCCACCAATGTATAATAATCCCCAATGCAGAAAGATTTGACATATTACATTTTTACCATAACCCTCAGTTCACCTCCAGTGTCTTTATGCTGCAGATTAAATTCTTCACTTTACACTGACAAATTTGTTGCTAGTAAAACACACACTCAACCAAAAACACACATAAAGTCTGCTGACAGAGACTATACGCTGCTATCTTGCCTCGCTCATAAACTGTTACCTTTCAGAGTCATTTCCCATGATCTACACACACAGATATTGAACATCATAAATCAGCTTCATAAAGGATGTCTGAGAGATTCTGTGTCTTTCTGAAAAATAAAAGAGGAAAAAAAAAAAAAAAAACTAAATCCGCATGATTAATGTGCTCTCGAACCCTCTCATAGCCATGGTAACCAGGGCAGTTTGCCATGCCATTTAGAGGATCCAGGCGCTGACATAAAAGTAGCATTTTCCAAGTCTCTCGCGGATGCATCTCTTTAGCTCAAAGCAGTTTTTTTTTTAACGAGTCTTCAGTCTAAACTCCTCCTGATTAAGCAGGAAACAAACATTATTCTACTACTGCAAATGTTGTTACATAACATGATAATATAATAAACAGCAAACATCTTTACAATGATTCCACTTCTCATGTCCATTAGCTGTTTTGCCATTTACCACTCATCTCTCTGTCCTTAGATACTCTTCAGAAACTTTTCATGTCAAAGTGAAAGTGTTTCAAGCATAATGAAAATGAAAGGCCTTGTGTCATACTGCAGTCACGACATATAAATCATAACCTCTAGTGAGAGAAGAACATCCGTATTGGATTTAACACCGGTAATTCTTCTTAATAATCACATACAGAGACAGACAGGCTAAAACAGATGTCTTCACATAGCATTCCTGGGCTGCAGTTTTTGGGGGAATTTATTAAGTGGAGTGACTAAGAGTCTTTTCACTGCAGGAAAATGCTATTGTAATACACAGGAAGGTCAAATATTGACATGCAGACGGACAGGGACTTCCCCAGTTTTTGATTGAGCTAATTTTCCCATAGGGCTCAGCTTTTAACAAAACTTATCATGAATTTTCACATTAAGACAATCAGCTATTTTGCGGGTAGTAAGGAACTTGGAAATCAATAATAGTTAGCGTATACTGGTAATATGTTTACTTACAATTACCAAACCATAGCCTAAATTAATTAATTAAATTCGTCATGTTTTTATAAAGGTTACCCATCAAATACAACTTCATAAAAACTAAAAAGAAATACAGGAAATTGGGAGTAATATTTTTTCTTTTGTACCCCCAATAAAACTGAATCTATATGTGCAACAAATGCATGCTTTCAGGTAAATAGGAGGATTTTTTATGTACACCCAATAAAGTGGGGCATACTTTGTTTTAGTTGTACGTAAAACAGAATGGAGAGGGGAATTACAGAGTGTAGAGGATGAAGTAAATGAGAAGTATGGATGTAAAAATAAAAAAAAGAGAGAGAAACTCACCCACTGGGACAGAGCTGCGATTATAAGTTTGCTGTTGATGCCTCGGATCCGTCAGCTACCTGATGTGTGCCTCCTTTAATTTACTATGTCAATAACACTGCTGTGGAAACATAGCCAGCATGATAGATGTAGACATTTTGCATAGACTTCCCTCCAAAGTGCCAATTCTTAAAAGTGCAAGGAGGAACAAAAAAAAATAATGAAAAAAAAAAAAAGTGCCACTTCTAAATCACCTTACATGCTTTTGCTGCTACATGTAGAAACTTTTTGTCTTTCTTTTAGGAGCTTCTGTTCACTCTGGTCACTTTTCCTGTTTCTGTTTATGACACATCAACATTCTCTTCATCATTAGTCACTACTATGGTCAGGGGTGGATGTGAGTGTTGTTTATCTTGTGCTGCACCTCCGTAATTCTGTAGTTTGGGTCATTACTATTTGTAAATTAAACAAGACAGCTTCAAAGATACGTATTTAATAAGAAAATCTTCTTTCAGAAAAAATTCTTTTGCACATGACAACAGTACCAACAACGCCAACAACAGTGGTTGGCGTTCACATTAAGTCAGTCAAAATTAAGTAGACTGATGTTTGCCATGATAGAAAGTACCTTGAAAAAGTTTGATTTACCTTCATTACAGCTAAGGACTTGACTGTTTTCTCAGACAAAAGGTCTTGAAAGGCGGCCACAAAGTTCAATTAAAGGAGGAGTGGAGAGGTGAGAATTGATTTAAAAGACAGTATTTCAAACTGCACCCCAGAGTACAGAGCAGGGCTCTCACATTGATGACACTAATTCTTCAGTGAAATTCATGTTAGTTGGTGTCTAGACATTTTATTACTTGGCTAAAGCACCAAAGAACGGCTATTTTCCCATTTCAAAGATGCAGCTGCCTACTTAAAGGCAAAAAATTGGGGGTATTTTTGGACATCTGTCAATCACACAAAGAAGAATTGAGGAATGGATGAGGACAGTTTGTGTTGCTAGCTCATTAACAATCAGAGGTTAATTAGGCAACAAGATAAGGTCCCCAGATTTACTGTATGTTGCCAGCACACCACCATGTCTACATGGCGTGAAGTCAAATACCCTACTGTAGTGCTAATTTAGATTTGTATGCTATTAATGTATAATTAACATTTCCTGCAGGTGGCTCACAAGTTTTTCAATGAACTTAGTTAAAGATAGTTTTCAAGTTAATTGCAGTTGATTGCTGCATTTTAGTCAGAGGATTAGGTTCACACAATGAGCTGGCCATATGAAGAACTCTAGGTGCTTAAGCAGTTTGGGTGAATATTAAATGCCTGCTAGGCAATGTTTGGACAAAATACAGTACATCTCACATTTTCTGAAACAGAATTTCTGCCTTGACTTTTCATATGCACCCATGTAAAGATGAGTTAACAACACAGGGTAACATAGATGAGGGCAACAACAAAAACAACCAACAATATCAAGCATTTTGGACAGTAATCAACATGTTGATGCCGTGATCCTCTTGAACAGAAAGGGTGACACAGAGTAGATTCTCAAAATGTGTCTTGGACTGCATCCCCATAATCTACTGCAATAGTTCCCAAGCTTTTTTTTTCTTCTTGTGACCCCTTAATACAAAACTGTTTATTTGCGACCCCTTCTCACAGAATTCATGTCTATGAAAAAAATGAAAAGTTTTCAAGGAAGTCAAAAAAAAAAAAGTGTTCTTATTTCCTTATGCAGAAATCATCTCATGGCCATGTAAACTCACCACCACAAACCCTTTTGGGGGTCTTAACTCCAAGGTTGGGAACAATTAATCTAATGGATACCAAAGCAAACTTTTTTTCCCAAAGCGTTGCTGAGGGTTTCCAAGAAAAAACTCTTCCTGATACTGTTTTTTGTCCTTTTTTCTGGCAACACCTTAATTCCAGACTAAGGCATCTTATGTTTTTTTATACATTTTCAAATGTGTTCCATAAATAAGGCTGTTGTTGCCTTCAGAACATTAACAAAACACTTCTCTGGTACCTTGGTCATTCTTGTCAATATTTTGAACAGCAAATCTAAAGGTATTCATACGCTGGCTATAAATTAAATGTCTAATGTCTTATACCTGGGGAGTACAAAAAACCCATTTATTTACAAGATAAAGTTGCAAAGTATTACTTTAAACAGAGAAACAGTACCTCACTGAATGCATTTTCTATCATTTAATTTTGTGCAAACATGCAGTCTTCAAAACACACACACACACACACACACACACACACACAAGTTGATTAGCAGGGCTCCTGTGAGTGTGTGTCATGTTTTAGTGGAAAATTACAGCTCTTTCAACAATTCCTCAGTCGGAATCCCATTCTAAAGTGGATTTTATCTGCAAATCACAATTATTTTGTTCATGCTCTGTTTTAATGGGCACACCCGCTGGGCTGAAGAAGACACTTCTCTATTCATAAATGTATTACTGCTGGGGAATCATTAACTTATTGTTAGCGGTGCGACTGATGGCTTATTGACATGACAACATTCAACCAACACTTTTGTCTTTAAGCCGTACATCCATATCACTGAAAACAATGTCATCTACCCCATTTTCACCACTCCCCTTGTGTGTTTGAGCTTAGTGGAAGGCTTTTCTGTGACCAGGAAAAAAAAACACACCCAGCAAGAGATAAGTGTAGGCTGGGTTTCTGGAAAGACTGAAGAGGTTTTCTTTATGACGAGGAATAAGAAAAACAAAAGCACCAGATGCCACAGTAAATGGGACAGGAGGGTGTGAGATGATGTTAGACAGAAATCACTGTTTGCTGAAAATGATATACATCTGTTTGCGTCAACTTAAGACAATAGCGATAAAAGCCAAAATAGTAGCAAAACAGAGCAAAGACGATAAATTGCAATGTGTGAATTATCTCAGAAGTGAAGCTCTGTCTGATATTTATGGCTGGAGATGCAGGAGAGTCATAGAGTCAGACAGTTTGCACAGATGGTGGCCATCCTTGGTCAACATTCAAATAAAAACGGAATGAGCGTCTCCCTCTGTGTCCAGCTATTCCTCTCTCAGTGAATGCAGACGCAGATAAAAGGACGGGGTGTAAAAGTGTTTAAGTAGGCAGAAGTTGTAAAGGAGAAAAAAGCAGAATCGCTATTCACTGCTTGTGCAATCCTTTCTGCCTTGTTGAACTTTATTAAATTCTGTCGTTCTCTCCTTCCCGTCTGGCTCCCTTTGTCAGCTTCTTCTCATGCGTGACTCTGAATTTTTTTTTTTTTTTTTTTTTTTTTTACAGAGGTGCTGTGGAGGGCACTCAGGCTGAAAGAATGTGTTGGTGATAATCATACCATCAGTGTACCAATAAGAACCCAGCTGAGATGAATCATGGTGAGGGTATCTGGATGTTGACTGTTGTTGAGTCAGTGAGGGTTTCTATATTCTATACATGTGAGAAGAGCTGTGTTCACTCAGCAGGTCTACATGCTTGGTTGTGAATTGCAGCTAAAATCTGATTTTTGGAAGTGTTTGTACATGACTCATGACTGACACACGACTGTTTATATGGTATAATCATAAATATACAACAGTGAAGAAAGCAGGTACACTCATGGCAAAATTATTTACAAAGACACATCTCATCATGTTCTGTCATGTATCTGTTTTCATTACATCTCATAGTGCATACCATCAAGATTTGACTGAGTTGAGATATTGTAAAAATCACTGGTTCCCAACATTTTTGGTTTGTGACCAGTTAAAACAATTTGAACAGTTTAATAAATAAGTGATATTTTTATTTATTTATGTTTAGAGGGCTGGGGAAATCTAGTAATTCACTAAAAAAATGGCAAAGATTAGAGGAAAATATGACAAAATTTGCGTAATTTTGCATCGCAGAAATTCTTTTTTTTCTGTTTTATCTCCGGCAGTCATCTAGCGACCCCTTCTGTGAGTCCCGCCCCTATGTTAGGAACCACTGATCTAAATAGCAGTGCATGGTTGTCCATTACTGAGACAACACCACTCAAACATGCTGTTGTAAAGCCAAAATTATTCATTTATTTTTTTATTTGAATGACTACATACAACATGTCATAATGCATCAAGATCCAATTGTGAGCTACACGCTGTTTGCAGTTCATACTGAAAACATTAGAAATGTTTCACATGGGAAGGAACAAATCTGAACTGAAACAGTCACATTGGCTTAACCCTAATCCTAACCCTAACCCTAACCCTATTCTCCAGATACCCGTTTGGAAAATCAACTAAAAATATAACTATATATTCAAAGACTAAAAAAAGTGCATGACAACAGCTTTAGGACAGGGAACCTCAGACATTTTCATATAACAGAACCAAAATAGACACACTAGAACACACACACACACACACACACACACACACACATAAATATATATATATATTTGTTAAAGTTCCCCTCCACTCACACAAATGTTTTTCCTCTTATTCCTACAGTTGAATGCTTGAGCTTCACTGTGTAGAATGATGTATGTGCAGAGTTTGTCACTGGAAGGCTGTTTTCACATTCAGCTACTGAAAGTGGAAAGTTCTTTTTTGCTGACTGAAAATCAGATTTTAATGGGTGGACCTACGAGCATGATTTGTGATATTACAAATAGTTTGGAAGCAAATCCTGGTCCAATATTCAACTTACACAAGTGTGATGTGGAAACTTGAGGCCTCCAGTGCACAAACACTGAAAATGAACTTTACAGTGAAGTAGGAGACATCTTGTGTCCAGTAGTTAAACTTTTGAAATGAACAATATTTGCATATTTATAGATTCTGGAATTTTTAATGAGGAAGAAGGAGTAGACACTGTTAAAAGGATTTTACAAGAGAATTTAACTTTTTTGTGGAAAAATCATATCAGACACAAAGTATTATTCAAAGCAGAGTACTTTATATACATCTTAAAACAAGTCTTGAGGGGATCTTTAAGATTGTGTCCCCATATGGTAAGGTTTTGTCTAGTAAATTAAATTACAGTGTAATAAACTATGTTTCATGTCGCCTGGGTTTCATCAAGGTCCCCAGACTCAACTTTGTGAGGTTCAAGATACCTGTGTGAATCACAGCTGTTCTGTCGACTATTTTATTTTTTCTGTCTAAGAGACAAGTTTGGTCTCAAAGTATGTCTGTAGTCTGGCCTTTCATTACAGCAGCTATGAAAGCCAGGCTAATGGATATGAAAGTCCGATCAATTGGCCAGGAAAGGGAGATTAGGGAGGGATGAGTCACCATATTCCTCCTTCTTGACAACCATGTCATGCCTTGCAGCCTCTCCAGAGACGTCGCTGATTGATGCCTATCTTTCATCAGTGCAGCTTTAATCTGACAATCCACGTGTTTTATAATCATATCAGCAAAAATCTATATCACATCAGCCTCTCTTTCCCTGTTCCTCACATTTTTGCTTTTATAGGAGGAAGAAAAACTGACAGGGCTGACAGTAGTGAGATGCACATCTTTATCTATTGATCACATTCTGAAAAAAAAAAAAAAAAAAAAAAAGATTGAGAGGTGATGAAGACGAAGGGCAAGAAAAGGCTGTTCCGTAAAACAAACAGTGATTGTGAAGTGACAGTCTGGGAAGAAGTGGCAGACTCTCTCCTGGTGCCGGCCAAACAAACAAACAGAGGGGCGAGACAAAGTGCAATCACTGACCTTTGTTCAAAGAAGCCATCTAATCTGTTTCCACTTTACTTAATTAGAAAAAGCAGAGGGATTTTTAATGTGCACAGTGTTAATGGGAAACAGCTCACAGGTGCTAATTAAAAAGAGAAAAAAAAAGATCTCTTGGGTAACTTTGAGTCCATTAATCTATATATTCATCCATCACAAACTTGGCAAACTTATCTCTGATTATATTTACTGCATTTTAAAGACTGGTAATAACCCAAAAAATTAAAATCCCACATGTTTGTGAATATTTAAGTATTCATAAACAAATAAATGTTTATTCCCCATACTTATACATACTTTTGCCCTGTGAATTACAGGGTCTGGCCTTCATCAAACCTAAGAGTTTGGTAGTATAAACTTTTTGCTCTATGGCTGATGGCTTTTTCCCACTGAAAGCTACAGGTTTATGCAGACAGTGATTAACCAGTGCTTTACAGGTTCGACAGAGGCTTTGTGTGTGCCCTTGAGATGGCAAATACAGTCATTTCCTCTTTGACTGTGACTGTTAAAAGGAGCCGGCACTGAGCTGCTCTGCCAAAATAGTGCTTCATGTCGTATAATCCAGTGAGTGTTTGACGGATGGTAGCCCACTTTAATATCAACTAAAAAACTGAAAATTTCAAATATGGAAATGTCACATTAAAAATAATGGCAAAAATGATGGTTACATATAAGTGTAATATTAAAATGATTTGGATACAGTTCTAACTGATCTAATTACAGATTTATACAAATTTGTGGTAGTGGAATATTTATATTTAATTTTTAAGCCCAACTTTGAGGTGCTTAACTTCTGCATCCCTTTCATGGCCAAATATTGTACTTTTTACATCACTACATGCATCTGTGAGCTGTACTTACTAAAATACAATGTCTTTTATGGGTTAAACTAACTAACAAATAGTTTTCTCACATATTAAAACATCAGTAATAGTAATCCAGTATTATAATGTATAATGGTATAACATTGAGGGGGCTATTTCGTGTGGTGAGTACTTTTACGTTAATACTTGAGTGATGGAATTTGACTTACATAACATAAGGGCTTTCTTTGTGTTTTTCATCTTTATGCTCTTCTCACTGGTTTGAAGTGAGCCAATATCTGTTGGAAAAAGGTGTTGTCATGTATTCCCACGCACCAATCAGAGTTTGGCGACATTTGAATCAGAATCTGATGACAGCTTGTGGGTTGTTTGGTCACTTTGCCTATCAAAGTTGATCAAACCACACACAGTCCCAACAAGGTTTTTTGAGTGTTAAACCCTTCTTAAATAAAACCTGAAGATGTTTTTTGTAATTTTGATTGTTGCTTATTTAGTCATGAATATTCAATGTTATGGAGAGAGACTTAATTTGAAAACATGTTTTGGGGGACTTTAAGTGCGATTTGCCTTAAAACATGTTTCCAACACTGGGGCAAGTTGTCACATGGTATGCAGTACATTGTATATTAAAATAGAATACCAATTCATTACAGAAAATAAACAAATAAATAAATCTAGATGGAGCTTTAAATGCGGCTCTGCTTTCCTAAAAGGTCAGAGTATCTTTAACACCTCAATATACACATTTCCTTTTTGCATTAAGGTTTTATAATAAATGAATTCTCTTGATATTCACTACAACAAGATAGTGAGAAACGATAACGCGCATATTTTTGCTTCCTACGTGATACAGGACCCAGTAGATGATGAGCTCAACCCCATGCTATGCACCCTTAACCACATTAAAGCCCCTCTTGTATGGGCAGTGTGTGGTCTGCCTCTAAGGGACGGCAGGGGATGCAGGAAACAAATTAGCTTTCTTGACCTTGGCCCAAGTTTCCCTTCCACCCTTCACCCCTCCTCCTCCCTGTCCTTCATCTGGCCACTTCAAGGGTCAGCTGGATGACAACACGCCTCTGTTGTCCTCCACAGTGGGGATATATTCAGATGAGAAGCTCATATAGGCCTGACGTGCATCGTGGGAAATGAAGTTTATGACTTCAGTTTATATACGAGGTCAACTGGATGTGGTCAGAATGATTACCAGTCATACACATATCTTGTTTATGATGCTGGGCAAAAAGAGTAATTGTGAACTGAAAATACAGAAAGGGAGAAGAAAAGAGGCTTATAATTTCTGAGTGAAACAAGCTTGAGGAAGGGTTAATATAAAGCACTGAATGAAGACAGATAATTTCAGCATGGGATTAAACAGTGAAATCACTTGAAGACAGAACGTTTCCTGACAACATGAGGCTGTCACACAGTCTTTTTCAACCTCAGTCTCAAGGTCACGATTACTTACACACACACACACACACCGCTGCCACCATGAATTAAAAGTTTTTTTTCTAACATGTTAAGTTTATATCTCAAAAGAAATTTAATTTTCACTACCATAGTGGCCTCTGCCCGAGCCTAAAATGAGAGACCTTTTGGCTATAGGAGTGAAAAGAATCCTTTCAATGATAGATATTGGATTGTAACACCAACAGGCAAATCTAATTCTCCCAGTTGACGCGAAAGCACGTCTGTGTGCATCAGTGTTCAGCCTGAGAGCAAAAATAACCTGGGGTGTCCTGGGGAGGGAAGTAGCAGCTCTATATTAATGCTCATACTCTTCATTGATCTATGAGGGCTCCTTAATCTTGTGGGCAGCTTCTTCCTACGTATATTTCATAATGTGATACATAGTGCATCGATAACACTGGTAAGGGCCTATACTTTCTCATGCTGGCTCACAGCATTTATTGATTCCAGACTGAAGTAAACATGTCTTTAACACATGGGCCTGTCACTCCTCGCAGATAAAACAAAATTGTCAAGACAAGGTCCTCGTTATTAGACACTCTAATGATGACACGAATCAATAGTTAACATGACAAGTTATCATCTGCAAAGTTAATATCCGATTGTAACCACAAGATGGAAAATGAGGAGATTAGAAAAAAAAAAAAGGCATCTCTGCGTGGTTGAAGCAAAGCAAACAAATGCTCGAGACACGTGTTTATTGCTCACCACCTTAAACTCTCCATGCTGTGGATTATTTATTTTATTTTTCAACTGGTGTTCTGGGAATGGATGACAAAATATACATACAGTAAAATGACTCAGGAGCATGGCTTTGGCAGTGCGCCAAATTGACCATATCCTTATGACTAAATGGTAGCTTAAGCCAGAGCAATTTCCTCCACATTTTCTGAAGGCAGTCAAGTAAAAATGATTATAGGTGTGAGCTGTGAGTAAGGTTTAACAAATATGGGTTTTTGAAACCAAAGTTACTGGATACTGGTGTTTTTTGCACTGACACTGCCAACACCTGTTTCCTATTTGCAATTTTTGTCGTGCCAAAATATGACATGAAAATAAGACATTGGCCGGTTATTGTTAGACCTGCCTCTCCTATCCTAATAGAACTTCTCTTGTTGACAGAAATAAAGTATTTACTTGTTTCTATTTTCATTTGTATTCTATTCATCTGCCCTTCTGAGTGGTTGTTTCACTACAGCATAAAGATATTGTTTCATATTGTGAATTTGATGCCAGATGAAGGTGTAACATAACGCTGTATATGTCATAGTACAGTCGAGTCCATGCTGAGAGGATGCAAGAATTCAACCCTTTTCTTTCATATAATTTAATTTTTCTTTGCACTTCCCAACAGGTGTGCATTAGACAACATTTAGAAAAAATATTTTAAAAAATCAACAATTTTCTCCCTAGAGCGGCAGAAAAAGCCTTATTTAAACCTTCACTAAGCACAGTAAACTGACTCTCAACTGAAACCAGGAATAATAAATTAAACGGTTCAATAAAGGATCTTTAAAGATGTGCAAAGACAAATTTAAAGCAGACTTATAAGTGGATGAAATGACTATCTCATATTAGCCCAGTATGTTGCTAGACCAACGTAAGACTCTGAACTGATTCATGTAAACTGGAGGTTCATCCATAGGCCACCAGTTGCTGATGACACAGACTAGTCAAGTGTGTATGTGTGTGTGTGTGTGTGTGTGTGTGTGTGTGTGTGTGTGTGTGTGTGTGTATTCCTCTAAAGTGAGATCACATGGCCAGCAGTCTGAGTCCAGACAGTAGGAAGTGAAAGTGCCACTGCAGCCACAACACAGGTCAGATCTCAAACACGGTTTTCCGCTGTACAGTGCAGTCGCTCTTCTCGTTTTACTCACAAAAGTGCAGGAGATATTTGAAGACGAACGACAGAGGATGAGCCCTGGTTTAAGTGATGTAACAAGTAGACAATGGGGGGAATTAGAAACTGTGCACATGTATTTTTAGTTCAATATCCGTGAGGGGGAGTAAAAAGAAGTTTCCAACCACTGATGAGTACATGTATTAAAATAGAAAATATATTAAATATACAAACAAATTCAAAAGAGTTTACACTCCAGCAAGTCATGAATTGATAGGACTTTGTATCTTGACATGAACATAACATCTAATTTCTGCAACAAAATACTGTAACACATATGAATTATTTCAGAATAAGAAAACTTTAAGTATGTTACCAATGTATGTTTAACATTTGTTGAGGAACTAAGTAGGTTTGTTTTTATCTATAGAGCATGTTTTTGTTATCAGAATTCTCCAGCTTGACGCCGTGCTCACTGTTGCATTAGAAGCCCCTTTTTTTTCAGCAGTTTAATGAGCTAAACCTTGGAAGCGTTTTGGAAAAAAGGGACACACCATGGGTTACTCAGTTTGATTTTATTTTCTCATTGTGTCTGACATCAAGGGAGGGAGAGAGGGGCAAACTTGTGAGGTTTGACAAAGACAGCGGCAGAAGTGGAAGCGTGAAAAATAAAACGAAAGGGGCATAGCTATTTGTGTGCAATGAAGAAAGACATAAAAAACAGCCTCGCACTGAGATAGTTGCTCCAAATGAAATACCTGGAGATTGCATGTTGCCTTGCATTTGCAGGGGTATTCAGTTTTAATTAGGGTTTTGAAGACATCTTTTATCAGACTGTCACTAATCTCTCTCTCCCCTACCCCCAGCCCCACTCCTCCCTTCACACACACACACACACACACACACACACACACACCCACGCACACCGTCATCCTCTCAAATTTTAAAATGCAAATACACAGCCACAAGAAAAAAAGACCGAAAAATTAAGAAGAAAAAAAAAAAAAGATTTTATGGAATAGTACAACAATTTGTCTGATACACACATTATCAAAAAGCAATGAATTGGGGACAAAACCATTGTCCCATTTCATTTTGGAGAACAAACCATTACCTCTACTTTTTAATTGCATTTTCTTTGGGGCAAAGGTGATAATTCATTTTGCTCAGGGTGACACACATGAAGCCGAAACAAGCATATAAAGAACTGTTAAAATAGTATTCTTGCCTTCAGTCCTGGAAGAACTATTTAAATTCTAACGTGGTAAGAGCATACTGTGGGACAGAGAAAGAGGCAAATAATAAATCATGCTTTGCTCTACAGTTCATGAACAAACAGCTGCTTATTTCAATCTTAAATGACATCATCATTTTGAATAAAAAGTGAAAGAAAAGGAAAAGTGAATTGAAGTGATTACTTAGTTTGATAAATGATTAAATTGGCATCAACTTTGTTTCACAAATTAAAAGATAGGTTCAGTGTGATATATATCTCCCACTAGATTCCCTTCGTATTCCTTGAAATTAAAAATAAAGTATATTTATTAAACACAAATATATAAAAATACGTCTGAATTTACACTAAAGCACGTACGTTTTCAAAAAAGTATCTTTCAACGTAGCCGTGTAACAAAGGCAACTTCTTGCTGTAAAATGTCGTCTTTCCCTCTCGTTTCTATCAGTGTGTGCTGTGGTGGTTAGACTGTCTCCCTCTCTTCATTCCTGGCCCTCTTCCATTGTTAGTCACCTTGTTTATTGGCTGGAGCAGCCGTGGCGTACTGGACATCATCTGAAACTACAAACGACAGGATGCAATAAGCTGGAGAATAGCAGCAATCTGAGGAAAGTTCTCCATTCACCAGAGGTCCCTAACTCTCTGTCTTCTTATCCTGGGCAGAAAATAAAAAAATCAATACGGGCTCACAGGGCTTGATAAAAGTGCTGGACAGGGAGAGAAGCAACGCTGGGTATAGTAAATTAAAGTGATCAAAATTTTCCAGTTGACTCAGCCCACAGCCTACATAAACTAACAACCCTGTCTCCACAACTGTCCGTCATCCTCTTCCACCCACTATCTTCATTCTCTCCTTCAATTTTATTTCAGTCATTCCTCACCATTTTGCTGTTTTTTGCATTGTTTTCTGTTGTTTTTTATTTTTTAATTGTTGCCTAGAGATGTTAAAATTTTGCAGTGTTTTGTATTAAAATCTGGGGATTTAAAAGCAATTTCTCTGCCTACACTGGTGAACTGCACTTGAGCAAGACACCAACCAAACAATTTTCTCTATGTAGAAGAGCAATAGGTCACCACTAACCAGACAAGACTAGCTGCAGTATCAGCCATTATTCAGTTCATTCTAGTGCTACTTGTGGTCACTGACTTGACTGAAAGTAGAAAGTTCAAATAAAGATGCTATACCACACATTTTTAACCATGACTATATCATTGCCAAATAAAATGTGACACTTAAACCTGCCTTTATTGTTTTTGGGTACTTGGGAGCAGCGCAACAAGCTGAACACACGACACTGACATAATTATCGCCTTATAAAGTTGCTATGGTGAAGGTGTTTGCAGTTAGCAGCAACAATAGCCTATTTACACATTCGGCACAAAGCAACTTTAACATTCATTTGCGGTCATGTTATTGTCCACCTAATGAATGTAAATATAATATTTAATTTCCTTGTAGCTCTGTTTTGGACTCAACAACTCCTGAGGGAACTCTTTGGCTATTTAGCTGCTAAATGCTCCATGATGTTCACCAGCTAGCCGCTACCTTTGGCTGTCTGTCTGTTGGTGCTGGGTAGGTAGTGTACGATGGGTTTTTCAGAGCTTTTTTTGCTGAAAATGGCTACCTGCTGTGAGACGGAACAAAAATAGTAAGGTTGCAGGTCTTAAAAACCAAAACAATGAGCAGAAAGATACTAAATCACTCTGTGGAGCTGAGGGGAACTGAGGGGATAAGTTGGTGATAATCCTATGTGAGTTTGTCACTACCAGAGACCCCTTTCACATTACACGGTGTCATTTGTTCTATTATTGATATAAAAATGATTCATTACTACAGCTAAATGATTCATTACTACAGCTTTAAGTATAAGTAATGGAGGCTAATTGCCATTTGACAACAGGTAGCCTCACTCTCACAATAGAGGTATTGCCAATGCTTGTGTTCCTCAAATTTAAGACTTTAAATCATGTTGCTTCATATGAAAATTAGTGTGTTTCTTCCATTCTGCCCCTCATCTACTCTGAAATCAATCAAAAAATTTTTTCCATCTATCTTTTGCTCCTTTCACCATCTGCCGTTGCCAGAACACTTGACATACTTAACACTGCCGTTCCCTCTTCCTGTAAGGAAATAGAGTAGATCTTCCCCCATGTCTGACCCTTTAACACACAATGGAAACTGTGTAAACTACCATTCTCATTTGTTAATTTTAATCTTGTGAAAATGTTCTTAAAATTCAAGCAATAATTTAATTTATGAAGGTTAAAGCGCTTTAACTCCCTGCCCAGATGACGTGTATGCACTGTATTCCTGATGAATGCCTTCACCTACTCTGTTAGAAGTGTGCCTGACCACACATAAACTAATTCAGTTACAGTAATACCAGCAGCAGCTGACTCACTCAGCTAACACACCCCATGCCAGCCCCACACAGGGCCCCTTGGCACCTTGTCCACCTAACAGTAAGAAGGGATTAACAGGGATTGGCCAATCCAGTCCAGTCTCATGGTTTGTGAGCTTTACCACAGAACTAAGCTGATATGCCAGCTCAACACTGATAACTGCAATTTGATGGTTGTGCTGTGTACTGTGGGAAAATGTCTCATGTCTTGTCTCTTGTTTTATATCAAGTTTACGGTGATAGTTCAGCGATTTCTGCATATTTCCACTGCAGTGGATTTCATTTCATATTCACTGCCTGGCCCTTAAAAGACAAAATGATGAAAACAGCTAATTAAAATAAAAATAACAAGAGGCCAAGTTGTGGCAAACACCACACAATGCCACCCCCAACTGCCACCCAGGTGGCTTCGACTGACCTCCGCTGTATGTTAATGTGTGTGTCTTCCTGTACGTGCCAATGTGACAGTGGGTGTGTGTGTCAGGGATCAGCTTAAAAGAAACACTAACTACCCGGGCCAGCACTGGCTGTGGCCTAATATCCTGTTGACCCTGGTTAGACGGCAGACAGCCTTGAGACACTTAAATCCAGCCGTAACCCTGAGCAACACGCACATGTCCTGTTAGCTCACATCCCAGCTTGGCTTTCCAGGGACCAGGGACCCAGCACGGCCTTCAGCCAAGAGCCCCCACAGCCCTTCATTCTCCTCTTCAAACAGTGTGTGTGGTGCAACATGATACTAATATAAAAACCACATACACAGTGATACAGGACGAGGTTTCCTGACTTGCAAAAATAACGTAAGAGGAAGAGGTGAAGAACTGTGAAGTGTCATATTTGATGGCTCCACTTCCCATCACATATACTTACTTATACTACGGATACTTACAGTTAAACATAACTCTCACACTGATACAGTGGTCAAACTTTAGACTGGAACTGTTGTGTCATACTACTTATTAATATTTTTAATTGACATGTTTTTTTCTCTGGTATCAAATATATGCAACAACTTAATATGTTTATGTATTTGTTTATTTAATAGAACACGACAGGTAGTGTGCAAAGTTGCAAGTCAACAGATTACAAGTTAAATGCTCTAGTTTAAAGGAGGATTAACACACAATCCTGTTTATCAGTGTGTTTTATTAAATCTTGTGTTAGCCATGCAGATCCTGATGGTCAAACTCTGCCTGTCTGTTTCTATATTTATCTATTTTAATCTCTTTATAAAGCAAAAGGATTTCAATTACAAATGCCACGGGAGTCAATCCAATTGAAAAACAGTTGGCAGTCCTGTGTTTAAAACCTTAAGAAAAGATTACAGATGGGCCTTCGCGTGCATATTCGAGATGCAATGACTTAAATGCATCACTCTGAAACTATTTGCCTAAGTGTTTCTGTCAGAGTTGCACAGCAGCCAATTAATTGCAGGTCTTTACTGTATGCTGCAGAGTAGCTCAGGGAATCAGCTATAAACCCCCTAAAGCCAAGCAACAGTGCATGCGAGGAACCTGTAACTACAGGAGTGTGAAGATTAGGATTACTGCACTTAAAGTTGAGAAAAATAGCCTTCAGAGTGTTATAATGTCAAATATTTTTTTCTTAAATATTTTAAGAATTATATTATTCCCAAATTCAGTTTAAGATCAGTAAGGCTAGGTTAAGGAAGGTTTCTTACTTGTAATCCGACACATGATTTCACACTGTGATTCTCTGTATGCACGCTTTGCAGCAGGTGCTTCTGAAACGTAGCTCATCCCTACCAAGCATGATCAATGAGTAAGTCGCCATGTAAACACACACGTCCATACCTCCCCTATGCACACACACACACACACACACACACACATACACACACACAAAGCTTGATTTTGAAGGGTCCTTAATCACAACTAAGCAATTGACTGATCAATGACAGATATGAGGAACAACTCTAGAATGCTAACAGGACCGCATTTGCTTTTTATCAGTTTCTTTGTTTTGGCCCATTTTTATCACAGATTATATTTCTCTCAGTGTTAAAAGGCTCCGAGCCCCGCCGAGGTATTAATTAAAATCTAAATACTAAATATTGATTGATACGTTATCAGGGCATAGCAGTTGGTCCGCAGGCTATTGATCCAGCCTGTGATTTATTATCATATTTAAGAAAAATCATTTTGCCAGATTATACGAGGTAATGGATTTTTAGCGGAGGGGTGTAATTCTTTTTTTCTTTTCTTTTTTTTTTGTATCGCGTTTGTTATGTGGAAGGTGGAGCAGATTTCTCAATTGCATTCGGAGATCACTGATATCCTTGGTGCCGCACCCCCCTGAGCCCCCCTTTCAGCCCTGCCTGGCCTGTGAGGGGCTAAAGCTTGTGTAAGAGAACGATCCCGCTCTTGTCATTGGGAATAATGGGTATTGGGATTACCTCTTTAATCACAACAAAGATTAACAGATGGTATGAGAACAGTTATTAGCAAACATCTTGCACTCATCAAATCAATAAGATGATTTGTAATCAGGCTGTTGGTGCAAGTGAAAAGGGAGCCGGGGCCGTTCCCAGTGAAAGATCCTGGCAATCAGAGGCTACTGTGTAGCAATTACCTCTCCACAAAATAGGTGCTCTTCCTCCACTGGCTGGCAGTCCTCCAAAACACACGCCAGACTGATAGCAACATAGGGCATTAACACGGCAAAACACAAAACACTGCATGGTTAACCTTGTATTTGATCAGGTGTTAGGTTGCTCCGTGATTTCATTTCACTTTGTGCCCTTTAATTTGGTGGATCTCGCCGTGTACTTGAAGGAAAAAATCTAAATGTTTACACATGCTGTCTCTCACTACAAAGGACTGTATAGCTCATTAGCGGGTTACCATAAATAAGTCAGTGTAGGGACAAAGAGGGAAGAGCATAGAAAGTATACAGAAAAGGGTTCACTGTGCAAATATTTCTCCCTGGAGACGGAGACAGCGAGAGAAAGAGAAAGGCTGAAGGACTGCAGACCGAGCAGGGCATCCGGGACTGTAAATGGAGGAATGTAAAATCTGAAAGCTAACTCTCTCCCACAGCGTTTAAGACTTTTGTTTCATCATCTTAATAAGTTCTGCGATTTATACAAACCATACTGTTCGAACAGTAAAACCTCACTCTATGCTGGTAATTCTTCACACGCACACACACACCATGCACACAGAATTCATTTTAAACTGTTGTTCCTAAATTCTTCTGCTTGTGTCTGTGAGGAAAACGATCTGCAAAATTGTCTTTTTTCTCTATGAATTTTTTGTGTTTGTTTTTTAAATCTGGGTGGTTTTGTTCTCACTCTGAGCAATTTTATTTCATGTTATTCTCAAACAATTATTTATGCTGACTAATTTTATGTCTGTCTTACTCATAAGAAATACAGCACATTTTCTGCCATCTTACTGCAAGAGCAATAAATGCAGGCCGAAAAACATGACCATGTTCACTCTTGCCAACTATTTTATTAATTCCTCTAAACAAGTCAGAATTGGCCTTTTTTTTGTTCCATTTAGTGGCAACACAATACTGTTTTACACCATCTCCACTTCAACACTGACGACAGGTATCAGCTGAACTCTTCAATTGCTGCTTTTAAAGCACATAGGCCTTCTGGCATCGACCTCACCTTGCTCGTATTGTTTATATCCCACTCTGCAGTGGGAACACTGAGATCAAACTGATGCCATAGAAGATAATGTTTAGTGTGTGTGTTATTTCAGGAGTAAAATGTAGAAACACACATTTCTGACCTTAGTGAGATGTTGTTAAAACTTGGCTGGGTTTAAATATTTGAGAAATCAGATGAATGCAGAGCATGGTTCCCTAATCTATTGTTTTCTGTCTTTTCTCTTATTTATACGCAGTCAAGAACACACACACTTGCACAGGCATGCGATTACATGTATACTCCCCTACTTGCACACACACACACACACACACACACACACACACTCACATTTCTAATGGCAGTCTAATCACTACAAGGAACATGCAACGGTAGCTACTCACCGTACATTTACCAATATGCTGACTTTCAATGGCTTTGAATCAAGATGCAGCGTACAGAATCTATCCATGTACTATGTCTTGACACACACACACACACACACACACACACACACACACACCGTCAGTAAGACAGTGTAGATATGCACTTACCAGGATTAAGCAAGGCAAATGGTGCCAAAACAATGACAGTATGAAGTAACTGATGCTGTTTAAAAATTCAAAGGCCTCTATTGAACAGACAATGTGGCACACATATCACTGGGCCACAGATCCCTGCAGCCCACTGGTCTGGCTGCTGGCTGCTCTCATGCACATGCATGGTCTCTCTCTCTCTCTCTCTCCCCCACCTTCAGCAACATATCAGAAGTGCTATACAGCCAAGCAAAAGCAGTATGTTTTCTGACACTAAGACTGTCAAAGGAGATCCTGATGTGTCCACTAACTGTAAAATTACAGTATGAGTCTGAAATCGCTGTGAAGCATGTTTCACCTGTGGTTTTGCTATAAAGACATTTTATAAAACACACACAGAGACGTACACACATGGACAAATAGGAACTTACAATCACATAAATGCAGACAGGCACCCCTCCCCTAACGCACACATACACACACACACATGCACAAGCAGTCACTTGTCGAGTGGCTAATATCTTTCCAAGGTCAAACCTGACAAGGAATTCCAATGAGATTAAGTGTCATCAGTGCGGCTTTAGCCCTTTTCTGCACATTGTTCTTGGAAATGGCATTAGAGCCACAGATGACCACGGCCTTGGAGCAGTAAAACCTCTTCCTTTCCTATGAACACCCATTTGATATGTCATGTATTTGATACAGGGCCTAACATTCAAACATCAGAACGTAATAATGTTCTTATCTATGTCTAGGAGGGTTATGTCAATATATCGGTCTTCCATTATAAAGTTTTATTAAATATCAGATATCAGGCAGTCAGTGTTATTCACCCCTGACATGATGGAGGTTTCTTCCTGACCACAGCTATAGAAATACATGTTTGAAAACCCTGCAAATTATTTTAATTGTTCAAAATATCTTATAAGTAAATTCTATATTCATCACATTCCTGGATCTGAGTTTCTCTGCTACTGATTGTGAGGGTCACCCTTCATTAGAGAACTGCACACTCTAAATTCATTTCAGTATTTTGAGAGTCATTTAGGTTCTTTAGCTAAAACTGTATTCCGGGGAATAAAATGAATAATTGGAGTCTAAAATTTAAGGCACTATATGTACTTTGAAGACATGTCCACGCTTACTGTATATAAAATCTGCTTAAATGCTGGCATCTCATATGCAGATCTCCATATATTTCCCTACATATGAGACAGTGTTTCAGTCTGGCAGTTTTGTTTGTGGACACTTCTAGCGAAGCACCAGCCTTGTCAATGTGTCAGCCAGCATTTGGTGTGCTGCCTTTCACACTGAATTTGACACATAGTCCTTTGGTGGCAGCAATGAGCATTTTGTCATCTCCTCTCGAGTGCCAACTCGATGTCCAATTACACCCCAGCTACTAATTTAATTACAGTAGCAGAAGAAATGGGTTGATTCAATTCATTTCAATTAGCTCTGATTGGACCAGTCAGATCAAATTTTGCTCATCTCAGGTACAAGCTGCCTGTCACATTTTATCTCAGCGTGCCTCATTTGGAACAAGATAAGCAGGTCATGATATGATAACTGAAAATTTATGGTTGAGTTCACCTATGTCTGATGTAAAAACAGTTCACGGATCAGAGGGTTACAGATTTAAATGCCTCCTAATCTCTGACTCTGTGATAAATGTGAGAGTAAAACACTCCACTTTCAGTGCAGGATCACAGCCAGTTGCCACTTAGTAGAGTCCCAGCTACAATAGTCATTACTTATGCATGATGTCCACAATTATGTATCAAATTGTGTGTGCATGTATGTGTGTGCATGTTTTACATATCCAACAAATTGATGTGTAGCGCCGAGCAAAGCTAGAAAACATGTTACGAAAGAAAAACCACTCATATCATGTCATTCAGTCAAGCAGCTGCTATAGTTTCGCTTAGTGTCGAGTAATACTACACACACTCAGAGAGGATTCCTCCTCAATGGTTCATCCAACACGTTACTGAAAAAAAACCTTTCATATGACACAACCCCAACAAGTAGCCCATGTCATCATAATCTTTATAAAGACAACCATTTCCAAGAATACATTTAAAAAGAATGCTGTCTAATATCACGACAAAACCCAAAAAGGTACTAGAAGAATACAGAAATATTATAGAATCATGACAGAATACTACAGGATTAAAAAAAAAAGTGATCACTTTAAAGTCACTGACAGATAATAAGCCTCTATAAGATTATTATTTTGCAGCTGTAAGTGGATTTTCAAAAATACCATTAATTATGAGGGCACTAAAAACCACGGATGAGGCTAATTTATCTCATCTGAAGAATTATAAGAATATTATAATAAAATGAAATAAATATCACAGTATCAGGTTTAGTAAATTCAATATTAATTGGCACATACACCTATAAAAACTATGTAAGGATATTATAAAGGTAAATACAGGAGATAAAACAAGGCAAATAAGTACTAATAAGGTCACTATAAACCGAATAATGAGTAGAATCTTACTATGAGTGCTTATAGAAGTATTTCAGGAACATTGTAGTGACTTGTCTTCAGGGACACTGTGATTATTATCTTCCAATACCAGGAAAAAAAAAAGTTACATCTCGTCTCTGATTGGTGCAGATCGAAGCCTCAGCAGTATGCCATAGGCTGCCATAGGCTGCTACAGTAGCCTGCGGTGTGTGTAAATGCGTCCTGGCACCAGTTGCGGCGGCGCAAAGACGTCTGATTGGCCACTGAAGGAACTCAATTTTTCAGACTGCGCCACAGAAGCGGTACAACCACATGCTTCAAAATGCGGACTTCCAAACATCCATACAAAATCCTATACTTACATTCTCGTATTTAAAGACTTCAAATAGACAACTTCAAGACTGACAGCCTCTTCCTCTTTTACAATGACGCACAACGACCCATAAAAAATACATTAAAAATGCGAGCGTCATTTACCTCTTGGTGTCTTCTTCACGGCCAGGCCTCCCTTCACGGTATCCGCAGTGAAAGACAGATAACCTGACGGCAGACTGCAGAGTGTGAGAGAGGAAGAGGAGTTCTTACAGAAGTCAGCCGATGCAGTTTATGAAGCAGAGAGGGCCAGTATAGAAGCCAAGTAGCCTTTTTCTTACCTTGCGACACAGATCCAGAGGGGGTGAAATGGGTAAAAATGGTTGTTTGGGTGATTACACGTTTCTCCTCTCCCTCCCTCCCTTCCTCCTTTCATCCATCCCTTGTCGTCTCCCCCCCTCCCCCTCCACCTCCCCTTCCGCCACCAGTGCTCTCCCCTCTCTCGGTGAATAGAGAGAGTGGCCCCGTTGTAATAGCCTCTATGGGGCTCCAGCTATGCAGCAAAACAGCCCGTCCTTTAAGGTTAAAAGATACCTCCGAGGCGCATCCGGCATCAGCTGTATCATAAAACAAACACGCATTTTTTACTTTTCCACCGCAGCAAATTAATGCGCAATTACTTTTATATTTAGCATTTAGCTTCTCCAAATTCATATTATAATTTTAATAGATCCATAAAGGAATAGATCTTTTTTCTTGTATAATCGTATCAGATATTTAAAAATATTTTGGGACATGTATGGAGGCAGATAGCCGAAATAAGACAGACACATTCTGTCAATCAAACATTTCACACCAAATTAATTACTTTTCCGGAAGTCCAAGATGTTTGGCAGTCCTGATCACACCGGACCTTCCTCCCTCCCTCTCTCTCTCTCTCTCTCTCTCTCTCTCTCTCTCTCTGTTTCTCTCTCCCTCTGTCTCTCCTCTCTCCCTGTATGTGTGTGTGTGTGTGTGTGTGTGTGTGTGTGTGTGTGTGTGTGTGTGTAGCCTATACCGGATTAAATGGCACCTCGTCTTAAATGGCACCTTGCCTCGTTTCCCCTCTCCTTTCATCATCAGCAAAATAAAGATTAGGCCTACAGAGGAGATTGTAAAGGCTCGCCTTTAGAGGCGCAGGGATCTTCATTCCTCCGCCTTTGTGATGATATTGATGATGATGATGGCCAAGTGGACAGTTTGATTTTTGTGTGGCGAGCTAGTTATAAAGAATCAATATTATATCAAGGGGGTAACTTTGGTGATAAAGGACTTCAGCTACTCTGGCTATTCATCATAAGTCTGTAGCAAGCAGATAGGTCAAAAGAAATTATATTGCTCTAAAGAGTGTGTCTCCTTATCTCTCAGTACCAGGGGAGTGGAGGACACGCCGATCGATACAGTAGCTGCCGTATACTCCTTGCAATTATCAATAGCTGATTTTGTCTTCCTGGGGCTGCATCTATTAATACCAGATAATAACAGAGCCTTTGGACATAACTTCTAAGGGGATGATGGAAAGAGAAGGAGAGGAAGAATAAAAAAAGAAAAAAAAAGAAAGTTTGCTCACAGGACGACCTTGTTGTCAACAGATTTCTCTCATATGAGTTGGAAACCGGGGAATAGACAAGTCAAACAGACAAGAGGGAGAGAGAGAGAGGGAGGGGGGAGGCTTTAACTGAGCTCCCCCTCTAACTGAAAAAAGCTCAGAATCCATCATTACAGTGAAATGATTTTTTAATGTATTAAGAATTTCGCAAGTCACGTGTTGGCAGCAAAGAAATAATAATTTCCAACGTTATTTTTTATTAAGTTATTGCAAGCATTATACACTTTTACGCATAGTCTATGTTATGAAGTGTGCTAAACTTAAAATTAATAATAACTCTACACGTTGCATCATGTTAATTCAATAATAAATAAGCATATTTTTTCTTGTTATTTACATGTCACGCGAGCTCGCAGATCTTAATCCTCCCAATCCTTTACCCACCATACTGTGACTCCATGCATCCAGACATTTGAATGCAAATAACAATTTGCAGAGGGTTAATATGTTTATTCAGTAGCACATCGAGTCCGCATCAATGCACAAGATCGTCTCTATTGTAGATTTTAACCAAAAGAAAGTAGAAAAAAGACAAGTTTACAAAGTATTTAAAAAAAAAAAAATGTATTTATATTATGTTCATGTCATGTTTTAAATTGGCCCTACAGCCTTACAGGGAGCTATAAATATAGGTTTTAATTTTCTACAGTAAATCACTATGATGTGATTACTGTCAAAACAGGACAAACTGTGTTTCCAATGGTCGCCACCGCGCGTAAAATGTTAATACACTAGAAATAAAGTTAACATAAAGGTTGGAAGTCGTGATGAAAAGCTCACCGTCTACCCACAAAGTCGCCGCTCTCATAAAAAAAATACTCTGCGAGATTAATATGACAGCCTATCCCTTACAGGCGGCGACTGGTGAGAGCTGTGAGATATTATATGATGGGAGGTCAAATCTGGGTGTTCACACTGGAGTCTGAGGACGATCCATTGAACAGTAACGTGGTGGTACATCCTAGTGGTGGCTGAAAGCAATGGGCTGAACCTCTGCTTGGGGGTTAACTCTCACACAGCGCAGTCCCACACACACACGGAGCCATGCCCAGCACCGAGAGACCGACACTACTAGTGAGCTGCCAGAAGATAACTTCAAAGTTGGCCTCGGTATGAGCCGGCAAACCGACCAAACAGAAGGCACTAACTGAAGCTTTAATTTGGAAAAACAAGCGGTGTTTGAGTGTTTGGCAGCCAAATATCAAGAAAAGCCACTTTTGGAGAGCGCACCGAGGCGAAGGCGCAACCGGGAGCTAAACCCTGCGAGAGGAGGAGGACGAGAGGAACTTCATCGCGATCAGCCACGCTGAAGCGACTTCTCTTTTACGGGACAAACGAGTTTTTGCTCACATTGACATACGTGTTGTTACTGAGAGGAGGACTGTGGCTAATCGCGGCACCGCTTTCTCGGAAGACGCGCGTCAAAGTTTGGAGAGCGGAGCTGCGCCATTAGAAAAAAAAAACCCTGGTAACAGTTTATTGCTATTGTCAAGACCTGCACTCGTCCTGTCCACGTTCCGGTTACCGATGTCCGTGTACCAAGTCAAACAGCCGCTACTTTACTGGAGAGATGTCCATCAAGAGAAAACTTTAAAGCCCTGAAAACATCTCAGAGACTGTAAACATCGCTTCATATCAGAAGGAGGTGCGTGTTCAGCTTCGGCACTCAAACAAAAAAAAGTTACCGAGAGAGAAAGTGCGAGAACTGAGCCAAGATCTCGAGATAGACTTTATAAGAAGACACGTTGTGAAGTTCTGAGATAAACGTGGGATCATAAAGGTCAGAGTGATGAAGATGAGAGATACTTCGCGAAGAAATGCAGCGGTGAATCCTCAGCACTTGTGAGTCAGTGCGCTTTGTGAAAGGAGGTGGAGGGGGGGAGAGAGAGAGTCTGACGGTCCCTGTTGAAGACCCCCCCGAGTGCCGGGCATAACAAGAGATTTGGTGTGTTGTGTTGTGTTGTTGGGGGGAGGTTGGATAGTAAAGAGAAAAGAGACGGATAAAGTCTGAGAGTGAAGCGGCTAATTGCTTAGTCCGTCCCTCATTACCATATCCAATGCGCGTCCGCTGGACTCCAGCCAATCCTCCCCACCTTCACACGGTGCCATTAATCGCGAGGCATTATTCACTATCATAATTATTATACCGACATGCGCAATCCAACGCACAGCAACAGCAGCGGCAGCAGCAACACCGGCTAATTTCAGATATTTTGTTCCCTCTCCTGCTACCAGACTGTTTGCGAACTTTTTGTGTGTTGATTCCTTCGCTCTTTGCTGATGTATCTGCAAAACGCAGAGACATCTCGGAGCGCAAACGCAGCAGCATCGCCAGCACTGACGCCAGCAGCATGTCCCGTCGCAAGCAAGCCAAGCCGCAGCACCTCAAGTCGGACGAGGATCCCGCACTAGCCGAGGTGATTTCCGAGCACGGTGAGTGGATTTGATCAGCTGAGGTCTCTTATCCAGGTTCTTCTTTCAAACACACTACTTCTCCTTATAGCTATTCTGCTGCACACCACTGCTGGATGTCTCTTCACTTTGTTTTAGGAGCGTTTTAAAAACTCTTTTCTTTAAGTTTTACCCTCAATGAAAAGTATTTTTTGGATTAATTTGGATTATTTCTGGGTTTCTGATAAAAACTAATTTCTTAAATATAGATGCAATTTTTCGTAATTAAGCTATTATGATACAGTTATCAAGTTTGTTTTATTCCCAAAAATCAGTTTAACCTGCATCCCGGCTTGTATGACTTTTAAGATTGATGTCAACGAATGTATACAATAATCCAAACAGTATACACTTGCAGCATTTATGTGTTGGAGGCCTTTTGAAAGGCCTGTTTCAAACTAAAAATGACTTAATGCTTTTCTTTATGTTAAATATCGGAGTCTTTGTAGTCTTATGCAGTTGACTTTGTATGTGCATGCGCGCACACCAAAATACACGCACAGACGTGCATACACACAATTTGATAAGTTGATTAAAAAAATATTCGATATCTCTCTAAGAGCAATCAAATTCTGACTTCTGCAGATATTCAAGCAAATCCTTTAATTGACGTCACATTTTTAATTTTTTACATTTCTTTAAAAAAACGGTTTTTGATTTTTTATTTTGCATTAGTGTCTTTTGTCCCTCAGCGCCTGTCTGGCTCTCCGAGGAGCAAAATGCCAGTTCTGTTGCAGGTCGAAGCCTTGTTTTGTTATGGAAATGTTTTTGTTTACCCCCCTCACATAAATTTAGCACACTTGATTTGTTCCCTTTTGCTCACAATGTCGACAAGATCGGTTGACAGAGCTCGTCCTCGCCATGTGGAAAAAAAAAGGCTCATTCATCTTTTAGTCTGGAGACTCAACCTTTTGCGCAATAGAATGATCCTCATAGAGCCAAAGTCAGATCTTAAGCAAGGTGAAACGTTGTAGGAATTATAGAAATAGCACGATAACTGTGGGGATATTATTTTCCTTACATTATTGTGCAAAAATCATTTTATGCATTAATGTTTTTCAGTGTACAATTTAAACATGCATTTTAATTGTTATATTTTACATAGCTGTTTTAAATATTGGGAAAATCAAAATGTAAATATGAGGTTTTAGATAAATTAATTTAGACTTTTTATGTAAGTCAAACATACATCCTTCAACAATATGATTTACTATTAAAAAAAACACTTTTCTTAGTATTTGAACTGTTGCACCTTTTTTTTCATTTCTCTCAGCCAAACCAAAAAAGATGCATCTCATGTTAAGTGTCCATAAAGCTTGATGTTCCCAACAAATCACTGCTATTATTTATACCTCGCTATCTTTACCCATGTTGGCCAACACACACACACACACACACACACACCTAGTCACACTCACACTTTGTAGGTCTTTATAATAGAAATGCGTGATGTAATCTCTGGGGAGCAGCTCTCTTTGCATGGGGTAATGTTGGTGTCACACTGATGACCCTTGTCTCTTTTGTTGTGATTCAGTTTGTGGATTTATGATTTCAGGGCGATTCACAATTTAACAGCAACATTGTCTCTGCTTCAATGTTGAGGTGACCTGTCCAAGATTTTGGTCAGAGATACGAAACGTCCATCAGGTTGCTCTCCTGTAGGATCACGGAATGAAAAATGAACTTCCTTTTCTGTAGTAAAACCTGACATTTGGACTATTTAGACGTTGGGAGTATTTCTTTAAAAAAAAAAAAATATTGCAATTTATAAAACATGAAGCACTGTAAAGATAAATCCACCAAGAGAGCGAATTAGTGTAGAATTCTGAAAAATATATACACTCTTCTCTTCTATTATTTTCTCCATTTTAACACCTTCCTGCATAAATAGGGGTATATGTGTAGTTTTAAAATAAAGATACTCAAACACAGACTGTGTTGTGGGTAACTTATAGTCTCTATGCCATTGTACTTAAGACTGGAAGTGGCTGTGGAATGTTCTTGCCTATCCTTGTTGGAGCACTATACTGGCTCGCTTGTTTTCACGCAGGACAGACGTTGCAGTTAAACAATCTCAAGCCTTTGGCAGAGCACAGTGAGCCCATACACACTTAGATAAACCTAATAATACCATGTCTCATCCAAAGCTACCTTACAGACCAGCTACAAATGTCAGACTGTCAGTGTAACATTGCAGCATGATCAGATTCTCCGCTGCCTATTGCCGTGGTGCAGCTCGTGACGACACTATTGATCGCTGGCTTGACAAATCATTGCATATAATGTCGAAGGAATTCAAAAAGTTCCAATCGTCAGTCGCTTCTTGATTTAGACTTAAAATCTATATACGTTGGGGCGAATGGTAAAGAGGAACAAAAAAAGTCAAGTATCCGAGTATTGTTCAGACTAAAAGCTCAAGGACACACACTGTCTGTAGCGCATTTCATGAAAATAGACATCATGCAAGAAAATATCCACAAGGTCAGGATGTTTGGTTATGATCTTAAATGCCAATGTTAGATCACCTTGTGTGTTCAGCTTTTTTCCAAATCTTCAGTTTGATCTGACTTTTTTTTGGTGTGTGAATTTCTTTCACTGTTGTCCACTGCAGCTCAGTGAGGACCTCTTTAATGTGCTGCATCCCTGAAAAGATGAAAAAATAAAATTAAGTGCCAACAAGCCCTTGTCTGGCATATCATCTCCCCCTCGGGCCTTCCGGACACTTGCCCCCCGGAGGCATGGGGGGTTGTGTGTGTGTGTGTGTGTGTGTGTGTTAGGATTGGGAAGTGGGGAGGGGTGAGGTGGGGGGGGTCTGCTTAGGAGTGCTTTTATAAAGCTTGCTGACTTAACCTTTGTCTAGCTCGGCAAGCCAGGTCCTGCCGCTAGATGTCAAGCTCCTTGTACAATTAGAACATGTGTGCCGTTGACCTTGGCAGCACAGCTTACTCGTGTCCTAGAAAGTGTGAACAGCGACGGGCTTTTCATCTTGCCACCACTTCCTCTGCATCCAGTGTCTTTGAAGGTGTGCATTGTGGAATGTGTGGGAGGCGGTAGCGTGCAAATTGTGTAAGAACACACTTTGTTTCCATCTTGTGCTTACACCTTTTTAGAGGACTTTACTACACTAAATGTATCTAGTTATAGATGGAGATGTACAGGATCAACCACAACCAAGGCAAGTAAAATTTCAGGACATTACTGCACTATAAAAATTATATTAATTATCTCAGTAAGTATCTAAGGAAGGACACATTAGTTTTAATGTCATAGAGAGGTTTCAGTTTTCAGTTTGGTGTTTTATTCACAGATTTTCAGTGTTGGTGAGGGTCGGATCCACATGTATTCAATGTGTAAATCTTTACTGAATTCTCACACACCATCATAATGTTTAAGTGGAACTTTTTTCCTTTCTCTACAACATAATGTTAGAGGCAGAGATGTAGTTATGGGGTGTAAAAAATATAATATAGTGAGAAGATCCCTGCTGACAGTGACAACATGGTTGTTGCCCACTTCCCCTGCAGTGGGGCTTTGTTTGGCTTTTGTTTTAATCCCCTCTCACCATTGGGTGCAGGCCTGTGGACCACCCACATAGTTGTGCCAAAGATGTCTTCGAGAAGGCTCTCAAATATGGCTGTGTCTTAATTACTACTCAGCACTGAAAACACACACACGAACAAGTAAGATCCTGATTGAGAGGAAGGACTAGACAAGAGCGAAGGACTTTTTAACTTTAGACAAGACAGCAGATTTTGGGGGATTTAGGAGAAAGCTAACAAGCCATCAACTGAAGAGGTAAAATGATTCATGAGTGTTTTTTTTTTTCTTCAGATCATTTTGTTTGTTTTGATGATTTTAGCATTGATCGCTTCAGAAAATGTTCGGAAAGGTCACGCAGGAGCAGTTTGACAGCTGAAATGTGTCCATTTGATAATGACGGTGCTTTGTTTTCTTGGTGTTAAGAGTACAGCCTTTTAATTTCAAAAACAGCATCTAAATTGAAAGGGAGCTGAAGCACAGATCGGCGTTTAAAAAGACACATACTTTTGAATTTCTCTTTGGCCTGCTGAGGATGAGCATCCATTAGATCGTAAAGCCTCCTCCTCATCTCGATGTCCTTTTGTAAATCCAGATCCAGAGAGACAGCGAGCCCATCTTGACGGGTGACACAGTCATCTGGACAGAGTGCCGTCATTGAATACTGTATTGCAAATGCTTACACAAACAAATCGTTAATGTTTTGGCTGCTCCACATCTGCAGGCAATGACAAAGGCCCCTCTGTTAGTGCAGATATGACTGTACCACTCTGCTGTAGGGCTGACCAGGCCGATGACACACACAGAGCTATGCTGAGGACGCTCAAGCCTCTGCAGGTCTGCATGGAATCACTCGAGGGGATGCTTTATGCATTAATAGCCACAGAGACATTACAATACCTGGGACTGTGCAAGAACAGAAATAATAAAGAATAGTAGATGTAATTTTTTTTTTTTTTTTTGAAAGATCTGTTATTTTTTTAAATTACACACAAACAATAAACCTCCAGGAGGATTTACAATGTGACAAATAGAAAGATTATTTTAAAAATGAGAACAAACACTTCTCAAAAATGCACAGTCAAAGAAAAGAAAGAATTTTTTTTTTCTTCTGTGTTTTTGTCTGATCCATTGATAAATTACAAAATCAAAATGCAGCGAAGTACACACAACTTCAACAGTCAAAGTTGTCCGTCAAAAATATGAAATAACTTAGAAATGTATCACAAAAAAAAGGATTCTCTATCAAATATAGTGGTGGAGGTGTAATAAAATAATTTAATGGAAAATGCAACTGGCACAAGAATTCCAACATTGTTAAACCTAGCAGGCCTCCTTTTTGCCCCCCCTCCCCCCTCCCTCCCTCCACTCCCATCCAACTTGGGCTGGTCCTACAGTGATGCATCTCTCTTTAAGGGTCCTAAGCTATCCTCAGATGCTTGAGAAGAATGCATTTTAAACAGACAGAAGGAGGGGCGGTTCAAGGAAGGCTGTAAGTGCAGCCGCTTTTTTAGAGATTACAGTACTCACTGCCTGTGTTTATGTGAATCAAATCAAACATACAGTATGACAAACATATTTTGAGCTGCAAAAAAAGTTTAAATCTAAGATACAATAACCTTAAAATAATCTCTTTTTTTATGAGATAGAGCTGACTTTACCTTATCATGGAGTAAATGTTACCAGTGTCATTGTCTGTGTGTGTATTCATTAAGTAAATCTGGAAATGGTTAAGAATGGGAGAATTTGTAATTGCTCAATGCTTCGCTCAATGCACGGCTCTGTGGCTTTCACAGAATCAGTGGAAAGCATGAATACCTCATCTGATATAATATGTCAGATTAGCGGTTTCAGTTAGCATGCCAAAGATTGCTGAGCAAGATAGCGGACACACAGATTCAATGTCTACAATCCCCCCATTGACCGCGTTCAGCTTAATATTTGCATCTGAGTAAATGAAGACTCTTAGAGGAATGAAAAACGGATTGGATTTTTTTTTTTCAGCCCTTCCTTTCTCATGCTATAGGAAAATCAATACCTCCCCCCCCCCCCACACACACACACACCACACACACACACACACACACACACACACACACACACACACACACACAAACTCTCTCCTTTTCACTGTCTTGCAAACACATAACAACCACAAAATGTCGCCTACATACAGCTGCTCACCATGATGGCACCTCACTGTTGGTTGGCACCCAAAGTGGTTGTGGAAGCATACAAATAATCAGGTGTTACACTGATATGTGTTGTATTGTAATATATTGACTAATTGTAGCGATGTTGTGTAGCGACTGTCCTGCATCTGATTCAGTGAATGTTTCCTTCAAACTTTTTCAAACGGCAGCGTACACACGAGTTAGTCACAGCATTTTGAACTACAAGATCGTAATGTAAAATTGTGAAAAAATCCTCACAATATTCTTTTGGTAATATTATTTAATGCAGTTTGCTACAAAACTGAAAATGTCACATGGGTAGAAAATGTTCAACTAAAAACAGGATTTTTTTAAATTCCCTAAATATAATTTAAAGTAGGAAAAATCCCATTTTATCTTTTGTTTAAACTTAAAAATACAGCACTTCACAGTAAATTTAACAAGGTAGGCCTGAGCAAACACACTTATTCACCCACTTGGCAGGCGTTTTTCAGTGATAGAAAAAGTCATGTGTATATGTGTGTATATGGCCTTTTAGAGGTGTTTATCTCTATACATATGCATTTAATTTGTGTGTCTACAAAAGTGTGCGAGAAAAAAACATGTCTGCGTGTGTTTGTGTGTGTATGTGTGTGTGTGTGTGTGTGTGTGTGTGTGTGTGTGTGAGGTCACAGGCATACAAAGGCCCCCACTTGTAATTGTATGAATGAATAAAAGAGATTGACAGTAATACCATTCTAATAACTAATCAGCTCAACACAATGCCTACTCATTTGTGTTGACCTTTCAACCCTCAATTATGGAAATGAGTTCTGCTGTCCGCTGCTGGGCTAAAGAGATTTTCAGCCTGCTGTCACGTGTCGCTGAATTTTTCAGTCACTTGCTCTTATTCACTCGTCGATTTTTGGTCTATTTGGTGATGTTTTTTTAAGAGAAGTTTACAAAATGACCAATTATGTTTTCGTTTTAATAGAATTTTTATATTGAGTTCACAGGCTGGTGAGAAGAAAATCATGGGGGAGGTGACTTGATATTACAAAAAGGATATAATGCACATCTGAAAAATGAAAATGTGCAGAATATTATATTTTATAATCAGCGTTTTTTTTCCTCTAATTTAACCTAGCAACATACGTGACTAAGTAAAATAATATCTTGTTCTGTCAGCCCTGCTCCCCAATGAGGATAGGAACACGGAGCCTGTCCAAAGCCTTTCTGTTGATAATTAATAAGTTACAGACACCAGACCTTGATAGCTCATGCCCCCTTTGGCCAGAAATTACAGGAGTGATGAATTTCTTTACTAATGAGTCACTGTAATTGGCACAAATACTTCATGTCTGCCTCACCATGGCTCACTCCATTTTAACCTTTAAAATGAGCAGGAGCACCGTATGCTCACTCACTTACAAAGCACAGTAAGACCTTTAATGTTGTATAAACATGTGCAGTCTGTAATGTGCAGTATTTTCTAGTAGTTTTTAGAGGTAATGCCACCCTAAACATTTCTTTTTATCTTTTTAATTCATAGCTTAAGCTGGTCAAGCCTTCTGGGTGAGTTGCACTCCTATGATTAGTGCAAACAGTAATGAAAAAATGAAAGCAGTTTCTTTATTCAGAGATGTTTCTTTTTTGGATTTTTAGTTATAGTCACATACACACACGTAAATAATTATTAACTTGGTTTTAGCCTCTTTATTGGTGACTAACTAAGTTAAGCAATTATAAAATCACCTAAGAACTTAACCTTGTTTTATAGCAGATTTTTTTAGAGTCCATCTTTTTGTGAAACAAATCATTTTCATCTGCAATAAATGTCTATGACACTGTATAAACATCTTTATAGTATAAAGTGTATAGTAAATAGTTTGATTTATAGGTAAATAGTTATATATGATATATGGTGGGTCTCTGAGTGTAACTGAATACACTCAAGACTGAAAAAAAAAGTATGTGCCGGATGCTGTGGTAGTGATTGAGCACACTTCCTATGAAAAGGGCGTATGTATACAGCCACAAACAACTCACACACACAGACTGTAAGGATACTCAAACACACACCGAAATTTTAAGAAAATACATAAAAGGGAGGCTGTTATTACATGGTTTTGATCAGGTGTGAATTAGGTCAATGTTCAGAGGCTGCAGCGGCTTGTTTGACTCTGATGGTTGCATGTGGAAGAGGAAGTGGCTTCCTACAACTGTGATTAAACATGTGTAACTAATCAGAGACTTTGCTGCCATCTCACTAGCATGTAATTTGTTGAGTCTTATTTCTGATAGCATGGGATAGAGAGAGAGAGACAGAGAGACAGAGAAAGAGAGAGAGAAAGAGAGAATGTAACATTGGGAATTTCTTAACTGAAAGAGAATGTTTTGTATTTCAGAATATTTCAAAAAAACATTTCAAAGTAGGTTTAATTTAAAATTAAAGACGCCCTTACTTTTAGCAACACAATTTTCTTGACATCATAACAACAGAACATTCCAGTACAGTCCCTCGCTTAGACTCAGGGCTAAAGAATTACCGTTGCAATGCCAAATGAAAAGGCCCAGGCATTTGAAATTCAGGTGGAAATGACTGGGCTGGATAGCAGAGGGGAATCCTAATGGGGCCATCAAAGCCCTGATTTGTACCCAACAGACGAGGCAGCCGTGAATTGTATGAAATATTGGAAATCAATAGGTTCTATGGAATTTCATTAAGCGGCAGTATCCACAATTGATAGGCCCTCATAATTTGATGGATTGCACAAAGAAAATTATTAGCTGGCTCTATGGAGAGGGTGTGAATGCACAAACCTGGGTCTTGAGAATTGGTGAACTAGGGCAATTTGTTCAGAGTAAAAAAATAAAAAGAATATTGATTTTGGTTATGTTAAAAGAGAGAAAAAAATCAAAGGTTAAATTCTTTGCAGCACTGCACTGCAAAATATGTGGATTCTTTATTGATTATTTATTCATTAATTCTTCTCTTTTTTTTTGTTCCCTCCTCCCTCCTTCCCTATCCCCTTCCACTCACCTGACCCCCTCCCCTTAGCCCGAGGTGAAGTGCTGGAGGATGCTGACAGCGGGAATGAGAGCCGCAGTGGCAGTGAAGAGACCCATGTATGTGAGAAGTGTTGCGCTGAGTTCTTCAAGTGGTCAGACTTCTGTGAACATTTAACAAGCTGCACCAAGAACCCACTGGTGCTCATAGTGAATGACAATGAGGACACACCTAACCCCTCCCAGGAGTACCCCACAGAGCCCTCCCCTGTACCCAGCTTTCCTAGCGAGCAAGCTGACAGCGAGGACCCCAGGGAGGGCAACCACAGTCCTGCCGGTGAGGGGGATGATGTCCCAGAGACAGCAACCTTAAATGGGGTCAATGTCCTAGAAAAGGAGGATGAGCAGATGGAGCTGGAGCTGTCTCCTGAAAAAAACATGGATCCTGAAGAGAGAGATGTGACATCCCCTGAGCCAGACAGTTCCCTACCTCAGCTCAATGATGTCGTCCCCTCCACTGTTACAAGCTATGCCATGCCAAGCACTAATGTTACCCTGGAGACTCTGCATGGCACCCGGGTTGCAGTTGCCCAGTTTTCACAGAGTGTGAGGGCAGCAGCAGGCAGTGGGGTATCCACCATGGCTATTCCCATGATCCTGGACCAGCTGATGGCCCTCCAGCAGCAGCAGATACACCAGCTGCAGCTGATAGAACAAATACGCAGTCAAGTGGCTCTGATGAACAGACAGTCTGCCTCACAGCCTGCACTCAACCACCATCACAGCACTGCTGCTGGAAATCAGGGGCCTGTATCCTCCTGTGTCCCCCCTGTCGCAAGTCAGCTTCAGCTACACAACTTCATCACTCCCCCTGTCCATCAGCTGCCTGTTAGGTTGCCGGCCACTCTCAATAGCCAAGGTCCTTCACCTCTGACCTCAGCAATAGAAGGGCCTCTCCCTCAAACACCACAAAGTAGCAGTCAGCAGTCTAACTCTTCAATCCCCAACACATCATCAAATAATTCGGTGTTTCCTCCACCCACTGGCTCCGGATTGTCATCTCTACTACCCTCCTGCTCATCCTCAGTCACAAACAACAACATTAGCACGAGTAGTAGTGTAATAGGAAGTGGTGGCATTAGCAGCAGCTCAGCTCTTCCCAGGAACTCCACCACCCCTCCGTCACTCAGCCACAACAGCCTCCTGAGCTCTGCCTCCAGTCTACCACTGATACCTCACAGCTCGTCGAGCAGCGTTATCTTCCCCAACCCACTGGCCAGTATAGCAGCCACAGCCAATGCGCTCGACCCCCTCTCTGCTCTGATGAAGCATCGAAAGGGGAAGCCCCCAAATGTGTCTGTGTTTGACACTAAGCCCAGCTCTGAGGATCCCTTCTTCAAGCATAAGTGTCGGTTCTGTGCCAAGGTGTTTGGCAGTGACAGTGCCCTACAGATCCACCTGCGTTCCCACACTGGAGAGCGGCCCTACAAGTGCAACATATGTGGCAACCGTTTCTCCACCAAGGGGAATCTTAAAGTCCACTTCCAGAGGCACAAAGAGAAATACCCACATATTCAGATGAACCCATACCCTGTGCCAGAGTACCTTGACAATGTGCCCACAAGCTCAGGCATCCCATATGGCATGTCTTTGCCCCCAGAAAAACCTGTCACCACATGGTTAGACAGCAAACCTGTCCTGCCCACTGTTCCCACCTCAGTCGGGCTCCAGCTACCTCCCACACTGCCTAGTATGATGGGGGGTTTTGGTGAGTCTCCAAGCCTCACTCCGCTCAACAGGTCCCCTCAGAGGCCATCTCCACCTTCAAGCGAGTGTGCGTCTCTGTCCCCTAATATCATCATTGACTCTGGCATGACCACTACTTCACCTTCCCCAAAACCCAGCCTAGGGGGTGATGCACCTCCTCTCTTGAAGCCTGAAGGTGTTCTCCTGCCACCAAGCTGCTCTACTCAGCCAGGGGAGAACACCACCACCACACCTACAGTAACTCAAGTGGTCCTTTCCACTACCACCACCTCCACCACATCGTCCTGCAGTGCCCAAGTCACTGAACCCATCACTAGCCCCAACTCTCTTTCCAACCCAGTCTCCCATCCTGTTCTCCCCATGCTTTCAGACCAATTTAAGGCCAAGTTTCCCTTTGGAGGCCTCCTAGACTCTATGCAAACCTCAGAGACATCAAAGTTGCAGCAGCTTGTTGAGAACATTGACAAGAAGATGACTGACCCCAACCAATGTGTCATCTGCCATCGTGTTCTGAGCTGCCAGAGTGCTCTAAAGATGCACTATCGCATCCACACTGGTGAGAGGCCTTTCAAATGCAAGATATGTGGGCGGGCATTCACCACCAAGGGAAATCTGAAAACACACTTTGGTGTCCATAGGTCCAAACCCCCACTTCGGGTCCAGCACTCATGCCCCATATGTCAGAAGAAGTTCACTAATGCTGTTGTGCTGCAGCAGCACATCCGTATGCATATGGGAGGGCAGATCCCCAACACCCCAATCCCTGAAAGCCTCCAGGAGATGGACACTGACCTCTCCTTTGATGAGAAGAGCTTAGATGCGATGAGTAATTATGATGATGACCTTCTGGATGAAATGGAACAGGCTATGGACGATGAAGCTGACTTAAAAGAGGGAGAAGTGGACCCATTAAAACCTTATTCACCTGGGAGTTCCCCACCAACTTCGATCATTTCCAGCATTGCTGCTATGGAGAACCAAATGAAGATGATTGACTCCACTGCCAACATGACCCGTTCATTTGGTCAAAAGCCCACGGTAAATGGCAGCAGCTTTGGAGGAGAGACTGAGTGCTTTACCACTGATTCCCTGTCTGCAATGGGGGATGCTGAAGGTCAAAGCTTGGGGAGCCCTGCTTTGTCTGAGTCCTCTGACTCTTTGCAGCATTTGTCCCCAGCTCACAGCCATTCTGAGAGCCAGCGATCCAAGTCCCCAGCTACATTCAACAATAATAACAACAGCAGTGCCATGACAGCAGAAGAGGGCCAAGAGAACAATACAGCAGGCTTGGCAACAGTGAAGTCGGAAAAATCAGAGACCCCATCTCCGCTTTCTGCAACTGAAGGCAACGGGGCCCTTGACCTGACCGCCACTCAACCTGGCAGGCACTTTATCAAGGAGGAGAGCCACTTCAATATGCTGTTTCTAAACAGAGATCGAGGTGTGTATGTACAAAATCTACTAACGCTGAATTCATTATATAAAGTGAATTTAATATAGATACAGATTTAATGTGTAGTTATTTCTAAAAAATAATGTACTCAAAATGACAATATCACACACACCATAATGTTATTGTAATAGCTTTGAGTAATTTATTTGATAACCAGTAAATGATCAAACATAGTTGAAAATAAAATTCACACATTTTATAAATTAATACATAAACTAAATAAACAGTAGTGGAGTGGGCTTCAGTAGGGAAGTGTGATTTATGAATTTTCAAGTTAGAGTAAATCAGGCAGTTGCCTAGCAGTGATTTGGGGCTCCCAGATTACAAAATTACCCCATTCAGTTTCAATGTTTCACCATTCTAATATTAATTTGACCTCTTCTCTTTCAGGTCTGAACACTCCTAATTTGGCCAGCACTGCATCAAACATGATCAAAATGGAGATGAATGGACACGGCAAGTCAATGTCCCTGAGTGACAACTCCCACTTGCCTGTGGGCATCCAAGTTCCTGCTGCAGCGCCCCAGACCACCATGAGCCCCAGCATCAACCCCATGTTGGCTCCCCCGCCCCCACGACGCACTCCTAAGCAGCACAACTGCCACTCATGTGGGAAGAATTTTTCTTCAGCCAGCGCTCTGCAAATCCATGAGCGTACACACACTGGGGAAAAACCTTTCGCCTGCTCTATTTGTGGAAGGGCTTTCACCACAAAGGGCAATCTGAAGGTATGTGCCAACTTGATATAGCACCAATTAGAACTGTACATAAATGGGGTTGTTCTGGTTGCAAAGATGCATACTATGTAACATGCAACACTCTGGGATTGATTCTGGCTGAAGGCCTTTGGAGTACTGTATACAGCCCCACCACACACACACTTTTTAAGTGGGTAGTTAGTAGTTAAACCACTAGCATGTGTTTAACAGGGATAGTTTGCATTTTCTGAAGTGGGGTTGTATGAGGTACTTATCCATAGTCAGCGTATTACCTGCAGTAGATGGATGGTCCACACCCCTCCAAAATTAGCACGGAAGCTATGCAATATACTGCTGTGGACGGGGCCAACAGCAAAATGTAGTATAGCCAACAAAAAAAGGCCCACCTAAAGAAATTAATATAATGTTAAAGTGTACACTATATTTTCACCGTTTTACCTTGCCATCATACAGCCATTTCCTTTGGTACTATATTTTCTCAATTGTAGAACTTGTATTGTATTGTATTCCTACGGATGCCACACACTGTATTACGCAACAGCACTTTCTGACCCAAACAGCTGATCTGCGGCGTAATACTGTGCAGCATGGGCAGGAATACAGAAGCTCTACGGTTGAGAAAATGTAGTGCCAAAGGCAAAGGCTGTAAGGTGGTAAGGGAAAGTAGTGAAAATATTCCTAATATAGTGTTCATTTAAACTGATATTGATTTTTTTAGGTTGAACTTTTTTTAGGTGGCTAAAATACGTTTTGCTGCTGGCTCCGTCCACAGCAGTAGATTGCTTAGCTTCCTTAACTTCTGCAGGTAATACACTGACTACGGATAAGTACCTCATAGAACCCCACTTCAAAAAATGCCAACTATCGCTTTAACATCAATACATTTCAGATGTAAAAATACGCATTTAATCTCAACTAAAGAGCTTCAGATTTTCAAATTTCCGTTTTAAGTTAAAATCATTTTACACGATTTAAGTCTCAACAAAGGCTGAAATGTGGCTGCTGCCTTAAGACTTTGTCATACTTTCTGCGTTCTGTGTCCGTGGACAGCTGTAGCCTTGCACGAGGACCACAGATGCGCATGCGGTTCCATTCATACTTTTTTCAGAGGTCCGTGGACACAGACACGTTCCACACGTGAGCACTAGTGAACAGGGTTGAAGCATGATAACTTTCCAGAATACTAAAGCCCAGTCTGTTAGTTTTACAAACCCCTATGCAGTGTTTTTCGGATCAGCCTTTAAATGCAATAATCTGTTACTCCAACCGGACTTGCTGGATCATATTTCATTGTGTCACCGGCACTTTAAGTAATATGCCCACATCAACACAGCCCATTGTATTGTTTTACACAGGGCTATTTTCAGTCTGAATAGAGCTGAGTTCCTGTATGTTGCTGAAACACACGAAAAAGTCGAAAAAAGAAAAGCAACAGCTTAATGAGAATAGGAATACAGTACACATATACCATAGACAAGACAGGCATTCTTGTTCTCCTCACCCATGCTACTCAGAGAAATGGGGTTATGCAAGTAACCTTAAGTTTGCTTTTCTTGCACATGTGCAGATGATGCACTTGCTATGCATACAGCCCACATGGTCACAACTTTTTAGCCGCACACAGACATCTGCAGAGAGGCCATGCGGATCCTCGCGGACATGGGCAGATGACGACATTTATGTCATATGGACCAACACAGACCCTCGTGGCCTCACAGCCTTTTCCCTTTGTTTGTTTGGATGTAGTATTTTCCCTGGATGTTGTATCTTCAGTTTACAATGACACTCATAATGTTTCTTTTTATTTTCTTGCTAATTTTAGGTTCACATGGGAACACACATGTGGAACAATGCTCCAGCCCGGAGGGGTCGGCGACTGTCTGTGGAGAATCCCATGGCCCTGCTGGGTGGGGATGCCATGAAGTTCAGCGAGATGTTTCAAAAGGATCTGGCGGCTCGGGCCATGAATGTCGACCCGGGCTTTTGGAACCAGTATGCAGCCGCTATCACCAATGGCCTGGCCATGAAGAACAATGAGATCTCTGTGATCCAGAATGGAGGCATCACCCAGCTGCCTGTCAGCCTCGGCGCTGCAGGAATCACTTCATTGGGAGCCATGCCTGGAGGAATGGACCGTGTTCACACTGGCAGCAGCCCTCCTATGTCTGGTATGGAGAAAGCAGGTCTGGAGGTCGGGGCCAGCCGCCCCTTCTCCAGATTTATGGAGGAGAACAAAGAGATTGGGATCAATTAAAAAGACTTTTCTGTATTATTCCAAGGTAGGCGTTTGGCAAAGACTAAGAGTCTGACAACAAGGAAAGAAACTGCTGATCCAGTCTAAACTCATGCGTACTATATTATGTACAGATTAAATATTTTTTGTTTGGTTTTGGAAATATAGTATTTAGTATTGATTAGAGGTCTTTGCCTTTCACCCATTCCCTCCTCACTTGATATTTCGCCTATACGAAGAATACTTTGTCTCTTGTTTGAGAATATGTCGTCTTGCAAGATTTGCATGGTACTTGGTTTTCAGTATGTTTGACTGCTTTTATGAATTCATTTGAAACCAGGATCCTGCCTCATTTATGATGGGGAAGCATCTTACAGGACTAAAACAGAAAAGAACAGAGATTTGTTTAAAGACAGTCTGGCCTTTGTCTGGCAACCTTGTTTATGATTGCTCTTTTAGATATAAAAGGGCCATGGATAGACTGAAGAAAAGACTGAAGTATAGTGTTTCTGTGCTCGCCTGATTTTTTTTTTTTCTCATGAACAAGAAAACTTGAAAAAAATAATGTTTGAACTATTTTAATCTTTACATTTAGTCTCCCAGCATTGTCTTATAATATTGTCCTGTGTCTTTAGTATTTATGATATTGACAAAAAAGCGGGTATACAAAAATATATTTAATGGCCCAAGCATTTTATTGATCCATTTTTTTTCTAAACTGCAGGCTTCACTGATGAATATCTCTTTCAATAAAGACAGTATGTCATTTGAGTTGACAACAGAGAAAAATGGTAGGTTTTATTTGGATATCTGTTGAGATTATGTGTATCTCATTACATGTACATGTACATGTACATGAGGCTAGAGATATCCGAAGCTGCTATGACCACAACCCTGCTTTTAACCTTTGTAAAAAGAAAAAAAGAAGTGATCCTTTTGAAGAAATATCTATGTATAGAAATACAGACAAATCTAAAACAGGTATGCATATTTTGTATCACATAAAAATAGACATCATGAGTTGAGAGTATTTGTCATGTTTGTGAATGCACTTTTTAAAAACAAGACGTTTTGTCTGTGAGTTACCGTTAACCTTTTGACTGAGCTATCTATCACGTGCTGTTTTCATTGTTTTCAGCGTACCACTCCTACAATTTGCAGTGTCGGTTCTCTGTTATTGCATCTGTGCTACTCGTCAGAGTGCAAACTCATCACTCAATCAAAACCTTCTTAAATAAAAAAAAAGAGAACAGGTGTGTGTTTGAATGGTTTCCTTATCTGCATCACGTTTTCCCTTTCTTTGTCACCCTTTAATTTCCATAAATTAAAATTGAAATACCACATACATTTGATCAAATCAATGACAAGGTGTCTTTTATCATTGTTATTATTCAAACTTTTAAAAAATATATTCAGAATATTATTCAATGTTTTAAAGCTAAAAAGATGAAGGAAGAAGAAAAAATCCTGGAAAATATCTTCTTCTATTTTATTCTAATTGACCACCAGAGAGTCTCACTGAATTTTAAGGCAATGAAACAATTAATGAAATTAAATATGTTTTATGTAAATTATTTTGAAATAATTATTAATTAAATTTATGTTATCAATGGCATTTGTATTATTAATAATAGCATTTAACTATTAATAAAATATATTAATTTGTAATTTTGGAGCTTCCTGGAAAATTGTTGCTGATTTATTTTCTCATCTTATGAGACACACTGCTCTTTTAACAACAGTTCACTGATATTGTTTTGGGAAAAGTTTCCCTCAAAAATACTCATTAAAATAATTAGATTTTCTGCCGTTTTTATTGTTGCTGCTTTGCAATTTTGGAATTTTATTTAAATTCGTGAAAGCATGTGTGCATGTGTGTGTTCCCCTTCTGTACAGATCAGTCTACACATTAGAAAAAAAAACACATAATTGCAGCTGAAGATATGACTTCTCTTATATTCAGGAAATCTACCTTTGTAAAGATAAATAGCACATCAATAACTCTACATGTAATTGAACAATTTATTCATAGTCAGAGGAAAATTCTATAACATAGTATGTTATTTATGTGCAAAATGTATTGTGGACAATCACTGTTTTCAAAACATAATACTACCCATAATTAATGACTATGTAGCAAATAAATTAGTATTCAAACTGAACACATATAAAATCCATACAACAGAATGCTGACAAAGGATGACATATTGATAATAACAACAAAATTGGCATGACGTCTGAACCAGTGTATTGTGTAATACAATGGGAGATCAGCAAATCACGTGAATGTGTGAGACAATCTGTGTTTGTGTGCCAAGATATTTCACTTCAAAACTTACATACCTTCCTGTACTGCCGTAGCAGTGTAGATGTGTGTGAGACAGCTCTGTGTCTGGATAGTAGTATATGCCGTTTGAGATTCAGTTAAGTCATCATATGTGTGTGCGTGTGTGTGTGTGTGCGTGTGTGTGAGCCGTAAAGCAATGGTGGCCTCCTCGCAGCGTTCCCTCCTGGTGCATTACACTTGACACATGGTCCACATGTGTGCGCACAAACAAACTCTCACACACACAGTCTCACTCTCACACACAAATACCTATGTCCTCACTTTCTCAAACATTAAAATAACAATGAAATAGAATTTCAGAGAAAAAAATATCCCTGCTGTGAAAATCGTGCACACAGGTGCAAGATGAAAGTTAATGCTAACTTCAATCACTGGGAACAAAAGAGCTTTTTTTTTCAGTTCTTATCTATGCTATAACTGGACTGGCAGATGTGACTATAGCCTTGATCCTGAATTCCTCACTATAGAAAGTAAGATTACCATTGTTTTAAACTCATTTCCATGTCAGATAGTAGAAAATGACAATAAATCATTCTTAAAGGAAAAAAAGAAAATCATTGCTGAAACCCTTCCAAATCGACAAATCTGATGATTTCAAAATTTCCTCTGTGTTCACCCATCCTGTCTGTTTAAATGGATGCCTGTATGGTTTCTAACAGGTGTTCTTATGCAGCTGATATGTAGGAGCGACAATTAATAGACACTATAATTACCAGAGCTACTCTGGAAACCTCAAAGAAGCAAAAATATAGTAATATATTACGAGAAAGATGCAGTATGAGGGCAACAATGTACTGTGTAACTCTCATTGTAAAACCAGTCAGCCAACTAGCACATTATCCACTGCAGCTGAAGTGGTGATTGGTCTGTCAAAGTCCAGCTTACATCAGCTTTCATCAACAAGCCATAAGAGTTTATTTTTGTGTTATTTTACTCTTTGACTTTCACAGATATATTACTTTTCATGTTGATGAATCTGAGTTAAGTCTGCCCTCGGGAGCTCTTCGGGTTGATCCGGTAATGCGTGCTGCCGTTTGTAAGCCCATTGTTTGACATTGCGCTGTCAGCTGATCGCACAGGCTTAGTCAGTGGAATTGTCAAGTAATGAAGAAATTTCATTCCTACTGTTTTTCTCTATGAAGGCACTTATTTTGCTCATATATGAGTGGAAACAAAATACATTCCATACATTCTTTGACCCATGTGCTCGCATTTAGCAAATGATTTTGCAGACAGCCAGTATAGATGCATGTAAGGACTCTTGTTTGAGAATCTAAATGGCAATTCTTCTCAAATGTATAATATAATTCAATGGGGTGTTGCTGGAGATTCATAGAAATACTTTGTGAAGAAGGGCTGTTTTACCTCAAGTGATTTCAATTACTATGACTCTCCAACGCAACACGGGGTTAAATGAGGTTATAAACTATGACACTGTAGGATTGTTATTTCCATAACAAAACCTCAGCATGTTACCCAGATTTTTTGCTGCTGTTCTGTTATTTCTGTCCATTAAACAATACAACACAATGGAATGTCTAACATGTGAAGTGCAATTTCATTTTACTGTTAAAAACAGAATGTTTATGAGAAACCAGGGGAATGCAGACAAGGAATTATTCGAGGTGTGTCCATTTAAGAGGATTTTAACAAGTATAATTTTAGAGTGGGTTATAAGGCTAATTATCTAAAAGTAAACATAACATGCCTTTCCATTTCTCCTGGATATTTTTTTTTCTTTTCTTTAAATGTGGCAGCTTTCCTCTTTGTTCAGCATACAGAGTAAATTGCTCTGGCTTTTTTGTTTTATCTGCACCTCACTCGTATTTTTGAGCTACCTGTTTGAAGTGAATATGTGTGACATTTGGGCATGGCACAGTGTGAACAGACAGGCCATCATTGGGACGGGGCTGTCGGCTGTTTGTTTAATGCCCTGCCTACTGTGAAAGTCTCCCTGAAACAGGCGCAGTAAATATCCCCATTGATCCAGAGGCAGGGGGCCCTACGATGATGTAGTGGCGAAGAGCCACAGGAGTAAATCTAACCGACAGTAATCCAATCCCATTCTCAAGGCTCTGGGATCTGAGATAGGTGCTTTAAATCCAAAAGTGTGGCTTTTTGCACAATTTCTCTGCCTTTGTTGATGCTGCTTCTCTTGTGTTTTACTTCCATGTCTCAGCTCTAGAGTCAATCCATAGCTTGCTGAGGCGATACGCAAGCTGGTCTTTGTATTTGTTTAAATTCAAAAGCCGGTAATGATGATCCCACAAATTCAGTCTCATGCTCATTCCAAGTCAAATTCCGGCCCACACTAATTTTTGCTTGTCTCAAGCCTGTGCATCCACCTGAAGTACAAACTCCAAAATTAAGAGAGTGTGAAAGGTGTGTGCGCTTGTGTGTGTGATAACACTCCTCAGGTAATCGGTGTTCTCTGCGGATGGTAGAGGGATACACTGGAAACTCTGAAACCCCATTAGGCTGGAATTTCCCTTTGATGGCCAAAAGCTGCCTACCTAGCGCTTGACTGGTTGCTTGGCTGCTCCAGCAAGTGTTAGTTTTCATGCAGGCTCTCAAGATGACAAAGTTACGGACTCCAGATCCCCTGGAATAGGATTGTGTGGTTTACAAATTCAAATTCTTTCCTGTATGGATTGTTGAGAGCTGCTGATGCGTGGTGCACTTTAGTCTGGTGAATCATTTGAATCATTAACAGTTTGGTACAGTGAGCTATCAACAGTTCGGCATTGCTCACCAAAGGAGATGCCTGTGGTTACTAGTTCACATCAGTTCTTTTTAATGCATTTGACTGCATCCAACAGTAGTCAGTGGTTAGCATAACCTACATTTAACGCCACTTGCCACAGAGTGCAAATAGAGTGAGAGGGGTTCAGAAAGTTAAGGAGAACATCACTATTCATTTAAGTCACAGAACCTGTGTTCTAATGGGAATTATTGTAGGGAAAACTTTCAGCTAACTCCTCCATCTTTTATTCCATTCAGCAGAAATGCAAGCAGAGAAAAACCCCTTGACTTTCCTCACTTCTCATAACACTTTTAAATTGATACACCTAGCAGGCCTCTATACTAACAAAGAGGCACTGTATATCCATCTCTGAAAGTCTAACTGGCAGGTCACAAGCAGGTTGAAGGACACTCCTTTTGCCATGTTGTCGAGGTCTAGTCAAGGTGGTGGGTGGGTTTGTGTTGTGTGTGTTAGGTCCTTAAAGAAAGCGGGAAAAAAGAAGCACAGGGAAGGTGGGGGTGTTTTGGAAAATCAATGAATGCGTGGAACATAGTGGTGGTCCACCTGAAAGGGAACACGTCATCAATTAAACAAACTTGACGAACAGGGCCAATTCATCAGAGTGCAGCAAGGATCAGCTATTGGGTTCAGCTTCGACGTGACAAATGCCGGACCTCCTCTGTGTGCCCAAGGTTGCCGATCGATAGAGATCATCATTGTGATGTGGCCTTTTATCTCACAACCTGCTCCCTCAAGCCTTATATTATTCCCAACACAGAGATCTCAAAGGAGGAGGAGGGGTGAGAAGGGCACGAGCCTGATTGTATCTTTTATTCTCAGAACGTATGGGCATTATTTGTTCAGACTGTTTTCATGGCTTTTGATGATCAGCCTTGTCCCGAAGCAGGGAAGTTTTGAGGCTTTTTTATTGGGTTTCGTACCTACTGCTGCAGTTTGTTTTGTCTTGGGATTATTCCTTGGCAGATGAATATCAGTCTGGTTAACACGTCGTTGCCCACTGAGGGATTGAATCGTCTCAACACAAGCCTGCTCCCCCTCAGTAGTACTTATTCAAATGTGTCAAATCCGGCTGAGAGGAAAGCCTCCTGGGTTGCTATTGATCTGTGCCATTATGGAATTCCATGCCAATAAACTGTCATGACTTACTGTAACAGTCCAATGATTAGGCTCCACTTCAGTCACATGACCATGGAGAGCTTCCTCATTATCAGAGGCCATTATGAGAAAATGGAGTTTTGTAATGCAGTTATGCAATGATAAATATTGACTTATTTCAGCTTTAATCGGCTAGTTTAACTGTGTTATTGGTGTATGGGGCCTATAGAGTTGCCAGTAATTGCAGTCATGTTATGTGCACCATGATCCACTCTTTTGACTTTTTTTTAACCCTACTTCTTATGTGCAACCAAATCAGACACACACCAAGTTTAATGTAATGGTTTCTTAAAATAGAACACATAGAGATTTTGACTTGCACAAACAGAGAGAGTGGGTCACGTTCAAAAGTTGAGAGAGGTTCAGCTGTTTAAAAAGCACTAATTGACATTGAGACACTCAAAATGTAGAAAGGGTCAACAATAAACTTGAAGAAAGTGTTGATGAAGAAACAAATCAATGAAGTGCTTTTATTCTTTGCCATATATAATCTCTGCTACACAGGACAGTGTGCTTAAGGGTTAGGGCTGTGAACAGCATTGTAGAGTTCCTCTGGAATAAACTGAAGAAATGGTAAATATGATAATTTCCATATAATGTGAACATCCTATCATCAAAAAGATTTTGCAGGCAGGTTTTAGACATTTATTTGCAGTTTCAGTCTATATATGCTAGTCTCCTACATTTCTAGGTCTAAATTTGTGAAATCTGTTCAGTTCCTTGCAAGTGCTGAAACTTTACACCTGGACTGTAGTGTAAAATATGCATGTGGACACTATCGGTTACATGCTTGTAGCCTACTCCAGCTGGGAGAAATTGAGGATATTACAACTCACTCTGTGTTTCACCAGCCAGCCCCAGTTTCCCCACACTGATTTTGACCAGTCTCTGCTATCTGCTGTTCATTAGATGAGATTTCAGCCCTGCTAGTAGCTGCAGGAACGAATAAGGACAAGGCTTGGAAAACTACTACAGCAGTAGCACCTGACAAATATGGCAGGCCAGGCTCTTGTTCTGTTACCACTGAAATTAAATATGTAGCTTAACATGCATCTGTCACCATTTCAACTGCTCAGTTCAGTGAAAATCAGATGTTGTTTTTTTTAAAATATAAATAAGTTTTAGGCATTGCAGAATCAAGTGTTGACTTTACAGTTGGTTCATCTTTCCTTTACTTGCTTGCTCAAGTTAGACAGAGAACTAATCGACTATTCTCTGAGGCTAATGTATGATGGGCGTGTTACACAAAAGCATGTAATAATGCATGTAATTTTTTATGTAAGCGATTACAGTGAATATCATTTGTTTTATGTTGATGCAGTGACTAAAAGCAATGGGGAACCAACAGAAGAATGAATTATGCTGAGCACTGAAATTGCCTTGAAGTACATTACAGTGTGCATTAAAATGTAAGAAACCCAGCCTCAGCAGATCCTGCAATACCCTCTTGACTCATACTGTTTTTGATGTGGCCAGATTGTGAACAGTACTTGCTGATGTATGGAATTTGAAGAGTTCAGAGTTGTCACTGTCAGTGATTGACATGATGAGAGGATCAATGTAAAAGCCTTCCTGCCAAGCAATAATCCATCCAAACTGATCACGCTTAAAATTGCCTGAGGGTATTGATTACATGTGCAGGCCCAGAAAACACCGTAAGCACTGTGCAATAACAATCAAGTTGTCTAAGGAGGCTGATTTTTCCCCCTTTCCTCTTTGGCATTGCTTATTCTCTTCAATTCATATAGCTTATAGTGTGCATTAAAAGTGTTTCACTTAAACAGACAGGGGTCAGTATTCCCAATTAGTAAAGGCTTTAGCATGCTGCTTGCTAAGTAATTGTAAGCAAATAACGGTGTCAACAGTTTGAAAATAAAACAGTGATGTAAAGATGCTACTTCACATTACTTCAAAAATAAAATCTCAGATGTTTTTTTCATTGTTGAAGATGATTACAAATCAGTGATTCCCCCAAAAGCAAAAAAAAAAAACAAATGCACAGGACTTCAAAAAATTCTAGCCCAGGTCATAACGTTCCTATAATATTTCATCCTAATTTACGATGACACATTTTAGGTTAGATAGCAATAAAGACAGTACTACATACTTAATGCTGAAGATTTTGCATGCATAGCTCTCCACCAGAAACACAGAGAAGGTTCCACCAATGTTATTATCACATCCTGGACAAGATTACCATTGGACCAAATGGGAAACATCCAATGTATTCCTTAAAATCTCCCTTTCATATTTGTTTTTCAAATTAGTCCATTAAGTCTACTGAGAAATAACGTCTCTCCTACTTTGTACTTGCGGCAGGTTTAGGACTTGGAAGTGATTGTGGCTGTTAGGCACCATATAACCAGCCATGTAATGATGATTCTCACTATGGTTTAAATAAATACTTAAAAGGAAATAAAAAAGAGATATGGTGTGGCAGCAGTTTGCCACCTTAGCAGCCTGCCATATAGTATGTAGGACAAAGCTGTCCATGATCACAGTAGACCATTGCATTACACCTTATCATTTCCTCTGGAGCTGAAACTCAAACTGAGACTCATCAATAATGTACCTATGATCTCCCATTCAGAAGAATCTCAATGGCAGATCAAGCTACTGTAGTATCTCCTCTCCACTCTTCATTTCTACTTCTTCCACACACTTTCTTTAAAGTAATGTCCATACATGTAAATTCACTTTACTGACCACAATCTCCACACTAATGTTCAGGAGTGTTGTTTGCCGCATAGATTTTCCCACTAGTCCAATGCCTAAGATTCATTCTGTCTTTTTTATTAAAACCCACAGTAACAGATGTCTCCATAATGAGCTCTTTTCTTCTGTTGGCTGATAAAATGTCAACTGTTGTCTCTGGACAAAATGATATTCCTGACTATATTGGGTGAGAGATGCTCTTCTATTCAGCTCTCCTACTCTCTAACTGAATTATTAAATACACAGAATCTGGTTAAGCAGTGTACATTTTCCTAAAGGTCAGAAAGTTCATTAACTATGGACTGCCATTGATTGGACCCTTGAGTATTTCTCTGCTTGGTACAAGTTTTCGACCTTGGTTATTGTGTATTGCAACAAGACTACCATTCTAACACTATAGCAAATAAAGTTAACATAAGGTCTATGATGTAAATGTAAGTAAAATACATTGTAAATAAAAAGGTTATTTATCAGAATAAATCAAGTTTTATCACTTACACTTATCAGATTTTATTTCACAGAAGTTATAAAGGTAACAGTTCAAAAGGTTGTCCTCTTTGCCCAACTCAAGGCCACATGCCCCACACCCCACCGGCTGTATCTTTGAACAGAAAAATCCATAATTACTATGACAGCCACAGTATCTGTTTCACAACAGTCCGCTCATGTCAATCAGCATGATGCCGATAAAGATCTGTATTTTGATTGAACGTGTGCAAAACTACTCATACTTTACACAAGCGACTTTGATGTTAAACCATTTGAAATCATATCAGATTCTGCATGACGTAAGAACACCCAATCAACAGAGATGATTTCATAAAGAGGGCTCTTGGGTTTCAGCGTCATAAATAACTCATGGTAATCCCATATTTCTCTGACTTCTCTCATTTGAGCTTGGGATGGAAAGAGGGCAGTTGTGACAAACATTGTTACCGCGGCTGCCAAGCCTTTCTGACCTGGCTTTATGTGTCTCGGCTGCTCTGGTTTCTCTGTGCAAGACCTCATGAGGTGATGTCCCAAGTTATCCATATCCTCACCTATTTTAACCCATTACACACTCTGCATATAGAAAAAATTTCAAGTTCAGCCTTAAGGAAGATTGCAAATACAGTCATGAAATGTGTTTTGAAGTCATTGAGGCAACAGTAACAATTTAACGAGAGAAGAAACCATGATCTTTGTATAATATCCGTACTCTTTCATACTTTAAGTAATGTTGCTGTTTTTGGCTGCCTGTTTTACAGTGATAATAATGTGTGAGGGCGTGTGCATGTGAGTGTGCCGCTCTGAAAGGATTTTTGAAATGGCTTGAATCATAAGTCATGGGTACCCCTGCTGAGACCTCTTCCTACATGTGCAATTTTCCGAAGCCAGCCGCTCGCCAAGCAATAATTATGCTGAAGTTTTCAATTACACTCCTTCCATTTCATTAACAAAAAATGTTTGGCTATTGTATAATTAGATATATGAGCTTACCACCTACATTTAACATAGCCACTACACAGCAGCTTGATGGAAAACAGAGAAGGATTTTAGCATGTGTGCATTTACAGCGGTTTAGTAGTCTACTATAAAGTAAAATCAGCTAGACATTATGCAGCAGGCTTCCCCCTCCTTTTTTTCCATCATTTGCTAAGGTCCTCTAATCTACAAGATGTATACAGACCTATAATTGAGTATCATGAGATGTTTGATGAAGTATGGGAGGTTTTGTTAACATGCAAAGTACACATGTACACTGGCTATCAGTTGTTGGTGCCTATAAATGTATATGTTCCAAGATTAGACATTTGAACCAAGTGTGCCAGTGAGAGATTATTAGTTACCTTAGCCACTGGCATTAAATTAAACTAGGGAAAAAATACCAACCCAAGTAAATATTTATTTTCCATTAAACAACTTTATAGAGTGTTTTGTACTTGGAAACTTAAACTCTGCCTCTCCTCTCTCCCTGTTGCAAAGTATGACCCGTTGATGATATTATATAAAAAATTAAACTGTCCATCATCGTGGCTATCTTGCCATCTTAAGTGGCTGTACCCTGTTACCACACAGGCTTGAGTTTCAGGGCAATGCAATCCAATACAAGCCACAGAAACTCTCCTTAGTCCTGTCATTTTGTCTGTTCCCTTTCACATCCCTCGCAACAGGTTTCCACTGGAGGCCAAGGTTGTTCTCAGTTAAGAGGTATGTGTTGCTGCTTTACCTACATTACCAGAAAACCACAGAGCTTATTGTGACTGAGAGTAACCTAAATCTTTAACTCAGTGTCTATGGCAGTTATTCGTCAGTGCATGACTGGCAACTCAAACACAGTTTGGACATTTCTAAATATTTTTTTTTTTCACCACAAAGTTATTGTTCACTTGAGATGTGGCTGACCTGGTTGTTTGACACCAGTGCATTGCTGATGGACAGCGATGCCTCTATGTGTCTCTGTGATGTCAAAAAGCTGACTGAGACCATGCTGGAGACAAAAAAAAAGGAAAGAAATGTAGGAGGGAAGACTGATCTGATGACGCAGAGATAAAGTCAGCAGGGGACAGAGTTTTAATGAGGCTGGCCTCTCATTGGAGAGATGGCTAGATGTTCAGCTGGGCTGTAAAGTGATCCCAGCCTGATATTCCCCGGCCCTGTGACAGAATTATTAAAAGCTCATCCTCTTAATGCAGCATCCACAGTGTCACCTTTCACAAGTCCTCAGAGACACTCGCCCAATAGCACTGTCTTATTTCCACAGGTAAATTGGCATAGAACAGATGAGTATCCAATCCAACGTTACCAACTGCAACTAGTGACGGTAAGTTGAACCCTCTCACCACAACTTGGAGCATGACTTGCTTTCAGCCACACTTAATGCTCTTTTCTATCTGTCAAAGTTAGACATAAGTATTATGTATATGAGCCCTAATTCCCCATCATTAGTGATACTAATTCCATTACGGTGGTCATCAGTTGCAAAAATGATCTCAAAGTGGTGTCCATTTTTAAGGTAATTTTGATACTAAATGGATTTTGTCTCTTTGTGCATAGGAGCAAGTCCCCTCAAGCCTGTACTAATTACATCCATAATCAAATGCGTTCTGTGCCTCCTTGTTAATGACATTGATCTTTTGGAATATCCAAGCCTATATTCTGTGAGATTATTGGATAAAGTGCAGGGCGAAGTCTGTGTGACCCCAGAAGGAAGACGTCGTTGCAGACATAAGTGGGTATTAAATGGATATAATTGACAGTGACCCTTCCTGGCACTCTGTGCTGCTGAGGCCTCTGGTCCATGGATCATACAGCAGAGGGGATGAATTAGCATGGGTTAGGAATGGGAAAATTAAAATTAAGAAAAGGGAGATGGGCTGAGAGATGGATCAATGTTGAGCCAGTGGGCTTATCAGCTGATAGGGGCCACAGAAGCAGTGATAAAGCTTCACTGATGAGGCTTCACTTATATGATTTAGAAACTTCTGCTCTTAATTTCACACCTTCACCAACTTTACTTCCTCAGATACTTATGTATGTGAATGTTCTCTTCTTTTTATGTTTGCATCAGCAGCCTCATATTCATACTGGTTGGGCATTGACTATGTTTGCTTATTGATCATTCAAAGGTCACAAACTTATAGCCCTAATCCATTGTGATGATGTAGACAGATGATTTGGAATGACATGAATCCAACCTTGCAACATATAATCTGAGTTTCCCCCTCACAATATAAAGGCTAATCGGGTCTTGTACTATGTTTGTAAATGCTTCTAATTGTAGAGCCGAGTATTTCAATTTCTATGACACATTGACCTCTCTTTAGAAGTCTTTCTGGCAATCGCTCCACCCATGCACAGGTGGGTCCCATTGTGGTGTGTGTGCTGTTTGGTTTTCTGCTGTACTGTTGGCATGATGAGGGTAATTGGAGTGTTGGTCTGGTGAATCAGTGCCAGCCTGGGTGGGCAGATTGCATATGATGATCATGTTCTGACCAGATGGCTAGCTGGCATCAGGGCTTGGATTGGCTGGATGTGTATATATATGTTTGTGTGTGTGTATGTGTGTGTGTGTGTGTGTGTGTGTGTGTTTGTGTGTGTGTTGGGAGTGGTTAAGTTGGTAGGAATAGCAATTTGTTGCAACCACTCATTTAGATATGTATATTGGAACTCTACACATATACACTCAGAGACAATGGGCATCACACAAGCACAACTTGTACAAACATATTTGTTTTGTAGTGACATTAGTGATTTAAGAAAATTTGTCACATTTACAATTTTTTTTGTACTTAGAATTTTCTTTTTGGTACAACATTCAATGCCTTAATCTGAATGAATTTAGAAAATATTAAATAAATTAAATATGTTACTCAAATCAACTAATATATAAAAGTAACTAAAACAACCATGTTGCAGAACTGATATTATGTTCAACATATTATCGTCATCATGGCCAATTAACTGAGTGGGACAACAATGTTATTTTCTTTCTTTTTCTTTATTTTTTTGTTGATATTTTTTTTTCAGCTATTTGGCATATTTTGGCAGTTGTGATTGCTAGGAAAATTCTCTCATGCTTACAGCAGCCCCAGCGTCTTTATGCAGGGTGCCGTCAGGAGAAACATCCTCTGTTGGACCCGACAGTGTGACATCTCCCACTGTGTAATATATGTATCCATCTCTGACTGTTACATTCCATCAGCTGACTCTTGTTTGCTTTACCCAGACGTTATATAGCATTTAACTTCTTGTCAAATGCTACCAACAGCAGGACTTCAACATTTTTGTGAAACATACTCACAAATGCAAAAAAAAAGTAGCCTTCTAGCAATTTGGGGGTGTCAATTATACTTGTGATCAAATATCACAAAAGCACACCTATTCATGAACATGTGGCATTCATGAAGTTGAAACAAGCAGTTTAGGTACTCATGTGAGCCTCACAGAAAAAAGAAAGAGAGGTTTAGGATAAGAATAAGACAAAGTTTTCACATGAGGCACATTGAGCACTTTTGAGGTGTGTAAACATACATAGCAAATGTATGTAAGCTCTGACTCTTTTTCTTGCACAAGTTTGGTATGATTTAGAGTTCTGCCACTGCATCAAAACAGTGGACCACTAGCAGACCACTAGCAGACCACATTGCGGTGGCCAGTCTCATGTTCTTGTCTAAAATCCAAGCCACTTGGAAATGTATTACTTTAGAAGATGACAAATGGCTCCAGCAAAGTTTTGCACATGCGGCCGGATAAAGTTTATCTTTAGGGCATGTGCAGCTGCCAACAGCACTTCCAGAAAACTTTAATCTTTCCTTTCAGAGGCTCACTTCCTATTTCTGCGCAGGGGACTTGATGGGAGGCAGACTGGGGGTGTTTTGACACCCGTCTGAGGAAACGATCGCAGTGAGTGGGCCTGCTGCTGCCGCTGCTGTAGCAGTGCAGCTTGTCTACTGTGGTTCCCGCTGGCTGTTTCTCTGTGACTTGCACCCTGGCTACTTAATTAGAGCTTTAAGTTGGGGGGAAAAGAACCCAGTCGGAGCAGAGTACTTCTCCTAGTCAGCCAGTCATGTCGCTAACCAACCACAGGAAAGTGCTTTTATTGAGAATAATCCATCAGTGTGATCTGATGAAGTGTTGATAAATGATTAACCTACAGGCTACATGATAAGCAACTTAATAAATGTTACAGATATGTGATCCTCGTGCAGGTAGATATTACATGGGGTTGAGTCGCTCGCCCTCACACGTCAGCGAGGGCAAACATCATTACAGCAATGCTGTACCGCTGCACACCAAACAAATAAATTAAAAAAGCATGGAGCAAAGCAAACTGGCAACAGTAAACACTATTGATGTGGCCGGCAGATTTCATTACAACACTCTGCTGTTTCAACTAATGACTAACTTCTTCAGCAAAATCTAACATTGTGAGAGCAGCAGCAGCAGAGGGAGAGAGAGAGAGAGAGAAATGGAGAGAGAGGGAGGGAGCATTACTGGCGTTGCTGTCAGTAGAGGGCTCAGGCCAAGTGGGAAAACGTCCGCACTGTCAATGGGAAGGAGGGCTTGATGTTGCAATGATAGGCCTCTGTAATGGGCACTTCGAAAGAACAATCAGTGCCTTCTGTGAATCATATAGCCTGGCATGTAATTCATGTTTGCGTCTGTGAATTTGTGCCAGCGCATGAGAACAAAAACTATTTGTAGTTTGTAGAAACTAAGCTAAAGGTTATGCATGTCTTTTTATGAGTCGCAGCATTGTGGCTCATAGTCTGACTCATAGATCATGACATTTTTTGGGGCTGTTTTTCTATTTTTTTTTTTTTTTCATTTTTTGGGGGGGGCTTGTTTGCTTTATAGAGTCGTTATTTTTATGCAAAGAATTTCCTGTTACATGACTTTGTTGTTTTATTGTCAGATATTTTGTTGCAGGGACACTCCGGGGAGTATTATGTGTATTTATACAATCATACTGTTATATTGGGAACATTTTGAGCTTGTTAGGGTTGATGTTAAAATCACTCACCACCTGTATGTCACTGCCCATGCATCAGATGCTTGCTGGTGAAAGTCTCATCTTACTGGGCCAGTGCCAACACAAAACAGTGATTTTACACCTCCCAAGTTAAGTATGTTACTTTTTTTTTTTACTTTTGTATTGTGTATGGTGTGAACTCCAACTTCATAATGTTTCTAGGATAATTTAATAGTATCCGTGGCATAGATTTTCATGAATAAGCAATCAATGACATAATATGTCTGGCATCAACTGAACAAAAGATGGAGGACTGCAATTAAATGGATCGTGTCTTTCCCTTCTGTTTGGCCAAAAAGAAAGAAAGAGATTCTCTAAAGCTAAACCCCCCTTCTCTTCCTACCAGATTAAAAATTCATAAGATTTATTGAATTAGTGAGGAAATCCCAAAATATATGCAATTTGATCAAGCGGGGATTAAAAGTGTCATTGTGCTTGTCAATAAGGGTTGGTGGCGATGTGGCAGTATCACATTGACTCCTGCGTATTAATACTCAGTGTCCTATTGGGCTATCAGCTGATTGTTTGGAATGTAAATGATGCTGCTGATGGCTCCGGTGACTGATGGCTTAAATTCCAATTAATCAATTGCTTCATCAGTTTCCCTAATTCAGATCAAATATCTCCTGAGTGCACACTCTTCTTTCAGTGGTATTAGAAGAAATAAATGCTCCCGAAGTAATTTTCATCAATCTCGTGTACATGCCAATATCCCTCACAAGCCCGGTCCAGGTTGAAGACTTAATGTCTTAAGTGTGTCGATGTGTGAGTGTGTGTGTGTTGGAGAGGGATTTGCATATTCAGATGGTAAGGAAGGAGAGAATAGGCTCAGATATTTGTGGGTAAATGTTTTTAATCGCAACTATATTTTACTTCACAGGTATTTTTGGTCGTAATTAAGTCTGTAAGTCAACAAACTTAAATATTTTAAACATTCAAGCTCTGATTCACACATGCAAAGTCTTCTTTTTGCTGGATGCCAGATCATGCATTCAGCCACCTTTGTCAGCAAGCATATAAGCACACTATACCCTCAGGCTGCCTGATATTCCACCGCTCTAAGGCGGTTATGACAGGTCATAAGATCCCACCTGTAAGGAAACCAACCAACCGCACTGAATGAAGCTGACGTGAGCCGGCCTTTTGTACCGTTGGCCTATACATATCGCGGCATCTCAAAACCCAAGCTGCCATGGAAGGCCTCACTGTACGATAAGCCTTGTCAATTATACAAAATAAAATCAACTATTCATAAGTAGGCTGTAATAGGATATTGGCTGACAGATTTAATAATTCAGTTTTGCTGAGGCTTAACTGGTATTAGTTTGTAGCTAATGGTTGCCTTTGTAAAAAATTCATTGAAGACAATGCTGGAGTGAGAAGATACACATAATTATGCCTACTTCATTTACTTTAGCCCCCCTGCAATTTAAAAGCGACTTCTTAAGAGTCCTCGACTGCTTAAGCATGCAGAAGCAAAGGTACTGTAATTTGATTTATGAATTTGATCCCACCCACCCCCTAATTTAATTCATCAATGTTTCAGAAGGAGCAATTATGCATTGTGCTACAGCTCTTCATTGCTCTATTATCCAGCCTGAATATCTTTGTCAGAGGGTGTGTAATGGTATTGCTAAATATTCCATAATGGCTAGACAGGGCCTTGTCCCTCACACCCATTATTAGTGTGTCCTTCTACTCAAATTGAACTTCTTTTTTTTTTGAATAATAGCTTTTGACAACAGCAGATAACAAGGACACGACTCAAGTTTAAGAGGCTGTGCAGAGCTATGCTTTGTGCTTTTGGATTTCGGATGTGTATAATTTTTTTCTGATCTTTTGTTTCATGGTAAGAACAAATATGCCATTTGCCGAACTAAAAGCGTTGTTTGATGTGGCCTCTGCCTGCTGGTGTATGGGCTGTAGTGGGCATGCATAATTTTAGTGATCCATCTTACATAGTGTTTTAATTTGCTCACAGATGAATAATGGCAACCAAATTATTTTTAGCAATAGGATCAGAGCAGAAATGAAATATTTTTGTGACAATGGCTCAATTCATCCATTCATGCAATTATTTCCATTTATTTTTGTCTTTATGCATTTGCTTGATGTCTCTGCATTGCTTCTCACTTTCAGTTGCCAAAAAAAGAAGAGAGAAAAGAGCTTAATGATGAGCAAAAAAAAATGTGTCTGTTTGTTTGAAATACATCTAACACATCTAAATTATCTGGGCATGAGCGGGTGGCCAACAAGAAGTTGCAATCTGACTTCAAAGAACAAGCAGCAACGTATAACCCTCCTACCCCCCAACCCCCACCCACCCAACCACCTCCACCACCCCTCGACAAATGCTCAGTGGTCGTGAACTACATCGATCTGGGGTATAATTCTCTATGAAATTGATGGATGAGGGCAGCCATTGACAGAAAGGGTAAAGACCACTTTGAGATGTCCCCTGTGAATAAGTATGATGGAAAATAGATTGTTGAAGAAGATTTATGTTTGTTCTCCACTGCCACAGGAGAAGGCCCTCCACCCCCAACCACCCCCCGCCCTCCATACCCACCCCAGCTCTGACCAATCAAACATGTCATTGTGGTCAGATTAAACTCACTGGCTCTATTCAGCTGCCAACGTTGAGACGATTAGCTCATTCTCAATATGCAACAAGACAGAAGATGCTTTTTTTCATGGGGACACACGCTGTCTCATTATCAGATATGAGCAGTGAACTAGGAGGGAAACTGGTTAAAAGTTCCATAATGATCTCCTTAAAGAAAAAAAAAACATCTAAAAGATACAAATAATTTTATTAAACAAAGAGCAATAATTTATGTTCTGTTATAGATATTTCACCAACTACAAGTTAATGATAGGCTACTAGTTTTAATAGTGAACAAGGCATTAATTAATTAACAGTAATAACTGATTTTTATCCTGATTTAAAGGATTAGTATATTTCTGTAGTTTATTCAAATATAGTAGCTTTCAGGTGGATTTTCCGTTTACCATAGGCAGGTACAGCCTTCCATTTGCAGCCTTGTAGATGTGTGTCTACTTTGTCTTTTTTCTCCAACCTTACCTTACCTATTCCCATACAGCTTTTTTTTTCAGTCGGTCCAGTGGAGATGCTGCATTTCACTGAGCAGAAAAGGCATTCACCAGCTGAGCTCAGTGAATGTGTGTACAGTATGTCTAGCTCCTGTCCTGGCTCCTCTGTGGTGTAGTATTGTTTGGCTGCCAGCAGTGTAATCAGATAATACCACTGAGAGGTCAAAAGCACTGCAAGCTTTAGCTTCATATTTCTGTCACCTTTTACAAAAGCAACCAAAAGAGCTCTTTCAAAAAGTATCTGCACCCCACTGTAGCTACAAATAAGTGAACTTTGAAAACTCTTTTTTTTTTTTTTAAAAGATTTTTTATGGTAACTGAATCTTGAAACATGCATTTTTTTTACTTGCAGAGACTAACAAAAGATACTGTACAAGAACTTATGTTTCTGCTTTAGTCCTGCTTTCTAGCTTTATATACTTGCAGGTCCTATCTGATTATTAGTTGCTGGTTGGTTGTGTGAAAGACTTCATGCTTTTCAAGAGTCTTGTATAAGCCAAAAAAAAGGGGGTGTGAAGTATTATAGTGGGCATTATGGTACCAACTTAAAGCCTGTATATTGTACTGTACTGTACTTCCACAGAATATGCAGATGTGCAGTGGATGAACATGCTTTTTCTTACTTGACTAATGAAGCATAACATTAGTTCAGGCAGCGCACTGAAGTCTCACTTTCATTTTCTGGCTGGCATCAGCTGTTTCCAATATGCTTCACAATCATTGGCTCATTCACAGCTGTGTGGCTAATAACATACAATCATATTCATGCAGCTGTGTGGCGCAGACATTATAACCTGACACTGCTACTCTGCTGATTACGATCATGCCTGTGCCATTTGTTGCCGCAGCTCCCTCCACCATCCTTACCTCCTCCTCATATTTTGTATTGTTGATTTAACAAAGATTAATATTGTATATATGTTTCTTAAGAGGGTTTATCCCCTCAGCAGAATCCTGGCCACTGCTGGGATTCTTTGAGAGCTCCTTTAAAAAGCCTTTTCCACCAAACTGAACTGTTTAACCATTTTGGATGTTGACTGCATAATGGTTAATTCAGCTCAGTGCAGGAATTAAAATTTTGTTGTGATGATGCAACATTTAACCAGTCCAGTATTCTATTTTGGATGATTCCATACCTCACAATTTCCCTCCAGCTCCAACATCCAGTGCCAGTACAGGAAGTAGTGCTATATACACTATTTAGCAAGGCAGAAAGTAAGCATGTGGAGGTCAGGGTGGTAATGGGCATGTAGTTAATGTTTGCCTTTAACCACTTTCCCTCACTTTTATCTTATTGTTAAGTGTTTTAGTTGCAGAACCCTAATTATACTTTAACCATGGTTTATTTGACATATATGACAATCTTTTCATAAACTTAACTGTCCTGTAGTTACCATGCACATATATTATCTTGCAGAAAGAAGAATTAAAAAAAAACAACAACTTGGACTTAACAAAAACGAAACAAGCAAAACAAAAACAATGTCACTGAACACAATTTGGTGTATTGCATAATCACCCAACATCAACAACAGTCATATAACATCACCTCCCCCACCAAACATACTTTATCCATCACATCATCTTTTTGTCATGGACTACAGAAATCCTTAAATAGTTCATGTCCCCGAGACACAATCTGTGTTCCAGACTTCATGATCGTTTTACTCATTTTACTTCCTTGAAAAGCCTTGACATTGTTATTATTATTTGGAGGAACCAGCAGTGCACATTTACAAAACATATTTTCTGTAATCAAACTGTAGTTAGAGGGTAAGTGAGGGAAATCTAGAACAAGCATGATGTCCATGTTTAACCTTTTGGTGTCATGATCAGCGTCTTGTGTGGGCTCTGCCTGTAGCCCCTTCCCATGATGCTCTGCTGGTAGGGGTCCTCTCCTTTTGTAGCCTTTATTTACATGATCCTCTTATGAAAACATCACCTTTGGCTTCCCAGAGAGTTGAAACAGGATAAAACTAGTATCAATTAGGCCGAGAAAAAAATCTTCCTACAAACGATGTATCCACAACTTCAGACCTCAGTGGGTCTCGCTTTCATCGGGTTGCCAGAGGGTAAAGAGGTCTCTCTTTTGTTTATGTTTGATTTGGCAGCCATTGCCAAGCATCATTTGTTGTCAGTAGAACAAGGGGACAATGAGGAGTTTACCTTTCTCATTTTATTGAAATAGTTTGCTGCAGTGAGCTCATTTTCCTTTCATGGTAAGCGTCTAAGTGGAAGGAAGGAGAAATACTGCAAGACCTTGAATGATAAAACATCAAAAAACACTGACAGAAAATTGACCCTGTCAAACACACACAGAACCAATTTCCATAATGCATGACCTGTAATTACTGATGAGGTCAGAGTGGATGTTAAAAGGCCTGTGTATCTGCATGACCTGACCAGTAATCGGATGTATTCCAAATTAGAGTGTTAATAAGAAAAGCTGTTTGATTTCTTACTCTAAATATTTTGTTTGATTATTTTAATAAGTGCATAACCATCTGTCACAAATGTGTTAAGAAAAGACCCTAAACATATTGGGCCTCATTCACAAACAGTGCATACACACAAATCTGTGCTTAAACCATGCATACAAATGTTTTAAGCTAAAATCTGGGATTCATCAATATGTTCTTACCTTAATTTGTTCTTACTCTGTGAACAAATTTAGAACTCACTTAGACCATGTGCACACACAAATTAAACATCCCACAGTCTTAAAAAAATGATGTAGACAATTTTTATTCAATGTAAACAGTATAATAGAACCATTATTATTTAAAAATGATTGGGCCTAAATATGCAACATTTAAAAGTGTGAAACTGCTAATAATACACAATGTATTTAGCTACTAATTATAAATTTGATAGCTAAGACTTAATCCATAAATCATCATCATAAATTTAATGAAGTTACTAATGTATCAAAATTGTCCTGTTCCCACTTTTAGATGACAATAGCTTATATATCAGAAATTCCATATTGGAATGTTACAGCGATTAATTTCCCCCATCAGATTTGGCTGTGATATATGCAGCTGGTTAACCAGCAGCCTGCTCAGTGTCCTCACAGCCTGACAGTTCAGTAGTGGCACAGGGAGGGGCGCTCTGCTTTCGGCACATCACGTGTGAAACATGATGCACACCTGGCACAGCAGTAGGGATTTATTTAGATCAATTCTACAGATCTACACTTACCAACTTTTTATGCAACAGGTATGCAGGCTGTATACAGGATTCACAATCTGGCTCCAAACAGTTTTTCTACATTTTTTACCATCATAGTCCTCTTTGCAAAGAGTGACAGCTCTTTCCACTGCTGCTCTGCTCCAACAGAGCTTTCCTTAGTTAGAGAAATGGGGGCGGGGAGGTATGCTAATTACCTGTCCGCCTGTCAATTTAGAATGATTCTGATTCACTAACATACACACGGTGGTAAGTACAAAATTGGCCGATGCGCACATGTCATGAATCCAACGGTAATTTTGTGTCCACACTTATTTTGTGCACAAAGGAAGAACATTTCTACGCACATATTAGTGAATGAGGCCCATTGCTACTAAAATATCTCTTTGACAGCCTCTAACTGAGATTGATGGTATGTTAAAGCTTATCATCCTTTCATTATTTCACATCCTCTCCAAATGTGTGTGTGTGTCTGTGTGTTCTTGGATAGCTATGTCTCAGAGGTTCACAGAGATAAACAAAAGATGAAATACACTGACATATTCCCATCTCATAAAGTTGTTGCCTTTTTACACATCAAGCAGACACGGAGAAACATTAGCGTTAGCCATGTTTCTGGCCACCTGTTGAATTTTAGTCAATATTCACTGTCCTTCTAACTCTCTTTTGTTCTCCACCAATTGTCTGAGGGAAATATGGCTCTTTAGCTGCTTAAGACTCCGCCATGTTCATCAGATAGGTACTAAGTTTTTCTGTCTGTCGTGTGATGCCAGGCTTAGCATGCGGATGGCTGAAAACAGCTGCTTAATGGGTTGATAAGAGTGATGGGACTGAATTAGAAAAGTAGAGTTGCGGGCTGGAAAAACAAAACATTGAGCTAAAAGATGCTAAAACACTTCATAGCAGTGAGAGAAACTACAAGCCCATTCTCGTTCCCAGGGCGTCAAACACTTTGTCACACCCCTCAGCATCTGATACCAATGCACAAGGTACCCTTTTAAAGAAAACCACAGTATGAGTATGAGAAATAATCAAATATCCGCCGTTTACAAAATTCTTACTAACACAAATAGACAAGATGAAACAAGGGCAAAAGAAAACTGCAAGGAGGAATTAGAGATTGACATATCAGAAGGGGTGGCTGTGGCTCAGAGCGGGTCGTCCACGAATTGGAAGATCTGCGGTTCGATCCCCGGCTCCTCCAGTCCACATGTCAAAGTGTTCTTGGGCAAAATACTGAACCCCAAATTGCTCCCAATGTCTGCGCCAGTGTGTGAGTGTGCATTAGATCAGATCCTGATGAGCAGGTTGGCACCTTGCATTGCAGCTTCTGCCATCAGTGTATGAATGTGTGTGTGAATGAGTGAAGGTTGAGACGTATTGTAAAGCGCTTTGAGTGGTCGGAAGACCAGAAAGGCGCTATATAAATGCAGTCCATTTACCATTTAGAAGATGAATGGAGGGAAATGGATATCAACACTCACAAGACAACAAATTCGCTTTTTTTGGCGGGAGTATTCTTGGAAGATACAACTCCATTACTTTATAACAATTCAATGGTCAAAATACTATGATGAGATTACTTCAAAGTGCTGGAGGAACTGTGGGGACTATAATGCCAACCTTTCTCATATATTATGGTTGTGCCCAGTATTAAAATCATTTTGGGAAGCAATACATAATGAAGTTCAGATGGTATTGAAAGTAAATTTCCCACTGGACATCAAGTACTCTCTTCCTGGTATGAGCCCATTATTTAAAGTAGAAGAAGACAAATACTTGGCAAGAATCTTTAGAACTACTGCACTGAAAGCAATCACACGCAACTGGTGTCAAGCATACAAGCCACAAATACAGACGTGGAGGGATTTGATCATTAAGCGTATACTATGGAAAGTATAACATATATAATTAGAAACCAAAGACACATAGCCGATAATAGATGGAGAAAATGGACTGAACGCTGCAACCATGTGAAGTATGTTGACCATGTGCTTGGAGTTGTTTTGCTTTTCTTTTCTGCTGTTGTTTTGTCTTTTCTTTTTCTTTTCTTCTTTGGTCCTCGGGGAAGTATGTTTTATTATTAAGCTGCATAAGGGAAACTATTATGATGACATATACTGTAGTCCTTTTTTTTCTGTTACTGTTTCACAATCAGTTTTCATCTACCTTTTAATTTGGTAGTACTTATTGGATTATATTATTATTAATTTACCTTTAATATGATTATGGTTATTATTATTTTATTTAATACTTATTTATTTATTTCACTTAAAATGATTGATAATGGATTTATGTATGATGCTTACATTGTGGTATGTTCTTTGTCTTGTTTTATTTACATTGTATGACAAAATGTGTTTGTATCATGGAGAATGAAGTACATGCATAGATGAAATGAGTTAACAAATAAAAAGTTTTTTAAAAAAAGCTGTGGGGTCTGTTTAAACAATTTGCAGTGATAGATGATCTATCTTCCCGCATGAGCATGAAGCATATTTTCTTTTGGTCAGCTCGGTCATTAACCATGCTGCAGGAATCAGAATAGGGTTAAAAGTTGAAGACTTGGGGTTATGGTTAAGCATTAAGGCAAGTAGTTTTGAGGGTTTGATTCCAGGCTCAAGTAGGGAATCAATATAATGACGGTCCTCAGAAGTACGTGATACACTTGCGTCTGTTTCCCTGTGGTCACTTGTCACCTTCATGCTGCTAAAAGATGTGTGGGGCAGTGAGGATGTCCGGGTGGTGAAATGAGCTGTCACACACACTCATCATCTTATGCAAAGGTGTAACCTAAACCCTCATAAGACACCAAGGGCTGAAAAAAAAAACGAGCATCCTTACACCGAAGGACCTGAATGTCCCTCTTCACGAAGAGATGACACCGCCAAGATCTGCGCTGCACAGTTTGCTGTCTTCCCAAAGCACTTAATGTGATCAGAGAATTAAAATTTCAGCGAGTCATTTAATGATAGCCCGGGCCAAAGGGCCTGCAACACCAAGCTAGAGTTTCCTGTGGTTCTGCAGTCATATCTCTGGCATCCCAAGACCTGAGTACATTATAGCTCTCCTGAATGCCTCACCCGCTCCCTGTCCTTATTTAATGTGATCAGATAGATTTATTATGGGCCATGAGGTCATTGGGATTTTCTGTAATTGGAGTCAGGCTGAATTGTATTAACAGGTCCATAACACTATAAAGGAGAGCATTTACATTTAATTACTTTTATTGAGCCCCTGCTCATTTTATTTGTAATGAAGCACATGCTGTGATTGAGAGCAGATTGTAACGATATTTAAATAAGAAGAACAAATGTTGCCCTTGAACTGACAGGTTAGGTTCGTGATATCTCTCTTTATGTCTTTTTATTAATAAAGATGCGGAGACTGCTCTGGGAATCTTGTAAATATGTAAATACAGACATTACAAGGACATTTTTTCGAGGATATTTTAACAGCTTAAGGCCAAGGATTAGCTGGCATCTCAGGCTCGCTTTTTTTTTTTTCTTTTTTCTTTGAAAATGTATCTGCTGTTCAAGTGAGCGAAGGGCTTCTCAGTTTCACTTGAATGAATAGAGCATATCAAAGTAGCAACACTTTGATGAGTTTTTTATATATCTGAAAGGATTAGTGTCGATAGACTTGTAATGCTCAGAAACAACTAAACAATTATAATATAATTTAGTAGTTTCATGCTCATTTAATTTTCTTCTTCTGTTTTCGTAATCCTGTGCAGCGGGTCTGTATACTTTGGAAGATGGCCAATATGTGCGTATAGCTATGAGATATCAATGTCAGCACCACTTTTGGCATGCGTGTCTGCATGTGTGTGTCAGAATTTCTGTGTGTGTGTGTGTGTGTGTGAATTTGTGTCGTTGTGTCTGTATCTGTGTGTCTGAGCTGTAGATGCTTTGTCTCGTTAATGAGAGGCGTTCAGGGCCTCCACGGGGGCCTGTGGAAGATAATCTTCTCCTGTTTTGCTATGAAAGCTCTTCTGAACGTAACCGAAGAAACTCACTCAAAAGGCGGAGGGCTAGGTTGAATAATTCAGCATTTACAATCAATTTTGGCCCCCACCTCATCTCGACACCTCCCTGGACCACAGGGCCTGCAGGCTCATCATGGGAATGTTGACAATTCCCTTTACAATGCACTCTCTGGCCCTGTGGCAACATGAGAGGCTGTGGGAGCATGGATATTTGTGTGAGTTTGCAACTTAGTATGTTGAATTATTAAACCCCCCCCAAATGCTGTTTTATTGTAGAGTGATAGTATGCCATGTTTTTTATTCTCCAGCCGCAAAAGAAATTTACAGACACTGTGACATCTTGTGAAAATTGGATATACAGTAAAAAAAGGTTGAAGATCTACTGTAGATTACTTACAATTTGTAGTTGATAATCTTTTTATATATGTCAACTCTGTGTTCAACCATATGTATATGCAGCTACATTAAAGTATACACATATAACAGTATACGTGGAAACGTATGCTGAGAGTGTATTGGTCTGCTAGGTGTCAGATTTCCTCAGGTATGATTCGGCTGTGAGTGAGGAGGTGGGGGTTGTGGTGTTTGAGGTGGAGGTGCCGGTGCAGCAGGCAGCTATATTCTCCTGTACAATAAGCTGCAGTATAATAGTCCTGTGGATTACCTCAATTGCAGGTGATAACAGACAGGCAGTGGAGCGGACAGGCCGATACAGGACACCCACTCCTGTGTGGGAAGCCGTATGAATTATTTCTTGTTTGCCCGGAGACTGTCTATGAGGACTGGGGGCCAGTGATGGGTGGGAGGCGGTGGGGGTGTCGATGCTGTAACTCAGCTTGACTTTACAGGGAGAGGTGGAGATATAACAAAGCACATCCAAGATTACGTTTGTGACTTACTGTTGTTACTCTATACTGTGTAATGATGGCGGGGTTTTTTTATGTCAAATCCTTTAATTTGATTGTATTGTTAAATCTGGATTCTTTCTGATATCAGTTGAAAATGTTTCAACATAAATCATTACTCTGTCTGCACATGTGCTGGTTTGGCCTGATGCAGAGCTTGGCCACATACTCCACGTCACCGTCCATCAAGTGCTTGCTGGGAAGTGGTGTGTGTGTGTGTGTGTGTGTCAGTGAGCGTGTCAGTCACAGATACCTTATCAAGCGGGAGGCTGTAGCTCTGCTCAGTGCAACGCAGTATGCAGGATTCTTTGTCAATGGCGGAATCATGGAGGAAGGTGATACCTGGTTTAAGCATGATTAAATTGACACCCCATAGAGTGTCTCAGATACGTTTTTGTGCTCTTGATACTGTGGCGGCAGCTTATTCAACGCTGTCTCGCGTTCAGTCTCACCTGTCATGCTGACATCATTGCATTGCAATTACAGTGAGTGAGAGGGAGAATGCATTAGGCCAGCACTGTGGGAAGAGTATCAAGGCAATGTTATCTCTGTCTCTCAGCCTGATCTTAAGGAACACCAACATCATCCTGGCAATACCTTAAATGTTCTTTGTGAGTGTGTGTGTGTGTGTGTGTGTGAAAATGGAAAAAAAAAAAAAAAAAAAAAATCTATGGGAACTGAATTTCCTTTACAAAAAGTTTAGTTTCACCACGCAAATCGGTACTGCTGTCTTGAATGCATTTCCTGTTGTTTTCTTTAGGGGAAATCGCAGTGAATACACTTAAATTAATAACAACTTGTGCTTACTTGTACTGTGTTCTATATTTGAAGTTTTACAGCTGTCAAGAAGCCAAATTAAGCAGCTGATGGAAGTCTGATTAACTTTTTTTTTTCGTTCTCCTGGATGGTTCCACATAGCTCATTCTAACCTAAATTAAATTAATCCAGTATGACTTCAATACAGTAAGCACAAATCTATTAGCTTGGCAGCCCTCCAGAAAGTATTCATCTTCACAGTCATCTGTGGACCTCCAAAAGACTAACTTCCTGAACATCTGCTCCCAAGATCAGAGCTTTCTGAGACTATTTTGGTGTTTGCAGTCGCTCAGAGGTTTGAGTTCATGCTCTGTGGTGTATTTATTATTTACATAATTCAGACGCAGACAGTATTTATTTTCACTTTGTTCTCCTCAAATGTCCCACATTTCTGTCCAAGCACGTGGTTCTCCTTCAATGTGACTTTTTGTAGCCACTGGCCCTTCAAAGTCATTTTTTGAGAAAAGGATTTTAATGTTAATCATTGTATTGTGGTTTGTTAAAACTGTTAAGACAAGTGAGGGACTTATCCGACCATTTGAGTATTAGATGTGAGTGTGTGTGTGTGTGTGTGTGTGTGTGTACGTGTGTGTGTGCATGCGTGTGTGTGAGAGAGAGAAAGAGAGAGAGAAATAGAGAGAGAGAGAGAGAGAGCATTAGATAGTGAAGAGGAATCACAAAGAAGAGCTTTGTTTATGGTCGTCTCTCTTGGCCACACGCAGGGCTTAGCAAGAGAGCATTTCCTGTACTGATTCATTCTCCACTCTGTCATTTGTGTAACTTACATCCCTGTTAACAAAAGGAATCAAATATGTCTGTGGCTGCATGCATGCAATATTTTTCACTGACATTCTCATGTTGCAAGATTAGAGTGGTAACCTTTTTAATCTCACCAGGAATCACCAGCATCATGCAGTATAAAGTTAAAGAAGGACAAATACTGCAACTAGATAACAATGATATCAATAAGATTGATCAGCAAGGTTGGATTACCAACGAGGGGCCTCGAAAGTCCCTGGTTTATTGCATGTCAGTTGGTTTGAGTAATTTGATTATTTGCAGATTAGTCTGGGAGTTTATATCACTGAAGTATAATATAAACTAAGGTGCTTCCAGCAGTATTAAGGCCAGGGTATGCTTCAAACAAAGTAGATCCTACAACATGTCATTTAACCACATATAAGTATATCTGCCCTGAACTACCTCACTTGAAAGCGGGGCGAAAAGCCTACCATCATAGAGAGGGGTATAAATGGGCAAAACAGCACACACTTTCATACATTTGCCTCAAAGGCATTCATTTCTTTGCATCCAGTTGTACACAAAAAGTGATGGAAGAAGTTGTGTGACAGACAAGAGAGTGCTTGAGGGTGAAGTTCAAACCCTGACCACTGTCACGTCTCCACACACCTGCATGAAGTGGGTGTGATTGTTTGGATGTCTGAAAGATGCGTGGAAGGGAAGTTCAGACGTTGTTTGATGATCCAACAACATTTAGTCTGATGCATACTGACTTGAGTCTTGAGGTCCTAGCTTCTAGAGGTGCCCTGTGTGAAAGTTTAGTTTTCATTATTTTAGCTTATATTGTGCTCACATGGTAAATATTCCTGAATTAAGTTTCATCAAATTACCACAAAATAAGTGACACAGAAAACGTGGGGCCATAATTTTTCAGGACATAGGAGTACTGGTGGATCTGGGTATATAATGAAACTGCAATCCGTAGTGTGTTGTTTGGTACTTGGAGGTATAAATGTAGATGGAAGTCAAAATGGGCCCTTAAGCATATTTTTGCCACAGGGTCCCCTAACAGGTTAATATTGAGCAGTGTTGTACCTCTCAATAAAGAGGAGGATTACATTGACAGCAACAGCAATGAAAGTATTGCAGCAGTTCTACACTGTAAGTTGATTTTAAGAACTGATTTGAAAGATGATAGTCCTCCTCCAAAGGTTGATCCCTGAGACCTGACTGCTTATTATATAGACTGAATAACATCCGTTGGTCTCACTCTTGTGCTCACAAGTTTTAAAAATATTATTCTGGTGAATGTCTAACTGTTGCTCAAATAAAGATCTGTTTTCATGAAGATAGCTTTTTATGAGAGTACATTACTAGTTGCAAATCCGCTTCTTGACGCAATATTGGTGACTATGTTATAATCAGGGGTTGCCAAGGAGTATGATAGACAATGTGGGCAGGATATCCCAACCCTGAAGCTAATTTTGAGGACATGTAAATATGCTCATTTGCAGAGGGTGGAAGAGTAATAAAACATGCGGCCCATTCCTTCACCAGAGCCTAGTTAAGCTTGGCTCTGCCTCTGTGTTTAGGCCCAGCAGGCAGTGTGTCACAGCAGCCTCTCTGTGTGTGGCCTCCTTGTTTTGTCATCATTTCTTATGTGTTTAGGAATCGTCCGCAACAATCTGACCGCAGCGTGTCGTCTTGTGAGTTGAATGTGGAGGAAGCGCACACGTGGCCCGGGTGTCCCCTGCTCCGTTTAGCTGTAAACATATGCATATGTACAAATACTCAGATACATGCGTATGTAAACACACACACACATATACGCACATGCACTCTGGGTCGCCGCTTCCTCAACTGATTTATGAAGGCCATAAAGATATAATTGCTTTGGTTACATATGGAGGATCAGAAGTGCCACATGCAGAGAGTTGTAGCTGTCCCAGTGTCAGCTGCTGCCCTCTGTGTTGCAGTCGTCCTCAAGCAATTGAGGGGAACACCTGAGCCGTTTCCATATGATGCCAGCATCGGGAGGGGGGGCACCAGGACATGGGCGGCTGTCTTGCTAATGGGACACTTAGACGTCTGGGCTTATGTCATTCAGTCCCAGCGCGCTGCATCCAATCGCCCCCCTATCGCAGGGATCCAGCTCCGTGACGATCGATCTGCGGCTAGCCTCCTCCACCCCGGCGGTCATGGCTCAGGCAACCGGAGCTGTCAGGGTCCTGAGGCGTCCCTCTCACCGTCTACCTCCCCCAGCCCCAACACACCCACACAAGCACACACACACAGACACATACACATATACACACAGTACTGTCCCACTGTCCCTGCAACTCCTCGCCTGACCTTGATCTGCCTCTGGAGAACCCAGCAAGACCACTTTGTAGTTGCATTCTGAGTACACAGACAGAGGCATAACTACTCCAATGAAAGTAGAGAGAGAAGAGGGACAAATTATTTCCAAAGTCATGCTGAAGATCATCCTGGAATTTACTCTCACTGAACTGTGCACGCAAGTTGTGTAATGAAACTGGTGGTTTTGCTCTGACAGCCAGCTGATGAGCGTTAAAAGGTAGACAACCACAATAAGAACAAAAGGTTGTTAGAGTATGTAAACTCAGGAAGCACTGATCAGTGGGTTCTTTCCACTTAAAAGTCTGAGGTTATAGGGAAAGATTTTGGTTTTGGTTAAACACTGAGTCCCATTCCATCTCTTTCTGAAACTCAGTGTTGACGTTTTTAACATTTAACCACAATCTTTCCCTAACTTTAACAAAGAACCACAAACACATAATTATTCTTTAAAGGAACTATTGTAAGAATTTTAGTTTAAAACATTCAAAAAACAACTACAATTATCAACAGGATGTGAATAAATAAGTTTTGACATTATGTCAAATACATCTATGTATTGTGTTTCAGAGATATCTATTGAAGTTAGCATGCTCACTAGCTAGCCCTGGCACGTCCTGTATCATAATACCACTTTGTACCTCAAGAGGCAATAGTGAGTCACTGTAGCGGCCAGTCTGCCCTCAGTCCAACATGAGAGGATGATTTATTTAAGCAAATGTTAGCTCAACATTAGCACTGAATTGATATTGCCATCATACTTAGTCAAAGTCCTAGTTATTTAGTCTGCTAGCTAACAAAGCACTGATAATGCACTATTGATTTGGTACTAACGTAGCATAACGTAACAGCCACCCCAGCCTCCTGGTTATAGGCTGCCCCCAATTGGTTTGGAGTGTGGGGTATGAATTCAACAGGTGGCAAATTCTTACATACATCACCTTTAATTTCCAGGCGTAGATACTGTAGGGAAAACAAATAAATTACACAAGACAGTGGATATTTTGCAGAAACATAATTTAAATGTTTCCTCTTTATGTTAAAATCATAATCTAGGTGGCATTCTACAAAATAAATTTGTCGCAGCAAATATGAACAGAATTTTTTAGGAGACAGCATTGCAAAAATCATAAACAGGCTAAAGGTTGAATCATAATTGTGCTATAGAGAAGGACAGAATGAACTTGTCCATATTTGAAATTTGCTGTAAATTATTAAAATATTCATCTGTTGTTCCTGTATCGCCATGAACACACAGGTTATCTGTCATGACTCATGTGTTCTCATGTTGCGTGGATGTCTTAACCCTGTTGTGAACAACATGCTGCGAGGGGTGGGGGCCTATAAGCTTATGAGTGGCCCTCCACCTCTTCCCATCATTGTCATCTAATATTGATGCTGTGTCTTCTCAGCTAAGCTCCGGTAATGAGGGGCTGATTTGAGATCAGGACGCTGATAGAGATGATAATCTGCATATGCTCTCTCATGAAAATGGAGAAGGGCCCTCTTGAAATAACCCTGTATGTCTGGCTGCATAAACCTTCAGCATAAACAGGCAACAGGCAGATATCTTAAGTGTGACTGGAAAAGTGAGGTGATTCCTGAATACTACTCGGGGGTTATTTGGCAGTGCCAGAAAATATGGAGAGGAAGCAACCCCAGAACTTACATTCTCATGAATTCAAAACTAAAGCATCAGAGCAGACCAATTACATTAAAATTTTAGAGTATTTATCAGTTACAAAATATCTTTAAATCGTTCTCTATAAATATTTATAATACGAAATTTGAAGCTTATGTCTCTGCCTCACTGTCTCTTTTTCCCTTTTCTTTCTCACGCACACAAACACAGACAGAACTTACAAAACACACTTTGAAATACAGGATGTGAATCTTCCGATGTTCTGCAAACCAAAGTTTGTTTTTGTCTACATGGAATACCAAAAGCCCATATTCAAAAGAAACGTTTGCAATCACGCTATTGCAATGACGGCGTTGTTTAGAAAAATAGAAACACGCACAGAAAGCGCGCTGAGTGGCTGAAGGAGGCTTGTTTGCAGTTTGCTTGTATTCTAATATCTCCTTTATGCAAAGCTTTACTGAAACACTGTGTGTGGTCCACTTCGGTCCGGTCTGCAGAGCGGATGGCCGCGGTGGCCACGTTGTTGTCTTTGTGACTTCATTTTTCAACATTGGCCAGTGTTGCTTATAATAAAACCAGATTATGAAAACATTTTGGAGTCCTGACATGCACTGACAAATTCAAATATCAACAAGGAGATATGACAAAAAGGGCACCCAAAGCACTCTGCCAATGCTCGTGTAAACAGCATTAGTAAATGAAATGAAGGTTATTGTGACATTATTTGTCTATATTTCATCATTCTATTTTCAGGTTTGTTCTATAAACAGCTGGGATTCCAGGGAGTGAACCAAGGTGGGGGTTTTCAGGTTATTCTAGTCTCTCTTATTGCTGCAGAGCACATCACCAGTTCCAACACATTCTCATTTGCAGGTCATCTGAGTTTGACTCACTTACTATTAACCATAATTGTATTTGGTTCTTATTTAACATGCATTATTTCTTGATTTTGGACAAGAAATGACTAAAATAAAGTTTCAAGCTTGCACAGGATTTAAATGTTGCTTTTCAGCCACCTGTTAGAGCCTCCACTACAGCTTCATATACTGTTTGAGTGCACAGTACAATCCCTATTAATATATGCACACTTGAATAGCTTGAGCATCCCTCTGATGGTGCAGTGTGGGACCCCCTCCCCTCTACCCATGACCACCTCTCTGGAGAAATATCACACTGTTGTGGGTGCTAATCATGTTGAGCGGTTTAGTCTTTCATAAACAAAGTATAAAAATTAGGCCACACTAACAATCTGGTAATTCAGTAGCAGTCGGCGGACGTTGCTGCTATTCCATTTCAGGGTGGATTATGAATGCGTGTGCAAAGCTGTTGCCCTCTTAATGATGGCCCTGTGATATTACAGCTGCTCACAATTAGCCAGGACTCCCCCCCGGCCGCCAGAGCTCCCCTACGTAAATAAACGGTCGGACCGGGGAGGCTGGGCACAGTAAGCACTGAAACAACACGGCTGATTTGGACATCTGGTGTGGTAATAGAAACGTCTCTTCCACACTTTGACGTAATGAATAGGCATCAGAGTCCTGGTTTAAAAGTGACTTGTATGGATGATGGAGACACGGCGTGCTTCATACATCGCTGTTTATACTCATGTGGACAGGAGGGCTATTCCAGGTCAGAGAGAGAGAGAGACAGAGAGACAGAGGTAAAAAAGCTGTGATACTTCACAAGGAAACATTTGGCATATGGCTGTGGTAGGGGCTGGACAAAATAATGGAAACATCACATGATAAAGGAGTAAATTTGATGCCTAAATATCTTTAAATCACAGTCAGAAAAACAGCTACACCTTCAGCCATATAACCCTGAATACTAATAGAGTATTGATTTATTTGTCTAACCTTTAAAATATCACTCTTTTGATATTCAAGTTTTTGAAACAACATTAAAGTGATTTAGTATTCCATGCCCACAAAGTTGGGGGATATTTTAAAGACATATTAAAAAGTGAACAAAATTGGAATCAGCTGAGGATGAGACATTCTGACATCATAGTGCCTTCTATGGGTCAAGCTCAAAATCACTGTAGCTTTTATTTCCTATAATGCAATATGTGCTCACGTCTTTCTCCATGCCTCCAGTTTATGACACTCTTATGGGTGTAAATGAATAAATTATATGGATATGCACAGATAATGCGCATATCCAATCTATATATGTCTTATATGTCTTATAAACGTCAGGCTTTGTACCTCAAGTTTCAAGCCCAATTTGAGGTAACCCTGATGACGTCACAAAGTTCCTCCAGAGCTACAAAGGACATTATACAACTGTTTTCACAAGTTGAGTGGTACTTCTTGTGAGAAATAAACTGATCTTAGATGTGTAAAATCAGTGGAGTACTTAGAGTACCCTCTAAGCAACTAAAAGAGTTACAAATGTTGCAGATGTGCATGCAGCTGTGGTCAACTGCAAAAATCTTCAAAATTATGACAGAATTGGAGCAGCAGCAGCAGTCAGGGAGCTTTCAACTTACTTCCTCTGACTCTAACTGTTCAGCAAATGTAATGTAATGATCTACTGGTGTTCATTAGGTCGGATGAGTGCTCCTCTGCATCGTAATGGCAGTATAATGGCTGAGGAGTATCAGTCCATTTTACAGGACCAAGAGCACCCTAGGGTGCAACTAGTGTTCCCTCATAACATTCCCATTTTCCTAGATGATAATGCCCTTATATACTGTGGCCAGCATTGCAAAAGGATTCAGAAGTGGTAGTTATACAGAAATGTGCAAATGTAAAGCACTGATTTGGAAAAGTTTATTTTTAAGTTTAATTCTCAAACATTTGATTTTCATTCAAACATATTTTTTTGTTTTCCTATGAATTTTCTTATGCCTGTTTATGAGCTCTATAATGCCTGTGGTCACTAGAAGGTTCTGAACCTCTCATATGTTAATAAGTGTTCGGAAAATTCCTTCCAATCCCTGTCCATCTCGCTTGTAAATAAAGTAAACACAGACTGCCAAGGGAAAGGAATATTTACTTTTCATCTGTATGGTACATCCCTCTTCATCATCTGACCCTAACCTGGGTAACTGCAGTCAGAGCAGTTAGCCGAAGCCTTTCTCCTTCAGTCCACTGATCAGTAATCAATCTGCTTTGATACATGGTTTCGTAACCTTGACTTTCAAGATAAAGTTGCACCTATCCATTGGAAAGGTCAGAAGCAGAAGTTAATTAACCAAGAGGGAAATGAACTAATGGGGGTTTTCGAGTGGCATTTAACGAGACACCTAATCCCATGGAAAGAACAGTCACAGTATCACATTTTTTATTCGGTGTACACTTCCATGCTCGATGATGACAGGTGTTTTGGTGTTAGACATTTACAGTCACACTTTTTTTTATGTAGTATTATTATACTAACAGCTCTGTATTATTTTACTACACTCCCCTGCACATTCCTGGGTTTATTACATTGAATAGAACAGTGCACCTTTACTTTTTCTCACCTCTGAGATGACAGTAGATTATATCTTGATCATTAGTGCCTCCTGCTGTGAGGGCTGACTAGTTTTACTTTCTGACAGAAAGTAAAGGTGTGAGCAACAGCGTGGTAGGTAAAACCTTTTGGTTACAAATGACTTGTGTGGCTCAGCTGGTGTGAGAAGATTGACATTTAATTGTTAATTAATTTCTGTTGTGATATTCCATCACTTATACTATTAGTGCAGTCTTGATAAAACAGCACACCAAAGCTCAAGTTTTGTCTTTTTTTATAAAGTAACAAGAATTTTCTAGTATAGGCAGGTGCCTTGAGTCTATCCCAGCATGCATTAGATGGAATCTCAGTTGGAAACCCTGTCTGTATCAGGGCCAACAAACATGGACAAAACACTTAAGTTTATATTTATGGAAATTTAGAGTCAACCTGGCTGTAGAGGAAGCCCTGGAGAGCTCAGAACAAACATACAAACTGCACAGAAAGTAGGGAATCAAACCCACATCCTGTTATCTATGACTTCAGTATATTATCAACAACTGTTAATGTTCCTTACTCTGACTTACACCCCCCATTGACTCTAAACAGTGAATGCCAACGTGTGGTTTTGATCACATATCTGCCTGAGTGGCCGTGACTGTCGCTGCAGTGCTTTGCATATGCGATTCTATATGCAAGCGTTTAACCCCAGAATAGAGTTTACACACTGTGTGCACAGGCTTTGAGAACTAACGTGGCATGCAGGGCACATGTCTTCAACAGGGTGTGCAGGATGCCCAGGGGGCTGGCAATTTTACAACAGCAAACTCTCTCAGAGCAGCCGGTGTGATCTGCGTCATGCTGCTCCAAGCATCACCTGTAACTTCTCCGTCTTTTGACTCCTCGCAGCTTCAAAATGAGGCTCTCATTTCGTTGGTTTTACCCTGCGACACAGGGAACGTGCTCCCCTGCAACTTTGTCCATAATGTGTCTTTACTTCCTCTATTTCTTGTCTTTATCTTGGTCTTTTCTACCCTCTTCAACAACCCCCTCCCCACTGCGCGGCCGTACATTCATGACCCTTGTATCGCCATCTGGTCCACATTGGGGACTGCCACTGTCATCTGCTGATAATTACTGTCACCTGCACATTGCGCGGTGCGATAAACACTTGGCGTTACCAGTGGCGAGCTGCAGCACCGCAACGCTTGTTTAGACCGCCTCAGAGCTGGTGGGAGAGAGAAAGAGAGAGAGAGAGAGAGTCTCAAGGCAACACACAAGGGATTAATTGCAGTATGATGTGCCTTTTCACAAATCTCCAACAACACCAGGTGAAAAGAGTGTACCTGTATCAGGGTTCCAACGGACCAACCATATCTAACAAGATCCATCGCCATACCAAATATTGTCCGTCCCCTGTCCCTCCTGCCATGATTCTCAGGTCAAGACACAGAGGGTTTCCCACTCGCATGTTTATACATCTAAATCACTGACCTTTGCTTGCACAGGAAAGCCATCTGTGCTGATATACAGTATCTCAATGATAAATACTTCCCTTCAAATATTTATAATGGGATCAGGAAACCACAAGAACATTAATAGTTTAAATTAGGCCCATCAAATGCAAGTGAGTTGTTAGACAACATCCAATTTTTGAAGTTCGAGACACTCTTTTCACACGCTGTGGTGGGTATAAAAAAAAAAGAAAAGAAAAAAAAAACCTCAGGAGTAAAGGGTTGCAATCATAATGATTTAATGATGGGCTTATCCTCACTGCAGTACAGTGTAAATCCAACCAGCCAGAGAATATAGCTTTGTCCCCTCCAGTGGTTTATCCTCCGGTGCTTCAGTCTCTAAATCTGTTTGTGACGCTGACAATTATTTGACCCTTGTGAGGAAGTTGAGTACTTAACCGCTAAACACACAAAGGTTCAGAAGTTTGGAAACAAAGCAATTATGTTTTATGTTTTAAATACATGTGCAAGACTTCCTCTAGCTCTTAAAAAAAGATTCAGTGTGTGAAGGCGTTTTCATTTTGTCACACAAGGACTTAAATTGTCTACTCTGCTTTATTTGATATTTTTAATTTTGCAAAGGAAAGTGTCAATATATCATCTGGTCTCTACTTTTAAACGGGGGTAAATATATTCTGTCTGTTTATGTGATTGTATTGTAACATGTTTTCAAAAGTTTTTAACGTTTTGACCTTTCTCTTTTTTTGCTTTGAACAACTATACTTCACTGCTCTGCGTTATCATTTAGATATGAACATGTGTAATGTACTTGTAATTAATTAATTAGAAATTGAAGTAAATATACCTTGAAATTGTTAAGTGTATGTACATATGTGTATTACCTCTATATTCAGGGGCATATTGACCTCAGTGTTTCGTCTTTTTTTTAAAAACATGAATGTTCAGAAACACAGTAAAGGACAAATTATGATACCTGGTGTTAAACATGTTTTTGTAATTTGATTAACTGTGTGCATGTTACCTTCATGTTGGAATGTTTCATCATATTTCACACACCTTGGAGATTTCAAGGGTGATAAACCTCTGCCAAACGAGCACTGTGTGCAACCCAGCCAGTCCACCGGTATCATATTAATGCCTTTTCCTTGACAATTGAATAGTTGGGAGAAAATGTCCCTGATTGGAGTTCCTAAACTGTCCCCAGTGGCCTGAGAGAGCTGATAATTGTGAGCGGGATAGATGTGTATATCAAATAGTTTACAAAATGAAGCCAGCTGTGTTTCCCCTGCATACTGTGGCTTCCTGACACGCACCATTAAACCTTATTAGCTACTTCCTTTAACTGAGATCCTCCTCACCCCATCTTCCACCCCTCATATTAACGTTTTTCTGTTCCTCCGACTGGAAATTATTTGCTTTATTGTAGAGTGTCAACCTCTCGCTGTAGTTTTCTGACGCAACATAATTGGCACTTTAGAATATAATCATGGATGGGAGCTGTGTGATTGTGGTCTTTTATGCACAAATTTCAGCAGATTGTTGATCACTTTGTTCTGCCTTCACCCCCTTGGTTTCTCTGTGCATACGACTCATCTCTGATCCCTCTGTCAGTCTGGGTACCTTCTCCCAAAGGTCCTCTCTTCAGCGTGCCGCTCACAAGCCATTAGCTTTGAAATGACTCATAAAGAATCAATTGAAAATGATCACAATAGGAAGTGAATATCGGAGGGGACGCTGCGTGGCTCATGAACAGATGTCGGCATACACGCTGCATGTCACGCTGCTTTATACAGACATTACCAGCGCAGCCAAATGGGACCGATAATTGCAGAGATGTTTAGATATGACAATAATTTCTTGGAATGCGAGACAAGGGGGGGAAAAAAGCGAGCTGAAATGACTCCAAGTACATGGACAGGTTGGCAGCTGCTAGTAGGAGCACACACTCACCAAGTCAGCAGATCATAAATCAGGAAACGCAGAAAAGTGGATGAAATATTACCATATGAAGCTGCAGGCTTTAATATTCCAAGCTATGAGGATGATGTATTTCTGGAGGCTGAGAGTGTTGATGTAACCCAAAGTTGTTGAAGTAATTGCGCCTTGTACCTGGGTGGTCCCAATGAGAATAGAGTGTATGGTATGTGAATGCGTGTGTGTTTATGTGCTTGTATTAGTGTGTGCAGTGTTAGTTCTGGCCTTTTAAAATTGATAGCTTCCCATGTGGACATATATAGTAACAGAGAAATAGTTAATTTGTGTGAAAATATAAAATTAGAGCTGTTAACCCCTGCAGCGTGAGGTGGATTGATGGAAGTCTTTTACAATGAGGCCCTTATGCAGGGCAGGAAATTATTCTGATGGTGCTGAGAACTAAGATTAAAAAGTGACAACCCACCAGGTGATTAGTTATTGAGAATGTTTAGAATATTGTTAGCGTAATTATGAGTGTGATATTAGTCACTGTTTCTGAGTACCATGTTCGACATAAACCTGTTGATGGGTCAAGGGAACAGAGATGGTTGAAAATGTCTTTATGTATACAAATTACGTGTAGAATACTGTGATTATAGCGTATTTGAAATTATTCCAATGGCAGTTTTGATTTGCAATGTTGTTCATGAGGTCATTATGTTTGGATGGGCGCCAGCTTGTCTGAATTTAATGACGATGAGGGTTCACGACCCATCACAGACAATTAAAATTTGTCTATTAACCTTAATGGTTGCTACTCTTTGCTTAACCAACCTAACCATACCTTAACAACAGTGTATTTGCCCTAATCAAATTATTTCCCTAACCTTAAACATGCCAGATATTGCAGAAAGCTGTTTTAAAAACGTTGAGCGTAAAAACAACATTGTGATGAATGTAATTTTGCAGAATAATCCAATAAAAATGCTCTAGTCTGGTGATAGGGTTGGATGCTGCGTGGTAGGAATGCTCAGTAGAGGAAGAAGAAGCAAATATTGTGATATCAAGGTCAATTTGAGAAATTTGTTTCCACCAGTCTTTATCTCATCGTCTTGTTTTCACTTCAACCAAGTCTAAAACCTTTTACAGATGTGTGTGGCTTTAATATTTTTCAAATTTCTGCCATTCCTGCTAACATTTTTTTTTTTTTTATGAGCAAATTGACAATGCAAATAAAAACAGGTGCGCAGACACGTATCGTAGCATCTTTTTTTTGATGGTATCACTAAGAGTCCAAAATTTTAACATCCTAAATATAACTTTTGTTTAAACCTTTTTTACAGGCAAGTTCAGGACTAACTCTGGTAAAGGAGTAACACACAACCATCACATCTGGTGAACTCCCTTCATTAAACCACATCCTTATAATCAGGCCAGTTGTCACTATTTGAACTGGGAAGCCTCCACTCAACAGTTTTCTATCATTGCACGAGAATCGGATACGCAGCAAACATATTTCTCATTAAAACATCTTCTCATGTGCCGCATTATGTTCATTTAATACACTTCTTACTTGTCATTTATCAAAAAATTGTAAATGAAACAAATAATAATAACCAACTGACCTTTTGTCTTTCTTCTTAATGTGGGACAGCCAGATTAATGTGTAACTTGACTATATTGAGTGTTAGAAACAGATATTTCTTCCCTCTTTCTCTTAGAGGAGCCCCACATGTCCTTGAAGCTTTGCAAAGTGTGATTTGTAAATGAGATAGGCGAGTATTACAGACCCTTGGTATTTCTCTTGGCGCCCTGCGATCAATTAAAGCGCGACAATAATAAATGTATACATTTAGAGGGATTTCGCTGCGGTGACAAATGATTTTACCCTTGAGCTATTGACATTGTCTGGGAATAAGCTGTGTCTGTCCCTGTTGTGTATTCTGTCTGAGGGTCCCTTCCACTGCTCGGGGAGTCTGAGGACATGGCAGACACATATTCATCATTAACATGTGAGCATGGATGCACACAGGAACACACACACACACATACACACAAACATACACATGTGTTTTCTCATGCATGCAAGCATCCTCTGCTTAACGGGTGTAAAGTGTCTGCCTCATTGTGCATCTCTCGGCTCACAGGTCAAAAGAAAAGTTAGATTTAATCATTGTTCTTACTTATAATGGGATTTAGAGAGAAATATCTGTGTGCTTCTGTTGCTTGCTGATACAATCTTCAGATGGAGGTAATTGGATCCCCTGTAGTCAACTGAATGATGATTGTGAGCTCTCTTATTAAGTGGGACGAGAAAATTGAAGACTTGATGTGTTCTTTGTTGTACGGCTGACATTTTCTTTGCTCATTAATTTCACAACTCTCTTTTCAAATGTTTGTTTCATTACTCTTTCTCCATGGTGAGCAGGTTCACTCTTGAGTGCTCTCTCTCTATCTCACTTTTCATACTTTTTTTTTTTGGTATCTGACATGAAAATTGGAAAATATATCTTCTAATCCCCTTTTGATTTCATTCATGGCTTTGATATGTTACCTAGTTCATATGATTGATTGGTTGAGGGGGTGATGGAATCGTAGTAATAGAAGTCATTAAGCTGGTGGGGATCTAATATTACCAATCTGCTAGCCCCTGAAAGATCCATCAATAGGTGAGATATTCTCTCGCGGAGAGGGGGGTGACACATTTAACATATTTCAATAACGTAATTTTCATGTGGGGCAGGTCAGGCTGTGAGTACAAAGGGCAATAGTGTTGGAGTGTGTGAGTTGAATCGGGGCGTATGCTAAGCAAATCAATAAAACATTAAAGGCAGCATGCAGAGAGCAGCCCATTTGGTACCTGTCTGCCAAGGGCAATGGTCTAGCCACTCAGAGAAGAGAGAAGGATTGGAGTTGCTGGGCTTGAGGAATGCTCTGGCACTAACATAATTGGAAGGTAGTTGCCTTATGACTGCAAATTGGGTTTTTGCGCTTCATCAATAGGCATTTTGACAAGCAGCGTCCATCACGGCGCATCTCACTCTTGCCACGCCGAGCAGAGAAAGAAGTGTCTCAATAATTACATTAAATCTCTCCCTCTCACCCACCCCCAGCAACCTTCCTTATTGTTGGACAAGAAAAGCAATATGGTATAATTAGGTTTGATTGGGATGGTGGTGGTGGGAAAGAGAGGGGGGTTAGATACGTTTCCGGTGAGATTTGCAGATGAATGAAGTTACCATAGCGACGTGCATCTGTATCCACCAGTGCGTAAAGCATAAAGGCACGTGGGCACGTAGGACAACACATAACATCTGTTAACTGAGAACATGCCAGGCGTATTGACACTGACCTGCTGTGAGAGATGAACGGGGCCTAAATGCAGATGTGCATCAGTTATAGATGCTGGAAAGATTATGTATAGTGTTTCACCTGTGAGGTGTTGGGTAAAAAATATGGCTGCACAAAGGTTTGTGTATGTTTGGTTTAACCCTCACCGTGATACACTGTTGGGCAGGGGAATAGCTGATGTGGTGTGAGATTTACAATGTACCGGTAAGTTTATGAAAGATGATAGCAGTGCTTTTGGACTGAAGCTGTAATTCATATTTGATGCCTTTTATCATCAGTTAAGATTTCTGTTTCAGTTTTCCTACAAATTTGAAAAGAATACTCTTAATCATTATTTCTACCATAAGTATGTTAAAGTGGAGAAACATTTAGACCATGATGGGTCACAAAAAACAACACTAACACTATACACATGCTGATGACATTAAAGTGTAAAGTTAAATTAAAAAAAAACAAAAAAACACCCTAAAATACTTAAATTCTGTGAATGCAAAAAGCCCACTACACCCCACTGAGCAATGTCATAGCTTAACCATAGAAGAACAAGGCTAACAGTCTTATCCACACTGGCGTCTATGAAGCTGTAGGCACTGCTTTGCTTGAAGCTAAATGTTAACATCAGCATGCTGACATGCTCATAATGAAAAAATGTTCATGCTGAAGTTAAGTGATGTTTATAAGGTATGTTTATTTAGCTGTAGGGAATGTCATTAGTTTTGCTGGTTTTCAAGTGTTGCACAAACTGAAGTTTTGACCCACTTATGATGCCAAAGCTAAAGTCAAGCCAACACCAAAGTTATTATGATTCATCCTTGGGAACATGTACCAAATTTTGTGCAATCCATCTGATAAATATCAAGTTCCTAATCACCGAATACGTGAAAACTTATTCCAAAGTCATCAGTAGAAATACTCCACTGCCATCTGTACCATGTAATCCAAATTTCATGGCAATCTATCCAATAGTTGCTGAAATATTTCACTCAAAACCAAAAGTGTCAACCTCATGGTGACGGTAGAGAAAAAGTTAGTGGCTCATCAGAGTCAACCCCTGAGGTTTCATCCTCAGGGGAGTGTAATTCAGTTGTTGAGATATTTTAGTCTGGATATAAATGTGAACTGAGCCAAATATACCATAGACTCCTCCTAGCCTCAGTATCCCAGAATGCCATGTAGCCAGACATGGTACTGTACATTTCCTGCAAGGGACAGGACTTTGTTGTCCTGTCACCAACTGATAATATACCAGTGACATAGGATCAAATGAAGCCACTATTTATACTAAGTATGTATTCTAAATTCACATAGAAGCATTCACTAGAAATAAACTGTAAAGTGTTGTACAATCAGTTCCTCTGGGAGACTGAGGACAACAGACAGCATTAGCAATTGGGAATGTCTCAACTTGACTGCCCACATGGGGGTGAGGTTTTAAGGCACCAAGGTGTCTTTAAAGACTAACATGAGGATGAGATGGAACTCTACTAACATGGATTTCTTGTTGATGGAATTGTCACTTTATGTTACACAATTTTAGAGGAGAAAAAAGCCATGAAAAACAGACAAATCAGTCGATCCTTACTTTTAGTTCATGCACATATTGTCTGGAGTGCCATGAACCCCCTCGTCTTTGTGTCTGCTTCTTATAAACACAGAACTGGACAAATAAAACAACAGGAAGTGTATGACAGAAAGCTCTGTTTGGTGTACGGTTTGATGTGTCATCACATTCGTTTTATGGATGTTTCTACTCTTGTTTTTGTTTTGAAATTGTGTAAACTTTTTTGCGAGAGATGTACACAGATAAGTGAATGTTTGGATTGCTGCTTGTTTAGTCATCCTAGTGTCTGTTATTGCTGTTATAATGACAGGCAATAATTGCAGATATCATTTTCATGATGGGGCTACACAGACAGAAATATTTGAGATGCTATATGCTATATGGTGACAGTAGCTGAGATGAGACAGCTGAGAAGGATTTTGCGATGCTGAATAAAACTACTGCGATTTTAAATTGCTTCCAACATTAAGTCTCATTTGTTAACTACAAGAACACATTACTCCATATCCACTGCTCAGGTTTCATAATATCTAGGTTGGCTGCCATGTGTGGTTTTCCTTAAAAGGCATGGCCTGAAAAAGTAAAAACAATTATCCTGCTATTTTGGTGGCATATTTCTTTAAAATTGGACAGTCTGGGGATCTGTAATAAACCTAAGTGCTGGAATGAAGAAAAAGCTCCTTTTAAAGCCGTCCACCTTGGGGAGCATGCCACTGGAAATCCTCTGGCTCTTTTTAATACATCAAAGCAGCAAATTAATCCTGAATACAACACATGTACAGGCAGGTAAATGAAGACAAAGCCACAGTGGACCTAGGCTACATGCGTCTTATTACAGGCGCTTGATAAACTCCACCTCAAGCCTTACAAATGGCTTATTGGGAGGTGTGGGCGAAACTTATTCTTAATAAGATTGTCACTTTACAAGGGAAGTGTAAACGAGAGAAAAATTGAGTTAAGAACACAGAAACAGTCTCTGCACACACTGGTAAAACTTAGTAATATCTAAAATCTGCTACTTACTGTAAATGTTGGACAAAGAAGAAAATCTCTCTACCTAAATGGCAGTTTACGCTAAATTTGCCATAAAATAAGTAGTTTAAACGAAAACAAAAAGAGGAAAGAAGCGTCACTGGTGCCAAAAAATGTAATGGGCTCCAATCATTTTCCACTTAGCCTTCTAAATAATTCCTACATAAATCCTCCATTATCTGTAGCTGTTCTCACTGTGACTAAGCTCTTACTCATTGTCATGACAAAGAAGGGCAAGCCATGTCATGAAGTGTTGTGGAAGATTATGGTTTGGAGCAATGACTCAGGAGTGGCTGACGTGAAGCTCCAGGACGTCAGAATTATCAACCAGCTGCTAATTGCAGTTATTATTCAGTTTTAATTGTTGCGTGATGAGGATCAGTGGTGTCTAATAAGGGATGAGCAACCCACATTTTATGCTACAATACAAAAACCCAATATAGAGATAATATTTATTATCTTGTTGACAGCTTAAGACTATATAAAATATGACTGAATGAATGTACATAATTAAAATAGAAAAGACGTTATTGCAGTGATGAATATTTCAAAACAGCTTCCCCGTTAAGAAGCATTTTCAAGCAGGCAGATGATAACTAAAGTGACTTCATGCAAATTTGTGATGATGTTAATGTGTGATGTAATTTTTTTATCTGTGGGCACACAAAAAGTCATCAAAACAATATGTCAATCAGCATGTTTTTCTCCGTTTTGACACTTGCTATAGATTAAGCAGAGATAAACAAGAAGAGTCCTGATGCCAACAATCACCAACTGTATATTTTTATTAGTTATGATCCGTTAAAATAATCATTTGTATATTTAAAGTCACCCTGGGAAGTTTTGGACAACTGGCTCCATAGAGAAATGTTTTTTTATGAGCAGATCCCCATTTCGTTTGTGTTTCTCACACTATTCCACTGACTGTCAGGTGCCATTGCACAAGAAACACAGCATTGCAGAAAAACCTAGTGAAGAAGAAGACTGCCAAGTAAACAAGGATGTTCAATTTTTTTTTTTTTAAATGGCCTGCAAATGTTTCATGAGGAGGGAAATGCATTTAACATGTTTGTCAGGCCTCAAGATTAAAAAAAGGTGTTTTTGAGACACATTTCCGAAGCTTTGAGTGAAAATCAGATGTCTTGCCATTTTTGCGTGTATGTTAACTAAGGTTACCCGTAAATAACCCTATTAGCACGAGTGATGTATAAAAGCAAAGTGAGACATTTCCATGTGACAGTCATCAAGCAAGATTTACAGTAGCTCATTGTTAGACAGTCATTTACAAGCAAAGGTCAAGAGGAAAATGTGTACTAGTTCACAATTTTGTCATTGTAAAAAATAAAAAAGTATATTTTTAAGAAGTACTGGACACTGAGATGGACGAGTTTGACATAACCGTAATGTGAGGAAATGCTGGGAAGAGACATATTTGAAAAGTGATTGTTTTCATTCATATTCTGGCAGATTATTAATAGAGCTCTCAAATATTACTTCATTAAGCCTGAATTACCAACTGGGCAACTGCTCCCGGGGCCCAGACCTCCATGGGATCTTTAATAGAATTTCATACAAATATCAGGTGTACAGTATTTAATATTTGCACCTAATTTTCCAGAGGATCAAACAGAGTGCCGCGTTCTGCCGCATGTAACAGCGCAGTAGTATTTCAGAGTGTATTTTTCTGTGACATTATTGACACAGCTGTGCAAGTGAGGTGACATATTTTATTCCCTGCAGACCTAGAAGACAGTATAATCCCCCGGAGATGACTTCCTTTTGATAGCGAGCACTGAAAGCTTCCTGTCACTTAGTGCAGTTTGACAGCATCATCACAGCAACCATTGATCTGTTTGCTTGACTCTGCATTATTAAGATGACAATTGTGTGCATGAGTGTGTGCTGTGTGTGTCCCAACTGTAATGCATGTCTCAGATCCATTATAACCCGATTAGATTCCCCTCTCCTGGAAGCGCCGCTCTGTGACAGAGAGCATAATCTTTAATGGAATTTGTGTGAAATTAAATTATACAAGCATCAATAAACATAACATAATTCAGAAGAGTAAATGGGCTTAATTTATTGGATGGGCAGGCGTAATGGCACCGGTGTGTATAGAATGAAGATGTCAGGGAGACAGGTTTGAAACAGCGGGGTAAAAGGGGTTGACAAATACATCATCGGTGTGTATGCATGCATGTGTGTGTGTGTGTTTGAGTGCGTTTGTACGTTAGCATGTGTGACACTTTAAGCGAGAAAGATAAATGTTAACGATGAGGCATAGCAGGGTCCTCACTGTTCTTACTGTGCTATGTGTGTGTGTGTGTGTGTGTGTGTGTGTGTGTGCGTGCGTGCGTGTGTTCAATATTCTGAGGCAGGAATTTGGAACAGCAGGAAACTGGCAGATTCTTCATCCACATGAGTGGGTAAAGAAAGTTCAACCTTTTATTAGAGAAGACTGTAATTTAATGGGCAGGGTGCACACATGGACTGAGAAAGCCGAACAAGAGATGAAGACAGAGGGTGGTGAGGGAGGGAGAGAGAGAGAGAGAGAGAGAGAGAGAGAGAGAGAGAGGGAGAGAGAGGAGAGAGGAAGACAAAGATTAGATTGAGAGACAGATGAAAAGATAGCAAGAAAGCAATGGAGATGTAGAGGGAGTCAGATGGAAGAGGAGGGGGAAAAAAAAAAGGTTGAAAAGACTGGGGTGAAAACATATTGAGAGATGGGATGAGGAAGAAAGGGGTTGGAGTTTGTGTGTGTGTATGTGAGTGTTTGTGTGTGCGTGGCGTGGTGCTTTGAAAGGAAGATTTGATGGAGTGGCTCTGCAGCTGTAACAGTCAAGTGTTTGATTGCCCGGGAATCGTGTGAGGTTGTCATTTTGCGTCTTAACCTTTTCGGGGGAGCTTTTCTTTTTTTTTTTTTTTTTGGGTGGGAGGTTAATAATCAAAAATGATCTGCTTCACTAGAGCAGATAAATAGTGTCAAACACAGCTGGGACAGAGAGGGGCTGACTGGCCACCACAGAGCTAAATTGATGGTTGTAGCTGCAGAGGAGACGGGGAAAAAGCCCCCTCGCTCTACTGTATGACATGAATAGACTTCTAGGTGTCGTCCTTTTTTTCTCTCTCTCTCTCTCTCTCTCTCTCTCTCTCTGCTCTGTCGTTTTTGTGATGAGCCGCAGTCAGAAGCTAGGAGGCGCAGATGTAAAGTGCGTGTCGCCCGAGATGTGAGAGCCAGCTGCAGCTGAACCGACGCAGCGCCTTTACAGCGACCTTTCAATTTACAATCTGAGAGGTTGACATTTTTATTCTTTTTTTTTTTTTTCTCAGTCAGGTTGTGTGTATTTAAGAAATGCTCTCCGCAGTGTTGACTCTGCGTGAGGGATTATGTCATAGTCAGACTGGGACACACATACACACACAATAAGAAAGAAAAAGGCGCAAGCTGTTGAAGACATATGTCATTGTCACATTTTTTTTTCTCCTGCTCGCAGAAGGCCGGACTGTTTTTGAAAGATATACTGTCCACAAAAGCCTCTTCTTCTTTATCCCATAAATCTGTTTGTGTGGCGGATAAAAGAAGATGGACTGAGAGGAAAAGAAAAGCAACTCAGTTTACTTTATCATCTTTCACCCTCCCGCCCCCTCCGTCCTCCCCCCCCCTGCCCTCGCTCCAGCACCAGATTTGTGGCCATAATCGAGGATAACTTACAGTATAATCTTGTTTGTTCCTTTCTTAAATGGAGCGATAACATCTCTCCGGATCATGAGTAGAACGGCGAGGGTGGATGGGGGAGAAGGGGGGGGGGGGTTGAAGAGGAAGAAGGGGGAAGAAGAGGGGGTTGGGATTGGAGCAACGGGGGAGGTGGGAAGGGTGAAAGGATAGAGAGGCTGTTGCACCTCTTTTCTTTATGTGGAAATGCTATAGCGGTGGCGTTTATGACCGGCTGCCCTGCTGCTTCCACTCTAGGATTTACCAACCTCCTCACACACAAACACACACACACACACACATACAATCCATGTTTGATGTAGGTACAATGTTATCTGGAGAAAGGACAGTAATAAATAGGAAGAGGTCAACAAAGGTCGATCGTCGAGGAAGATCCCCTGTCATAATTTGTTTAAGGACCTGCATCCAATAGCTGTTTTGGGGATTGCCGATGCGGAGTCGGGGGGTTAAATGTAAACAGTTCATTATTCAGGGCAGTGAAATAGGCTTTTGTTTAGATCAGTCACAGCCGTAAGAGCTACCACTGACACTTCCATAAACTGGGTTGAAAAATCTTTATTGGGAGCACCACATTTGTGATGATTGGAGTTGTCTGTCTTATTAGAAATAGCAAGATTCAAAGAAAAGGGTAAAGCCCATACAGTACCCGTGTAATCAAACTTTTAATTTTAGCGCGTTTTGGTATAAAAATGTATGGCATTATCACCCAAAGGCATCCAAAGGTAAAAAGGATTCTATTAAAACGCCTGAAAGCATTCGCCTTATGATTTAGATCTTATATCTTTATCAAAAACAAAAAAAAAATATTTATGACCAGACTACAAACAACCCAGTCATAAAAATACAAGTTATGAATACAGTACAAACGAGAGGGGACCCAAAAACTCCCAGAAGCCATCTATAGCACTGGAGTAGGGTGCAGTTGCCACTATAAGTAACATTTGCCAACAGCTTGGTGAAATTACCTTGGGACTGAAAGGGAGAAGATTTGCCACTGTGGAAGAAATCCAGGAAGAATCTGGACATGGCGACAAAAGATGAAATGTTTCCAATAATGAGAGAAGTGCTGCTGTAACACATTGCCAGGAGATTAGTTTGAGGGTGGATTAGAAAGCTACTACTGAAAGATTTATACCGGGAATTTTTGGGTCCCCCTGTGTATATATACTGTATATACACCTAAATATACAGTATATATTGACACATACAACACACATACACATACAATTCATTACACAAAACAGCTTTTCACACTCACCACTGAGTTATATGAAAAGGTCAAATAGTCATCACTAATATATAGAAGGCACCAGCATACCTGTGTCTTCATTTATAAAACTTTGCAGAGATATTTAATATCCTTAGTTGAGCTCAGAGCTAATAACCATGACACCAGATCACAGGAGAGGTTGGCTTTAAAAGTTCCTCATGCACCTTACCACTGGAATGAACTACAAAATAGATTGAAGTTAGAGACACTTATTAAAGTTTTAATAGCTGATATTTTTCATAATGTTTGTGATTGTTGTAAGTAGTGTTTCTGTGAGTATTTATGATGATTGTTTTGTGATTGTGATGTGAATGAACCGTCTTATTGTGATCCTGTGTAACCTGATCTCAGGTCTCTCTTGAAAAGGGGATCTTGATCTAAATGAGATTTCCTGAATACATAATCCTTAATTGATAACTGATACTGTACATGCACATAATGCCAATACAATTTATCACACTAAAGCCATATATCTAGACAATATCTGGAACATTAAAGGGAGATTGTGTAACTTTTAACCCTAATTTTCTCTTTGGGTTGCTAGAAACCCCAGGCCCTCTTTACAGTAACAGCTCAAAAGACATGCTTGACATAGTTTTATTAACTTGATACAATCTGACCTTTACTATTTTCCAGAGTCCCCAGAACAGTATTCTCCCCAAATCCCAAATAAATCTTTACATGTCTGTTATTGAAGTTTTCAAACAACTTGTTCATAAGAGGATGAACAAGGAGTTAGGCCTTTTTATGGTCTACATTGCCCCAAAATAAGTAGTGTCACTATGTAGGGAAACTATGTGCATTTCTCAGTGACTGACTTTTTGTTCACACAGCCCGTATAACATATAAAACATGAAATATTTGGTGTAATAACTATGCTTTATGGTCATTTCTGTATTTAATCACCTTCATCAAATGTGTTTGTGGCAAAAGGAAGGGTTAACACTTCAATACTTTTTCTACATATCAATTTTGAATAAGGTCAACAGAAACGGAAAAAAAACATATTTACTGGAATAATGATTGATTTTCCAATTTTATTTAGGCTATTTTTAATGCACATATACAGCTGAGGGATCCAACCAAACATAAGGGTTAATGCACAGATACGATGTTCCTGTGCGAAAGTAATGTGAAGCCTGGCTGAAGCTGCACACTTATTAAAGCCTGTTGTTTATGCCTCTGTTCCTGGGAGAGAAAGGACAGCTCTGAGATGCAGATCCCTCATCAGGAGAGCTATGGAAATGTACGCCTTGTTAATTATTTAAAAGGCTGCACAGGCTCAGAAGCTTTACCGATAAAGCCAATCGGAGATGAGGGATTGTTTGCTCTCTGTCAGGGAAGAAATGCGATAAAGAAGACCCCAGCCTTGTGTCTGCCAGCCTTTAAACCTTCCAAGCCAAACCTTTCCCATGTTCAGGGTGTGGCTGATGGATGAGCCTGCATTTCTCAAGCTTGGAACCCCCCAACACCCCCACCCCCATAACCCCCCAACACCCCCCCTGCTGTACCTCTCTCAACCTACCCCTTCTTCCCAGCTTGGACAGGTGATACAAGTGTATATTTATTTATTTCCTTTAATACTCTTCTTTATCTCCTTCATTGTTAGTAGGCCTGTGAGATTGATCAATATTTAATTTTCTGGGAGAAGTAGCGGGGAAGAATCAGAGCTGCAGTGACACTCAGGAAATCTTCCTCCACATGCCGGCTTCATTCGCTCATCCTCTCTCTTTCCTCATCTCTTGTCTCATCCCATTCCTCTATCTCCCTGACATCTTCTCTTTCACACCTTCATCCTGTTACTCTGTTAACCACTGTTTCTCCATGCTGAACAGAAGTGCCTGTTAGTTCTGCTCTTCCCACTGGTGGGAGAAAAAGAGGCTGAGATTAACCTCTAATGTAATGAAGGATCATAAAAAGGAGTTGCTATATGCTCTTGCAGGAAGGCCTTGCTATGAGCAGGGCCTTTTGGTGACCTCTGACCCCATATGATCATTGCCCAGTGCTTGGATATGCCCTTTAATGACTAAGCAGTCTAATCAATGGATCATTTTTCACTTTGGCTAGCTTTATGCCATAAGCAGAGGAGAAGAGCACAACAGAAAAGAGGCAGAGAGAAACTGCTCTGTCCAATATTGTCATTTTCTTTGTCATTTGGGAAATGCTGACACTTTGATGTGCTAAAGCCACTTTGCAAAACCCTGAAGTTGAAGTTGCATCCGTCAAAATAAAGGATGAGCAGTGGCAGAACAAAAACACTGTGGTTTGAAAATGAGTAAAGGGAGGCTCGGCCTTGCCAATAAAACCTTGAGACAATTGCTTAGTCAGGTTCAACTAATCATGTCTTTTTGTCGATGTATTTGAAACGAGCGAATTGTCATCAATGACCCAAGCCGTTATTGTCTTGACCTTAGAGCCCTCTTTAATTATCCCATGCGTTTGATTTAAAACTGACAAAACTGACTCTGTTCTTTACTTTTCCTGTTTTTTGACACACAGATGTTCAACACTGGAAATCAAAAATCTTTGACTATGATAAATGGCTTTAAATGTTTTGATAAAATCAGATCCTAAGCTCGCTTTAGGCATCAAAGGAGCAAACACGTGTTGTGGAAAAAAGGGTGTTTTTTCCCCTCAGATGCCATTTTACAGAGGAATGTTAAATGGCTCTCTGTGGATTGCGCACACACACTCTCGAAGGCACTTAAAAAAAAAAAAAAAAAGATGAAGCATCCCCGTTTTTGCTCCGCTCACATTATCAGTGTTGCTGTACAGTAGATGATCATGAAAGGGGAGCTGATAGTTTTGACTGCAGGCCATCAAGGCTCTCTTCAGATAGAGGGCAGTGCCACCGTGGCTCTCATTATGCCCCCCTTCCCTCCGCCCTTCTTGATAATCGCCACCAGAAGGGTGCAGGAATTTCTCCGCACATGCTGGTGGTTTCTGGCTCGTTTCAACCTCTGCTTCCCATTGAGCAGCGAGGAATTTAAATTTTCATACACTGCAAGGAGAAATTACAGTACTCTCGCAAAGTTGTTCCTGTCTCAGAATGTCTGGCTCGCTTTGAAATATCCGCTCTAAAGACTTTGAAATCGAGTGATAAAATGTTATCAGGAGAGAGAAAAAAAAAGAAAGAAGTATTCTTTTATAGGTCTGTTACTCTCTCTGTGAAGTGGCAGAAGCCAGTTTTAGCTCTGTCTATCTGTGATCCACATAGCTGACTAATAGTGTTGTGCAGCATGTGGTCTCTGGGGCTTCAGGCCAGGTGTTGGTGTTAATGTTGGAGCCCTCACAACACCTGTTAGGGCCAGCTTCAGCATCCACACAGACGTCTGCTCTGGCTGCCCTGCTTAACCAACCTGAGTTACTTTCACTGAGAAATTTAGTAATCATTATAAAAGAAACCATATTGCCAATTGAAAATATTGTTACTGAATCTCGTGGGAAGGCATTGACATTTGGTCATAATTACTATCATATGGTTTAATTTCCTTTGGCAACATGAGAAGTTATTTTTATTTCTGTTTGCTTGGAAGGAAATCAAGAAATATTAGAATCAGGGGTATAATGTGGCATGACAGCCTAGCAGTTAGAGATGTTTTCTCCTTACAAGGAGTCCACATTTTCCCTTGGATGTCTCAGACACTTTGAGTACCTAAATGACAAAATAACTACTCTGTCATTGCCTTCCAAAACGAATCATGTCAGCATTTTCAAATCCAGCTTTTAAGTTGATGTTGTGAATTTGTTAGCAAACAGTTGCTTATTCACACATCCAGGAGTTCCTTAGCGACAATATCATTCACACAGAGTCATGTTTCTTGCCAACTGGTGAATTTAAGTCCAAGATTCACTCTCTTTTAGCTCTGTTTGTGGCCTCTACCAACTCCTGGGGGACATATCTGGCTCTTTAGTTGCTAATTCCTCTACTGTGTTCACCAGCCAGTCGTTACTGTGTCTGTTTGCTGTTCGCAGGTAGTGTAGAGAGAGCTTTCTCTCTGAAAACAGCTGCCTGCTGCTGCCAAAAACGACACTACGAGAGCGGTGAGAGTGAACCAAAACAGCTAAACAATTAGCTGGAACTCGCTTTAAAGCTCCATGAAGCTGAAGGGAGCTGCAGAGTCGGGTGATGATTCTCTGTAGGTTTATCACTACGAGCAACACTTCTGACATTACACATTGTCCTTCCAGACATTGTTATTATAGAAATATCGATTATAGCCTGTGTAAGGTTTGGTTTTGATTAGGTAATAACAACTATTTGGTTAAAGGTCTGGTGTGTAGACGTTAGTGATGGTGGCATCTAGCGAAACGGACTTGGCAGAAATGGAATATAATATACATAAGTATGTTTTAATTAGTGTAAAATCACTTGAAAATAAGAATCGTTGTGTCTTGGTTACCTTAGAATGAGTCCTTTATATCTACATAGGGAGTGGGTCCTCTTCCATGAAGTCCACCATGTTGCACTGCCATGTTTCTACAGTTGCCCAGCACAGACAAACCAAACACTAGCTCTAGAAAGGCCCTTTCACATTTTTTGCGAGGTTCTTGGCCAACATAGGTTCTCCTACACACTTGGAAGGAGAGGATGAGGGGTATGAGGGGCTCACCGCTAGATGCCACTAAATCTTACGCACTGGTCCTTTAACGTTAAGGAAAGGTCATATTCATTCTTTAAAAAAAAACATAATTAAGGTTTGGTAAAAATCATGGTCATGGTAAAAAAAAATTAAAAAAAATAGTGTGCCGAAAACACTCCTGCAAGATTAACATATTTCAACACATGGTTGGTGTGTACGTATCAACAGCTACAGTTGGTACATTGGCAGTTTGGGGTGAATACATAGAGACTGCACAAACAGTCCAGTGGTCAAATTTGCATAAATAATGCCAGTTAAAAGTTTGCTTTGCATTCTGTCTGAACACACCTTAAGAGTTTTTGAAGTGTTATAACAATGTCACTCACTTCCATCTTTGTTTCTAAAAGAGGACAGTCATTATTTGCACAGCCATAAGAGATTATTTGTCAGAAAAACAAACATATGTCATTTTAAGGATTTAAATGAATGACCAGTGACATCAATGTTTCAATTTACTGGCAAGGACCGTCTCATTTGAGAGAAATGTGACACAATGTGAAAAACACAGCTGACTCACAACCAACCACAGTGTAGAGGGAGAATTCCCCCACTGGAAAAAGTACATTAAATCATATCCGTGGCTTGACAACTTGCCCTTTGTCTCTTCTCTCAGGTATCATTATGTAACCCTCAGAAGCCACCACACACAGCTTTACAAGATGTTATGACCTCTTAAACAGTGGCACTCTAAAGTATTCCTCTCCTGCTCAGTGGTCCACAGAGGCCAAGTTCTTGCCAGGGATTATCAAAGTTAACAGGATTTTAATGGGTCTGGGGAGACTGGTAAAGCCCCTACCAGAGCCAGGTAGGGCCGTTCTCCTGCTACCCCTTCTCACTCCCTAATGCAGTCAGGCTGCACATTCAAGCACCAGCTAAATAATAAACAGATGGCCACTACCAAATATAGCCAGCTCCAGTTCAAACTACAAAGGGACCCCAAAATGAAATGATAGGGTATTAACGGGGAGATACAATTTGCAGGTCAATATGTAATGGTAACCCTTCACTGTGCAAATTGAAAATTAACCTTTGGTGGTACTGAATCATTCACAGCTGATGTTGTACATGCACGTCTGGCGTTTTCACAGTTGCAGAAAAAGCTGTAGGGGGTAAGGGGGGAAATCGGTGGTGATGAAGTCGGATCATATTTATGACTCTGGGGTTTTTCCCTCATTTGTCTCCCCTCTTCAAGACCTATATAGCAGCCAAGAAAATCAGGCAGTGAGAGCCTTTGAGTTCTGCGGCTGTCCTGTCCTCACATTTTATTTCCACCATCATTTTGAAAAAGTCAGTTTTGTGAAGCGCTGGGAATAAATCAAGCTTTTTTCTGTGTGGTTATAAGGTATGGGAACGAGCGTTGCAGATGATCGTGTTTGCAAAACAAAATGCCACTCATTTTTCATAGAATTATGAAATCCAAAAACAAATGAGCCAAGGTCCAGTGTATTTTTCTCCTGGATTAATGCATTTATACAAATAGGCTGGCCTCTTTTCACCCTTCCTGGGGCATTAATCCATGTCCTAAACCCCCTTTGCAAGAAAAGGCTTATGATGCTAACCTTGTCATATTCAGCAGCTGTCAGCGAAATGGCCACTGTACTGGGCCAAGCTGGTAAAGTGGCCTATTCATTATCCTAATCTTATTAGTTAAGATCTGTTAAGTAGAGACCGGTTTTAATGCATGCTTTTCCCTTTTAATTATTGACCATAAATACATTGGAGTGCATTAGAGGTCTAAGGGCGAAGAGCAGAGCAGCTCCTAATAGATTAGGGGACAAGCACATTATCTAAATGTACATATCTAACTAATCATGCATCAGCCATAGCCATGTGAGCATTGTGACATCAATTGCAGTTTGACATCTGACCCCTGCTGTGGCCTCTCAGAGGTCCAGTCACATAAAGGTCTAATGCGGTCCGAAACTTAGAGAGAGAAGAAAAAAAAAACTGACGTCATGATTGCGGTAAAACCTAAGAAAGCAGCCCCCCACTTCCCTTCCCATAATGATTAAGACCGTAGTGTTATTTCTGAATGCTAACCGATTATTTCTAAATTGCTCCACGGTTAATCATGTTACAGATTAAATCATTTGGGGATTAGCTTTGAATACATGAATAAGCAGTGTACTGTATGTCAGCCTGCGTGCTGGTGATCTCATGTTGAGGAGATTCAGGAGGGAAGTAGGAGGTCTGTCTCTCTTCTCTCTCTCCTCTTCGCTGTTTCTCTGCTTTTTGTCACTTTTGCTTTCCATCTGTTTTACACAAGCATTTTCTCTCTCTCTCTTTCTCTAACACACACATACACACACACACACACACACACACACACAATCATTCTCTCAGTGATGAGGGAGAGAAGTGCAGCGTTCGCCACACAGAGGGGCTCTTTTACAGCTGTGAGAGGCTATTGTGTAAGACAAGAGCGAGGGCATGCTCCTTAGAAGTATCATCCCAGCTGAGGATCATCCTAGCCTTCTACGTGTGTGTGTATTTGTGAGTGTGTGTGTTTGTGTATTTTTCATCCTGTATTTCCTATCTGTAAGTACATAACGGAATAATATATTCAGTATCATTTGGCCTGAATGTTAAAACTTCTACATTTTTCAGTTCTATGATTCTGATATCGACTGTGGCTCGAGATAAACACATTTAGCTTTGTTTTTATAATAAAAAAGGCAAATCCTTAGAAGTTAATCCTTAAAGTAGTGGGCCCTGATTGGTCAAAAATACCTGCTTTCAAATGATGTAATTTTGTTAGACCTGCTGTGCGCAGGTTTCTCTGTTGAAATGCTGCGAACTGGCCTGATTCTTCAGTGATGGGAGCCAATCATGGTCAAATTCAGCTGTGATGTATTCACTGGGAGATAATCCGAAAGGGTGAAAGGGATTTTTTTATATAACAACATCAAATTTAGATAATTATAATTTTCCTCTAGGTGCAATCAACACTATTACACTGTTGCTGCGTTCTAAATACATTCAAATTAGAATAAAAATAGGCATTAGGTAGAAAATAAGTATAATAACTTGCAAAAAAATCACTTTAGAATGATAGATATGCAGATAAGATTTACTTCCACAAGTAAATATTTTGTCTTCTTCAGAGCTTAAAGAGACGATCATGACAACATGTATTCTGGTGCAACTGATGAATGAAATCATCTGTAAAAAGTTTGCTGAATTAAAAAGAATACATATTAAAGATTTAAATTATAATCTGTACAATCTCTTATAACCTCAAGTCCTCACTTTTGTTGTTTATGCACTGTTATGTAAGGTTGACCTACTGTAAATCTTTAGGACATGACATGGTCATAATGTATTAATGTCATGCTGTTCAGCTGATGTGTGAGAGACAGACTTGATTTTCCGAAAACATAACTAGATTGCGTCCATACTGATAGCTGTTACTGTCGCGTCAGGCTACAAAGCAGCTGTTGAACTCCACGAGACAATCATCCTCTTTTCCATATCCAGTTAGAAAGACACATAATAAGGACTTTTGTCTTGTCCAACAGATATCCGTAACAGCATACAGTGTGTTTGTGTGTGAAATAAGAGCCTCAGTGTTACTTAGCCTTAATGAGTGGCTATAGCAAAGTCACCATGACGTCGCAGTGTTGTGTAAGAATGTGGATTCTGTGTGTCTCTGCTCTGCTCTTCAGTCTGTACAAGAACATTCACTTTTATTCCCTGTCAGAGGTGTCTTTGCACATTCATTTGCAACACGCTCACACGCAAAAACATACATTTATAAATTTGTGTTGTGTTGATATTTTCTAGGCAAGCAACAGCCAGTCTTTTCTCAGTAACACACTTCCTGCATGTGTACGTTTAATAAGCTGCTAAAAGGATTATGAGTTTTCAACATCATTGTACATTGAGATCTCTGGTTGAAATTATACACTGTGCATGCAAAAATATAGTAATTACTGTCTTCTTTTCTGATGCTAAATACAGGTGATGTACTCACAGAGTTTCCCTTTAATCCATTTAATTACTGTATGTATGACAACATGTGGATATGTGTGTATGTGTGTGGAACTCCCTTCCAACCCTTGCTTCATCATTATCAGGCTGCTTCATACATTATGGTCTAATTCAACTAAGGCAATTATTGCTTAGCTAACATGTATGGATGGATGTCTGAGAGCGGCAGGTCATAACAGTCATATTGTATCGGCCATATTAGCGAGTCAATAAGAGCCCTGGGCAGGTTTATTTAATTACGCTGGTAGCTTGATTAGACTGCTTTCCCTGGAGTAAGTACAGACTATATGTCATAATCATAACAACGGTGTAAATGATGAACAGGTCAAAGTAATATTCCTTTGTGGTTTGTCATTTGGTAATCACTCTGCTAAATTATTGTGTGTTGATGTGTATTCATGCTGTGCCTGCGGTGTTGATTTTATTGAGTTTTGACAAACTGCAAAGAAAGCATGAGAAATGAATGCATTGTTATCAGACTATTGGCACACAAAAAACATAACTCCCTGTTTTGTTTTGTTGTTGTTTTTTTTTCTTTCCTCTTAAAAGATGAATGAAAAATCTGCGCTCATTTAAAAAAAAGTGCTGCAGCTGACAGTAAATACAGGCCTGCTTAAATGACACCCTGGAGCTCAGATATTCATATCTCCTGAAAGCATACTGGGGGGAAAAAAATAAAATGATTTGCTCTCTGCTATGTTCACAGACTTAATGAACTATCCCAATCAAAGAAAACTTGACATTTAGTCATTTTCTTAAAATGAGTAAATAAATAAATGAATAAGGTTCATGTTTGTGTTGTCTTTTTTTTTTCAAATTAAGGATTACACCCTAAAACTAGCACCTACCACAAAGCAAAATAATTAATTTGGAAATGTTATTTAGACATAATTTACATATAAATGTGTTTTGTATTAAAATAAATAAATTATACAAATACACCATAGTGATAAATGACACCCTCAAGACTACAATTTACAATTAAAATGTTAAACATACTGATTATTTTCAAGAACTATTTCTTCTTGACCTTTATCCATTCAAAGAGTGTTTGGGCCTCAGTTGAAATTATGCCTGACTGTCACAGTTCATTTTCATTACGTTTGTTTTCATTTCATGTCACGACACAAGACTTTCTGGTAACAACTGTGTTTGGACAATGGAGGTGATAACGCAATACGAGGGACATTATGACTGATAATTACTGTAAATAGATCATGAGATAAAGAAGAAAACATGCAAAAAATATAGTGATAACAACTGCATGACATCATATTAACCTCTCTCATGTTCGTCTGACGATAATGTTTTTACACAGTATGCAAATATCTTTTTTTAATTGGCAAGCTTTTACACATTCCATAATACATATGAGTATATAATCTGACTTGCATGAGAGGTTGGATCAACATCCCATTGTCATTTATAGAAGCAGATGTGTCATGTCTTATCCACATGGTGGCGGCAAAGTAATAGACGTGCGAATGTGCATGTGTTCATCTTGTGTGTGTCCTTGTGTTTGTGTTTGTGTGTGTGTTTAGATGTGCACAAACACGTGTATGCCATCACATGTTTGACAGCGCTGATCTGACCCATGCTAATGAACGCTGCCAACGTGGCTGACACAGACTGACACCAGGACAAGAAAAAGACCCTCTTCTCTCCAACGTCTCCATTTCTGGGCCTTTAAATAGCCCCACATATCCTGCTCCATGTTTAGTAGTCATGTATCAGACCAGCAGCTGATGGACGCGGATACTCATTACCAGTTAGTGTTGCTTCAGAAGAGACCAATCCGTGCCCTGTGAGGGTCGTCACTCAGGAGCAAACAGGCCTGACAGAGGCATAAGTCGAACCTGAATGGGAAATGTTGCACATTATATTTAACTAATTGAAAAGGAGGCTTTTACTGAAAGAAAAATGTTCCTGATCAGATCAGCGTGCATGTGGCATAATAGGTATATTGTGCTAAGAATGCAGAGGGTTCCCATGAGAGTTTTGACTAATAATTATGTCCCTGTCCTTTCTTTTACCCGCCTCTCCAGGTATTTTCTCAGTAGGTTAGGTTACCTTACATCTGCATAAGTAGCGCACATCTTTTTTTCTATATTGAGATATCTGATATTTTGGCAATAGTGCAATGTGACATACGCAGGCCTGAGACAGACCTGCTCCCCCTCTTCCCTTCCATGCATGACATCACCACGTCTGCTTTTAATTAAAAGACACAAAATGGCAGTACGGGAAATATGAGCAAAATATTTGAATTTCAGTCACTATCACATTTCCCTTATTTCACACAGGCTGCATTCGTGGAATGTGACGTACTGCTGCATATCAGTCACTGGGTATTAGGCCTGGGAGCAGAGCAGAAAGGAGAGAGCTATACAGTTGATGCAGGGACTGAAGAAATGCAGTGCAGTCCGTCTATAGCAGCAGGTGCTTTTTATATAAGACGGTTCAGTTTGCAGTGATGGTGATGTTTGAACCTGCTGGACCCTTATGAGGCTGAAGTGTGAAATAAAAGCACAGAGAAATACAGAGATGGAACAAATGTATAGAAAACAAAAATATTTATCCAGTCAAGAATAAAGATTACTTTTGTCAACAAGTTCAGTTAATGATAATTGAAATAAAATTCACTTATTGAATGGGTGATATTAATGACTGTGTTCTCCACCAGATGGTGCTCCATCACTGATCACTGTTACTGTGTCCTTCCTTTTAAGTCTCCTTGTATGTAACATACATTTTTGAGGCTAACTATGTATAATTAGATCAAACTCATATTTGATTTTGTCATTTATTTGACATTCAAAAGAATGCAAAACAATGCTTTTATATCCCTAAGGGGGCTAAAAATTGACATTTGCAATATTCAAAAGTATATGCACATTATCACATTGATGGTATTTTTTATCTTCTTTTGTAATGTGTAAGATATTATGTTGATAATATATGATAATAGTGATAATGTGATATATGTGGTCTATCCGTCTTTATTTGTTCTTCATGAGGAAACATCCATTACTTTAATTTAACAAATCTTAAGGAGATACTCTTAAAGCATAAAAGAAATTGTGTTTTTTTGTTTGTTTGTGTATTTTTTTGGTTTTCATTTTTTGTTTTGTTGATTTTATGTCAGCAGTCTTTTTATTGAGCATAAACTACTGTAAATTAAGTAAAAATATTGATGCAATGTAAGTAAGGCCCAGCAGATGGCAGCAACAGCACATTGACCAAGAACACCAGATACCAAACAGAGTCAGTGTTTAGAGGGACAAAAAAAAAAGCTCTGCAGATACTCCAAACCAGTCACTGTTTCACCCAATATAATGACCAGGACACATCATCTCAACCAGCTCCTCAAACTACCAAAACTACCTGAGCAATGACAGCTTAAGACATTTGTGTTTGGTTTCAGTCAGAAATATCTTTGGTCTGTGCTTTGCAAGGCCACACCATCTGTAAAAGGACAGCTCCTTTGAATTTGCAATATAATAAAATACCCATAGTACTTATTTGATAGTGATGGCAGATGGACAAAGGAATATGGAACATATTAAATCTAAAATATATAATAATATGATATTGTCTTATCATAGAACTTCAAAAGAGTGATGAAGTGTATACACTACCAAATACTAAGTTACTCAAGTTTAGCCTGCTGCACCCCAGATACAATTTCATGAGGGTAACAGTTCACCATCATAGCTTTAAAGCTAGTATAGGTGAACCGGAAAACTATTTGGAAAAGTATAAAAAGAAAAAAGTTTTGCTTACTGATGTGAATTGTTTTCAAGGAGATTTACTGTAGCAGATGTGTTGGGGAGAATAAAAGCTGTTCCTATTCATGACCATAATAATAAATGAAGTACTTCTACAGTGGGCTGGTGATCATCTGTTGCTAATATTAGTTCCTCATTGTCAAAAGCCCAACTTCTAAATTCGTATGTTAGTATTTCTTCTGTATTAACTGAATAAAAGTCAACTTCAAATAAATCTATTACAAACAAGTCGTGTGTTGTTCTCTGACTCATCCTCACATACTACACCCAATCAAAATATATATAAATATACCTAACTGTGTGTTCTGGACATCCTGATTACCTAGATTAAGTGGGCATGGTCAGTCAATTGCACGCAATATGTACAGTATGGTATTTAGGGTCAGAAAAAGTTCAGACATTTATGTGAAGAAATTGTGCTGCATGGTTTTAGCAGACTTTCTTTGTTCCCTTGAAGTGCAAGAGTTTTGCCCATTTTGGGGAGACTCGCTGAGATTCTGAAAGACTTCAGTAGTCCGAGACACATTAACATCATGATCGAGTCCAACGTGTTTGATTTTATCAGGGCTTTTATCAAGGCAGGGTTTGTGCTTTTCAAAGGTTAGAACAGGAGTCAATGAAAACTGAGTTTATGAGAGAGCAAAGAGGAATAAAAGAAGTCTTGATGATTTGAGTTTTGTACCATGATTTCATCTTTGTTATATAACTGATACTGAGCTTCCCTGGACTGACACCATGCTCTACAGCATATACGGCACACTCTGTAGAACTCGGTGTATAAATTGGACCAACATCTGTGCAAATCACAGCACAAACCACAACTTTGGGCTTCATCTTTTGGTATTGCGATATGAAAATACATTCTTGTGAGTGCAGGTGCACCAATCAAACAATCTCATCTTTGATCTTACGTTACGGCAGGCTTAAGCAAACAGTTTACACACATAAGCAACAATTTTTAAAGGGAAGTGGTCGTGTTTGGTCTGCATCCATCACTGGGCTCAGAAGGAACTCCCTGTTCAATGTGGGACATCAGGAGCTGGATCCTTCTGAAACCACATCATATGGAAGCATGACTGAGGTATAATAACCTATTTGCTGTGAGTTTCGTAACCGTCTGGGTGCTTTAAAAAAAAAAAAAGCCACCATGGCAGCCAGTCTGCGTTCTAATGTGAAGCTGGGACACAGATCTGGTTCATATGATGATCTGAAATACTTTCAGGATTCATTTTCCAACTTAAGGATCTCGGCACTCTTTAAAGCTCCCAAGGGGACACACACACAGACACAATACTAATGTGTTCCGTTGGGAGACCGATCCTGACCGATGCACAAGCGGGAAATCTCATTCGTCTGGAGGTCTCCTCACTCATGGCCTGGCATGGCTTTCTGGGAAATGCGGGAAGCCGAGGCATTGAGTCACTCTAGACACTGGGTCAGGGTGGTTTCAGACTGTTGGAGGAGAATTATGTTGGAGGGGCCAGTATGGAGTGTGTATTCTCAGCTGGGCTAGCAGGGATTCCCTCTGACAAGACCTGAGCTTTATTTTCTTACGGAGGGAAAGGGGGGCATCTGTGTGGAGGTGGCGATGGGTGAAATTATATTGTCCAGATGTATTTACACGTATAACCACAATCACATGAGAAGAGAGAACCATTATATTTGGCAACAAACCTTTCTCGAAGCGTGTGTAGCATCCATAGCTTTTTATACATTGGTAGATTTGCTTGTGCACATGTGTGCATTTCTCAGCATGCTTGTGTATTTTTCTTTGGCAGCATTGCAGCTCCTGATTTCCTTTTACTGGAGGATGATTATGGGCCCAGACGGTTTCCCAGAAGCCATAGCTGTTACGTAGATAGTGGCAAGTTTGTGACACATGGGAGCAGCTGAGTAACACTGCCTCCTGCTGCCAGGGCTGACAAGAAATAAACCATGAAGGAATGCGAGCTTTCACAATATCATATCTTTCACTCGGGGGATGTGTCATAATCCCAAAACACATCATGCATGTAGGTTCACACATGCATGTAAGGTGTTATTGCACCATATGCTCTGATAAATATGATACCATATGCAGGGTTGATTAATCCACCATACCACATGTGTTGAGAACAAAAACAAATGGTGCTTCCTCAGGATAAACTGTAGTTAGTATATCCCACCTAATGCTTTGGATAAATCAAACAAGCAGCGCACTGTATAATTAGCGATCTTTATGTACACACAAATGACTGCAACTGCAGCTGCAGCCATGCCCTGTTAGAAAACACCGCAGTATGCTTAGCATTACCAGCACTAGAATGTGGATGTCATGTCAATAAAAATGCCTAGCACCAGGCAGGTGGGCACGCCGTCCCGCCCAGCACATTGAAAGTCAATGCTAATCCTGGATACACTCGCTTGCTTGCACAGGACAGGAGGAGAGTATCCTGTTTATTGTCTGAATGCACAGACATGTGCACTGCAGTTCACCATAGCTCTTCCTTGAATGTTGAATTAATTACACAACAACCACAGTACAAACTACATTGGGTTCTTGGCGTTCAGACACTGGTCAGTGTTTACTTGTCGGAAAAGAATTGGACTTTGTGAGTCATCACATTTTGAGTCACTCCGAAAAGAAAATATGACAATGTTTTAACTGAAAATGCTGATTTATACTGTGGGTAGCAAATATGACTGTAACATTGGCAGCCTAAGAACCAACTAAAAATGAATCCCAGATCCTAGCAGTCACTGAATACAAAATGGTAATTTATAAATTGAGACTATTACTTACTCAAATTGTGCTTTTATAATAAACCATGCAAGTTATCAGCAGGAGCAGCGGCCAGTTTTCCTACTTGAGTATGTTTCCTGGAGAGGGATCCCTCATTATGCGATTATACTATTTGGTTTCAGTGCAGAAGGTCCAAACTGCAGCATCAGGGTATTCCTCCTGATTGGGATCACTGTCTGAGGTCAGGAACACCACTGTAGGATTCAAGTGAAAAACACACCACTAGATCGGGTTTCCAGAGACACTTAAGGCTGCAGGGTGGAAGGGAATGACTTCAGATAGATCCACAGCAGGGCAGCACGTTCCCTCCCTGTGGAGCAGCACTTTATTATGTCTGGTTTCATCTCAACAGGGTTTTAATGGCATAAAATGAACTGAGAGAAAAGGAAAACTTTTTCACCCCTCAAGTTGATGTGTGTATGAATATGTTAGTTTGTGGAATTCAGCCACCAGTGAGTCATTCTGGGATAATGAGTTTTTCATCCAGACACGCATTCTAATCAGGGCTGTGTGTCTATGTCGTGCACACTTAACACATGCTTTTAAATGTGTGTATGGTTGCTGTTAAACACTGAAAAGGCCTTAAAAAAGCAGAACACAGCCTAATGTAAACCTGACATCTGTGCTATCAGTATGCAGGTGATGTGAAGGATGAGGTGAAGGTGAAGGTCAAGACTCTGCCTCAGCTGAGTCGTCCAATACTTGAACGTCACACTATGTGGCTTATTCCTCATATGATACATTCTCGCCTCAGTCGTATCAGTGCCAGATGGGGGTGAATCAAAGGAGAGGGCTGACTAATAATGTAGTGTGAATCACATCATTTTTAACAAGGGTTTGTGTGTGCTGTCGTTGTGAGCTGTTAAAGTATGTTACCAAACATAAGAATTGTCGCACTTATAAGTTTTAGCACTTCATAATCAAGTAGACGATGACTATGGTAGTTATGGGGACATAAGAGTAGCACAGAGGAAAGATCAGGGGAAAAATCTGATCTTTAGTTGCTAAATGGTCCATTATGTTCACTAGCTAGTTGCTAACTTTATCTGTCTGCTGTTTGATGCAGGGCAGGAAGCGTACAGTGTGTTTATCGGGGCTTTTTTTGTTGAAAAGAGTTGCTTGATGTGGCTAGAAACAAGGGCAGTCAGAGTGAACCAAAACAATGACCTGTAAAACATTAAAATGAGCAATAGAGCTGAGGCAAGCTGTAGAATTGGATGGTAATTTCTGACTTTGTTGCCATTGTTAACATAAAAAGATTGATAAGTGTAACTTTAAGTCAAAGTATGGGCAGTGATGTAGAGGTACATACAAGCTGGGTAAATAATTGATAAAAAGTAAGTAAGTAAAATAAGTAACTTTTTCAAAATAATTAAATTTGGTTTTTTATTCAAATTCCTTGATTATGTAACTTTAATCAATTTGATAGTGTATATTACAATTAAATAGTGTTATTATATATTATTGTAAGGTTAAACGGGGGGGCAAGCCAATTTAGTGGAACAGGGCATTTTGTTTTGCCCATTTATCATCATGCCAACATAAAAACTGTAAGCATCCCACCCATATGGTGACCTCATAACCTTTCACCCCCCCCAGTCACACCAGTAAAAAGAAAAAAAAATCCCTCCCAACTGGACAGCTGCCATGGTTTCCAAGCAACTCACACAAACAGCAGGAAACAGAAGAGGGGATCCCATCAGAGGGGCTGTGAAAAAGGAAAGCATTGAGTAGAGACAGGAAAAGGAGAGAAAAAAGAGGAAGAAGACAGGGGGTTGTTCCTTCAGTTGACCCCATACACGTAAATGTACAGCAGGGGTTATTTTTCTTGACTCCTCAGTCAGGATGACTGTCGGCCGATCTTAGACCACTGTGTGCAGCATTGTAAGCCAGGGTTGAGCTATTTTTAATCTTTTTATGACATGTCAATTCCAACACCAAGGACAGGTCATAGAATCACAGTAACAGCAGTGTAAGTGACCTGCCTCAAACTCACTCCAGGTCTGTGCATGAAAGGCCATGTAAATCACACCACTGCAGCAGCATTGAAGGACACTAACTTAACTATTGACATCTTCCTGCTGTCATTCAGTTTTCACACTTTTAAATTTCATGAACAACATAATTATACTATCGGTAAAGAATGTAGCACAATAACCTGATGGCTAAGATCCTGTTTCAACTTGTTCCTGAAAATCTTCTGCTGTATGAGTCCTCTACAGTACTTGTCTGTTACACGACAAAGTTAAAGAGGGTGCAAACACAAGCTGCTCCTCTGAAATGTGAAACAACACGTGGACGTTTTTGTGTTGACACAGTGATTAGTACGACAGCACACCCAATTTTTATTGCAGCATTGTAGTCAGGAAGGTACAAGGTAATAATGAATATTTTGTCCTCTATGAATTGTGAACCCCTTCTAAATCAAGTAGGAGGAAATACACTATGTCACCTTGGGGGAGAAACTAAATAGACCCTCAGTCATCGGAATGGACTATAATGCATTTCTTTTTTCAGTTGTTCATATATTACAAACAAATAGAGAAAACCAGTGGCAACCATAGTTTATAGCCATCTTCGAAAGAGTCAATTCAGTCAAATCAAGTCCAATCCTCCACTAAGGCCAAATGATAGTCAATGTGTAGTGTGAAAGTCAACATGTCAATGTGTAGATGTCTACTTCAGCGTAGCCAAACTTCAGCCTGTTGGTGGCGCTAAGAAAAAGGTCAGCAAATTCCGTAAGTTTCCTCCTATTGGGAGCAGGAAAACACACAGCAAATATTTTGTGCTTAACGACCACAGGCTCAGGAGATTTAGAGCCATTTGAAAAATGAAAGGTCGACTTGATATGGTTCCAGGAAAAGAAAGGTCATGTGGTCACCAAAACTGATAGATATCTCTCGTCTGGGGGTTGTTGACTTACATAATCAGGCCATTCATGATGGAGAATTTCAATTTTTGAGGTCATAGACAAACAAATACATGGACATGTGAACTTCAGCATCTTGAAAGAAGTAATAGTAACAATGAAATATGAAAAAGCCTCATGGGGGAATATGATGTGCACACAGATGGTCTGAGAGACAAATACGAAATATGAAGAGAAGCTGGCTGTACATGCTATCCCAAATTTTATTCTGGGAGATTTCACTGGTTAGTGAAATCAGTAATGATGGACACTGTTCCACCTCTCTGTTTTCATATGCCAACTTCACATATTTTTAAAGGAATAGTTTGACATTTTGGGAAATCGACTTATGCCTTTCTTGCTGAAATTTAGATGAGAAGACTGATACTATTCTCATATCTGCCAGCTGCTGTAAATGTGAAGCTACAGCCAGGAAGCATAGCTTAGCATAAAGATTGGAAACAAGGGGAAACAGCTAGCTCTGTCTGAAGTTCAATTCTAAAACTGAAGTGAAAAAACAACAATTTGCAGTTGTTTTGGCCTGGAGCAATGACTTCCTGGAGTTGCTGCTGCAAGGTTGTAAGGCTATCAGTGAAGACTCCGGGCAATCAATGATCCCTTTCATTTTTGTATGGATTAATTAAAAAAGATATACAGTAATGTGTGAAATCTCAGGTTTAAGGGGTGCAGGTAAGCTTATTTTTGTACTTTTGGACAATACAGGCTAGTTATGTTCCCCTGCTGAGTTAAGCTAACCTTCAAGCTCCAGTTTCCTATTTAAAGTCCATGTAAAGCAATAATAAATATGTGGTCTGAGTTTGTCGCACCACAGAAGAATGTGTAATTAATCACCCAGCCAAATTTGAATGATTAAGAAAATCACCAAACACATAAAAGAAGGTCTCAAAATTGTGGAAAAATAAGCAGTATTCTCTGCTCTGGCTGCTCTGAACTCCCAAATAGAAATACACAATTTAAAATAGGCCTTGTTTGTAGGTGTAAGCAACATGTATCTCGCCCATATATCTCTTTTCAAAATAAAGTAACGTTAGGAACCACTGTTGAATTCAGCACATATTTTGTAGGCAAATGTGGATTTGTTTCAGTAAAAATGTAACTTAAATGACTAGTTAATAAGCGAACCATCACCAATCATCGTTATGTTTTATTGTTGTTTTTTTCGATGTAGTTACTCACTTCTCTGCTGGAAAGTCCTTGGCAGCTTCATTGTGGCGTCACCCTTGGAGCAATTGCCTCTCACGCTGTGCTTTTTGGTGAAGTGCTGCCCTGCAAATGCTCTCCCTCTGGCCGGGGACCTCCCAGCTGCACAGCTTGTACTGAAGCCGAAGCCGCTGGCAGTTCCACCCATCAATGGATGCTTCAACTGGGTTTAAAATAACTCCTTGAGTTGACTGAAAATGGCCCCATTCACCAGTAACAGTATCTGAAGTGAATCCCAGTTGTCTCCAATGAAAGTTTGTAAAACTACCCAGTGTTAAAATAGTAACTATGAATATGTGTGCTCTAGTGTTTATATAGTGAGGGAAAGGTCATGCTAGTAACCCCTCTACGTCATTGAGCCACCATTTCAGGCCCGCCCAAAAAATCCTGAACACAGAAATGGTGAGAAACAGTTTAACGCTCTAACTCCACAGTTCAGTACTACATAGTTCACAGTCACACAAGTGGTATCAATCATCTCATCTAACTCCCCTAAGATATGCCAAGAAAGCATACTTCCCAAAATGTCGAGCTGTTCCTTTAAATGCTCCTTTGGATGAGTGGTGTCATTGGATCAAATTTCTGGCCATTCAATGTCCAAGTGATGCCACTGCAAATTGAGCAGTTGGCAGCAGAGGGAATGTTTGCTCCTCCTCAACTGCACCTGTAGCACCATGCACGTTCAAGTTTGTGAATTTTTGAATGATGCACCAAAATTTGGTTGATCACAGCCTGTTATTCAATACCATACTCATTCAAAGAGTAGGAATCCTCTTAGTCAATTCTAAATGTGTACAAATAGTATGCAATCAGTTAAGTGTCTAGTTATTTTAAACTGTTTTTCATATAACATACTGTATCACTAAACCTCCTGTCCTGTTTTCTTCTAGTTAAATAAAATAGCCATGGAAATAATGACTGCCTGTAACAAATCACCTCTCAGTATTTAGTTGACAAAATGATTCAAGACGCAGAGAGATTGAGCTCAGATTTGTGAGTGACCCTTTAGCATAACCAGGACTCTGGCTGTGCAGGACTATATAAATGGTTTTAATGTAGAGCAGCCAAGCTGCAGTAAAAATGGCCTTGGCATATATGCTTGGGTTTAAATCACTGTAATGGACCTGGATGTGACAGTCATAGGCTAGAAAAATGAAACCATCCGCCCTCATAATCCCATAACCATTACTGGGATTGCAACAAAACTGAATGGATACACACTTTAGTAGAGAAGAGAAAAAAAAACAGTGCTTATATCATTTAGTTTGACACTGACAATATGGCCCTCCTTAGATGTCTTGCCTGAGTAATTATCTGTGTTAGAAGTGATGTAGGAAAATTGTCTCATAGGTCATATGTCGTTGACCTATAGAATCTGTTATTGGCCATAGGTTTTGAATTAGCTACACATGTGGGCGAGATACAGTAACCATGGTGGAGCGCTTATCACATCTCACACTGTCAGCAAAACCAGTCATAGAAAAACAACACTGACAGAGTGCAGTAATAGCTTATTAGTTAGAAAAAATAATGTGCTGATATTTCAACCCTGTGGAGCTGTGCTTAATCCAGACAATAACAAACACACATTTTTAGGATTTTGTTTTCTTTTGTGTTAAAATGGTGACATATATGTTCACTTTGTTGACATTCAAGGCTGTTTTTCCATGACTTTCATAATGTGTTTTATGTTATTATGTATTTTTAGGGTTTAAAAAAGTTATACAGGCTCTGTAAATTGACTTTATGACAAAGTACAATCGCAAGATATCAGCACTAAGTGGGTAGCAATATTTTTAAGTGTTTTCTATTAATCTAACTTATCATACTAAACCTGCAACAATGGGACTAGACATCAGAGACATATTCATCAGGAGTTCTTTCTGAAGAATATCATGTAAACAACTGCGACAGCCTGTCTCTTCCCTATTTTCTACGGCGACACAACCTTAGTCAATGACCGTGTGACAATGACAGCCCTGCTCCTTTGGTTTACAAGCCAGACACGTATGTTACTTCCTGTTCATAAGAGGAATCTCTGAAAAAAGCCAGTAGCTAAACATACAGCAGTGTCCAGACATGCCTAAGATAGCTCCAAGCAGTTCTCCATTGTGAGTACTGAAGTATGCACATCCAATGCGTCTAAATACTAACAAAGGAAAAGGAGAAGTATAGGGAAGTGTGTACAACTGGTTGTGCGTGTGTGCTATAGTTATGCCAGAGGCTGGAACTGACCGCAGCCATTCACAACTTGCCTTCATTAACCGCAGACTTCTTCATTTAACACCGTCACCAGTCGTAAATCAAAAGAGATGATTAGTAATCACGTCTGTGGCTGCAGTAGTTGCCACTGATGTTGCAGGGTTAAACACGTTGTATGGCTGAGTAGTGAACTTGTATCAACAGGGTGCACACAAATGAGTGTTTACAGCTATTAAAAGCTGCCTGATTCAAGTTATGGCTCATAGAAAAACTTAGAAAATAGATAATAATAGTGTAGGGAACTCAAGATGCCAGTGTGCACATTTCCCCGGATATGTCAAACATGAATTATATGTTGTAAAAGGAGAGGAATTAACTGTATAGCTTTGAGGGAAGAGCTTGGGTTTGCAGCCTTGAATTTTATGTATTGCAGGGATTCACCCAGAGTTAGTTACACTTCTCTTGGTTTACATGCCTTGTTAGGGTCCCTGTCCATATTAATATCTGCCTCAAGCTCTTTTTTTTTCCTACTGGTAGAATTCCTGATGTCTAGACAAACAAATATGACAAGACTAAGCCCGCCGCTTGGAAGGCCGTGGATGTGATTATTTATACCTGTCAAGTTTTGGTCCATTTTTTACGTGTAAATCTTTTATGGAGAGTTCTAAGAAACTGTTCCTGACCATGCCAAGACGTAGCCTGACTCCTGGGCCAAACCACAGGTAGTAAACATTATAGAGGCTGGCATTAACTACAGCACTCGTACTGCAAAACCCACTCTTGTCATTTATTATATCATCAGCACCACTGGCAAAGATTTCCAGTCCCTTGACAGTGATGCACCACATGGAGGCAACGTACCAAGTGAAGAAAAACTCCTGGTTCCTGGAGTGAGTGCTGAACACTGGACTGGACAGACAGTGTGTGTGTGTGTGTGTGTGTGTGTGCATGTGTGTGCATGTGTGTGTGTTTGTATGTGTGTGTGTGTGTGTGTGTGTGTGTGTGTGTGTGTGTGTGTGTGTGTATTTGTATTCACAAATCCTCCCATGATGGAATGACTAAATAAGGAAGAAGAGAGAAACAAACACAAACACAAGCAGCAACAACTCAATCCTTGTAAATGCAAAAGCAGCATGTGTCTGTTTACAAGACACGAGCAATGATCATTTTCTGCGAAACACACGAGCGAGGAGCAGGCTCATAAATCTGAGCGCAAGACATAGAATGTCTCTAATGCTCTCCGCAGACATGTTGTGGCTGCTCAGTACGTGCGATGTCACAAGGCCAGATGTAGTAGCGCTATAAATTATAATCTAACATTTTCAGAGAAGATGTTAAGTGAAAGCAAATTATTCCAGACTCTACATGCAACCTGTGCGGAGCTTAAGATGATGTTCTGAAGGTTATCACAATAGAAAACCAAGTCAGAAAGACAAACTTAAACAGTGCTGTCAAAGTTAATGACATACACTAAAGGATGAATAGGATTATAAATAGTAGAATGAATGTTATATGGCTTCAATTAAAGCTGCACTAGACAACTTCCTAAAGTGGTGGCTCAAAATGCAACTGAGACAACTTTTCAAAGTACTTAAATATTCAGAAATCCCATAAATGAGTCTCAGTAAATTACACATGGCATACTTATGTAGCAGCTTGAACCATAAGTGGTGACTTTGTGACAATGAAAGTTCAGTTTTTAAATTCTCTGCTATTTTGGACATTCTCTGGATTTGAACTTCTATTAAGTTATGATTTGGCCTTTCCTGCGAGTGCAGTGTCCAACACTATAGGGTTTATATTGGCAAGTCAACACAGTCTCAGTATGGATGTTCTTTTACACAAAAATCTTACCTCATATATGGTTACACTTTAGTGAGAATTTGAACTTGAACCTGAGTCGCACTGCTGCAGCAAGAAATACACAGCCAGACTTTTGAAATGATCATGAAAAAAGGTAAACTGTCTTAAAGGAGAACTCCACTGGTTTCTCAAGTCAATGTCTGTTTTCTGGTCTCGCTTAGACAAGCTCCTTTTGAACGAGGAATGAACCAGTGCCCTCTGTGGCACCAGTGTCTGATAAATTGCCTCAAGTGATGTCACTTGACAAGGAAGAAGAATGCATGGTTTAAAAAGGATAATATCTCCAGTTCTGCTGCATCAATTTTGATCCTTTTGTAAACTGTCCATTGTGATCCCGACACTGTTAGAGGAATGCAATGTTAAATCAGTGGGGTACTCTTTCAAGTATAATTACTTTACATACATTATGAGAAGCATTACACCATCTGGTTTTGAGATTAGGCAGACCTTTTCTTAATCAAGTATAGACTGCATAATGACCTGATGGCTATACTGTCTGTTGCTGTAAAGATGGTCTGACTATTGTTGACAGACACTGTCGCTAATGGTACTTTACTCGGTAGCACAGAATCCATCAAGATAAGCCTTCAGACTGCCATTGAACCATGCCACACCACAGGGTTTTAAAGTTGTTCAACAACTAGTGTAGGTCCATCCCGCTGACAGTGCCAATCAGTTGTGCAGCTACTTTTTTCCTACCGCGGGTTTGTATCATAATTCATCTCCTAAAGTATGTGATGCTGCTTTTTCATCTTTGAGCTCACACGTGCACATCAGCCAAGCCACAGCTGACGCCAGAGAGCTACTGTAGGCAAAGAAAACACAGAGTACTATTACTTTCCCCCCGTGCCGTCTGCTTACGCTTGCCCCACAGCCTGCCTGCCTGCCCCCAAAAGGGAGTCTGCTTCTGATTATGTGTGATCATCCTCGAGCTTGCCAGCTACATTTCAGACTCACGGGAGTCATTTTTTTCTTGAAATCTGGCCTTCATTCAAAAGGAATTACATTGTAGCTTGTCTAAGCTATTGTTAATTGCACTCATGGCAGCTACCACTACTCAGTGATATGCCTGCTCTTCTTGTTATAAGGAGTATTTTACTGGTCATGATCATTTTCACATTATTTGTAAGCCACAAAATGGAGACTGCATTTTCAGTACTTTGCACGTGCCGCAACATATGCATTCAGTAGTCCCACTCACCAGACTTTGTTTAAAAGCCCTATCAAGTATCATTATGACACATATCATTATAAATGAAAACCTAATTTATCAATGTAAGCTTGCAGTGTCCATTATTCTGCCAGCTGCTTTTGTGTACCAATTAGGTAATCACTGCAGTGGCAGCCAAGGATGAGTGGCATTTATGCAATATGTTTATGCATATCGAAAGTGTCAGGCATATCTAACCATATTTTGTGAGTAACAACACCTCTATGTGTTTTTTTTTTACCTCTCTGTGTTAGTTTATGACCCCAATATATAACAACGAAGTCATGTAATGGGAACTATTACTTTGATAAATGGTAATAGGAGTGCAATTAAAGAAATAAGCCAGACGTGAACCTCAGTATTTTCCTCAAACATAGGCAAAGCACAAGGCATTGTGCCCACATATTCATTGGGGACTGACTTGATACAAAGTAGTGGAAAGCAGAGATGAGGAACATGGTGTGTTTGTGCTGTCAGTGGTTCAGGATAGTTATTTTGGGCGAAGCTGTGAAACCGTATTTCCCTCAAACATGAGGAAAACACATTTGGAAGTGAAATTTGATAGCGTTAGAGTTTTGATTTCAATCATGGGGATAGGTTGAATGTTTGAATTATGTTAATGATCATATAATAACGCAATGCCAACATTAACATTATAGTCATATCAGTAGATGTACTGCAATATGATACTTTGTTGATCTTGTATGAGACACCATAGCTCCCTGCTCCAGAGGAAAGTCAGAGGTCAGGGCAGCTACTTAAAAACATGGGGAAAAGATATTTTGTGTATCCTCATTTTATATAGTACACCTGAATTATGGCAATTCTATATGCCTGGCAAACTAACAAAGATGCTAGTGGAATTATTTATCCAGTCTATTGGTAATGAGGACCATCTAGTGAGAAACAAAGTCAAAATAAGATGTAAATATATAAAATCTGTTACAGAATTTAAACTCCCAACTTTTTAGCTAAAATGGACAAACAGTTGTTGAAGAAAAATGGAAATTGGGACATCGACACTCCATGACAACTGTGCAAACTCCATCTACTGAGGAAGTCCATGTCATACAATCAAAAGCTGTACAAAATCTACTAAATTGAGCTTGCGCTGATATTGTTTTCTCAAAAAATAATCTCATTATACAGCTAAATGAACCTTTTCTGACTCTCCTTTTCTGAAAAAATGGCAATTTTAACATCTACAATTCCATGACAACCAGGTGAACTTTTGCTGAGGATGATTGTGTGATAAGATCAAAAGCTCCAGAACAGCTACTAAATGGACTTTAATTGTGCTGAGATTGTTTGTCTCAAAAATATAACTTCATCATACAAAAATTTAAGCCACAAAATCAAACCAATAGATCACACCAACTTGTCCAAAAGTGTTCAATTAATTAATTCACTTTTACCCCTTTGGCAATTATTTCAATTAACTGAATGCAAAGATATAATGAATACATTATTTTAGTGAATAACTTCTTGGGGATGTTTGGCATACACACATATACACACACGCACACGCACACACGCACACACACACACACACACACACACACACACACACACACACACACAAACACAAACACACACACATACACACACACACACACACACACACAAACACACCTCCCACCTCCTCCGGTGGGATCCCAGGGTGGAAGACATCATACCGCGGTTCAGGAGGTTGCAGGAGCCGGCCGCGTCATCCCTGGATGGGCGGCGCACTGACGGAGGACGGAGGGTGTTTTCCAGCTTTAAAAGCACCGGAGCCGGCCCCTCTGACAAACCGCGCTGCGTCATCGACCTGGGGAGACTCTAGAAAACCTTCAGTGGGCTGAAGAAGGCTAAACTCACCTCAGCCACGGTCCCCTTAGCAGCGCTACCTGCGCCGCTCTCCAGATCCACTAGTACAGCATTTCTCCCCGTTTCACTTGGTGCGCATCGGTTTGGTTCAACTTCACTGCGAATTATGTTTTCATTTGGTGGTGTATGAAGTGAACTAGCTTTTGCAATTTTGTCATCGACGTTGCTTATTACAGCTTTACAGCCGGAGAAAGTTGCGCATCGCTTGTTGAATGCAGGATACCTTCTGTTTGAGCGTCAATTCCAAGTTCAGCTTTGGAGCAGCAGCCGGTAAGGAGCGGGCACTCCAGTTTCTCACCTCTCTCGCCGCCGAAATGAAGTCTGCAGAAGAAGGTAAAATACACTGCCTCAAGTATCATATATATATATATCATATATGGATTTGCTCTCTCTGCTGCACTCTTGATTTTAAAATGTTTTGATATCAAGTGTTGCAGTTAACGCAAATTGTCACGGATGATGTTAAGCGTTCAGTGAGTGAAATGACTGTGAAAAAGAGCAGTTTTTGTGATTTCCTGCAATATAAACTGACATTATTAAAGATGAATGAATAAATAAATTCACCTGTAAATATCTGTAAAGAATTATTATAAGTTAGAACTATTGTTTTGAATGAAACATTTTTAATTATGCTTTGATGTGGCATTTTTTTTGTCTAAAGATGTCACCAAATAAACGCTGGATACATTTTGGCTTGGTATTTGCACTGCATGAGGATCAAATTAGCACTTATTGTAGTGTGGTGAGTGGCATGCACTCATTTTACATCCACACCATTAGGTGTCTCCAGCTGTCTTTGCAGGTGCTTCACATCAGCTTGTGCAATGAATTTCAATGTTGAGGAGGTTTGACTGTTGCTGTTTCCTGCATTCACCTTCATAAGAGATTCACATTAACTTCAAATGCTTTTTTCTGATATAAGAAATCATTTTTTTATCCTCTCAATGCTCAGGGAGGTCAGAGGTCAGGGGTCATCTAAAGAACAGCCTTTAGGAGTTGCTGTGCTTTTTGTGCATTGCTGAAAGACACTTCAGCATGGATGATGCAGCCTGCATTTACAATTCAAAGAAAACTCTCCTTTTTTTGCCTCTCTGATTCAGCAGTAGTGGTAGCAAAATTTGATTTGGTCCATCAGAAGTCATTGATAGTCTGTCATGTCTTAATTCACAGAGTCTTCCAGTGCTGATGTCACTGCCTTTTTGTGGATTTTGGGAATTTCATTTTGTCTTTGAGGTTTCAGACGGACGGGTGTGGGTTGTATTATTATTCATTTCAGTCCCTCAGTCCTAAGTCTTATAATTGGTAACAGAAGTTTGTGTGTGTGTGTGTGTGTGTGTGTGTATGTGTGTGAGTGAGAGAGCTGTGATGTGTGTGTTTAGGGATGCCGGGTAGCTTGCTTGACAAGGAGACGTGCTTAACCACACACAGCCTCAGCAGTATGCCAAAGGCTGCTTTATTATCACACAAATACATAAACTCAGACACACACAGATAAACGCACACACACTATTGGTGTTTTGCCATAACCCATAGTCAGCCATGTGCAGTAAGTGGCCCCAGGGTTCTTAGTTCCAGAGGCTGCAGATGACTTCTGTGGGCGACCACCTATCTCTCCCTGAGGTCCCGTCAGTCTGAGCACAGCCTAGACCACAATCCTTGTGGATAAACCCATCCATTCTTTAGTCACGCTGGTTTGGTTGTGGGGAGAGAGTGTTTTGATCCTGATAGCATAATTGAGAAAAATTGTGGAGGACAGAAAAGAGCACGCTATAATCTGTGTGATAGTCAGTGTTTTCAAATTAACTCTGCTTACACCGCATTTTGAATGCACTGCAAACAATTGTCAAAGCTTTGCCTTGACTGCAAGAATGAGTCATTTTATTTTTTTTGTTCATTTGAATCACCCCACAAATTATGATCTGGTATAATTTTGTTAGTTCAGCAGATGCGTGTGACCCGGAAAAGCCAAGTTTCAAGATCATACAGTGCAGCAAGAGTGAAAGCCCCAGTGTGTTTGAGTGGGTGTTAGACGAAGTGAAATATGTTGCAGTGTAGTTCACTGATAAAGGGAAAGAAAAAAAACCAAAAAAAAAAACAAAAAGACAACTGCATCTCTAAGCAAAATCAGTCAGGCCTGAAGTAAGGAGGTGTGTCACACAGGGTGGAGTGGGCAGGAGATTATCATCTGTTCAGCACTAGAAGAGGGTAAGCCAGAGAGAGAAAAGCATCAGAGGAGAGGGAGTTGAAGGCATACTTTATGCTGAAACTTGCTGTACAATCACAAAGACGGAGATGAGTTCCCAGCATGAAGAGCAAGAGTTTGATTTCAGCTATATGTTTGAGTACAGCCAAGATATCCATCAGCATCCTGAAAGAGGTGGGTACTGAAGGGCAGACTTTCTTTTCTATAATGTATGTACTGTGTAATGCACAGTATGAGGACACTGCAGTATTATGTGATCATGATGAAAATAACTTCAGAGTATGTTTCTGTGTAAAAAAAAAAAGGCTGTAAGACAGTCTGACATTTAGCATTCTGCTAGCCAAACAACAGATTTTTAAAAATCTGAATATTTTATGTGTTTGTTTCATAATGTTTAAAAGGAAGAGTAAATCTCTTTGATGAAGGAGAACAAAACGTTTTCAGATTCCACTCTGCATAGCTCATATATTATGCCATGTGACTGGCTACCTATGAAAAGCACACTTGGCTACATTGAACTTGTGGTATATTGAACTTGTCTGATGCACATCGCATAATCACCTCTGAAAATAGACTCTCATAAACTAATTTTAGACACCCTACCCACACATAATGCGGTGTGTGACAGATTCATCATTTCATGTGATGCAGAGCATTGTGGTGAACAAATATAGTGCACAGCATCAAGGGGAATGCCCTTCACTGGGTTTCAGGCTGAATGGTATTCATTCTGTGACCACTTTTACCCTCAATGACATTATCAATAAAAGACAGATATGAGTTTACAACTGTTGACACTGCAGCCAGCTGCCACAAGGCTCAACTGGAGAGGCATACCTGCAAGGCTATATGTGCTTTGTTTGTATGCCGTTGCACTTGTCTGTCTGTGATTTCCTCGTGTGCTTGCTTGTGTTTGTGTGTGTACTTTACCTCGGTGCATCTGTGTGTAACGCTGCAGTGAACTCTCTTTGACTTAATCACAAGCTCAGAGCGATGCGAGAGTGCTGTCAGTTTTCCACAGGGGAGGGCATAATTCACTCAGTGAGTGATGCAATCAATCAAATAAAGCATCCATCAGCGCTGCTGGAGGAATTCCTGTAGAGTACACATGACAGCAAGGAGCGCCAAATAGAGCCTCAGATGAACTGATCAAACAAACAGAGTGGCTGTGCAACTTACGACTACACAGCAACCACATACAGTAACTGCTTTGAGATGATTGCTAAGCTTCTCCAGATGTTTATAAAGAAAAGAGGCAGTCTGTCGCTGAAAGACATATTGGTAAGATTTGTGTAGGGGTATTGTTCTCAAATGTAATCAGAGTTAATTTCTGTCATAACACAATGGCTCTGAGCATTTTACTGTGGCATGTAGTTGGTTCACTACACTATGGTTCTATATTTTTAAAATATGCTTCTTTTTTTTCAGATGCATACAGCTACACACCAAATGTCAGCCTGTCCCTTCCACTGGGCATGGGAAACCCTTGTCTGGCCACCCAGTACCACACCTTACAGTCCAGTCCCATCATCTCAGTTTCTTCTTGCCACCAGACAGGCTACAGCCTCCAAAATGACAACCATGCAGCATCAGGCTATTACCTGCCCCACGGCCTGAGACCCAACGGGGCTCCAGCCTTGGAAAGCCCCCGTATTGAGATCACTGCCTACAGCCAGTATCCTGAAGATGAGGTAGAAGAGAGCAACAGTGAGGACCACATCATCAAACGAGGCGTGAACTCCATTGTGACGCTGACGCTGCCCAATCAAGACGGCTACCGTGATCCCAGCTGCCTCAGCCCTGCGAGTAGCATTTCCTCACGCAGCTGTAACTCTGAAGCGTCCTCCTACGAGTCCAGCTTCTACAACTATGACAACTCCCCACAGAACTCCCCTTGGCAGTCGCCCTGCGTTTCTCCCCGAGGCTCTTCCTCACTCTTGTCCTGCCCACATGCCAGTGGCCCTGCAGCCTCCCCTCACCATTCGCCCTCCACCTCCCCTCAGATAGGAGCTGTTGCCGAAGAAGGCTGGCCAGCTCAACCTCGTGGCTCCAGGCCAAATTCCCCCTCCTGCAGCGGGGGCGGTGGAGGCAACGGCGGCGGAGGCGGCATGGGGAAGAGAAAGTACAGTTTCAATGGCGCCCCCTACCGTCAGACATCCTGCTCACCCAACCAGTCTCCCACCCCATCCCCACATGGCTCCCCCAGGGTTAGCGTCACAGATGAGAACTGGCTCGCCAATGCCAACCAGTACACCAACTCTGCCATTGTGGCCGCCATCAATGCTCTAACCACAGACGGAGTGGTAGATATGGGAGAGGGAATCCCAATCAAGACACGTAAGACCATGGTGGACCATTCACCCTCCATGAGCCTCAAGGTGGAACCTGGCGGTGAGGACCTGTGTGTCGAGGAGGAGCTCTGCCATGAGGACTATCCCTCCCGCCTAGCCCTCAAGAAGGAAAACTACTGTGGAGGGTTCCTGGATGTGCCCCAGCATCCGTACTCCTGGTCTAAACCCAAGCCTTACCTCAGGTAGGTGGAGCTGCTCTGGCTTCCTCTGTGTCAAAAGCTAAACTCAGTAGTACTGCACAAAAGTTAAATACACAAATCAACGAGATGAAGCACTGAGACTTCAAAGATGCTTGAACCAGTAACTGTGAAAACAACTCTCCTCTAAGTTGCCTTGAGAAGACAATGTAGCATACATAGGTGTTTTTTTTTAACATTCTGCCTTAGGATTACTTTTGCATTTTCCAGACAGTGCAAAGGAAAACCTTACCATTACCGCCTTTTCATTTCCACATTTAGTGTTGTTTATTTATTGCAAGGACAAGATTGTTTTAGGTTTTAATCTTCAAAGGCCATATCAAAAGGCAGAAATCCAAAAGTTGCATGCTCTTCACTTCCAAAAGAGTTCTCTTTGAAGATCAAAACTATTTCATAAATCATATTTTACAGGGAGGAGTTGCCCAGCATGAATGTGCCACTGTTGCTATAGCAACTCACACACAAACATATGAACACACAAAGACACACACACACACACACACACGCACGCACCCACACACATGCACTCAACTATATCATTGATTTTTTTACTTTAGAGCAAGGTAAGCTTTTTCAATTTCAGTTGTGTCCCTCATGGCATTTTTTTCCAAGTCAATAACACACTTTCCTGTCGGAAATCAAGTGTTTGATTAAGATAGTGAGCAACAGGAAGTAATGGTGACAGGCCTGGCTGAAGGGGAAGCAGTCTGTGGGTTAATCAGCCGGCTCACTGCTCTGGTCTGTCGCGCCATCAGCCCATCTCTTTCTGTGTAGCTAACGTGATGTCATGCACTGACTGGGCAGATAAAGCCCTGTGGGGGGAAATCTGTTCGTTTTGGGTCAACAAACAGCCCGCAAGTTCCACAAAGATGCCAGAGATTGGTTTCAGTTGAGCCACCCTTCAGGTCAGGGGTTCTGCGTTTACCAGGCATCCGGCATAGAGAAATATTGTCTTGCACATGTTTGTTTTGGTTTAGATATCTCCACATGTTCACATGGGAAGCTCTGACTCTCCATATCGAGAACAATGAAGTTAAGGGAGGCCAGCTGTAGCTCTGAGAAAGAGATATCATGCTCCAAGGCAGGGTGTGCTTCTGACCCCATTCCATTGTATAACTCTATTGTCTTTAATACTGGTGCTTTATAATTTTACAGTTATCTGTTTTGAGTGGATAATAATTGTATCAAAGGAAAGGCTGATTGCCAGTTTGTGTGGGATTTGTTTTTGTGCCCTAGAAATGTCTTTCCTCCCAATGTCACTTTCTTAACTCACATTGTCTGTTTCCACCTGTCACACCATAATACGAAACACACTAAACTCTAACCAGAGCACATCCGTGTCTCATTTATTTTTCATATAAAAAAGGGCCACTAATTATTACGCGGGCCCAAGGAATTACGCATGTCAGCGAATGACTTAAATTGATTAGATTATAGACCATGATGAAACGGAGAAGGATCAAGCCAGTTGGATTACACTAAAGTGTCCTAAATTAAGGTTTATTTAAAGCAAGTTCAGGACGTTTTGATTTATATTTCTTTGGCAGTGATGAAACCTTGGGAAAAAAATGTAACTTCACAGTTTCTAATTTGGCAAATCAAATGCAACTTCGGTTTTAAGAATAGAATAAAACAGATGAAACGAAGAAAAAAGAAAAAGAAAAAATTACAAAAAACAAAGAAAACATAGAAAGACAATCATTCTCCGTGTGTCTGAATAGTTTTTGTTCCAAGCTAAGTGGAAATGTAAAAAACAGCACTTCCTGTTTTTCAGGAAAGAAAAACCAGATACCAGGTGTTTAGCACAGAGTCTACATCTTGGGATTAGACACATGGATTGGATAATGCACTATTATATCAATCAGGGATAGAGTAAAAGCAGAAATTGTATGTATTGTTACTTTCAGTAATAACAACAAATGTGTAATGTTATTGCAGCCCGTCTCTGCCAGCTCTCGACTGGCAGCTTCCATCCTGTTCCGGCCCGTACAGCCTACAGATTGAGTTGCAGCCAAAATCCCACCACAGGGCCCACTATGAGACTGAAGGCAGCCGAGGGGCAGTGAAGGCCTCGTCTGGAGGACACCCCATAGTACAGGTATGCCGTCAACACCGTGTTCAAACAGCATTTTTTTCTTTAAGACTCACTGTCTTAAAGATCTGTTATTTAAGAGACATTGTTATTTAAGAGACAAGGTTAACTTTGTGTGTTTAACTGTATGACAATTTGATGTCATTACAGCACAAGTGGTAACAAGCATATAAATGCACTTTTTCTGTCCAACAACAAGCCTCTGACTTGGACATTTGGCTCTTGCTGACTTTATGACAGCATGTAGTTACAGTGCAAAGTCAGAGCAGCCATGAAATTTCTTTCATTAGTCTAGACTCTGATGTTCTCTGGCATTTGTCTTTTTTTTTTTTCTTCTTTTTTTTTCATTTCAATCTTTGTCAAAGAAAATCCTAAAATCCTAGTGACTCTGAACTATGTGATGCTTTTCAAACTATGTATAAAATATCTAAAAGAAAATCTGATTGTTCATTCTTGAGAAATCATATCTAACTCATATCGAATATATCAAAAACAAAATCTGATCTGATTAGGGTGTGCATCAGAAAAATTTAAAACCATTTTAAAACGCAATTGATCTATTTTCAACTGAAATAAAAGTCCCTGTTTCATAAACATGATAATTCTAAACTTGTCAAGCAAAAGTTAATCAGATCTTAAAATCTCAAGAGATTTTCCTGTAACTTCTGGCAGCAGATCTGCAGTTTATACACACCACAGTCTATATGCTTCTGCTTGTGCTTGTATGCTGTGTTACTAATGTTCTGAAGCCGGGAGTCAATCTACTGCTGCGAAAGGTCGCTCTGACCGGCAGCAGTGCATACTGACTCAATTAGTATAGAGCAGGACCATCGCCTCTCACTATTGTACTTGGCGAACACTAATAGAGCACACGTCAGTCTCACCAGCAGCTCAGCACAGAGCTCCTTTCTCTTCTACACTGTCATCACACTGTGCCGACATCTTGGTTTACTCAAGGTGGGGATCAAGCGGTGTGTGTTTGTCCTCAAGGTTGAGGGTCAATTTGCCTTTAAAGCAATCAATTCAAACTAAACTGTATTTGACCTAATAATTTTACAGGGGTATTTGTTGGTGATAGTTTTCTTACAAAGAGGATTTAAAGATTTTAGACGGTTATTTATCATGCAAAACAGCAGCCAAAGCAAACACTGAATCTGCAGAAAAAAGTTTTTGGACCAGTACAAGTTAAGGTTGGTGGTCTAGTCGCCTGAGCAACGTCTAACACTTATAGCATTTGACGCTGTTAGCGCCACAGCTGTTTTGTAAATAGATGTTGTCAGCACATCCTGGTCTGCTCAATGTCAAACGCACTTGACAGCTGTTGGCCAACGTGGTGTTATAAACAGGCCTGTCAACCCTCAGGTTTCCTCTGTAAATACAGGTAATTATTCCTCCTTCTTTACAAAGTTTTGTATATCAACATGTGGGTGAATCAACGTTTCACCCTCGCACCCCCCCTATGAGGCTCACCAGACTCAGCCTGCCATGGACAGCTGTGGCAGGTGAGACTGGTCTTGATTTAGTTTACGCCATTTTCTGACTCACTCTGGGGGCCAGAGTAAAAAGTCATGAGTAAGCTTCCTGTGTGTCTTTGCATACACAGTGTTGTCCAGATTTAGATTGATGACTTGGGTTGTTCAGCTCATACTACAAAGGCAACTTTGTGAGGATGTTTTCAAGTCTTGCTGTGCATGTCGAACAATTATCGGTAAGTAGTAGTCATTGAGAAAGTATGATGACAACTGCTTTACTGGCACATCCTCCCCCTACTCACATAGCTCACATTTTACTCTCACTTTTTTGCAAGGAGTGATTTATGCCTCTGATATTATGTGTGCAGTCAATTCGGATATCTCGAGGGTGTCATACCAGTGGAAACCACTGGAAGCATGGCAGTTGGCAGGAAGATAAATCTATGACGATTAGGCAATCATGTGTACATGCTAGAGGGTGAAGAAGAGAATGTACTGTATCTTCAGGGAGTTTTTGCATAGTTTGGAGTACAAAATCTGTCATACATATGACTGTCTTACTCTACATCACTCTTGTTGTCTTTGTTGTAGTATTGTGCGAAATTGTGTTGTTGTAATCTTGGAGGATAGGGCATGTTGTAGTCCCCAGTGCCCTGTGGTAATGAGTGGCAGGCACTGGATGGGCGAGGTGCAGTCAAGGAGAATGAGTCAATAATGACACAGGGGCACGGGTGTAGGAAGCAGCTAAGGAAGTGTCTGTGTGTGTGTGTGTGTGTGTGTATGTGTGTTTGTCCTTAAGACTGGAGTGAGTAGAGAGAAAGAGAGAGAAGGGGCAGAGGGAGTCACCAGGCAGCTGGGGCTTGGCTTGGCTGCCCCTAGAGATGCTCTGTATCCTGCTGATTAGGGCCTGGGTGGCCCGAGGTTCGCTAAGCATGGCAGTGATGTGAGGGGGGCGGTGGTGGATAGGAGTCAGAATCCCAGCGCCCATCGGACGCCACCTCCCCTTTCCACGCACCGGTGCCTCCTTCCCTCCCTGGGGGGCCTGAGGATGTCACTCCTTGTGAACTGTTCATCCTTCAACCATCTCCCAAACCCACACCAGCAGGCCTCCCTCTGTTGAAGCCCAGTCATCCACAGCTCTTATGTTTTTTTAGCTCATGGATGATCAGACACACACGCTATGAGTGATGGTGACGTGTGTTGGAAAGCAACACTGGATGAAAAAACAGCACGATGAAAAACATGAAGGGATACACTGTTTCTACAGCCTGCAGTGCCCTCCCAGAGAGATAGCAACTGACAGATAATCAAACCAAAATGCTCAGCTGCTCATTTACTGTTGTTGCCTTGTTATCCAATAACAAGCAGAGGTGTTTTTCTTGACATACACAAGAAAGTTTAGCATCTATAAAGTCTGACATCATCCTGTGCTGCTGCAGATCATCCACACCACATCCAACACTATCAGCCACACAGGATGGAGAGCTTGTCGAATGGGTGGGTGGGGAGAATGGAGTGTCTACTCTCCAGCCACACACCGATGATTATGGGTTACCTCGTCTCATTACCCCTCTGCTGCTCGCACCAGCTCTTGCGCTTTCCGTTCCAAATCTCAGTCATTTATTCTGGACTCGCACTCCGTCCATCCCTCCCCTCCTCCGCATCCGCAGCCTTTCAACCTTCTCTCCTACGATTGGTCCACTTTGTGACCCCTGCGGCTGCTTTTCCACTTTATTTACTGCAGCAGACCACAACGCCATTAAGGGGATCTAGGGTGCTCTACCGGCTCCTCTCACACTGTTCCAGACACTCCCCTCTCTCACCACAGCTATGCCAAATGTCTACAGGATGATTTTTGAAGCCGTGCTCAGGAAAAACCAACAGCCGTGTGTACCTTCACTCAGAATACCTCCGCGACATTGATTGATGGGCTTTTTCCAAACGACAACAGTTGGGAAAAAGTGGAATTATGCTCAATTATTTCCATTGAGAATATAGTGACCAAGGACGTGACCTGGCTCTGATCTAAAATGTGGGTCCAGTTGAAGATGTTGCAGAGGCTTTCAGGTTCACATTCAGTTATGAAACACTCAGACATCCGGCAGACCCTTAGTAACATCAGACAACAACACCTGTGGAGAATTAACCCTATTGCATAGCACGCAGCGCAGTCCTGCATATGGCTAGTTCGTATAGGATAATGACTGGCCTATAGGGCTTTCCCCCTCACACATACACACACTCTCTCACTCGCTCTCTCATTACGTTTAAAGCAGCAACAGACATGGTGTAATTTCAGCAGGATGTGGCCATCATCCCTATTAACGTGTGCGTGACTTAATACCCATCTCCCTTCCCCTGTAACCGTATGTAATACACATCAAATTTGCAGTATGTTTCCGCCACAGTGACATGAAAGACCTCGGCTAACATGTGTTCGATCCTCCGCATGTGCGGTTTCACCTTGGATCCGGTGCTCGCTTGCTGCTTAATGTCTCAAAGAAAACCCCTGATCTACTGGACCCTGTACTGTAGCTGCTAATTGCTCATTAAAATCTACTGCCGCCTCTTGTTTGATATTCAGAAAGCTTGGTGTACCCTGTAGTGCTTTTCAAGCTTAGTCAGGGTTATTATTCGTTGCCCTAAGGGGTATTTATGCCACTCTTAAATTGTGGTTCTCCATCTGCGGGCTTCCCTTACACTGGTATTGGGCTACCACTAATTACCAGTTAATAACAAGTGGAAAAAATGGAAGTAAATGTGCATCGTTTTTACTGGTCTGAGGTGATAACCAGACAGCCCACAGATTTATGAGGCAAGACACTGGTGGATTGCTGTGCTATTGGGGGGCACAGCAGTCATCGCTGCATCATCTTGCTCAAATTTTCTGTAGGTTAGGGATGATATTTTTTATGGCAGACTGTGCTGGTAACAAAGTCATCCTTTTTATATGGAATGTAGACCCGCAGTGGTCTAGACATTGGCTAGCACTTGAAACGTTGCCCTCACTGACATGACACCGAAGTACTCAGTTCAACACAAACTTTGAAGGATATGGCTGTTTGGTTGCTTATAAAAAACGAGCAGCATTTGGAGCTTTGGAAAGGCAACACATTAAAGGATTGCATATGTTGCCGTATGCATTCAATATGAGGCACTGGAGACATTAGCGGGGCAGGAGGTTTGATGGAGTAATGTCTGGAAGGAGAGACAACTTGGATGAGTGTACATTTAATTGGGTACAGCAAAGGCTGGTTGTGTGACTGTCAGCACTTGACAGAGAGAGGAGCGTGATAATGGGAAAAAGCCTGAAACTGCTGGTGTATTTCTCCTCCCCTGCCTCAGTCTCTCCCCTCCTCTGCTGCTTCCAGTCGCTTTCTCCTCTCCCCAAATCTCTGCGCCACGTGGACTTCTACGAGTCATGACATTTCTCCAGGCAGTGATGAAATCACTGCAGAGGGATAGAAGTCAGCCCACTGCAGGTCTGTAGAGTGTATTCACACTCAGTTTCGAGCCAGGCCAGACACATCTAATTTACCAGCAAGTCATTATTAAACATTACATGTTCAAATTCTTTTTTTTAACCATTAAAGCCAGGTGCAAACAGCATTGAAAATGTCACTGTTACTAAAGAAATTGGGGGATAAAATACAGCATGAAAAAATAATAAAAAAACTCAGTTGAAGAAAACACACTCTATCATTATTTTATCACAAATGATTTTCATTGAGTGAAGCAAAAAAACTATTGAGGCTGTATCCCAAGAGCTGAAACTTTTCATACTGATGATATATCTGCTATGGCCGAGAGGCAACTGGGAGATGAATAGTAGAGAGTGGACGGGGTGCACCCCCTTTCCCTTTTTAGCTCGAAACCCCTCCACATCATCACAAGTGACCCAGACAATACAGCTGCATACATTTACACAATTAATGCATCAGCTGCCATATTCACAATGTTTTAGTTGAGCCTCAGCTATCAGAAATGGCTCGTCCAACAGTGGCTTACAGTGGGAGGTGTAAATGGATCTAGCTGACACAGTGGCAGAAGTTGGCACACTGAAACAGCTGTAAATCAAGCCTTGATTCAAACTTGGTTTAGATTATCTCAAAATAAATACACAGTACGTGTGCCAGATAGGCTGCAGTTACAGCTAGAAAAGCTCATCTGGTCAAAATTAGCCCCAACCTCACATGCAGCATTAGACACAAATACAAAGCTGAGGTCACAGGTGTGTGTGAAGCGTCTGTCGTCGGCCCACACTTAAAATTTACGACATTATCTCGGCTTTTTTCCCCCCAGCTTATTCTCCCTTTGAGAATAAAATGAAGAAGTAAGTTTTGGGTTCTGCTTGTGGTGTGTATTTGAGTGAGCGTCACAGGAGTTTAGCAGGAGCTAAAGGGGGGGGGCCGTAGGGAGAGGGTCAGGGGAGCACATATGGTAAAGGAATCGGGGGAGGTCGCCCAGGGGGGACTAGACTGCCTTCCTTTGCTGCTGGGAAGACCAGCGTCACCAAGAGGACTACCTGACCTCATTAATCACTTCCTCTCCTCCATGAGGTCATTACAGCTTTGAGTGAAGATGCCACCGACATTGTGCGCTACCACAAGATGAGTGAAGGGATAAAGACCACCCCCCATCCCCTTTCTCCTGCCTCTCCTGGGCCTCCCTACAGCCACGTGGCGGCTGAGGTAATCGTTGGAGGTCACCAAGAAATCCAAAGAAGTCTACAGAGGCTAAAGTGACAGACGACACGGCTTTGTAGCGCGGCTGCCTGCGTTTTATTAAATCATAAGGAAACGTCATGCAATTTAACGCTCCGGTGTTTCAGATTTGTACCTCATGCTCCATCGTAGTGCTCTCACGAGTCAATACTACGCAAGTAACTGGTAGCATGTGCGGCTATGGATAATTACCTCTGGTGACACCATAAGTAAAATATAACAAGCAGAGCGGGGTCTGCCGATGAGATCACCACATAGATGAAGTGGTCCCTCGGGATGCCAAGACTTCAAGAAGCTCCTGACCTCGGCCTAACTCACTGATGACTTGCATGTGTGACTAGCTCACAGGTCAAGACAGCTGCTAGAGACACTATGTGGAGCTGAATAGAAAAATAGGACTTTTGGAACTGGAGATGAATGACAGCCTTAGCTTTACCACTCCCTATACACTCCCTTGATATCTGAATCAAAGAACAAAGCCAGATAACCACTGGTGTTTAGATTATTGAGACATATGGATATATACTCTACTCCAGTGACTAGTCATATCCTATTTTTACTCAACATAATTAATACTGAAAATTGTATGACTGGGAAGAACAAGAACACATCCACTGCCTTGTCCCAAATCCAATGACATTTCATCAAGAGCAGACCAAAGCAATTTAATTTTGATGTTTATTATCAACCCAGACAACTTTTAATACAGTATCCAGAGAAATTTGTCCTCAAACTAAAGAAATTAGGTGTCCGTGACACCGTAGCTCTAATTTCCACAGACTTCCAATGACGTAGCTATGCAGTTCTCCACCAGCCCTCCTCTTCCTCACACCCCTATCCCTGACCGCCCTCACAAAGGTAATTATAAACCCATTAATCAGATTATGTCATAGGTTACATGTGGTCTGCATTTTGTCATGTGGCTCAGTCTTTTAGATAAACAACAGGGGTCTTTTATTCCATTCGACGGTACCACTGTTTTCACTTGGATGGAGCTCAAAGAAAATTGGTCTGAAGTGATGCGCTGGTGTGTGCTGGAGTAATTGACCAATTTGTGGGATTTTTCAGATGGCCAGGGCTTGGTGAGCCTTGGTCTTGAGTAAGTGATCCCTCGCAGTAAATGTCACATGTGGTCAAGTAGCCACCTGGGTGGATCCACGGAGGTCCAACACCACTCGACGAGAAGTTAGACCTCTCAGTTTTCGATGTACCAGATGGATTCTACGGTCTTCTGAAAGTTTGGAGAGATTTCTAAGCCCACATCAACATATGAGCATATGAGCACTTTGGACTGCAAAGAGCAAGCATATCTTGGGAGGTCTGTAGCATAAGACCTGGTTCCACAAGAAATCCACATTCGGTTGGCAAATTATTCTGGTCAGAAATCACTCACAAAGTATCAGTTGTCCTTTACCACACTTTGGAATTTTCAGCCCTGCCTGTGTTTTCATATTTTTGAGCCATTACACACTTGGTTAAACCATCAAATTATGTTACTTTAGACACGGTTAGAAGATGATCCAGGGATGCTGAATGTAAATTGGCAGTTACAGTTTATATTTGAAGTGCCATTGACCCCTAAGTCAACAGTACTTTTCAAACTATGCATGGCTATGGAGTTTTTCTTCCCCTTTTTTTTAAAAGATTTATTAGTTGAGCAGTAGCAGTTAATGGAGGCCTGCTAGAGGAAGTGGTACTTGTTTGAAGTGGTGGTTCTGATACAGGAGTCTCTTTCATCACAGTGGGACACAGTCTCTGAGCTTTAATGGAAATCATAATGCATGTTCATAACTGCCCAAAGGCAAGTGGGCTGGATCTCGTCTGCATGCCAAGCTCCATTGAGTTTTTTGGTATTATTAACTTTTCTAACACATTTAGGTGTGAGATTTGCTGATTTTCACAAGTACTGTGTACCTGATAGCACTTTTTGCATAATATAATTGATGTAGTAACTGACTAATGTGGTAACAAGTTCTTTTTAAAAGCTTACTGTGCTGTATCTGCAGTCATGTGAAAGTAATATTTACCTTTGGAAGATAAATAATTTGAGAAACTAAACATTTATTCCACTTGTAATGTATGCTGATTAAAAAATAAGAATTTGGACAATATGCATTATGTATATATATTTGTTTAACACGTGTATGCCAACATTTTGATTTCTTTTATTAACGCTAATGATTTTAAAGTTTGCCAATGTCCAAATTTTGATTTCATACAACTCATATTTATGCACGAAATCAGTATTAGCCCAATTATCAGTTTTGTAAACTCAGCAATGGCCTTAAGGTGAGCGTCCTCCTATGAAGAAGATTTGAGATGGTATCCCCGGTTTCTTATTTTGTCTCTGTAAGGGTCACTTTGCACTGAGTCACTGTGGACTCCTTGCCTCTCTGCAGGCACTTTTTTTAATAGCAGCAGTGCGATTTTAATGAACAGTGAAGTGGGAAGCCAGCCTCTCCATCAGCCTCTGTGTCTCTGTACCCTAAAGATCACTACCCCAGACAAACTCAGAGACATCAAAAAACTTTTTTCACCCTCCCCTAAAGGAATGCAGAATTAGCATCAAAAAAGAAAAGCAAAGACCACTGAAAAAGAGTCTCCAACCCAACCAAAAAACAAACAAAGAAAAGGGGCTTGTTTCACAGCGACCGTGCCATGTAAGAGCTATCATTAAAGGCCCCTTTAACTAACAGTAGCTGATGTGCATGCAATCTCTATTTCCTAAATGAGGGGTTGCCTGAGATGGGGGTCTTAAAACCTGATGTTGGCTCTCACCTGAGTCCCTTTGTTCTCCCACCAGCTTTATGGCTACATGGAAAGCGAGCCGCTCACCCTGCAGCTGTTCATAGGGACCGCAGACGACCGCCTCCTGCGACCACATGCCTTCTACCAGGTCCACCGCATCACCGGCAAAACCGTCTCCACCGCCAGCCATGAAGTCATGCAATCCAACACCAAACTTCTGGAGATCCCTCTGCTGCCTGAAAACAACATGAGAGCCATGTGAGTGCTCTCAGACCTCTACAAGTCCACTATCAATCTTTTTCTTTCCACATTTTTCTCTCTTAACCCCTACTTTCAAGTACACACACGAAACACACTTTTCTCTCTCTCTGCACCTTCCTCTTTGCTTAAGCTCTACAAATAGAATGTCTGATGATAGGCACTGTACAGCACACCGGTCTAAATAGACCTTGAAAATTGATATCTTTACTTTCACCCCAAGAGGTGCATGATTTCTAAGAAATGAAATAAGTACTCTGTTCTTTGCCTTCACAAAGAACAGAGCTACTTAATGTGGTTACCATATTACAGTAGCCAACAAAATCAAAATTGACATTAAAATGTGTGAAGACACAAATGTAATTATTATAATTGACGTGCACACATATGTTCAGTAAAACCAAAAAAAATAGGCCTTTGTCACAGCAGACATTTAACTTGTCATAGCAGAGAAGCACAGGTGTTACTAATAACATTAACGATGGCTCCATTATATTCAAGTACCCCAGTAGGCCATGACAGTGTGACAGTGAGTCAGCATGCACAATAGGACCCTGAAACTCAGGCAGCTTAATCAAATTCAGCCATCATAAATTTTTTATTACACTTGTGTACTACTAATATTTTTTATACAGTCTATGGTACTAGTACTGTCACACTTGAAAATATTGTCTATGAAAAGGCCTGTTTTTAAATGAATGACTGGTAGCCAACTGTGGCATTTTGCTGCATTGCGAGAAGAGAGAAGAAAAAATGCTTGTAGAAAAAGTGTAAGTATGAGAAATTTGATAACTTCAAAATTTAGCTTATTGATAAACAGTCAACTGTCACAAGTAGGTATTGTGTTTTGTTCCCATCCACTTCAGCAAACAAACAGCAGCATTGTTAGCCAACCCTTTTGTACTATGTATGTTAGCTAACGTTAGTGTTTACCACAAAACAAGCTAGCTAACACGCTAATTTTAAATAAGGCTGTCCACTCATTATGAATATGGGAAGGTATGCTTAGTATCACATAAAGTGCCCTTCTAAATATAATATTGGTTTACCTTTAAAAACATTAGCTTCCGTTTGCTAGGCTACGGGAAAATCAACCTTAGCCCCTCTCATTCTCCCTCCAGATTTGCAGTAATCCAAGGGGCCGTGCTCTGCAGTGTGTCCACGCGGTAGCTCCTCTCCTGGGGCTCCATTCAGACTAGGCAGCAGTGAATTTATTGGATTGGGGCCCAGAACTCTGTGTTATGGATAAAACCACTGTATCTGAACATAGGTTACATAAGGCCGTTACCTCTTACTGCACCTCAAGTTTATTCTTCACTGTTTAAAATTTTCAAATAATGTTTTCGGAAGATAATCAACAATGACTTAATGCTTCTCCATTTGTTAGGTCATATTTTAATGTTTGTTTAAATTTAGGAGATTTTGAAGATATTTATGGGCCTCCTGACTGGAAAGTGGACTTCTTTGGTTAGGCATGGATAATTTTAACATTCGTACTGTCTTACAATATAATTTCCAGCAATACCACAATATCCTTCATATTGTATCATATTTAGGGGCGAACCTCACCCACTTGACTTAATGTGTCTCTGAGGATGAATATGATATTATTCAAGAGGAAGTTTCTTCACTCTTTTGTCGTCAGCATGCATGCTAAAGGAAGAGGAGTGAAAGTGCTTTATTTTCCTCCGACTATCTCAAAGGTCAAAGACGAAGTGAAGCCTTTAACTGTCTCTTTCCACTGAGCTGTTAAACAGTGTTGATAACATAGCATCCATCTCTGTGCTCTTGTGCCAGCAATCATTTGCTCAATGTGTGGGATGCAGGCATGCAGAGAACTGCAAACTTTCAGACAGTTTCAATCTGTCTTTCTTTCCTCTTTTCTATGAAAGTTCATCTCATGTATATAATATAATATAGGATAGCTTAATTTTAAGTAGTACATTCACTTCAACAACATATGTATATATAACATAAATACCTGTAATTTAATCAGCAAAGTAGACTTTTTTATCACTACCACTACTGTGAATGTGGCTCCTATGAATATGATCTAATCATTTGATTTAATCTAAACTTTTCTTTGCTGGAGATTTAACTATCCCATGCTATAAGCCACAAAAGATTGCTCAAAATAATCCAAAATGTCCATCATCTTGTGTGTGTTTTAAAACTATGCACGACAGAACAATCATGCAAAGTTGATAAGGAGTGGGCAGTCAGGATTATTGTTATTACGTGCTACATATTATAATATGTTATTTTTTCTTATTTATTCAGATTGTGCAAACCAAAGTCAAGGGGAAAAATGGACTGGTATAAAACCTGACATTTACCATGTTCCAGGAACAGTGCCCAAAAAGCTACCATGTAAAATAATTTAAATGCCAAACCATATCCCCTTCATATTCCCCCACGTTTTACCAGCCACTCTAGTTTTATTTAAATTCATGAAAGGCCAGTGTGCAAATAAATTCCCTTTTTCCACTAAGAAAAGAGAAAGAAAATTCACCCCCATACCTCCCAAATTGTGAAATGAAATAAATAAAGACAGACAGCTCAGAAAAGGGTGTACTGCTACACGTGGAAATGATTAGCAGAGGTCTAAACCTAAATGTATCAAGTGTAAGGCTTGGGTGCTGTGAAGGGAGTGGACAGGCTTGGGGGAGTCAGATAGCAATAAAGTGACTGTGTACTGACTGCAGCCTATGGGACCTTGTGTGATGGTGGTGAGCCACGGTCTGTTCGGCCCTCAGGATTCCTCCAGAGAACTGCTAATTCTTGGACCACTCTTTAAAAGTGTGATGTGAAGTCATTAATATCCAACTCTGTCTTTGATGACATGTTGGATTAATAATGACATGGTCATGCTTCAGTGGACTTCCAGCGCATGATCTGTAACACCAGCCGGGACGTCACCGCTGGTCCTTATGCGGAGCAACTCTGCTTGATGTCTCAGTTTAAACAGCCAAAGAGTCGAGGTGTCAGATATGCTCCGATCGCATCTTTTCTCCATAATTTCTGTAGAAGTGTCCAATAGAAATTATCCTGTGTGATTATAGTTTGTAGCAGAGAAAAAGGAGACTGCCTGGAAACCAAAAACACTAACCTTCACCTTCCTATATTGTACGTCTTCTCTGAAATATTGTATTAAAATTTGCCCATGTTTCTGTCTCAGAATTGATTGTGCAGGGATCCTGAAGCTGCGCAACTCAGACATTGAGCTTCGCAAAGGGGAAACAGACATCGGACGTAAAAACACACGTGTGAGGTTGGTGTTTCGGGTGCACATCAATCAGCCCAACGGCAGGACAGTATCCCTACAGGCTTCCTCCAATCCCATTGAATGTTGTAAGTCTCACACACAGAATTAAGCACACAAACTGGCATACTTTTCTCTTGGTTTTCCACTTAAGCAAAAGGTGGCATCTATTGTTGTAATCCAGTACACTGAGCTACTGTTTTATTACCTGCTGGAGCAAATGCAGTACCTCTGCACCCAATAAGCTTTATATGATCAAAGCAATTTGCCAAAGCAATACATGCATTGTACATAACACTGTACACACGTGTTATCTATCTCAACTCACATTTTATGACTGAATGCGCAAGTTATTGTGGTAAGACTAGCCTATTAGCACAGGTTCCACAAAGGTCATTTGCCAGGCCCCAGTTTTGGCATGGTTGAATGACTGCATTGAAAGAAACCTCTGTTTCTTTGTCCTTCATTTGTGTATATGGGTGTGATGTTATTTGCACTCAAAGAAGCCAATTAAAGTTAGATGGTGAGACAGAGTTGGCAATGTGGTTTATGGTCCAAAGCGGGTGTTAATCAGAGTTGATTCATCATTAAAGAGGTCTATTTAGTGTTTTCTTCGTTTTTGGGCTGTTCAAAGATTGTTCACAGGGATAATAGATGAAATGCATAGTTATGTGATAACAACTACATCTGGCTGCAAATCTCATTGCCCAATCCCAAAGGGTCAAAGGTGACTAGCTATCCACATTTATAGAAAGCAGAGACAGGTGGTTGGTTGTAGACCACTCGATGAAAAATAACGACTCAGGATCTGACCATAAAAATATTGTTTTGACCACTTTCTCTCCTTTTTCCAATGTCATTTAAAGAGCAGCTGTTGGATAAAAACCTCTTAGCTATGAAAGCATCATAATAAAGTTGATAAGCCTGTTTCCCTAACCAAGAGCTGCTGTTTTACTGGCTGTGTGCAGGGTTTGTGCTTCTTGGTGTGAATGGAGATCAGGCAGTGAGTTTATGTGGGCTCAGACACTGTATTGAAATGTGTGTGTGTGTTTTCCCTCAATAGCCCAGCGCTCAGCTCAGGAGCTTCCCTTGGTGGAGAAGCAGAGTGTGGACAGTTACCCTGCCAGCGGAGGCAAAATGATGCTCCTGAGCGGTCTCAACTTCCTCCCTGACTCCAAGGTGATGTTCGTGGAGAAGGCCCAGGGTAAGCTGCAGTCACCAGACCATGTTTACTGCCTCTCAATTTCCCCTCTTAATATCTCTTTCAAATGTCTCTCTCCCTCTCTCCCTGCGCCGCATTTCCTCAGTCTCTCCTCCCGTCAAAATAGAGCAGACCTTGCCAGGGAGCCACATGTGGTGTGCATTAAGCCACTATATTTTTAACCAAAGCGTATTTACATTTGCTGAAGTTTCCATTGCCTGTTCACTGGTGCTCGCCACAACTTAAGGAATGAATCACAAGCAGGGCATGTGCAACGTCTCTTTCTCTCACTTTCTCTCCCTCCCGTGCTGTCTCTCCCTCCCTGACTCCCTTGCTTTTGACATTAACCCTCTCGCTTACTTTCGCTAGCTGCCTCTTCCACCCGTTCTACCGGATACTCACCCTGGCTGTCTGTCACTGACGCATGGTTTAGAGGCCATTCGTTTTTTGGGTTTTTTTGGCCAGATTTTTTTTGCCATGCGTTTCCTCTTTGCGTAGGAGGGAGGAATGGTAAAAACACAACTGATCAAGTTTGCAAGTGAAAGATCATTTCCTGGATTGCATTCACTAAATCAAAGCACAGTGGTACTTCTGAAGTCTGTTGAAACACAATGCTGCTGCTAACAATGATGGAGAACAACAATTAAGAATATTTGATAATATCCAACAGTTGATAAATCATAAAGCTGTCATGGTTTTGGTCAGAAACCTCCTGCAGAACACAAAAATACACACCAGCCTCACACATCCTCTACACTCTTTCTCTCTATATGCCAAGGTCACTAAGAGACTTTTATTCATGGTAGTGGAATTAAAAAACAAATAGAACATATAATAATGATAATACAAGATTATCTTCTTTGCATACATGAATAAATAAATGAATTAAGTTTTTATTATAATGTCAGGCATAAAGCTACATTACAATATGCCCAGCTACTTACTCGATGACCACCATGAAAAACTTTCACCATTAGATTGCCTGACCTTCTTTATCTACCACTGACAAAAACATTTACTACATAATACTGAAGTAATAGTTCACCTTGCCTTCTTTTCCAGGCTTTTGAGACAACGTTAGTTCATTGCCTGAATAAGTAAAAAAATGCTTGATCCCTTCCAAATCAGTGCTTCAACACAGTTCACTCAAAGTTAAATATCAATAATGGGAGGGGAATAGACACGCTTACATCATTGCTCAATCTCGCCAGCATTTATAAAATTATTTTTTTAAAATCACTTCAATAAGACAAAAACAAACTGAACCTCTTACTCCTCTCTACTCTCTCCCTACCCTACCTCTCCTCACCCTGTGAGAGTACTCTGAGGTACCCTAGGGGTTAAGGGTGAGGCAGGGATGGGGTGAGAGGAGGTGGATGAACTTGATAATATGGGGTCTCCCTCCTCCTGCCTTTACTTAGTCATGGAGGGGGATCCCCCAGAGAGGAAAGCCCATACATGCACAACACCTTCGCCTCTCCCCCCATGCTATTTGAGACTCATGACCCCTTGTAGGTTGTATTTCCCTTCTTTCACCCCCCCCTCTCTCTTCCTCTGTCTACCTTGGGTACTCTGTTTCCTCTTATTCTCTCTTTTCACTCCCAACCGTCTGCTTCATCCTCATTTTCTTCTTACTTCTATCCTCGATACCCGTTAAAGACATTAGCCGGCGTGGAGCTCTGCGCTAGCGGGATCCCCACACTCGTGCCTGCCATCGACATTTCAGTGGTTTGTTTTCCGTCTCTGTGGTGTCCAGAAGGATAGAGAGAGAGATCGAAAGAGAGGTTGTCTGTCTACTACTTAGTCTGCTTTTATGTAAACTTTAATGACCCACCACTTCCAGGGTCTCCTAAGTCAGAAAGCCCATTACAGACAGACCCACACACTACTGCACACACATGCACACAGGCACACACACATCACTCACTAATGGCATTTATCTATGAGCAAGTATGAGTGTGGAAAAGTACTTATATCCCAAATATACTGCAAAATATTGTCTTTTGGCATTTTAATCAGAGAATCCTGCTGTTTCATGAAGGTTTTCAGACGCGAAATCTCACTGATTGTTGATTTAGAAGGACCAAAGTGGGATAAGGAAAAAAATAAACCAATAAAATTATAATTATATTACAGATTTATTCTATAACTTTGGTTTTATTTTCCTCTGGAAAAGTTCATGACTAAATGCACCCATGAAGTACGGAGCATCGCACCACAATAATTACTACTCGCAGACATGTGCTTACACACACAGTGGGACACACACACATGCGCGTGTACAGCGGAGCTCTTTGTACAGCACAACACCAATCACTGCTTTTGCCACAGTGGTGACAGCCATTACTGTTGCTGCCATCAAAGGTCAGGACGGCTGCTCACTTTCCAAAATTGACTCCAATAAACACCTTCCAGAAAATTCCACAAATCCTAAGGAGCAACAGACGGTTTTTGAGTGTCCCAATCCAACTTGTGTGAATAATTATATACAGTGAAATCATCCAAGTTGAGTCAGAGGGAGATCACACACAGCACAAAAGCCTATTAGCACAAATGAGGCAGTCGCAGATCACAAATACATGTATTTTTTAACTGTTTCCATTTGCTTTCACTCCACTCAAGGATGTGGCTGCTTTCAGCACAAACACACCCAGATGTCTGCGTTGGAATTTATAAGAGCAGATATCAATTTATTACTGAACTTTTGAATAATAAATGACATTACCATTTGAGAGATTGTCCCATTAACAATTTTCTGGTTAAGTGATGAGAACTGAAACACCAGAAACATCCACTAGTCCTTGGCAGATCATTGACACCAGTGCTCCATGTTACCCCTTTATTATACACTTGTTTGAGTGATAGTGGCCCACTGGCATTATTGTAAAAGTGAGAAAATGATTACTGCAGACATAAATGACAAGTAACCGTAGTTGGAGATCAGTGAAAAAGCTACTAGGGACGAATGAGGAAAAGCAGGTGATGTCAGGTTTTTTCAAGCTAAAATTAATTAAATAAAACTGAAATAATAGGCTTGGCTACATCTAAAAATGAGTACTTTTGGCATAAATTGCTTTCTACTATACTAATTTAAGTATTTCTAGCATGAACACACAGTAGTGTGTGCTTCGGTTGTAACAAGTAGCACCAATGCAAATGATCTGTGAAGGGCAGATAGTTGATTTTGGTGAGTAATATAGATAAATGAGAGAAAAAAAATCTGTTAATCTGTTGTAATATTTAATCATATTTTCACTCTGTTGGTCCTTGGCTGCCACTTAACTCTTCCAGTTCTACTGTCTGTGTTGTTTTGATTGTCTGTCTGTCCCCCCTGGGATGTCTCAAGTATCAAATGAGCAGAGCTCATAGCTGTTGCCACTGCGGGAGACCTTAATGTGCCTTGAAAAATAATTACTTCTTCTTTTCAAATGCCATGTCCATCCCCACTGCTCCACTTTGTCACCCACAGGATAACTGATGCAAACTCCATAACGTGCACCCACTGCATGTGCATGTGTGTTTATTGTTGTGTACGTGTGTGCCCACTATCGCCGTTAGCCTGGGGGCCTGTTTGCGTTGTTCAGTAGGAAGTGTTTTCAGTGAGTCATCCGTGAGGGATTCCCTGTAGAGGGGTGAAACGGAAAAGACAAGAGACTTGATAGAGAGGAGGGGGAAAGGGGAGGAAGAGGAGAGGCAGAAAAAGACAAGGCTTCCTACAAAACCCTGCTTGTGACCTCATGTACTGAGACATGAGAGCAAAGATATGAGCACATCCTGCCCTGATGTTGACTCTTGTTTAGTGAATGAATGAATGAATGAAGTGTTACCTCAATTTCTGCAAGTCTCACTAAAAGGTGTTATGTATTCATGTGACTATTACGAATAAGCTTTATTTATTCCATCAGTGGATTGATGAGTACGATGGTTTTTCCTTCTTTCTTAGTTCATCACAGACCACACATAGCAGGGAGAGCAAGTTAATCAGACTGTAGCCAGATAATGATAGACTCAAGAACCCCAAGTCCACATTTTTGCTTCTGCTGCAATGTAAACATTATTTTTAACGGTAATCATTGGTGACATGTATTTTTAATAGGCCTTATCGGTTTTTTTCTGCAGTGGAGAGTTGTGCCCTTTGCATAACCGCAATGTGGGCATTTATGAAACTTTCCATCTTCTTTTGCATTGTTGTCCTTGGTTCAATTTTCATTACGTGTATGTGTATGTGTTGAGGTTGTGTGACTGTTTCGGGTTTGCCCAAACCGTTCTTTTGGCACTGGAGTAGGAAGACATACCTGGCGCACCTATTGCAGTGTGTGTTCTGGCTTGCCCCGCTTTCCATGCATGGAATGAGTGCTAGAGGCAGGGAAAATAGAGAGACAGACAGACACACACACACACAGACAGACAGACAGACAGACAAACACAGAGAGAGAGAGAGAGAGAGAGAGAGCTGGGGAAAGCCTACACTCTGACTCAGAGGGGAGGTAAGGGAATTCCCTGGTGAGCTGGATAGTTTTTACATCTGGTCGGATTGGAGCATTGCCTGGAGTTCGGCAGCACCACACAGCCCGGGCTGCAACAGGGAGAAGTCTGGTCTCCTCCACCTCTGCTTCAGGCTGGTCTAGCTCACAGCCAAGACTAAGAGAATTCTGAGCTACAGTATAATCTGTAACATTAGGACAGCATAGTCCACAACAATACCCTTAGGCTATTACTCTTGTCATGTGGAAACTCCTCAGAAAAAGGCTGAAATATTTGGAATCTCATACCTTCATAATATGAGCAACCCAGGCCTTACAGACTGTGATCTGCACTGTTTGACTTCATTCAAAGTCTATTTATACTTCACTGAACGCGTCTACCTTGGGCAAGTCTAAACATCAGACAAATTGGTCGATGTATTGTACTTCTAGCGGAATGTCTAGACTGCCCTTTGGCTTTAGGCAAGGATAACCTGAATAATCATGGCTCATAGGTTTGGCACTATGGCAGCATAAGGTCAGCAACCACCCCTGCTTTAGGTTACATTCAATTAGTGTGGCATAGTGTACCAAAATCAATAATTATGTAAATATAAATATAGCTCTATGAACAGAGGAGGGGCTCTCTAACAGGGTCTAAGGATGCATCTATAGGCAGTTATGGATGGGTCACTACCCAGGAAAAGTTAGAGATACAGTAGTATTGGAGGGCGAGATTCCTCTTTCAGTGGGATTCTTTGAATGACTGATGCTGTTTTATGCAAATATCCATTTGGAACAGTGTTAGAAGGCATGTCTCTGCTACATCAAAGGAATTGGTTGAATCATAACAGTATCATAAGAGAAAGATGTCTAGATTGTCCTGTGGCCTCCACCCTTTCTTTAGACTTGTCTTAACATGTTAAAGCCAGATAAGTGATTCACCTCAGAGAAAAACAATTTTCCTTTCTGTGATATTTTTCAAGGAATGTCCCCTTTATCTGATGAAAATGGTGATATATCTTGATGAAACTTTGTCCAATGCATGGGACTTACACTTAAAAACAGAACCTGCTCAAATACCAAAACAACATCTGCCCACACTGATCTACAGCAGTTTCAGGCTCTATATATAAGGGTCTTGCTGTGACTCACCCTAGGCTGTGATACATAGTGCGCAACACACTGTAAAGAGCAACCAGCCTTGATCTCTTCCTTGTGAACTCGATGCATCCCACAAATGTCATACAAATGTAAAAGTCTGGGTGATCATCCAGCCATCACCGTCAGGCTTTAGATCATTTTCAGACCCAATACCTCACATCCAGACTGATAAAAGGATATATTCTGACTCTACCGGACGCTAGTCTCCTCAGCCTGCACCTAGGGGTCAAGTCAGCTCACACTTTCCCTGTTATACACCAAGAAAAACTCACTTCCTGACTATAAACCCATCACAAATCTACTGTCAGGTCATAATTTATACCGAAGCCTCTCAATCTGATGCAGACCCACATTTCTCCAATTTCACCAGTCCTCAGATTGGCAGAGGCCAGGTGTTTCAGAGAGGAAAGCAGCTGTACCTCTCAGATCAGTCATGGGGGAACCCCTTTGGTCTTTTGACTTTGCCCTTCATTGGACAACAAGGTAATTGCCCTGAAAATATGTGTAAAATTGCTTCAGCAGCAGAGCCAGTACTAAAATGGAAAATAAACCTGATATATGTAAACAGGAAAGAGAGAAAGAGAGAAAATACTCCTAAAAAAATCAACTCTGGAAGAGAGACAAAGCTGCAAAACACAACTGGATTGTTTCACAAGACAACCTCCGCAATTAAGAATGTGAATCATATTTTCCATTCACAATATCACTAAAATGAACTCTCTTTGGGCAGTGAAAGCTATGCACTACACAACACTTTTTAGAAGGAAAAATCACCTCTGGCTGTTCGTAGAAAAAAAAAAAAAAAGGTTTAAAAAACAATATTGTGAGGACAAGGATTTCACTACTCAGCCCCTTGATAATCACTAGAGATCAGGTCATATTTTATACCAATAAGTGGAGGGCATATAGTTCCTGTGTCTCCAGCTTTCAGGTTTTATGTTTCACCATTAACCAATCCTCCATCTTTCAATGAAAAAATATGACTAATGAGACTATTGTTTGTGTTATCTTCACTATGACAGCAACACTGTTGCTGTGTTGTCTTACATGTTGTCAAGAATTGAAGGAGTGATGACTCCAAGTAGCCTCTCCCTACATGTGGTCTAATTGTCTGTTGAATGAGTGTGTTGTCCTGGTTGTCTGAGTTGGGTCATATACACAAGTGAGTCATGTAAGCCTATAAACAGGTTTATCCGAGAGCACATAGCCTAAGATTAAATGTGTATTTCTATTAGTCTGTGTGTTTGAATGTGTTCATCCTCTTCTCTGTTTATTTGGACCAAGAGTGAAACCAATAGTTTCCTGGACAGTACTCCTACCCCACCTAATGCGTTGCACTCCCCCCACTTATCACTCAAGTTGAAGGCCAGAACAAAGGTAGAGGATACTGTGGCTGTGGGAGTGCATGTGTGCATCTGTGTGTGTGCATTACGCGTGGGTGGAGGCTGCGTGAAGGAGGAGGTGTTGTCGGGAACAGAAGCATTTTGCAGATGTTGCAGGGAAGAAGGAGTGAATGGAAAGTTCTGTGGTTATCAGTCGTACAGCAGTCTCTGACTCGCAAAGGTATGCCACATGTGGCCCTATCCCAATTCACTCTCAGTTTTAGATTTGCAAAGTCTGATGAAATCGTTATTGAAAATCTGGAGGAGCAATGTGTGAGGTATAAAAAGGTGAGAGGAACGATCAAGAGACAGGTAGAGAGATGAGAAAAAGGAGAAAAGTTTGAAAAACATGTTTACTAGTGGAGGTTGGGGTTGACGTCGTAGTCTAAGGTTTCCCTCTTGGAGTGTCTCCCAGTGCAGAGGCGGGTGCGATTCCCTCATGGTTCCCCTAGACGTAACATGAGGAACGCTCATCTCTGTCTGTCTCTGTCTCTCTCCCTTTCTCTGACCTTCTCCCTGTCTGTGCTAACTCTGATTGCCCTTCCATACTCTCCACCACTTCACAGCATTATGTGTGCCTCATTAATTTGTGCATCTCTGTCACCTGCCACATGCATAGTATCACTGCTGTGCCCCATGGCAATCCTATAAGTCTGTCACCCCACTTCTATTTCCTAGTCATCCACATCACCTCCATCAGTGCATTGCACATTTCTCCATATGCAACTCTTATTTCCCCCAGTTCAAATAGAAAACTCTTATCTGATCTCTTCACCGTCTGTTTTTCTCTTTCCCTGAGTTTTAATATGGCCATTTTGGAAAGAGATATCTAGTGATGTTCATTCTTCTGAATAATAAAGCTGACCACCCGCCCCCACTTCCACAGCTCACCAATAATAAGCCAACTGTGACTGGGATCCTTTATTCTTTTACTTGCCGCATGATGTGAAAAACATAATACTTTGGGAAAAAAAAAACAGGGTTTTACATCTCCCAGAGAGCCACTGGACTTCTGCTATCAGTTATTTGGAAACTGACTCTGATTATCTTATCTGATGGTTTCCTGTCCCAGAAGCAAAGTGCAGCATTGCAGCAGCAATTGTATTGTTTTATCCATAAAGGCACAGCTGCCGCATAGCCTGCTAGCATACAGCAGCAGTGCCACAGTGCCCATGCTATTGTCTCATATGGTGTGCCACTGACACAAAGGCTGTTCTGTGTCACTTCTATTTCTGACGGTCCTAATGACTCATCGGTTTTGAAAAAAAAAAGAGGAAAAAACGGCACTGTGGTTGGTGCTGATTGCCCTAGCAGAGTCCAGAGCGTCTGTTTGCTAAGGTGTGGCATAAAATCACAGAGAAAACCCAAAGAATGTGAACTGAGCTTCTGCAGGCTCTCAACAGCTGCAGTAGCTCACAGGCCTTTTATTGCATGGCAGCAAGGAAAACCTCCTTACCACAACAAGCTCTAGATGAGAAGAAAGAGAACAAACGAAGGCTGCTGCTTTTTTTATTTCACAGGGCAGGGTTAAGAATAGAAATAAGGGAGAAACATAAGAAAGAAATTAATCAAGGATTTAATGAAGAGACAAAAATAGTGCTGAATTTAATGGAGATAGACACTGGCACAGAGTGGGCTGTCCCAGGTGAAGATTAGAAATTAAATAGTTGCTGAAAAGTTGTTACTGTCACTGAACTGAAAAAATACTCATCACTATTTCACAGAGCCTAAATTAACATCTTCGGTTGTTCTCCAGCCTACAGGCCAAAACCCAAAGCTGTTTGATGTTCAGAGTTAGAGAAGCAGCAAGTCTTCATATTTGAGAATAAGCATGTTTTTCATTTTTCCTTGATAAATGACTATTAATTAGATAGCAAATCATGAACTTGAATCAAATAACTGTTTTTGCACTACACCAAACAAAATGGTAAAACCCATAATACTCTAACCCATGTCTTCTTCTGTACCAGCCTAATGAGTATCATCTGCAGATTCTTTCCATGCTCCATTTAATGTCCACATTGTTTGTATACTAGTGATGTTGACATGGAGGCATATGAACATTGTATTTTATCCTTTTGTCAATATAGATGGTCATCATCTGTGGGAGACAGAAGCCAAAGTTGACAAGGACTCCGTCAAATCTGTAAGTGCACCTCACCGACATGATTCATTGGAAATGCTCCTGCTGTCTTCAGTCCCACCCTCCCCTGACACTTTCTCCTTTCCTCTCCGTCTCCTCCTCATCTGTCCCCTGTAATGATGTAACCTTTGCTAAGGCATTACAAGTTGCAACAATGATGATTAGCCCATGCAATCCTGAACGGAATTTTCACAAAATCTCTGTACCCTTATGGAGTAAACACGAGCTGTCATACTGTTTTTGCATCTATGATGCACAAACACACACACAAACACACACACATGCATTGCTAAATGGAAGCATAAACACATACACATATACATGCACACACACACACACACACACACACACACACACGCACTCACGTCACAGCCCTCCCAGCATAGCCAGACATTTAGTTCACAGCAAAATGTTGTGGTGAATTGGACTTAAACACCTCATCTGTTCTGGGTTCATGCAGCCAAGAGTGGATTACACCCCTGCTTTTACCTGCTGGTTTTCATGAGAGCCGTAATGAGAAAATAAACCAGCACACTCGTTTTACTGACGCTCAGTCACACATTCAGATTGTGTTAATATAAAATGGAGCGAAAGGGAATCATCAAGAGAAGGAAAGGCGTTGTTCTATGTGTCACAGAAAGCTGCTTGTGCTCTGGAGTTAATTAAGATTTCATTGAGGCTCGTTAGGTCTGCTCTCAGTGTGGAGAGTCAAGTACAGGATCTGCTAAAACCTGTTTGCTTGTTTGTGATGACAGTATGTTTAGAATTGCTGATGCCTTTCATCAACAGCATCTCATCCCCCCCCCCCCCCCCCCATTTACTGTGTAAACTAACCAGGGCAATTTACACTTGCACTGGGTCTAAAATAAACCATGCACATCTAAATGCTGCAACTTGAGGGTGTTTTTCTCCTTGCTGTTGCTGTTATTTCACTCAGGTAAATGACTTGGTTGCATCAGGAGGGTAAATATGGACTCTGATATCTAATTGGCCTGTTGGGCTGGCTGATGTGCTATGGTTGGAGTCCCAGATGCTGGAAAATTAGCGGGCGTGCAGGGCTCGGCCGGGGGCGGCGGTGCGGGGAGGCAAGGTCGATGAAAGACAAATACTACAGGGTGTTTATTTGTAGGTCTAACAAACAAGTAGGGAGAGACAGCAAGAAAGCAAAGGCATAATGTCTGTTGCCACCAGACTGTCCTAAAGTGCTCCAGACTGCCTGCCTGCCTGCCTGTGTTTTTATTGCTGTTCAGAGTGTGCTAACTTTCACTGGGATGGAATGGAGAGCCATGTGTACGTACACACTTAACACACTCAATCAGCCACCTGCATATTTTCTTTGCCGTCATCTGGACGGCAGACCGGTGCTGAGGACGCAGACCCCTCACCTCCGACCCCCTACTCTGTCCCACCCACCTTCCTCCATCCAAAGTGATGACCGACATAAGCCTGCTTCCTGTCAGTGCCCCATTCTGGCCCGTTCAGAGCCCCACCAGAGTGACAGCCACCCAAAGAATTAGACACAAACCCTCAGACAAATTCTCTCTGTGTTCCCTTGTCAGAAAGAAAGCAGTCGAAAGTTCACATCCGTCCAGACTTGCCGAGGTCTGGCCTAAGGGGGGAGGGAGGACAGGCGAGCCTCTCCACAGGGAGGCATGGCTGTGCAAACAAATAAGCCCAGCTACCTCTCTCTTCTCGTGCAGTACAAGGACAAAGCTAAAGCCCTGAGGTTTTCCTCAGACACAAACACGGGCACTGGACCAACCTCATGGGCTCTACTGCTGCGTCTACACAGTCCAGACCAGCTCATTTAGACGATTTCCCAGTCCAGCCTCTTGGAAGCAGCACCCTAAATGCAGGCCAGCTGCAAAATAAACATAGCTGTAGATTAATAAGCTGCAGGAAGTCCTACAACAAATCCTACAAATTTACATTTGGCGAGTGACACGAAATCAGATAAGTAAATAAATAAATAACGACTCCGATGTTATTTTATCAAGGTTTTACCAGCTGTCTTTTCTCATAGAGGTAAAATGTTCTGGGTTGCATTTCAGAGTTCACTCGTCGTGGAGATCCCTCGGTACCGGAACCAGAGAATATCCAGCCCGGTGCAAGTAAACTTCTACGTCTGCAATGGCAAGAGGAAGAGGAGCCAATACCAGCGCTTCACCTACTTGCCTCCTAATGGTAATCATCATAAATATCTCCCATAATTTTATTACCAGTGACATGCACGGTTTTCACCAGCTGCACACTCTCTCTCTCTCTCCGCATCCATCATGTAGAATATTTCTCCAGGTCTTGACATCAATCCACTATAGTTTACTACAGCTGTCAACATGCCATGTGAAATTTGTGGTCATTTTTTGGTCTGTGTTTTTGACGTTATGCCTGGCACCAGTTGGCTGCAGCCTGTGAGTGAGAGCAGAAGATGTGAGGTGTGTTTATTCTGTAGCGAGACTGCGTTCCCCAGCGATGAGGTGTACCTGCTGAGTGACAGAGCCTCGGAGCGGTGTTGATGTAGAGAAGTCAATCCCCTGGCGACCTAGCTTTCACACCCCACATCACACAATGCCCCCCTGGATCACCACCACAACTACACACACACACACACACACACACACACACTCACATCTGCCAGGCAGTGCTTTGCTCTGTCATTCATGTAGCAACCTGAAAACCCAGGAATACCTCTCTCTCTGTTTATCATGTGTCCCTGGCCTCAGTGTTTATAGATGGCTTTCACATTGGAATTCGAAGAATGTATTGGTGAGAGTCTGGAGAGGTGATCAGCCTCAAAATTACATTGTGAGCTATTGACTTTTCACAATAGGCACAGGTGAAATATCAGCTTGGGTATCAGTTTCAAGCATCCGTTATTTTATCTTTATGTATCCAGTTGACTAAGCATGTTTGCTCTTCTCTCAGGTAAAAACAATGTTTCTTATTTACACATAAAGCCACAGTCCTCTGCTGCTGGATGTTTCGATAAAGCATTCAGAGGTTCAACAACCTTTCTGGCATCTCAACAGTAGTTGCTGACGGAGGGTTTAGTGATGCTCCAACTACCACAGATTTCCCCGCCCACATTTTCACAGTTGGTTTGGGGATTCCAGCCAACAACCTTCCATTTACAGGGCCCCCTCCCCTTCTTGATAACCAATTAAATCCATTAGATCAAAACAATATTATCTTGTTTTCACTGATCAGTGTCTAATGGGTCTAATGCTGCTGGGATGTGCTGTGTTTTAAGTTTACAGCTGTTAATAAGATGTGACATCTAGATTATCAGCAGATGTATTTATGGCCACAGGACATAAGTGATTTGGATTTTGGACGAGGCTCTGAGAGAAAGTAGAGCAGGGCCCTATTTGGAGATGCCTGATTGCTGTGATGAACGAGTGCATTGTGGGTAACTGGACCAGTGCGGGGCTGACTAACTGTGGCCATATATAGCATATCCATTTTATATATTGTACCGCCACAGAGAAAGAGGGAGAACGAGATGGAGAGGCTTATCAGCCTCCACTGTGCATCTCTTAAGTAATTTCCCTGAGTATAAACACAGCTCTAATTAAAAGATGACTTGTTGTGTTCTCTCCTTTGCTGCCAAGTAAACCACAAGTACAGTGTGGACCACACAAGCAGGGCCAATGTCTCCTCAAAGGAGCATAATTAACTCACTAGTATTACAGCCAAAGACCCCTTGAATCCCAAGCTATTTTCTGTTCTATTTTGAGATTTACCACGCTTCTGAAAACATACATTAAAATATACAACATAGCATCTCTCTAAAAACAAATACGCAGTATTTAAAGTCATAGAGGTATTTCAGTATTATGTTACAACTGAGCAGGATAACAGCTGAAGCGAAACTGCTCTGGGTGAAAAAGTAAAAGAACATCACAGAAAGCTCAGTCACAATCAAAGGTCCAACTTGCTTGTCAGTGAGACTTAAAGGCTATGTCATAGTCTAATGCATTTTTTTTTAACTTGGAAAGTCACATAAAGTGAATTAATTTCAATAAAATATAATGCAAAAATTACATTTTTACAGCTACGAGTTGATATGGACTAAAAATGATGTTTAATTACAATTTTTATTTCTTGTTCATGTTTATGCCCATGCTACCTACCATTGTGGCTGATCAGTTCTTATTGACTTAAACACATTCACAAAGAACACTGCATAAAGCTTGTAATCAGAGAAAACAGACCTTCAGTAGTGATGATTACTGTAATACAATCATGGTTTCAATACAGCAACAAAGAATGAGGAAATCCTTGTGAAGCTGTTTGCTTTTGAGGGTTTCAGTGTGTGTGTCAACACTGAGAGAAACAACTAACTCTGTGGCCAGGTACTTGGGGTGGGCTGGGGAGGAGGACACCCACACACACGCATACACACACTGTTGTCAACACTTTCTTGCTTGCTTGTATGAAACGGGCTCTTCCGGCCTGCTGTCCCACTTCAAGCACAGTTGTGGTCACTGACGTTGTTTAGAGAGAACATTTCTTTCACACTCTGGTGTGTGCTCATCTATAAAAAGGCAAACCAAACCCTTAAAATAGCCTGACTTGTTTGAAACAGCGGAAGGATGAAGCAAACACTCTCTGGGACACAGATGCTAGTGAAAACCACCTTTATTTTCCATTCAGGTCATGTGACCACCTTGTTATTCGTAAAAGCTAATGCAAATGTGGTTAGCACCTACTGTGGTCTGAACATTCTGCATTTCAAGAACGAAACACACTCAAAGAAAAGTTCCACTGTTTTCTCCTCAGCTCAATTCAGACAGATTATTTGAAAGACTTTATTGTTTCAGACATGTGAACAGAATTTTATTTTATCTCAGCCTCACCCTGCCTCCAACGTGAATTAACATATTATTATCAGATGCAGGCTGTAGTGGAAACATAGCTGCTCACAGTCTTACTAGCTGGCAGACAAAGATAAGTTTTAGTGATAGGAACACTGGGGGGCTGCAGCCCTGTTGAAACATTGCCATAATGATGCACTGTAAAGTTCAAACAGGATCTGAGTCATTCAGAAACATCCCCTTGTCAGCAAAAGTTGTCAGTATTGTAAAGTACGTCAGTGAGTGCGTAGGTCAAGTGTCTTTAACTACTGGCATTCCAGAAACATCATTTCTCAAGGTTTAATCTAAAAGTCAAATTTTTGCTGCTCAGGAGTTATTGAACTTGAGGTGAAGCTGTCTTCAGTCAGTGGATCTTGAAGACATTTGCTGTTGAGATATACCATCAGCAGCATTTGTGGTTCTCTTGTCAAGCCAAAGTGCTTGTCTGTGATGTTGAGATGTACATACAGTACAAGTGTCCTTGTCTGGCTCCTGGAATGAGCCTCGCTTTTCCAAGCTCCCTTCCAATCATTCTTGCGTAAGTAGAGACGTGACGTGTTGCTTCTCAAATAAAAAACAGTTTTCACCAACCACATTAAACAACAAACGCCAAAAAAGTGCTGGCAATGACTGAAGCTGGAGCGAAGAACTTCTCGGAACCCCTTTATTTTTACAGGCCGTTTGGAGATTCCTCAGTAATATCAAGTTCTATTCTTAACGCAAACGGGTGCCGACTCCCCCCGCTGCATTGGTTTGTGGTTGGATCTGGAGAGAGGAGAGTCAGAAACATGTTCTGTGACACACAGCAGAAGTTAATGAACCACATATTGTTCTTTTTTTTTTGTAAATATTTGCACCGTCATGTTTTCCCCGAAAATTGGATAAAGACTGAACTATTTATGTCATGTCTACAGCTATGGGCATTGTCAGACTCATCTACAATACACTAAAGCCCACAGTATGCTGGGTGACCAGATTGTCTACACAGTAGGACATGGTGCACCGGGTACCTGCAAGTTAATGAACTGCCACCTGCTCCATATTAAATGTCACTGCACATTCATGCCATTGGAACAAGATGAGTTCAGCATTTTTGCAACAAGGTGATTCCTGATTTTTCTGCTATGGTATGACCATGTCATATCCCCGCCAACAAGCATTGGAAATTGGAATCAGAACTTTTTGGACCCTAAAATCCCTCTTGCCTATGGCTACAAGAAAAGACGGTCTTCTTCAGAAGATAATTTACAAATCTACATAAGCCCTGTTTGCTTGCCCTTCCTAATCAAATACACTGATACAGACACAGACACACATCTACTATGTCCTGATTTCCATTCCCTTTAGAGGAAACGAGAGCTCAATAAAATACCCAGATCAGGCCTGATCAGTTTAATACGAGCAGACAGAGGGAAACTGCCAGAGATGGAGAGAAAACCATGTGCAGAGCATCAACTGTCTGTGGGCCATAACCCACAGGTTGGGAGGAAATAGAAGCCAGCTGAAGTTGGGACTCGCCTGGCGAATCTGTTTTCTCAGCTCACACACAAAGTGGAAAGGAGACACACAGATGGATCAAGCTGGAGGGAGACCTCTGTTTATATCTGTAGCAGAGGAGGGAGAATCTCGGAAAATATGTTCGAAACTTTGAAGAAAGGCCTTTAGTCCAACGTGACTTGATTTCCTTTTTCACCAGTCTTGCTCACAGTCAGAAGGCATAGAAGGAAATACTTTTGACATGTTATTTTGCTGTAAGTGAATACCTTTAGCTGCAATAAACTGAACAAACTTTTTAAAAAAATGCACCTGTCTTCTCAGACTGGATTGCAAAGTGGGGCTGCAAAAGACAAGAGCATCCCATCCTTCCTGTTGAGTCACCCTGTTCCCCTGAATGAGTGTTGGTTGTGGTCACAGGAAATGTTATGACTTGTTACATCAGATTTGTCTATTCAACATAAAGACATCAAGAGAAAGCTACAATGTCCAACATGAGGCACTTTGCCTCTTTCATTCCTTTGGTTATCTTTAGTATAAATCATCGAGGATTGAAAAACACGAGCATGAAGTTTTATTATTGTACAATACAAGGTTGTGCATCCTCAAAATCATATCATCCTTAATATACACTAGTGCTACTCTTTAAGTTATGTTTTCACTCAAGTAGCTGATGTAAGAAAACATTACTCTTGCGGTATGTAAGTTTTCCTAGTTTGTTTTGTTTTTAATATTCCGACTTTACTTAACAGGACTTTGAAAAAGATTTAAAAGGTCACACATTTGTTTCAAGTCATTGATGACAATGCAGTCCTTGAACTGAAGCTAACATGTGAAAATGATCAAATTTGATTATGACATTTCCACATGACAACTCTGACATCACACTGTTGGCTCCAGCCTCCAGTCACACTAAAGAGAAGGAAGGGAAGAGAAAGACAATCGCTGAGGGAAGCGACTGTGGATGTACTGTGCACCATGTGACCTGCTTGTTATTCCCCAGGCTGTGGAGAGGAGGCCCGTGCATCATGGGACTCACCTTACGATGCTCCCCCAGACACCGGGCCTGGTCCCTGGGCTCTGAAAGCAGACAGAGCTGACGTAAATGGGCTCCCTGCTGCGTTATCACAGCACTGCAGCTCAGTACCCCAGGGGCTGCAGGCGTGATTAATGTCTTTCAAATCTAACTCCAACAAAAATAATAACACATTGAAAAACAGCCTGTTTTTCATATGACAAACTAATGCTTCATACATTTAGTTTGCTTTTACTATTGCTCAATGGTTCTATTGTGTACAAACGCAAACACAAAGTTTAGACAGACTTGTTATTCATATTGACATCTGTACGCCTTTGAGTAAATGTCACTCTGAGCAAGTTTAGCCAAAAACTCTTTATGGTTGGCATCAAATGCTCACCACACCCATTAACACATTTTAACAATGTGTAGAAATTGAAACAGTGTGTCCATTGTGACTCAGAAGCCTTTGCTATGCATCTGGGTATCTTAATACTACCCTATTAGTTTAGTGTTGGCACAGTCTATGCATATGTACTTCTATAATAACTCACCAGTGAGCTTTTTAATGTGAATCCCTCTCCGTCTCTCAACCCAGGCCATATACCTCTGTGTGTGAATGTTCCAGACTGAATTTCAATTCATAGACAACCCTTCCTGTTTGCAGTAACCACTCTTGACAGTGAGCTGTTAGTCAAAACTAATCAGGAAAAAAGGGCAGACGATCTGTGCAGGATTGGAAGTTAGAAGAGAAGAGGCAGGATGATCAAGTGGGGTGACTGCACTCTCCTGCATTAGCTGAGGCCTGAAGCTCCTGAAACCACAGGCACAGCTCTACAGTCTCTTAATACTAGAACCGCCATGGGTCATTTTTACCCCCCAGACATTTTCAAATGCATGTAACTCAAAATAAAACCCTCTCAAATCTCTCAATTCATGCCTTTTCCGAAAATGGGTATTTTAATCATCCAGTGAATTATGGGGGGTGTGGGATAAAAAGAAAAAGAAATATGATCATTTATACCTCAAACCACAGAGGGGTCATTTTTACCCCTCATAGACACAATTTTATAATGCTGTGCTCAACATTCATGTTTAGTTGTCTTTTGATAAGCAGGCTGCCATACCACGAGCTAGGGTGCTAGATTTGATGGTTGCATGGATGGATAGATGGATGGATGGATGGATGGATGGATGGATGGATGCATAAATGGATGGATGAATGGATGGATGGATGGATGGGTGGATCGATGGATGGATCAATGGATGGATCTGGATTTGGAAACATGAACTGGAGCAGAAGAGGGATGAATGCCCAAGAAGTTCTGGACATGCTCCAGGACATGAGTGAGAGAGAATCAGATGGAGGAGATTATTTTGTTGTTTGTCTGTTGTAGCCTACAGTTTACTGATGAATTTTAAAATGTATTTGACCTTTTCCATCTGTAATGAAATAGCCTAAGGCAATTGTAAAACTAATAAACCACATAAACTGAATTTTAAATAGTTATTTTGTCAAGTCTTACTTATTTAAAAAAAAAATAGATGAAAATGGACAACTTAACTGCTTCAAGAAATGACATTGTTGTGATACTGGCACTGTTGCGGCAGGGGGTAAAAAAAGCCCCCACCCCCGGCAGTTCTATGGGGTACTGGAACGTTGGCAGTTCTAGTGTCAAGGAGCTCAGGCGGAAATCAAATCAAAATCAAATCATCTCCTTTTCTTCACTCTCTCCCCCTATCTGTTGGTCCTGAGAGAAACAATTACTTCTAGAGCAGTGGTTCTCAACTTTTGCACATCAAGAACCCCTAAACTGACATAAATTAGACTATGGACCCGCACTTGATAAGATTTTGTCCCAGGGTCCCCCATCTGATAAGATTTTTGCTTTTAGATGTTTTATTACAGAAAGTGTATGAAACCCATGACCAACATAGTCATACATTCTGTCATTGTGTTGATTATGGATGGAATTATAGAGAAAATAAATGATTCCCCTTTTTGCTGGGGACCCCCTGGAACTCCCTCAAAGACCCCTGGGAGTCCCCGGACCCCACTTTGAGAACCACTATTCTAGAGTGTGGAGGAAACCTAGGGGTCCAGTGCTCCTCGAGCAGCAGAAGCAGCAACAGCAGCAGCCCACTGCTTTAAAGTAGTGTTTTATTGGATATCAGAGCTGGAGGAGAGTCCAAAGAAAATAGGTCTTATTCATTATTAGAGCCAGCTGTGGCTTTCCACTCTGATGACTCATCCATTTTTCTTTCCCCCCTATTCTTTTTCTTTTTTTTTCCTGGTGTGGTAAAGAGGGTTTGCGGGTGGGAGGCGTGAGGGTTTTTCTGTTGGAGAGCTCAGCCAAGTTGACAACAAGCCCATATCCACTGGTGGTTGTTTGTTTGGATTATGGAGGGTATGGCTGCCACAAGTGTGCCTGCTCATTGCTTTACTCAGCCTCGCTTGTGCACACATTGTGCCACGTGGACCCCCTGCACGTTTTTTTTAATATTTCTACCTTTCTTTCTACTTTTTTTCCCCCCCCAGTGCCGATAATAAAGACAGAACCCAGTGATGAATATGATTCTCTGGGGACTGCAGGGCTATCCATGCATTCAAAGCCCTACTACAGCCAGCCCAGGCTCACTCCCATCATGCCTGTAGCTGATCCTGATGCCTGCCTGGTCGGTGGCTACCCTCCCTGCCCGCCTCGCCATGCTGCCATGCCGTCATCATCCCCCAGTTCCAGCCCCACCCTGCATGACTTGTCCCCTGTGGCATACAGCAAGTGCCTCCCCCACAGTCCTACCCATGCAGCACCACCGGGCCCCTTGGTGCCCGCCATCCAGGAGACCCCTGGTCGCTCAACCCTTACACACCCAGCATCTCCAGACCACAGCCCAACCCTAGGAATGCTCCATTCCCAAGGAAGCCCCAACCACCTCAACAGCCCAGGACCCCATGGTTTCAACCCTATCTATGCCAACAGCAGCCCCTCGTCCTCCCCGGTTTCCCACCCTTCCACTCCCGGTGGGGCTGTGGAGAGTCCGTTCGTTCAGGCCTACAGCCCCAGTCAGGCAGCCCAGGCTGGAGGGAGCTCACCCAGCCTGCTCCGTGAAGATTCCAGCCCCCCTTCGATGGCCATCACCGTCAAACAGGAGCCCCAGGAACTGGACCAGATGTACCTAGATGATGGTGAGTTACAAGAAATAAGGTGTACATACATTGTCGGGGAGTGATTATAATTAGAATACTGAAAGGCATGTTGTTTTCCTAGATGAAAGCTTATTTTTATGAGCTCTCTGTCCATGCCAAATATGGCTGTTAATGTAGCACATTACATTTATTTAACACCTTTTACTTATCTGTAAGCCAGCACACATAGCCACACCCGGCTGCGCCTCTCAGTATTTCCTGATGAAATTCTGGCTGCAGATTTACGTCAGATTTGTTTAATTTTAGACCCAGCAGATTTATTTGCTTTTGGTGTAACGTGTGGTCCGGCCTATGTTGTCCAAGTGACTGCTTTACTTTAAAACGGTAAATTGCCTTGATGGGATTTTGAAACAATCTGTCAAAACATCAGAGCAATGAGGTCAGTCGGGGTGCAGCAGAACAAAAACAGTGGCACACGCGTAGCGAACCAAACTGTTGACACAACGACTAATGAAGGAAGCAAAACAATGGGTAGGGGTTTCCTGTACCAAGACAACCCCCCCGCCCCCATCTTTTTGGGAGGGATGCCGGGAGCTGGGAGGCAGAGGCTTTGTTTTCCCGTCTTTTCCCCATGGAGTCGACACCATGCGGCTGTCGTCATCAGGGGAGACTGTGGGGTCACCAGTCTCCCCCTGGCAATGAGATCAGTCACACCCAAGGGACCATATGGTCGAGTTTATTGCCTCCCGTGTCCATCTCACATTATGTCTCTCAGGTCACCAACCTGTTATCTGTGTTAACAGAGGCTCCACTTGTTGTTATGATATATATTCATAGACCACATCAATGGCATTGCGCCAGTTTGAAATGTTAAAATCCCCCTGCATTCAAATGGAGGTGGGGGGAAGACAGCTCCTCACTGAACTCAGGAATATCACCCTTCCTGTGCACCTTTTGTTCAGTAAACTGTTATATGTGTGTACGTGTGCTTGTGTTCATGCATGAGTGTGTGCACACTTCACTCAACAGCTCGGGGAGTAGAGGCAGGCATGAGGGGACCAGGGGAGTTTTGCTGTGGAACTGTAATTGAGTTGAAATGTGGTTGTCAGCATATCTGTCAGTTCTGATGAGTCCCATTAGTCCTCACCTCATAAACAGACAATAGAGAGACAAGGGGGATGTCTGTCTGTTAGCAGCCCTATAAACTGATATCCAACTTTCCAACTTTCTTTTCTTTTCTTTGTTTCATTTCATTTCTTTTCTTGTCTTTTCTTTTCTTGAGTTCTTAGCAACACCTCTGGAAACCTAACCTTGAAATTCTTTCTCACTGTTTTCAATAGTTATGGCAGGCAGGAGCTTTCAGTTCAGCATTTATTGAATCAAATGAAACTGGAGCTTTATTTTGTATTTTGTAATACGGTTGTCAAGGGGTCCTTTTACACTGACAGTACGAAGATATACCAAATGGCCCTTGCAGTGCTAAGGTGAAATCATGTAACCTTGTTTCTCTTCCCCACTACTCCATCCGCTGTCACTTTAGCGGGCTAAATCTTTCTCCAACCCGGAGTCAGTGATTACAGTTGCATTAGAGACGCACAGGAATGTGTATCGATTGACCAAGGACAGTGAGGCAGCCCCTCGAAAAACCTCAATGTGCTGCCTTTTTGCATCACCTAACGTCTGCGCAAGCATCTGTGGTGAGCTCCTGGAGTCCTGGTAAGTATGTGGTGGTAATAGCATACTCCATAGGCATCTGCTGCTCCCAGGCCCGGCCCTATCCCAAACCCCTCAAATGAGCCCTAAGCTAAAATAAATAAGATCGGAAGGCAGCTCACAGGGCGTCCCACTCCCCGTCCGCACGCATTACCACCGTATGTTAGCAAGCTGAGCGCTCCATTAGAGAGGGAAGACAAGCGGATGACCTCACCACAGCAGCAGTGATTTAACGCCAGCCATGTAGAGTAGCGTTGCTCCCCAGCAATTGGGGGCCGGTGATTTGGAGTCTGTGGGAGCACACTTGATCTTCCCCAAGAGTGGAGCGCCTCCCACGCTCGAACGCTGAGGCCTCCAGCTCTCATCAGCCAGAGGAAATGTGTCTCTCTGGCCAGGCCCAGATTTTACGCAGCCCCTGAGAAATCACTCAACTTATCAACGGTGAGCTACTGTACCGCAAGGAGCTCGGTTAGTATGGAGGGAGTCTGGGATGTGAACCCCCCTAACTGCTGTACTCAGTCTCTATTGTAATCTGCTAAACTCTTCACTCTGCTGTGATAGAAGCTTACTAACTACAATGCGAGACAAGAGGCGATAACTCTGGTGTCTGCAGTGAGGCTTTATGGGAAGAATCCAGTTGGCAGTCAGATCTACGTTGGAGCCGCCGTTCTCACTCAGTGGCATGTTGACCCTCACCTGCTTCAGTCTCACCTCTCATGCCTGGAAGTGAGGCAACAAGTCGCATGGTGACGGGAATGGAAGCAAGAAGAGGTTGAAACAACCAACTCTGCTGGAAGACTGCCTTGTTGCATTGTTGACTCACTGTCGTAAACAATGCATGGTGGGGCTCATAAAACCGAAGTTACTCCAGACATTTCGTACTCACTCATAGCCCACTATCTGTATTTTACAAGGAACATGACTGTGAGCAAAATGCCAGTCAAATGACATCAGTGTATATAACAATAGAATTTATGAAAAACAAGGTCTGAAGTATTTATGTTTGCCTTGTTAGCCTCAATAATTAAGCCAAAAAAAGAAATGCTAAAATGACGGCATGTTTTGTCACACGTCTGAAGGAGCAATTCTAGTAACATCATACCACTTCTTGTCTCAAACAACCATTGGCACACATGTCCAGCTACATACACACACACACATAAACACACATGTACACTTTTGATCTCAGACTTGGCTTTTGGAAACCCAGACGATTTTGGAAAATGCTGCGCATTACAAACTTTTTACTATTTCTGGTGTTTATAGGCATTTTGCTATAGATTTGTGCATGTGTGTGTTTGTAGACAGCAGAAGTAGTGTGTTGGCTGGGCTAGGCGTTTGGTCCTGCGAGGCTGCTGCCGTGTGTCCTGTCTCATTAGCTGCTGCTGTGACGGGTGATATCATGAAATGCAGCTGAATGCAGCACACAGCAAAGGAACTAGTGCTAATCAGAAGCCCAGATTTCTACCAGCTGCCTCTCCGGGAAACAGAGGGCCCTTATTCCCCAAAATAAGAAAAACACAGAGCGCAACATAGCCTCTGCCGATTTCTGACAGTTGACATATGTGCTCTGATTGCCTCGTGTTACTGGGTAGTTTTCTTTGTGATTGTTTCCTCCTCAATTCAAGGTTTGCGCATTTGAAACTCTACTAGGCTTGTTTTCTCAAACTGAAAACCAAAATGTTGTCGGTTCCCCTTTCCTCCGGAAACAAAAAAAAAAAAAAAAAAAGGCATTCTAACTTTCCTGAGGATCTCCGTCCACCACAGATGCTTCTGAAGGCAACTTGAGGCTTTCCTCATGGAAACTTTTACACATCCTGGCAAGTTGCCCAGACCCCAGGACTCCGCAAAACCCCTAATGATGATTGAGAGTATGTCCGCACCACACTGAAAACATGCTGAGTCGCTAACATTGGAGTGTGCCGCAAGGCTGGCTCTTGGATCGGAGGGGGGACCTGAAAAGAGAGAGGATTTTTCATGGGATGGGGGGGTCATTAAAGAGGAGGCTTAAGTGTCAAATGGGACTCACTAAAGCAGTGCTGCTCCTGTATGTTTGACAGTATGTATTTGTATGTGTGTTTATCTCATTTAGTCAGCGAGATGTAGAAGCACCACAAGAGCGAGTGACAGCCTGTGCTTTCACACCGCTGCACCTTTGACCCTCTGGCCTTTGGGGAGCAGGTCAAGCACCGGCTAAGAGTATACAGAGAGAAAGGCTGTTTTGTGGTTAAGTGCAATGCCAAGAACATAGTCTCCTTCTAGACATAGTGATATTGACAGGTACAAGAAGAAGGGTGGTGGCTTTTTTATTATTTATGACCACAAAGAGGATGTGGATTTTTCTTTACTATTATTGTTATTGCTGCCTTCTCATATTAGGAATCCTGTTTTCCTGGCAGCCCTTGACATGGTGAGGTATAAGTAAAAGTTTGGGCTTGCTGGAGAAGTTATATAGTCATAGGAAAAATTAATAGGTAGCTGCACTCTAGGATTGGCCTTTGAGAGTCATTGACTGCTTAAGCTATGGATCAACAACTACGCTTTTGGGATCAGCAATAGATTTTGATTCAGATTCTTCTCATTAGGATCAAAAACCATTATTTTTACTGTGTGGATGGAGTGGCTGTCTCTGACTACCCATTATCAAATATTACAGGCCTTGCCCAGCACTTGAAGGAGTGTGCTCAGTAGCAAATATGAGGATCTATGAAGATCTGGTAGTGGTAGAGGTTATTAATCGAAATTTATTGATACATTACTTCATAAAATTTAATCAAAGGACATCAACTCATTAGCTGATCTTACAAACTTGTAAATGTTGATTATATTATACATGTAAAGAGGAGCATAGCAAACTTTGGCAATGTCTTTCATCTTCTTACTCTGTAGCAGCACACAGTTCAGAACTTGAGGTCACTCTCGTAAAGAAGATAACAGTTTGCTTGAACACGGTGTTAGTTTGTAACATAAAGTATGGAAGTTACAATGGAAGAACAGTAATGGAACCCAGAATATACCATGCCACCTTCACAGTAGAAGAGGAATACCTTTGCAGTTGAGTGGAAGTCCTCTGGATTACCTTAGCACCCTCTGTTTCCTCTTACATCTCTTTTATCTCTGTCCCATTGGCTGAACATAAGAGCCTTCAGATTCCTGGTTGTGATCAGCTTTTTTTTTGTAACATACAGTATTATGAAGCCCACTCAATTAGAGACACTATTGTCCAAGATTGCGTGCAGTTTAGCAAATAATTGGATCTAAGTGGTTACATATGACAGTGGCAATGGGGTCACAGTATTAGTGCTTTGATTTTGTAGTTCTTTGTAAAACCATTGGGAATATTATTAGTTCTGATAAGTGCAGCAAGATGAATCTGTAACAATTCAATCCATTCATTACTGCATTGAGCTGGTTTTTATGCGTGTGTGTGCACCCCAAACCCTGGCAGCGGAGCCAGAGGATCTGGTCTGGTTTCAGTCGCTCCGTCATAATATCCACAGTCACTGAGAAAGAATGTGTCTGCTGAAAAACTGCAGCTAAATTATCTAAACAAATTGGGTTTCTTTTGTGTCTGGGATCTGATACTCACACACATTTAGATGGAGGACTTTGATTCTGATTTTCTGTTTATTTTACCCAAATGTCAGAAATGTGTGACGCAGATCTGCTACTGTAAGGATATGTGTCTTATTTTCTTCCAGTATTCAAAGCTGTGTACAAAATTAAACTAACTATGCAGACCTTGTATGGAAATCAATCACCTGGCATCAAAAGTGGCATGGACAGTGAAGAACACAAATATAGAAGAGTAAAGCCACAAGGTACATGCATCCTTCTCTAGATACATTTGTGTCTGTTCATTAAACTATATTCCTTCAGTTCATCATGCGTCATATAGTTTCTCCTGACACAGCCGTTTAGAGGTTCGGTTTATGTGGCTCACATTCTGAGGTTTAAGAAACACACGTTGAAAAGCCACCGAGCCACACGGATCACAGCGGGTCAGGACTCAGACAGGGCCTGTGGCTTGGCTGGGATCTCTCTGTGTATATCTGTGATCGTGGAGCTACCACCTCACGCCAGACACTCTCATTACTGAATCATAATATGACAAATGTCACTGTGGTCGACTGCTCTGACGGGATGATCATGGAATGAATCTCCTTCCCAAGGCTGAAAGGTCATTATCTGTTCCTTACTGAAGCTTGCATCTAAGTTATGATTTCAACCTTATAGCTGTTATCTGCTTTACTTTTTGGATTCCATTTTCTAAATTTAAAGGTCGATTTTCAGCCCACAAGACGAAAAGTCTTTGTGTGCTGTATTGTATTGAATGACAGTTACTATGTTGGTTTGTTTGTGATTAAAAGGACATTCTGTAATCACCGCAAAACATTACACCACTACTGCATTTACCATAAAACACTGTTCCTCTGTGGAGATAACTGATCTTGCTGTGAACACCACAAATGCTGCAGAGTCATATAAACCATAAATTTGCCTTGAATCTAGGATATTTCCAGCTGGCATTTAAAGAAATGAGCACATGGAAAACTCATAGAGTTCCAGCACATTCTACCAAACAACTACAATTGAGCCACCAAAAGAAAAGTATTCTTTTTTAACTCTCCACAGGGAGGTCAAAGGTCAAGATCAGCTTCAAGACAGCCCTGGAGCTCGTAGGATGTCTTGCCCAAGGACACTTAAGCACTCACAGACAGTTGAATGCAGTTCAAAGATGGGATCCTCCATTCGACATACAGTCATAACCACATTGAGATGCTTGCCCCTAGCAGTGCAGCAGTGTTTTTGGTCGACATTTAGGGGATGTAAATACCTGTGGCATCAGTAAACAGGAGCAGGTCTCCATTCCAGACCACTTAATAACAGCTCCCCATCTGAAATTTGTTAGCTCAGTGAAATAGTATCCTGTAGCGACGGATGTCAACAGAGAAGTCTGATCCAGCCGGGAGGGATGGGGAAAGCCGTTGGGTTTTGCAACTCTTGGCAGAGTTTGCCGTCTCCTCCATGTGCAGATACCTCAGAAAGAAAAGAGTGGGAGAGATAGTCAAGACAGAACTAGAGAGAGAGAGGAGGAGGGGGCATGAAGATGGAAAGTACAAGAGAGACAAAAATAAAGATACAGATATAAACTTTGAAATGGTGAGAGTCCCAGTAAATTCTTTCACAAAACTGTAAACCAAATGCACATGTCGCGTTTCGGTGTTACAGTCCATTAAAAAATCCTTCTAAACAGAGACATGTAAATATAAACTGCAACTATCAAAATAAGAATCTGTCAGAAGAGATTATACTCATCCCATTCTCCATTAATCTCTTTCCCAAAATGTACATTTCATGCACTTAGAGAGAGATTCTATTTGTTCTTTTTTTTTTAGTGTCATACTGTAGCTTATGGGCCTAAAATGGAGGGACATCCATAAGCCATGACAAGCATTTTAGGGTTTTGAGGTTTTGGGTCAGGAGATTCTCATCATGTCCTCAAATCCAGGAATATTCAGCGAGCATGAGAAGAAGCAGGTCAGCCATACAAATACAGGAGGCACAGACAGACAGACTAAGAGAAAGAGGGGAAAATCTGAGGTGGAAGAAAGTAGCATGCAATCTTGATGATTTTCCCTGGCAGCTTCTCCTACTGCCCCTGTTCTTCACACACACACACACACACACACACACCCAAACACACACACACTGACACTCTGTGCTCCTTTTGCAGCTAAAGCAACCAAAACACAAAAAAGTCAAAGAAAGATAAACACTGCCAAAGTTAAAGATCACATTTTCTTCCTCCCACCAGCGGCTGCTTGTAGTGCAGTGAGTTACCAAGCAGTGGGTGAATAGGTTTATTTCAGGGAAGGGAATGATCATAACCACTGAACTGTAAGTGTCCCACTGTTGACATATGACCCATGGTAGTAATAAACTTCAATGGGTCCCCTGACTCGCCCGATTGTACTCAGCTGAGCTCAGTTCCTCTCAAAACAACATTCTAACAAATAGGGAAATCCTTTCATGCTTGCTAAGCCTTTTTTATAGTGTGAGGCATTGAGAGATTAAATGTTGAAAGGCTGCAGTAGCACTACACAAACCTCAAAAGTAACTTCTGTAGCACAAGAAATACCAAGGAACTTTTAACTCACTGCTGTATTGAATTTTTAGCAGCGAAATATCACAGCTTTCAAATGTCACACTTGATATTACTAACACTTAATTAGCTGTAACAGAGAAAGATGGACAGTGATAAAATATGACAAAGTAGTAATCTTTAGTGACATTATAATTAAATGTACTATATTTATGAATGGAGTATTATTTATATATACTTTTATACGTTTTATTCACTCTCTTGACAACTGGGCTAATTGCATCTCTGATGAAGGTCATGAGATGCAGCCGCCCAGGAGGGCAGTGGTGGCCTAAAGGTTAGAAGTGAGCTTGTGACCTGGAGATCATGGTTAAATCCCCAGACTGGCAGGATAAGTGTGGACATTGAGCAAGGCCCTTAACCCTCAGTGGCCCTTAACCCTCAGTGGTCAGCAGATCAGACTGTGGTTATACTGGGAAGCTTCCAGGTGTGAATGTGTGTAAGTGTGCAAGTGTGATCAGGGTGAAACTTCCCTGAATAAATATAGGTTAAAGCAAAGGAACCGTTTTAAATCTGCCTGTGACAAACTTAGGACACTCTATGTAAAGCATTTATTAGATGTAACTAATGATGTTACGTATTATTGATAAATAATTTCCTGATTGCTTTATAGATCAGTTACAGTTATACGTCATTAATAAGAACAACCTGTTTGGTCTGAAAAATCCATTTGGTTGTTGTTTATTAACAGCTTGCAAGTGATCAAAAATGATTCATAAATGATGTATGAAGCATTAGCTACAGCTTACATACACTTTTTAAAGGGTTCCTTGTTAGAAAGTGGTACCATTCGTTTTTTTATGCCCTGAAATTGACAACTTGCTCTCTTTTAGAGCCATTGGACTTTGTGGTACCAGAGAACAAGACAAGTCTTTCTACTTATGTAGTAAATCAGCTATGTCAAATCCGCTGGGAGCTTGACTTGGAAAGCTCAGCTCCTAAACACTGTGTGAATGAAAATGTCACGTACATTTTAATTAAATCAGTCAGATTTACTGCATCATAGAGTAAAATAGCAGGGCTCCCGTTTCTGTTAAGGTATTCAAGTGGCGGTTTCCCCCACAAGCCCAAGCAACTATTAAATCAGTACGAAACGAAACAGCACGGACAGAAGCAGGTGAAACTAGGATTCTGTGATTTACATGTGACAGCAAATGTCTCTGTCTCACCTACTATATCTTGAAAAGTAACCCTGTCTTCACATTTGATTTCGAGACAATCTGGGTTTCTTGACAACTATACAGCCTCCAGATGGATGAGAGTTTGTCTGTACTCTATGAAAATCAAAGCGGGATCAATGGGTGTTGGAGAGGAGATAAATGGAACATTTGCCAAGATAGCCTCCCCCCCCTGCTCCCAGACTACGTGAATAAGTCCACAATGTGCCCCGAGGCAACCTCCCTCCTCCTCTGTGTCTTTGAATCCCCGCTGGCGCTGAGGATTTAAAGTTGTAGGGCAGCTCTCGGAGTCAGCAGACAGAGCGTTAATCAGATCACGCCCAGCTTCAGTACAGAGTCAGATCGCAAGAGCTCAGCAGGGATGTTGAAAGAGAGAGGTCATGTTCTTGCGCGCAGCAGGACCTTTAGATTTAGTTACCTTCTGTATACTATTCAGAGCCTTTTCTGTGACTTTAGAAGCCTGCAAAAACACTCTGTCCAGCTCACTATAATGCTGGATCAGTGGAAATGTTATTTTCATCAGAGCTTGCTATCCAAAGCTGTAAAACAACCCATTACAGAAAAGTGTCGCCAGTGTGAGCACTGGAGCAAGAGGGCTGCTCTGGAGTGTCCAGTGTTCTGCTACTTAGTTGAATGTAAAGAGAAGAAGAGTCTAAAAGCCTCATGTGAGTCTTCAAGATGCTATGCTAATTCTTATATCCAACTGGAGCAACTAGGTTTCAAAAATATTGTCTGGAACTGACATACTAGGAACACACATACACACACACACTGGCAGAGATCTGTGTGTTTATAGAATGGCAAAACAGACAGGTTAACCAAGGGCCACGATGTGCAGATACACACACACACACACACGAGCAGACATGCACACTTAAAAACAGGAAGGAGCCTCTCTGAGCCATCTATCTGCGATAGATAGTGAGCAATAAACTCGCATCGAGGTAAGCCTTTTTGGACACAGAGAACACAGTTTCTCTACATATAAATAAAGGAAAACAATTCTGACATGTCACATTACGACTGACAGGCAACAGGTGATTTAAAGAAGCACAAGCACAAGCGCAAACGCAGTTATAAATCGTACTATATGCAGGTGCACAGCCAGATTCTCACTCAGACGGCTGCAACCCACTGAAGTATGATTGTTTCAATATGCTCATATTTTTTCACTGTGTGCCATTTTGAAAACCAGTGAAATCTTTTAGCCCTCCGCATCAGCCTCCACACAAGCATACGTTTCTAATTCCGAATCAATCACAACGAGTTTATCAGATGGCTGAGTTATTTTACCATAAACCCATTGGTAATGAGCCATACAAAGAGTTTTAATCTGTCTCCTTTCATATCTCAATCACAAAGATGTGTGCGTCTCACTCAGTTTGGTATATTTTCCGGCTGCGGTGTTTGCTTTACTCAGTTATGCTTCACTAGCTGGGTGAAACCAAGCTTTTGATTTCTCACAGTCTCGAGTCATCCATACACACAAAAGTCAGCAGCTCCTCAGCTTCTTACTTTCATGTTTGCTTTTGATAAACACTTTGATTGTTGAGTTTTGCTGTGGCATTCTTCCAGTTCAGATAAATAAATACTTTACAATACAAAGCAATCAAACTCAAGTGTGTAATCAAAATAACTGAAAGCTCCATTTCGGTGCTAAACATTCGAACATCTGCACTACACTTCCTGACATCACTTGTTAATCAAGCAGTGTGGGCGGTACTGTGACCTTTTTTTCTATAGATGAAGAACACACTATTTATGAAATGCACTTTTGACAGTTAGAATGCAAAACATGCACATTCACGTCACTACTTTTTATTAACAGGAAATTAAGAAAGTGCATCAATAGATATCAGATATAAGGCGTTATTGGAACACAAACTTTAAGTCTAATTTCAAATTTGACAACTTAACAAATCTCCCAAGACATCACAAAAAATGTGTTTACAAGGACTTTGTTTTAAGAGCAAGTAGTTCTAAGTACTATTTAGTATTACTAAGTAGTAAGTAGCTAATCCATTTCCACCATTTGTTGCTTTGAAAAACTAAACTCAGATTTTTGTATATAGTCTGCAAATTTAAAGTATAATTTACTCTCTATCTTTCCACGTTAACATATGTTGCATATTTAAAACATTTTAAAGATTTTGTTATTGTCTGCAATGCAGTCTGAAGCGACTGCGCAGCGATTTCGGAGAAGTCAGTGATGAGGGCACTGGAGATCAGCACCAACCATGTAAACACCTCCCCCTCATCTTCCCTGGAGAGCGACCTCAAGCGAGCACACCCGCGGCCTCCTGGGCCTGGGAGGAAATGAGAGGAGGAGGAGGAGAGGGAAGTGGCAGCCTCACAAAGAGAGACAGAGTGAGGTGAGATAGGGAGAGGCACAGCACACCATGCAAGATCAAAGACAAAGGTTATGCACCGCTGCAGCCAAAATAAGCACACCAGCAGTGGAGCTTTCAGTAAAAGTTGTTGTCTTTAGATGTCTAATTTGGGACACTGCTGTTTTATTGTTCTCGAGCCTGGATCACAGCATTTCTAGTTATTCTGGCTATTTTCAAGTGATTTTAATCTGGACCAGGTAGACACCTAAATTCTCCTGGGTGAGGTCATTTAGCTAGGCAACATGTCAGATTCATCTGACTACAGAGAGCCATAAAGCATGTCCTCTGAAAAGTGAGGCACATCAGAGACTTGCAGGTGGAGATTAGAGCTGAGCTCCACTTTGTCTCTCCACATGAGGCACAGAGAATATGTCATTGTTATTTCTCAAGGCTGATCCAGCTCTCTTATCCAACTGAGCGAGGAGCCCTCGTCTAAAAACAGCAGCAGACGTATTGATTGGAAATCTCTTCAGTGACATCAGAACACATACTGTTTACGCTCCTCACTTTATTTCTTCTTTTCTCTTCAGTTCTCCAAAAGAAGGATCATGTCACTATGTCCTGAATCACATTTAAAGTCTGGCCACCAGTTTATAAACACACAGTACTTCCTGTTTTGTGCATATTTTCTTCCTCCATGTCCTCTAATCAGTCTCATACTCCATCTGTGTCTCCTCTCTGTCATTTTCTTTGCCGTCAACTATTTCTCACATTATTCTTTCTTTCCTTGACACTATATCGTCATCGTTCACCTTAGCAGTAGTGAGGCGATGATTGGCTGCGGCCCCTGGCACAGCAGTGTCTTCACAGTGCCACACAGCTGCTGCAGGGCAGTTGTAAAGCCTGAGCTTCAGCTCTCAACGTAAACCCAGCTTTGTTTTAAAACAAACCCACACTCTGCAGTCCTATCTCTTTCACTTCTTTTTTTTTCTTCTCTCCATCTCCTCTGTCAGTTGTGGAGACTGAGTGTTTCCACATGGTAAAGCCCAGGGCTTCACACATCAGAGTAACTGTGGGGATGAAATATGCTGTCTGTACATATCATCACATCATTAGGCCCAAAGGGATCCCTGCGATTGATTAGAAGCTGTCTACCTGCAAGGCTCGGATGAATTTATGAAGCACTTTATCACGATGAAGCATTAGTGGAACACTTTGTCTCTTTCCATTTGTGTTTATCTGTGGGAATAATGATTGTGTCTCCGTCCACTTCTCTCATTCTCTTTCAGTCACTCCATCTTTATTTCTTCCTCTCTGTTATTCATGTGTGTGTTCTCACCTTTGACCCCTCCCTATTTTTGACACTGCTGGTTATCAGCACAAGATAAGTGACGCTGTCCGAGCCTCTGCGTCCAGCCGTTTGAGCGGTGTGTGGGAGGCAGCAAATTGTCCATTAAGTGTTTCTGCTGAAGCCAAGAGAAGATTTGATATAGCAGGGAAACAAAAGTAATATGTACCAGGAAATTCAATTGTCTCTCTCCAGCAAGTTTGAGCTCTAGTTTGGCTTCCCCACCAAATCAATTTCACATGAATGTACAAGTTCAGATGAGGTTTAACTTTGAGTCTGTCTTGCAGCCAGTCGCCTTTTACTCTCTGTGAGCTCCTGCTCAGATTTGATGCCAGTGTTTATCTGTGTTTATGTGAAAGAGCTGCTATGACTCAGACATACTTCCTAATATGCTGCTCAGACTCTGAGTGCCACAATAGAAGGAAGCTACCTCCTCTTTCTCAGAAACCTGATGTGCTACTAAAGGAGGTACAAGTAAGCATAGGAAACATCACCCTTTGCTACAGCGTGAAGGTCCTTGACCCTAACACAGCTGCAGTTTGTTCATGCAGTGAAAGTGAACAAAGTTCAGGAAGGTGCCCTTCACTCCTTTGGTATCAAGAGACTTCAAGTGAGAACAGAAGTCCCTGGCAGGAAGCCTCCATTACAACCTTCAGTTCAGAGGTTATAAAGCTGATGGAAGGTGAAGTCACTCTCTGCCAGGTCATTGCCAGTCAGACCTGATTTGGCTTAAGGAGATCGGGTTACGACGGCAGGAACCTCCGAGCGACTCTCAGGCCTCGAGGCTCTGCATCTCACCAGACCACAGGGCATCCTCTGTTCTCTGAGGAAGCCCGGCTGTTATCGAACCCCAATCCAAAGCGCTCTCTACTAACAATGCTAACTAAATCCCCAATGCAGTTCAGGTTCACACTGAACTCATACACTCAGAGTGGTCAAATTTCAGCAACATAAAGTCTGTGTTTCCCATCCATCTTTTGTATCAGAGTCAAAAATACCAAGCTCTTTGCAATATGTAAGTTTTTATTTTATAAATTAACTATCTTACCATGTAAATCACAAAGTATCCAGTATCTAATAAAGGAAAAAAAACAGAGTTACAGGATTTGGGAGTAAAACCTCAAAATGAATATAGTTCTCTCAAGTCTTCCTGTAGATTAGCACATTAACATACAAACAAATTCAACAGTGTCACTTTAATCCATCTTCTTTTCCTCTCTGACTTCTTGACACTTACATCAGATTGAGTTTTGCTTTGTTCAGACCAACATTCACTGCTGTTGTACTGTTTACCTTCATCGAGGCAGAGGATGAAGTGATTGTTGCAGTAATATCCTTCCACAGTTCGCAGTATTACTCAAACTCATGGATCTATAACTCAAACTGGCCTTCCTAGATGAGTACCTGTAGCAACACGCCCCCACCCAGCAGCCCCTTGTGTTTTTTAAAGAAGTACTGATATGGTCTTAAACAACCTGTTATACAGGTGACCATATCAGTTACTTGGTTATTAATTTTATAACTGAAATGGTGAAGTGCATAAAAGTTTCAGTTATCAGCATTGTTCATGTATTTAATACACTTACAGTAACTACACTGGAGGTACTGTACCATCATCATCATTTTTCTATCAGTTAATACAGATTATTAGACAGATTATTTTTGAGAGGTCAACTTTCAGCCAGCAGTCATACCTGATGGGGACAGGGTTAAGCTATAAGCCACTGCCAAGAAACACTGGTAGGCCTTCACAAAGTAGCTCAATTGTCCATTGAACTGTTCAACACGGCTGGCATCACAGGAATATTTCTGTGTCACTCTCACACCTGCCTGAAATCGATCTCTCAGCCGCCCAGCCCTAAGTATAAGTCCTGACAGGTCTGCTGTGGTTAACTGATTGCACTGGCACTACAGCTAATAAAGTACGTCACTCTGTTGAAGTAAGACGAGCAGGGCACGTTTTCTTTTTCTTTTTTTTCTTTTTTTTCAGTAAGGGAATTTTTGGAGTTCATTTTTCCACTGTTTTTATTTATTCATGAGAGGGTATCCTCCCAGTTACAGCTTTCCATTATTAACCTGGGCAACTGAAAAAAGGAAAAATAAAAGTTTCCAATGCTGTTGCGTGGGATGCTAGGTCACAGAAAGTTCATTTTTGTATGTAACTGACAATAAACATATTACTTTATATCATTATTGTGTAACATAACATAGTATTCATTTTGACAATAGAACATAGAGATTATGGAAGTGGAAAGTAAACCTCTGACATGCTTTTTATACCCCAGCATTACAAGGCCTAGTTTACAGAGGAGATCTTGTACTATACCCCTGCCCATACACATTATGCAAGGGGATGAAATTTTGGAGCCAAATTCCACTCTGAACAAAATGTTCCCCAGCATGTCTGACTGCCTTCCCTTATGCTGCATATTTGTGGTTATCTAGTCACTTCAGGGAAGGTAAGACAGACTGAAAAATTAAACGTTGTCATGTGTGAGAGTGCACCTTAAAAGGAAAAAAAAGAATATATGCATTGACAGAACCCAGACACCTGATCTTGACTTTTAATCTCAAACTTTTTAAAAAAAAGATTGAAATAAATTTACTAAACTAAATTAAACTAAATGCATTTCACAAACTGTCTCCATAAACAATCTGAAGTGTTTAAAATGAGAATATTGCATGTGCTTAAGGGGCACTTCCCAGGTATTATCTATGCGTGTGTTATCAGTCATTCAGATTACATCAACTGTTCTTTAAAATTTCTTCATTTCCCAGAAGTTGTTGCAGCTAAATAGTGACACGAGCCACCCCATTAAACAGCTAAAAATAGCATCACGGTGTTGTCTTGTGGTGTAACAGTTGGCCACATCCTGTGTCTGAGATTCACACATTGCCGACAGAGTACACATGAGAACACAGAGGCCAGTGTTTTACCTTTCTCTTTTTATCACTCATTTCTTCAGAATGGAACATCGTTGGGCATGCCAATGGAAAGTATTAGTTGATAAAGTGCAGCAAAATAACACCGCAGTTAGGCGGGGAAGACGTCACTATTTTTTGCAGTGACTGAAAAGAAGAAAAGGAAGCCACTGCTTTTCCTCTGAGAAATAAAGAGTACATTTGTGGCTTTTTGCCACCAAACTGTTGGGTTTTCCCTTCCCTCTTCAAAATTACCTGGAGCTGTTTTCTCACCTCACCTACAGAGATAAGCAGCAACATTAAAGTTTGATCATGTAATTGTACATATGCTTGCACTTCCTTTATGTCCTGTGATGGCAGAGCTAAAAATAACCTCAGCGTGTAAATGCCTGTTTAGCCCAGAGCGGAATAGAGTTGAAAACAGCCAGCAGTGTTGGCACAGGTTGGATTTTTCCAATGGGAGTTCCTCCTGTTGAGGGAGGTGAGTCCCATCCAACCTGTTTGTGTGTATATGTGGGTGGTTTACTGCATATAGAAAGCAGAGCAGGCTATTATAGGTATGTGGCCTACTTATTTAAAAGTGCAACCTGTGACAATTTATGCATTATTTATGTATTATTTTTGACTAAAACTGTACATATTGCTGGGGTGCTTCTACAGTTTTTTGGCTAGTAAATCGGTTTAGATGAGATCAGCACTCCGACATCTTTCATCAGCTGGCTAAAGGGTTGAATCATTTCTACCAATCTACGAGAGAGCAGAAAAACATGCATTTGTCATATTTTATCAGCACCATAGCTATCATTTCAATGTGGCATTGTACTGATATCCGTTCAAAACAGTGTAATGGTTGGATATTAAAAGGAATACAGTCTGTTTTTGTCTGAATCAGTGCAGATGCTTCCCCATTCACCAAACAGTATCTAGTGATAACAAACTGCAGGCCCACTTCAGACCTAGAAGTGGGTGGACTTCCTGTCTCCTTACTGTGAACAGTGGTTTCACCAGACTCTCTCTCTCTCTGTCTACATCAGTCCACTTTATCACAGCAAGCTTTATGACTGAGGAGCTTCTTGTTTGCGTTGAGCCACAGGGCTCTTGGTCCTCGTCATCTTCACAGTCACTTCCCTCTGATTTGCCAAAGAACACAGAGCAGATAAAGGCAGGGGACTGATCTCTGTCTGCCCGACTGTGGGAAAGGCGCGGGCACAGGAACTAGTGCAGGAAAGACAAGACGATGACTTTAAAAAAAGAGATGTGTGTATGGAGCCGATATGAGTTGTAAAAGGCTGGTAATGACATTGATATGTTTGGATTGCGGTATCCAGTATTTTTCAACTTGACTGTATCTATGCCAGAACAAATTGAAAGAGAATTCAGTGTGGTTGTCCTGATATGATGTCAGGCATTGTTTATTTGCAGACTGCAAGCAGTAAATAGTTAGCACGTCTTCAATCAAAATTTTCTTAAGTGTTCTGTGTTAAGAAAAATAAATGTGTTATTTGATCTGATGTCATCGGGTACCACTCTCATGTATGTCCATTCAATATGGGGCTGGAGCTAGCAGACGGTTAGCTTAGTTTAGCATAAAGACTGGAAACAGTGGAAAAACAGCTAGCCTGGCTCTATCCTAATGTAATAAGATTTGCCTACCTCTAAAGCTCACTAATTAAGATGTTATATCTCATTTGTTTCATAAATACAAAAACCAAATAGTAAAAACGGAAAAGTCTGGAGTCTCTGCTGGTTGCCTGGCAACTTTACAGTCACGACAAGACTCCAGGAAGTTACTGTGAGGGGCCAAAAATAGTTCTGGACATAACCCTCTGTAAAAGCACAACTTGTCATTTTTACAATTCGCTGTAAAGTAAAAGAATTTGGATATAACAGGCTAGCTGTTTCCCCAGTTTTCAGTCAGTGCCTTTAAAATCTAACAAAAACTCTCAATCAAAACACGAATCAGTACCATAAGATATACTCACTTTTTGCTAATCATTTTTTCGCAGCATGCCCAAGGCATCAAACTGACAACCTCCTTGCCTCTAACTTCTAGGCCACCTCTTACTGTATTAAATATAGCATTGTTTTTATGATCTGAATTGTTATTCGATGTGATTTTTGAATAATGATCTCCCACTTCTTTGTTTCCACAGTTAACGAGATCATCAGGAACGACCTCTCCAGCATTTCCGTGCACACTCATGCATAGACGTCCTGAAGTCTTCTGCAGCAGCAGCAGCACACACACACACACACACACACACACACACACATACACACATACACACACACACAGCATCATCATCATCTACAAAAAGAGGACAAAAAAGAAAAAAAAAATAGAGATCCAGATGATAAAGAATCAATTTGTGACCAGGATCTCCCACCTGTCATTTTTGCCATCAGCTCCTCCTCATCTGCAGCTAGCTCAACTAGCTGCAGATTAACATTGACAATCACTGGCAAACTGCATTTGAATAAACAAATGAATGTTATATTTACAAAAGGGAAGTGATATCAGGGGCAAAGTATACGACTACACTTGCCTTAATTCACAGCAGATGTTCTTTAGTGGACCAAACAGCTCAATGAGACTGAATTACTCTTCTATTGTTGTCAAATGACAATCTTCATTTTGAGTGTGATCTGTATGTTAATGCATGGACAAGCTAATGGGACAATTACTGTCATGCTTCATCACTTTGGTTCATTTGTTTGTGCAGTCAGTCCGCAACAACAACCGAATTGGTGCCTTACAGCAGCGATATTGACAGCCAACAACAGCAGCAGTCACACAAAATGCAAATGTCCATGGTTCATTGTAACCCAAAGTGGAAGATTTATATGACATTTTTGTATCATTTCAATGATTTGTTTACAGGGAAACAGAATAAAAGGCTGGAAAATATGTAGGGAGTATGTGAATAGATTAGAATTGTATTTTTTCTTGGTTCCTTATTATCTCATTGTTCATTTATACTGAATGTTATGTATGATATTCTTTTGTATAAACATGTATTTGAAATTTTACTTATGTATGCCTTATGCTTATATCATGCAGTTTGCTAGTTAGCTCTCTCTTTTTTTTTCATTTTTCATCCCTGATATGATTTATACCATTTCTACTACCCTGCATTATGCTTTTCACCTTAGTGCCTATTTTTTTATCATCCTGCCCAAGTCTTCCAGTCCTCCACCCAGACCATGACATAATGATGCACAGACAATCAGTGAAAATATATAGTACATATCCTAGGACAACAGTTCCTGGCTGGCAGGAGCTTATAAAGGCAGGTATCAGAGTTTTCTTCTCCCCCAGCTATAAGATAGTTGAACAATGGTATGCTTACCTGCTGAATTTAAATGAGAATACTCCTGGACAATATATATGTCTGTTACTTCTTGCACTGCAGGTCTGCATGTAAATAGGCACAGGGATAATCTAAGTATGCCACAGGCTCAGTTTTACTCGTCATCTGGGTGATTCAGCTGAGGAGTTGGCAGGACTGTTACTTACAGCTGGCAATAATTGATCTGTGTAAACCAAAGGATTTTATCTTTGGTGAAATTATTGTCCAAGTTTCCTTTTTCTGTCAGAGACTTTAACTTAGAGTGGTTCCCCATACAAAAACATTATGCACTTTACCGTAGAAACAGAGCAGGGTTTCTTGCTTCCAGACCAAATATTGTAGATTGATTTCCACTGTCGTGTCATAGAAGTACATCGACTCTTCTTTCATACATCTGCAGTCTTTTCCGTGTTATTTGTCTTTTGGAGCATGCACACCGACCTAATGTTGGGGATCATTTAGCTGACAATAGCTTTCAATATAGCTTCCTAATACATTTTTGGACATATAGTATAATAGCATGACTAAACTGTATGAATAAGGTTTCTATTTTGTGCCTTACTCTCTTTCTTGGCTACAAGATCGTTGCAACTCTCTATTGCTTTTCTGTGACAAAAGGTGAAACGTATCTCTTTAATATGAAATATTTATGAAAAATGAAATGTGTTTTAAGTGCATTTAATGTGTTCTCAACAATGAATTAATAAATGACATAATGGTGACCATGCATACAACACAAGTCCTCAATTATTTTGGTGTCATATTGACATTTACTGAATTTTTTTGTGGTGTTTGTTATTATTTCCCTACAGTATACTACACATTTACAGATACTCAGTTTATATCTAAAATGCAAAATCCTAGACTGAATCTAAATCTTAAAGATTGAATCAGTTGCCAAGGTATTATGTTTTTTTCCCGTTTTTAACACACCCGACCCATATGGCCTTGCTTTAGTTTTAAGGCTTTTTCTTTAATCTGGCTGTGTGATTTTCTTGTGTTATAAAGCCTGAGCTTAGTAAACCTCAGATTGTCCCAACCTGTTCTTAAATCCCTAATAAAACCTGAAATGGAGACAGACATTGACGAAAGTAGGTAAAAATATTGCATGTTTGTTTGTTTTTTTATCCTTTTCTTTTTTCAGACATAACATAACAATAATTTTTGTCTTTACTTATTTAGTATTGTATTATTTTGTTGTTAATTCCTAAAATATAGTAGTTGAAGGTACTTTACCAACAGATTTGCATGTTACAAAGAGGGCATTTTTTAAATCAATCAGCAGGTGGTATTTGGACTTGTCCTCCAGCTTTGTTTCAATCTTAAATACAAACAAACCTATAAACCACTATACTTTAGCGGGATAAAATGCAACAAGCAGCTGATACGTCAGGTACAAGCAGAGGCCTGTGTGTTTTCCGGTGAGTATTGTTAGTAGTGGGTAGTTATGAGTGAAATAGCTCTTCGCCATGGGAGCTGTGCCACGCTCCTGTGTACCACCTGCCAGTCCTCCAGACTTTTTCCATCCACCAAAGTTATGAAGCACCCATCCCCATAGTGACAGAAGACAGGCCTAGGCGGTGCTCCCCTGTACGACCGTGGTATACCTAAAATAGCCTCACTATTTACAGATGCAGCCACGCCCCTTTTTCCTGGCACCCTGTCCTCACCTTAGTCTTCCTCTGACAGCGCGGTAGCCTTTGACACAGTGGAGAGATGACTCTGGGCCATGGTTTCCACTGGCGAAGCAACAGTCAAGTAGGGAGACTAACTACAGCAATGGAATATCCTGCGTATGAAAACAAGTCGAGCTGCAAAATCTATTGTAATCTGTTGAAAGATCTGCATCACTCATTTGATGTTCAAAAGTACAAAACCTTTTCCCAGCAATACATTTTTTGGTGAAATTCAAGCATTTTACACCATTGCATTATATTTTTCAAAACAATGAAACACTGAATTATGCATGAATAAAAAACATGCACAAAAGGTTCATCTGCTTGAACTTTGTAGATACATGCCTACATTTCTACATTTTACATTTTTTTGCAAAGACTTCTGAGCTGCATTGCTTTGCTAATGTAGAAGTTGACAGTTTGGAAAATAAGCTTATCAAAATGTGTAACTATTCATTTAAAGAGGCTGCACAAAATAACTGATATTTTAAGAGCAGGATTCATACAGTAACAGCATTTATTTGTGTTTAGGTTCAAATGAAGCGCTGATGTGGCTCATACGACTTATTCCAAAACAGATGGCTCCGATGCATCACGTGCGACTGTGCATATATATTATTTTCATTTGAAGACTGACAGTCATACTACAGCCCTTTAGCAGCATTTGTAACTCAGTGCATCAGGAAAAATGTTTTATTGCGTTTCTTATCTGTTTCCGACCAGCAATATTAGGAAGGAGAAGGGTGCACTGTCCAAATGATTTCTCAGTAATCTGCACATTTTGTGCTCTTCTCTTAACTCCAAGTAAATGTCTCTTTGTCATGCTGGAAATTATGTGCATTACTTCCAAGTAAGGTCGCCAAGGAAACTTTGTAGATGTTTTAGAGCAGATAATGTAAAATCTTCCAACTAGCTTAAGTCAATGAAAATATGTAATCATTTATTTGTGCATTGCATTCAGCTTTCCACTGATTACCTGACCAAATGATCAAATGACTTGAATGATTGATGACCTGACACAGTGCAGAAAACAGGACAGAGAAGCAAAAAAACAATTTCTGATCATAATGATTGCAGCGCGTGCCATTTTCTCCCCGGGGTCCACATGCACACAGCACACCTGGCACAGGGCACGACTCAGAAGTTTCACTGTGTGGATTTATGGTGTCTTTATGGCCCCACTTCCTTCTCCATTGTATTCCCACAGAGCCCTTGATTTGGGCTTTTATAAAGTGAGTGCATAGGCACAGTGCTGGAGCTCCTGCCCTCGTCTCTCATCGGCCATCTGCAGGCAGTAAATCCTTACTGTTATGAAGGGCATGTTGAGAGAACCATGGGGGTGGCTTTAAGAGATGCTTTAAGAGATAATTGCTTGACCATACTGAGGGACCTTTGATAGTTCTGCCCCATAAGCCAGTTCTACATTTGATCTTTTTTGGTCCCTTGAGTCAGTTTTCGATTTTTTTTTTTTTTTTTTTTTTGCAAATCTGACACACAACATATGTCAGATGAATATAAACAGACCGCCTTATCAATAACTTTTTGGATGATAAAGAAAGAACATGAGGAACATGTGTGTGCAGAGTTTAGTATGTGTTTACATATGTTTTTCTTATGTGTAGCTTTAGGGTGGAGTTGTCAAGCTCCGCAGGTGTACACCAACCCTTTTCATGGGACCATTTCACATGTGACAGGCTCAGCAGATGACCCGCTGACATGCTGACATGGTCACATCGTTGCGGACCCACAGACAAATCACCTTTTTAAAAGACACTTTAAGAGACGCTCAGAAAGACAACCAGATGGGGCCTGGAAAATCTCGTGGCGTCTTTTATTCTCCATCTGCAATCATTCAGCTTGATTCGCTCTCTTTCTTTTGTGATGCATGAAATGTTGTGCAAGGTTTTATAAAAATTTAGCGGCGACACAGATGTCTGAGCTTAAAAAATGTGAAAAGTGAGAATTATCTTTAAGTGTCTGTTTATACAATCGCAACACGTGAGTTCTCAAATCTCCACATCAAAATCAATGTATTCAATAACCCTTTTTAGTTCACTCTGAGAGCTCTAGTTCTTCATGGAAAAAATATTCAAAGACATCCCAAGCGATCGGCCTTCCATTGTTTGCTGTAAATGTTTCGGTACATATGCAGAATATTTATGTTGAAGTACATAGCACACATTAGGGATGCTCTTAATGGGCTACAGTAAAAGCCCTTGCTAGTCAAGAGTTCAGGCAGGTGCAGACTCTTACAGTAGACAAAGGAGCCTGGCACTGGAGATGAGTTCACAACAATCACTGTGAGGCTTTTAGACGCCTTCTGCAAGCTCAATCTTCATTTCCCCTGACACTGATTTTGCAATAAGGATCCGGAGAAAAGGGGAATGTCCATCTATTAATTTTAATGATCCCTCATTATTGACTGCTGGCAGGGAGGGGGCGGGCAAAGGTAATGATTCTTTGTCTTTGCTGGCCAATCACTCCTCTTAAAGGAATAAGACTCTAAATATGTAGGGCCACTAATGGATGCCCAGTATGACCTAACGCTGACCCCACATGCAACCCAGACAAACTGACTTCCCACCATGAAGGAGTGAGTGTTTGATGCTTTAGTTGTTTCTCTTTTCTGTCTGAGTTGGTTATAAATTGTCCAAATCAGAGAAGGTGAAACTGTGATCATAAATATCCATCCACAAACCCCATGTGGTTTATAAAGAAAAGAAGCACATCAGTGAAGCTATAGTCATGATCATGATCTTGCTTATTAACTAAATTGTTAAATGAACAGTTTGACTTTTTGGGAAATACACTTATTTGCTTTCTTGCTGAGAGTTAGATGAGAAGATTGATACCACATTCAGGTCTGTACAGTAAGGCTACAGACAGCAGATTGTTAGCTTAGCTTAGCACAAAGACAGTAAATGGGGGAAACAATTAGCCTGGCTCTGTCCAAAAGTTACAAAAACCACCTACTGCACCTCTAGCGAACTAATTAACATGTTATATTTCATATGTTTAATCTGTACAAAAACTGAAGTGTAAACATGACAAGTTGTGGTTTTATAGGGGGTGTCACAACCCAGCTCAAGACTGGACAATTGAGGGGAGACCACACATGAGTTATAACTAAAGATAGATTTAATGTACATAACTTAAAGATAAATGAAACCAAACACAACCAAAAACAACATGGTGGAAGCCAGAGGGGAGAGGGCAAATGACTGACTGCCTCCAGCTTATATGGAAGCTGGGCAGTCCAGGTGAGCTGAATCCTCCTGACGACCCGATTCCGCCCACCAAGCTCCTGCACGCAGAGGACAAAGAGTCTGTCCAGAGAGGGTCGTCACAGGTGTTATGGGTCAGACTATTTCTAAGCTAGGTGCTAACTAGCTGCAGCTTCATATTTAAGGGACAAACCTGAGAGTGGTATCGATCTTCTTATTTAACTCTCAGCAAGAAAGCAAATAAGCATTTTTCCCAAATATCAAACCATTCTCTTAAAACTTTTCCTGCATTTTTTCTCTTTCAAATCCAGATATTTAGATATTTTCTCTGCACCCACAGCATGTGTAATGTATTGACTTGGATGCCTTCAGGAGATGACTTTCCAAGGACTTGCAAGAAAGTGATTTTAGATTTTAGAGCCTCAGAACACATTGAGGTATTTCCGTCTTTGACTGCAGCTCAGGCATTTTGATTTATATAAAATCCTACTGTATGTACATCGCACAAAGAGCACTGACAGCACATTATTTAGCCTTTAATGTGTGTGTGTATGTGTGCATGTGCGCACACGTGCATCTCAGCCAGCCTAAGCTGTCATCAGTCTGTCAAGGTAATGAACCCAACTTTACTGCAGCCTCCAACAGCTCTTTAAGGCATACTTCACACCACTGAAGAAATACACTCAGGTATTAGTTGTTCTGCCTGGATGGTCTGGTGGATGATGGGTGGGCGGGGATGTTATTAGGAGCGTTCATCTACGAGGCTCCCCAAGCCATACTATACTGAAACCAACCACAAGACAACCCTATCATCCTCAAAGATTACCTGTCTCCCGCACTGTATATGAATGTTTTATCATAAAAGCTTTTCTTTTTTTGCTAAGTGCCTCCTTGAGTGTTTGCTTTCAACTTTTGATTACTTTATGTCTTGTTGCGAAGAAGAAAAAAGAAAAAAGGCCCTGCCCATTTGAATATAATGGACTTAACGGGAAAGGTAGTCTCTCTTGCTTCATTGAAAGGATATGGCGGTGGTGTAATCCAACACAGTGGGTGTGAAAAAGTATGGACAAAGTGGTAATTTCAGTGCCTGGGAGTAAGCAGAGTTTTTATCTTGACATTGTCAAAGTGGACTGAGCAGGTGGAGAGAGTCGAGAGAGAAAACAGACATGACACAATCATATAAATAAAACAGCATGGCAGGGTTTGTATAGGATCCATATGTTTCCGTCTGTGAGGAAATATAGGATGTCATGCATCTCAGTGTAAAAAGACTCATTTACAACCATTAAATTTACAACAATTCAACATCTCTGCTTTTGATGTGGTCGATCACATCTTATTTGGCTCTTTTTTTTGTACGATAGCTGACTTTCTCTTTTATATAGTCTTGAGTCATTTAGAAGAAAAAATATTTTTCTCTCTTTTGGTCCAGACGTTGAGGTTTCCAGCCCTTAGCCCCCCTCCTCCTCCTCTAGGTTTTACCAGACGTCGCGTTGTGAGAGGGGAATGGTCGATTGCATAACGGCAGGCGAGACTTGATCGTTCCTGGCCTTCTCACAAAATTCAATCATTCTCTGCATACTCCAATCCCATGACGGCCCATTAAAGAGCAGCGCAGGCTAGGATTTCCCCTCATGTGTTTTAAATTGAAATTACGGTCACAAAGTCTGCCATATGCATGAATCGAGGAAGACAGGGAGCTTGGGGATAAAGAGATAGTTTGATATCAAAATAGTTGGACTGAAGCAGAGAAAGATAGAGGCAGGCAGAAAGATAACGAAGATGTCTCCCACTTTCTGTCATTATGACACTTGTGTCATCCTGCCAGCCACATTCATATTGGGAAGACTGTCCACCTGTCTGAAGCTCAGTGCATTTTGAGTTGCATCATTTCATAACACCTAAAGGGACCCGTTCAACTTTTTAACCAGACAGTTTCAGACCAACATATTGAAAATGGATTAAGTCCCCCCTCCCCCACCCCCCCCATATGTAGATATTGAGCTATTGCTAAAATCATTCCAAACATGTCTGCAGCCTTTAAACTCAGCACACCATAAGTCATAGAAACTACAGGAAGAGATAAGGGGAATAGGTGAGGTATGAGCCACCCGGAGATGATGACCCCAGATGTTCTCTAAGGAACCACTGGGATCTGAATCAGACTCTGACTGGCCATGAGTTCCTCATTCCTATTTGTCTCCGTGGACTTGAGGAAGGATAAATACAGCACGCACGCACACAAACACACGCACACACACACACATACACACTCACATAGATAAGACACTCTCTCTCTCTGATTTAGTGTGAGGAGGATGTGATGCAGACATGACGCCAGTGACCTGGGCAAACACCCCAGAGAGATGCATCACTCCTCTACCTAAACTGAAGTTGAGCAATAAAAAAAGAGAAAAAAAGTGTGAATGAAGGATCAAAGAGGACAGAAAAGTTTATATTTATGCTCAGCCTGTCAACCAAATTGAGTGTAAAGTTTATAGAACAACCAAGATCTGTTTTTATTTAACGACTGAGAACTAAATCTATTAATATCATATTGTCTCATTTAGCAAATGTGACCTGATAAAAACAAATTTGGTGTTACTTTTATAACTGCAGATCAAACCTGTAGCACCATTTGAATCTTGCAGCTTGACTGCAGTTGATGTTGATGGCTTCAGTTACTCTTGATGAACTTTTAATCTCACAGTGACATCTAGTGGTGGTTTTAAATACATGCAGGCTTCCAATACTGATGTATTGTCCAACATCAGAACATCGGCGCACACACACACACACACACATACACACATATATATATATATATATATATATATATATATATATATATATATATATATATATATATATATATATATATATATATATATACACATAATAGTGTATATAGAATTGGATCAATAATTGCTCATTCATTTAAGGTGTGGAAAAAGATTGGCATTATAATACACCACAAGTAAATAATGAATTGTTATGTATTGGAAATAAAGCCATCCATCTTTCTTAACAGCAAGCCTGAAGAATACATTACTTTTCAGATATTAAGAAGCAAAATGGTCTTATGACTTTCATCTTTTATTAATTTTAATTACACACTGCCATGAAACCTATCCACCCACTGTCCTCACATCACATTTTGAATAGCTTCAACTGATTTTTTCAATCAGTGAATTTGGTCTTTCATCTCATATCTATAAAAAAGAGTATGATTTAAATGTAAATTGTTCAGATAGTATGGAATAATATCACTCTTTCTTCCTGCAATTATAATAATGAATTACTGCACTGTAAGTTAATTCAAAGAAAAAGATGCCAATTAAGAATTAATCAAAACACCTTCAGCACTTCATTTGCTCAAAAATCAATTGATACTTTCATGCATATGATGAGAGATTGGCCAAAAGTGTACTTGTTTTGTGACTGGAATGTTGCTTCCACCCTTTCTGACATATTGGATATTTATGTATTGTCTTCACAAATCATGTTACCAAATGATGATTCAACTTTAACATTATCTGTAGATAAGAAGAGAGTCTTGTTTGCAGGATAAGCAGCAGCAAAAAAAAGTCCCTGTTATGAGATGGAAACCTCCCCACATACTTAGCATATTCCACAGGAAACTGTCATTTACAAAGTATAAGCTTCTGGGTTTATGGACTTCAAGATACTGTGTATACTACTATACTGTATATATACTCTGAAATAGACAAATGCTATGTAGTGTATATCTAAATATGTGTGTATGGTTTTTTCTTTTGTTTTGTTTTATTTTTTCTCTTTCTCTCTTTTCTGCAAAGGTGTATAGCTTTTGTTTGTTGTGTTATTTCGGTAATGGAGTTTTTGATACAAGAAGAGTCAAAGGCTTTATGTATGAGTGCATTCAGTTCCTTCTGTGGTTTGAGCCCTTTACCCTTATCAAACTACATGGGAAAAAGCAATAAAAAAGTTGGTCACACAAAAAAACATACATTTCATGGATATATAGTGTACCTTGTCCTTTTCTCTTTATCTTGGTAAACTGAAGCGTCTTCACTTCCAAGGCTTTGAGTTTTTTTGGTTTTCATTGACATTTGTGTAGCATGGATGTTTTTTTACAGGTTGGGGTTTCTAACCCCCAAGCCCAACCTTCCACCATTCCTGGTTTATGCTGTGTTTTGGAGTTGATTTGTTAGTCCCCTCTCCTAACATAGTGTCTTCCAGGTAATGGATTACAGTCTCATACCACATGAGCTCAGACAGGCTTAGGGTTGTGTACAAGCTGTCTCGGCATGTCAAACCCAACGAACTCCAGCTACTGTGTAATAAAAGCTGCAACCAGTAAAAACAGCGTAACTATTGCAATATTGCAGATTTATGCTAAGTGATACCAAGTTAACCAAAACACACAAAAGACATTTAATACAGGTTTATGTTATTTTTGTCTCCCCCTAGTGCGCCATCTGTGCTTTTTGCCCTCTTAACACTTTCTATTATATGACATAATGCCTTCTGCCTCTGGGTTAGGATAAGGAGTATATTCTAGATGATTTCCAGGAATAAAACAAGTTTTTATTTGGTATTGTTGAACAGTTTTTCCACTCCAGTCACATTTACATAGCAGGTTATAATGTTAAATAACCATGTGCTCAAAAAAAGCACACATCTTTCTGAGTTTTAAATTAAGGCACATTTTAAAGCCAAAAGTACCATATCATCTTAAAAAAAATAAAATCAGTAACCACTTCTTTCACATTTATGTTAAAGGACCAGTGTGTAAGATTTAGCGGCATCTGGTGGTGAGGTTGCTCCCCTCCTCCTCTGCCAAGCGTGTAGGAGTACCTATGGTGGCCGTGAAACTCATGAAAAACGTGACAAGCCTTCTCTAGAGCCAGTGTTTGGTTTGTCCGTTCTGGGTTACTGTGGAAACATGGCTGTGCAACATGGTGGGCTCTGTGGAAGGGGGACCGCTCCCTATGTAGATATAAAGGTCTCATTCTAAGGCAATGAAAACACAACAATTCTTATTTTCATTGGATTATACAATAATTAAAACATACTTATGAATAATATATTCCATTTCTGCCAAGTCTGTTCTGCTAGATGCCACTAAATTCTACACACTGCACCTTTAACAGTTCAAGTAAAATAGCTTTGACCTCTGAATTGAGATGGAATTGTAATACACTCAGCAGTAAAATATGATTCAGTTCTGGTCCTGTGTGGTGATTGAGACATTGATAATGTTGGTGGAATTTCAGCCTTGTGTGGCACTCACTCCATAAGTCAAATAAATACAGATAGTTGTATAAAACATAAATCTACCATCTGACACTAAGGAGAGCAGACCTATTTAAAAACATCAAGGAGTAATACAGTTGAAGATAAACACCTACGACCTCTCTGAAGTAAGTTTGAATATGTAAAGCTTGACTGCAATGAGTTCAGTGCTACTAAAATGAGTGCAAATCATATTTCACTTTTGTACAGTAATGTTTTACACTTAAACATGTTTACTCACTACATTGGACACTTAGTGTTGCAAGCATCACCTGACTTGAAAAGTCCATAGACACTGACCAATGGGAACATGGATATAGCGCCAACCATGGAGCCCAACTGCACTACTGCTCCGCACCACACAAGGGCACTGTGGCCCTCATCTCTCAGAATCACTCCAATGATGACCTTCACATAGGACAAGGACAGGACAAACAGGATCCAGGCCAGCACCTGCAGCAGACAAAAAGTGAATATTGTATGTTAGACATCCAGTCCTTGTTATGCAGATACCACTAAGACTGCAAAGTGTTGTGGTTTGACCTCAACACATAAGCTTGCTCAGTGGCATTCGATGTTTTTCTATCACGAACAAAGCATTTGTGACACCAAAGGGGGGAAGTTGGCAATGATTACATCAGCAATGAGGAAACATAACTTCATTCAAGGAAATAGGGGGCCGTTGCACCAGATTTGCACATGCAAGCTGTGACCACCAACATGTGATAATTCCTGTATAATTTATTTTGTTATGTTTAACTAATCAAAAGAAACACAATACTTGCGACCCATGCATGACCATGCAAGAGGACAATAGGACTCACATTATCTGCAATTTGCAAGTGACAGTCATTTGTGAAATGGCACACTGACACCATTTCCAATCTGCATGTAAACGGTGTTCCCATTTTTTTTGTGAAACGGGCCCCAATATAACAGCTTTACTTGAGGGAAATGTCAAAGTGTTCTCTGATATGGCACAAACATAAGCTGGCAAGTTGGCACTATGTTGAACCTTAATCAAGTCAGTGAGTACTGAGTGACTTAATTACAAAACCTGCCAATCACACCACACCCCAAAAAACAAACACCATGTAATTATGACAGTTGGGTTGTACTCTCATTCTTTTACAAGGTGTAGTTTTAGCCCTACTTAAAAGGCAGAACATGTGATCCAAAATTAACTTACATCTAGTAGTATATATCAAAGACTAAATAAAATGTGTTTCATCCCTTTTCATAAGACAAAAATTCTTACTATGACGATGGTTCCAGAGGAACTGTGGACCAGCAGAGGACAGGGACTCAGAGCAGCCATGGCCATGATGTAGGCTCCAAATCCAGTCCCAAACATGGTCAAGAAACCCATGAAGATGAGAGACCTGGAAATAAAGATCCATGTATGAAGGTGAAACTAGATATTTTCAGTTACACTGGACCACTTGGCCTTATAAAACACACTGATATGAGAGTTTAAATGAATGACCTCTACTGATGACCTGTAATAGTTGCATGAATTCTATGTTGTTGGAAGAGATGGATAAAATCTTTTCATAAATGTAAGGCTTCTGTAGTCATAGTCACCTTATCGGTATAAACATGGCGATGAAGCAGGCCACTGGGTTAGCGACAGCTGCCATGGTGGCAGCTAGATGGTACGCCTGGTTCCCATAAGGCAGACAAGAGTAGGACTGCACTGATGGCAGGACTGCGTTGGTCAGAGCATTCACCCACGCCAGCACAACAAAGATGAACACCACCTCGAGGTTGCTGTATGTCCCCGTGCCAAAAGAGCTGCGAGGTTCACTCCTGTCCAAGGGACTGATCATAGGCTTCTGCTCTGGTGTCTGGGCATGTAGAGACAGACCTTGTTCTCTCTTTCCTGGAGCCAGATCACCACTGAAATACAGGTCGTTCTTTCTCTCCCGAGCCACAGCTGGGTGACGGTTGAGTAGGGTGAAGGCTACCAGACACACAACCATCATGGCACTGAGGAACAGGAAAAAGACCTCAGCAGAGAATTTAGCTGGCTGGTAGATGGCTTTTAGCTCAAAACTGCCAGCTATAGTGGAATTGTCAGCTGTTTCATTTAGTGAATCAGACAAAGTGGCATTCTGACAGTGGACTACACCAACACCTTGAATCAGAGCCACCAGTGCAGGCACCAGACCACTGAGACCTTCACCTGCAAAATATGTGGTGAGGTACTGGGGACGCAGTCGCATCATGAAAGGCAGGAAGGTGACGGAGGAGGTGCAGTCCACCACTGAAAGCAGAAAGCTTAACACCAGCAGGGGCAAACTATGCTGGGAGCTCCCTATTGTCACCGTGTGCCTCCAGAAGAAAGCCAGCAGGAATGTAGCGATGATCCCCAACACCACGATGCAGTAGACGACCGGCCGCTCATCCAGCGCTCCTGGGCGGAAGCGGTGCATCAGGGTGATGAAGAGAGGACCTATGTTGGCCATTTGGATGAGGACTGTGAGGTAGGATGGGAGGTACCAGCCCTCTGGGATCTCATTTACGATCAGGGGGAGCTCCACCCACATCCCATTGATGGCCACCCAGGAGCCCATCCCGAACAGACATGCTAACACATGAGTCAGCAGCGACATGATGGAGGTATGAAAGATGTAAATCAGGAAATGTAGATGTATGTAATCTGAAATAGATCATAAACATAAACCAGTATTATTAGTAGAATGTAAAACTTGAAGGACTCTTACAACAATGATAAAAAACGGGAAAAATAAAACAGTTTATTCACAGGAAGTTCAGTTTGAAAAAAGGTTAGATTAGGTTAGGTTAGATTAAGAAGCGGAATACAAGCTATTCAGTTTCATACAGTACAACTATTTAATGAATATGATGTATATTTATTTAGTTTACGTAGTGTGATGTTGCTCAAACCCTTTCATTCCCATGCAGACCAAAAACTGCCTTTTTGTCCTACTTCTATTTATATATGTCTAGAAGTCTCCTGTTATCCTCAAATATGGATGTACTGCATATTTTCTTTTTCAGAATAATCCCAGAATAATGTTTAAATGTTTTACATGAATATTTGAATTCAAGATTCATGTTGGATTATATACATTGTAGGGTAAAGTCCCTGCATGTTAATTGGCCAGGTAGCACCTTCTGGGCGGGCAAACAGAAACTTTAAAAACAGTCTCTTATCTGAGACTCCAGGCTGGCTGCTGGTTTTTCTTGCTTTTATCTTTGTGTTCTTGCTTTCTGCCATGCCGGTTGAAAGCTTGCATTTTGCAAGTCTGAAGATGCGATTAAGAACAATAGGAAGTGACACCTGAAAAGTCTAGAGTCATGAGTTGAGGATCAAGCCTAGGAGAGCATAAACCAGGAGCTCCCTTCCAATGGGAAGTTTTCAAATCCGGACCGGCTGACTCACTCATCATTATAAGATCCAGACTCAAGCTTCTCAGCCCAGCACATCAGACTCCATTTTATGTGAATGGAGTCCATTCTATTCCTACAACATGTAGAATTTAAGTTTGCCAGACAAAAGTGGATTTTACTTTACTTGAATAGTTTTGAAAGCATCATAACCAATAAATTACATAGGAAACTAACCCCAAGAGAGGGACACAACCAAACTTAAACCTAACTTACAAGCAGGTGTTGAAACCAAGCAAACCATTTTGCTCATAAGAAATCAGAGATATTGATCTTTTTTTTTCTGATAGTGAAATACACCGATCTGGTCAAGTACAAGCATAACTTAAAGAGTGGACACAATGCCAGCATTCTGATGGGACTGATTATAGGGCAGATTATTAACAAATTAGTTTGATGTAAATTGGATATAACGAGATTATGTAAATGCTGCCTCAGAGATTTTATATCCTTGGAAGAATACAATTCTCAGAAAAGGTTGTGAATACATTTTTCGAATGCTTTGCAGTGACAAAAGTAACATTTGAAGAAATTACTTAATGGTAAAGCCATTTCAACACAAAAATATTATTAGTATAATTATAAAAAAGTTGGCTAGCTACATTTTTTTGTAAAAGGTTTGTCTGTCTTAAGAAAGGATACTAAAAATACTAGTTAACATGTTTTGGAGATGATGTTTGCTACATCATAACAACAAAAATGATCTACATGATAAAAAATGCAGTGTCAGAAAATGAAAAAAGCATAGCATAGTTGAATGTCATGTGCCCATGTGGTTGGTATTGACCTTCCTAGTCTCCCCCTCTCCTCTGTGTCTTATTCCATCCCTCTAACATGTACTATCCAGCAAGAGATGCCTGACATTTCACACACTGACACTAAAAGAACCATGTGGTTGTAATATAAACAGACACATAAAAGGGAAACAACTGATGCTGTGAAATAAAACTACATCACAATGGGGATTGTGAAAGATTTTCTCCAATTAAAAACAAAGAAAAAGGAACATTTTATTCATACTATACCAGCATATGTGTTGTTATTGAATAGATTATTGAAACAGTTTTTTTTCTGATTCGTATCAATAGAACAGGGTCAAAGAAAATGTTCACTAGCAAAAAAAAAATAGAAACTCCAAGGATTTGATAGCAATCTACTGGTGTAAGAGGATTACTTGAATTTGTATAACAAGAAGCTTACCAAAATATAACTAATAATAACTAAAATATACTAAAATTAAAATGTCTTGTGTCTAACTATTAAAAAATACAAATTATTATTAGTCATATTCAGAAACAATGAAGAAGTACTGGCAGTGACGTAATTATGGATTTAACTTCCTCTTCCTCTAGTTATAAATCTAAAATCTAAACCTGTACGATCATTCTGCTTCACTTTCATCCCTTTACATGGTAAAGAGAGCAGATGGAGGAACTGTAGTAGAACAAGAAGCAGCTGGGCTGAAAGACTTATGCTCCTGAGATAACCCGGCAGTCAAATAATCTCACTTCCCTCATACATATAACCACACATTCGTGCCAATGTCATCTTACCTTTGTCAGAACACAGGAAGAGACTGCTCTCCTCTCCCGTTTCCTTTCAAAAACCTTCACTTCATTGTGATCACAGTTTTCTGTTACATCAGCCGCAAGTGTGTGTGTGTGCGTGTGTGTGTTAGCATTCCCTCCCCCTTTTCTCCTACACACATTATCCACAGGCTCCTATTCTGCTTCCGTGTCTCCACTGCACTTGACAGGGGCGGGACTACACAGGCGCACACGTTCTCTGCTGCCATGACGCTTTGATAAGCTTTCTATTGGAGGGGGGTTTCAAAATCATGCAGCCATGTGCTCTCTGTGCGCCTGGGGGCTCAGCAAAAGGAGGAAAGGGAGGTCTGAGTAATAATAGCTCCTCCTTTTCCCTTTCCCTCCCCCAACCAGTATATGACCTTGTAGTCAGCCCTCATTTAAACTAAACTCACAGGCTGCTCACACAGGATTATGTTCTGGATATTGTAAATACCTCACAAAGTTTCCTTCTGTTCCACTTGTTTCTCTCTGTCCCTGCCTCAGTTATTTCCTGGAAAGCCTCTATTGGCCCATTACTGTGTCGGCAGTTCTTTTGCATACGCCCAGTTGGTTGCATTTCTAGTTTCACAATTATCTTTGTTGTGGCCACAGTTACTCAACTGAAAAGACCAGTCTGTCAAGTTCCATCTCCACACATGGCACATGGCCATTTAGATTTTCAATTTAAGTCAGCTTAAAGGAAAATACACAACATATGTTAATTGTTTTATGCTAACTCTATGCCAACATGTCTTGTTTTCAGTGTGATGTGATGTAGATTTATACTGTAGATTATAGACATAGATTTTAAATATAGTTTAAGATAACAGCAGGAGCACCAACTCTGCTCAGCCAACAGGATGTGGTGATAGAAGCTGGTTTGCTAAAGTTTTGCAGTGTTTCTAGTTGCCTCCTCCAAACACCTCCTTCAACATGGCCTCCCTATAGCTCAGTAAAAAGGCTGGGTCGTCACTGCTCTGTGCACTATGCATCACTAGGTCAAGAATCACACAGACATGAACCCTCTGCCATCACTCCAGGACCAGATGCTTTCATTACTGAAGTCCAAGGATGCACAGTATGTGAGGAGTCCTGCCTCAAAGAGGTGACCAAGAACCCACCAGAATGAAATATCTGAAAAAGCTTCATACATGGATAGCCATGAAATTTTATTCAGACATTCATTGTCTGTATAAATATTTAATATATTAGAATGAGTCCTAATGACTTTGGCAATCTCCTGACTTTTCATCTAACGCCGCCACGAGGTTGACAAAATTTGGATTTGAGTGTGAAGTCTTGACAACTGTGGGATGGATTGCAATAACTGGTGATCCTTTAACTTTTCATTGAGTGCCATAATTTTTTTTTTTTTGAACAAATCATTCTTAATGTTATTAAACTGCAATAACTTAAGGAGTTAGCAGACACATTCTCAGCAAGTAAATCAGGATGCTCTTCTGCAAGCTCACATGAATCTGTGATAATATTGTCCAGAGAGTCACAGCAGTGCCCTTTTCAAGGTTGTCAGCTAGTACAAACAGGAGGAATTAGTGCTGCCTGGACAAGATTGAGAATGCAGGAGGAACCAAAGCAGACTGCCACAACTGAGTTTATGTTGCCAATTAAATTAAAATAAATCTTACTTACTTATCAATTTAAGGTGTTGTGATGGTATTGTACAATGTCAAATATTTGCCTATAATATTGACTGAAGAAGCATCAAAAATACATTTTGTACAGTGTGGTCTTTACAGAGGTTAATGCTGCTACATCTCATAACACTGGGTTATGTGAGGACATTAACTCGCTGAAGCCAAGCCAAAATCTCTAATACAGTGCAGTGGGAAACCTGCCAGACCTTATTTTGGCTTTTAAATAAGTTTTTTTGTGCTTCCAAAACTCTAAACTAGATTTTCCATGTGACAAATTTCCTCATGTAACATTATTAGATTGCACAACTCAATACGTAACCTCATAAACCGTCTGAAATCCCTTCAACATTTTAAATTACCTCCATTCATCATTCTAAATTGCCCCAAGTACCACCTACCTGCTTGTGGGAATGGAAGCGCAGAGTCAGTAGTGGTGAGAGATTACACAAGTGTAACGGAAAATATGCCGAGACTTCCTCTGCTCAGATGGAGACGCTGCGTAACAGGACAGTGGCCTTATGATGTGTCTGAGTATGGAGTATGCATGCACATTGAGTTGAGTGCTTTATACTTTACTAGTCTGGATCTCTGGATTGTTGTCATGTGACTACTGAAGGCTGAGCCAAGGGTCCAGCCTGGGAATCAAAGTCCTCAGCAGCAGGAGTGGGTGGAGGAAGGGAATAAGGGCAGAGGGAGGTGAGAAAGGAGAGAGAGGACGGATGGAGGAAGGGGAGTTTAGAACATTTTGGGGAGAAAGTAAGAGAAAGGAACAGACTGACACCACCACACTACCTGAACATGAGGGTTCTCATTTGGGCAGCAGACAAGTGTGACCAGCTTAACCAACCAGAAGATGACTTTGGACAGCTTTCTGTGCTTTCTGAGTGGGTGTTTGGTCAGGGTCAGTCTGGCTTTTGTTCTGCAAAAATTCCAGCTCAAATGAATGACCCCTGTTGAGCACTAACTTCATTGGCTGGTATTTCAGTTGTGTGCCCCTGCACCCACCTCTGTAGAGACTGTTACTACATGTCCCCTTCCTGAATAACAACAACAAGTCTCATAATAATGTTATGAACCAAATGACTTTTGAAACAATAAATAAAAATCACTGTTGTTTGACAAATACATTTAAACCATGAATCTTTCTTGTTGTGAAATGTTCTTTCCTGTCCCAGAAAAAGCTTCTGGTCAACATAACTAATTCGTACAAGAAAATAATTACTGGTGTTTGATTTGCTTTTTTAAAACTGCCCTCTGTGATGTCTGTGACATGCACTGTCCAGTGTAAGCTGACTGATATTGAGATATATCATAATATTTCTATCTGGCTTGTTTACACATAGAAAGGAAATGTCAAAGGGAATCAGGTTTATTTTGCTATTTCAGTGTCACAATGTCTTTCACAAAAAGATGCAATCAGCCATTATACCATTAATCTTTGGAGCTAAATTATCACAAATTTTGGCCATTGTGTCACAAAACGTTTTAACTCTCTAAGGATGTGTTTTTAGTCTGTAGTTCAACCATAAGAGGAACTTCAAATTGCATTAAAACAAACTTGGTCGGATTTCAAGTATTCATATTATTTATGAATACACTTGTGAGATAATATAGATATATAAATAATATAATTTAAGGCACACAGATAAAATGTGATATACTGTATATTAAACAACATGCACCTAATGACTTTTATGAGTGGTAATATAGTCATCTTGACACATACAGATATACAGTATGTCCAGGGGTGTGAAAATCCAAATCACCAAATACATGTTTACTGTTCAGTTCAAATAATATCTGCTGATTAGATGACCTCTAAACTCTGCTAAACTCAAAAATATTATTTCATATTAAATATGTATTATTGTAAGCCTGTAAGACACCGATGTCTAGTCATAGGACAGAGTTGTCTTGATAAAGCTTGAGGAGACATGGTGAATATTTGCGTAGAAGTACAATACGCTGCTTTCTTTCTCAAAACTGCTGGGCTCATGTTTAAACAAATATGTCTGTGTTTTTGGTACTGCATGTACGCCGCAAGTGAGTCTGAAAGATTCATTTGTTCAGTGTCAGCATGGGGGCAACTTGAGCTGGGGATCCACAGATAAAATTACTGCCATTGAGAATTTATCATTAAATAAGATACTTAACACGAGACAATGTACACCTGACCTTTATCCTCATTCTGTTGTAATAGTGAGTGCTGACGCACCCGTTCAGCTTAATATGCAGATGATTGCAAAGATTACATCATCTTTTACTTCATGTAATGCACTTGAGGTGCATCAATGTAATGTGACTTGATGGTAATCTTTCTCTTCTCAACATCCAGAAACATTCATTTTGTCTTGTTAGTTAGTAGTTCAGAAATACAACAAATAGTTTTATTTTATTACAAAATGATTTTATTTTGTACAAGTGGACATAAAATTATTAGTGACATTCATCTACATTTTCCCTAATTTAGACATCAGAATGAGTGCTGGGTATAGAAACATTTACAGTACAGAAAGATTAGGGTGCATAGCAATAGTGGTGAAATCTGGCTATTATATTTTTTACAATACAGCAAACTGTCAACCTTTTCCAAACATCAACACATTGAGGCCATGAGGAAAAGGTACTTTATCATGTAAAAACATTTAGAATTTTAAAAAAGCCTTTTCACAACTGCATAGACCAAATGCAATTAAGTACATAAGCTACTGTCTTCAAGCTCAGGTAGATCTAGTACAAACTGACACATACAAATACAGTAACTTTACACTCTTGATGACGTATTGTGAAGTATTAACTGGTTGACAATGAAACCACAGAATAAAAGCCAGGCACAGTGTTAACACTGAAAGCCTATGCAATAGTAGACTGGTGGTAGAACTACAGTAGCCTCTCTCAGGGAAAATGTATTTCAGTATTTTTTTGCTAAAATTGTGCATCGGTGTCTTCAGGGTCATGAGTATAACTTGGAGGAAACAGATGTGGTTTCATCTATGTTTTTTTTTAACACCTTTGAAAGGAGAGTAATAAAGTTAAGACAGTTGGCAGAATTAAAAATGAGAGATATTCAACATTGAAGGCAGAAAAAACTAAAATATACTGCTTTGGGTAAAAGAGGTTGGGAAGGTAAGATGAGGGGGAAAAAAAGGCAGATCACATAAAATCTGCATTGTTCAACCAGACAATATCACCTCCACCCTCAAGAAACACAAAACGCAAACTAGAATTATAGTTTGTGTTTCAAAAGTAATTCTCTTACTCATGACAACTGCCAAATTTCCCACCTAAAGGTCCAGTGTGTAGACTTTAGTGGCATCTAGTGGAACTCACTGAGCAGAAATGGAATATAATTCATAAGTTTGTTTTAATTAGTGTATAATCACTTGAAAATAAGAATAGTTGTGTTATCTTAGAATGAGCCCTTTATATTTACATAGGGAGCGGGTCCTCTTCCACAGAGCCCCCCATGTTGCTATGTTTCTACATTAGCCCAGAATGGACAAACCAAACACTGGCTCTAGAGAGGGCCTTTTGCGTTTTTCACTATAGGTTCTCCTACACACTTGGAAGGCGGTCAGGGAGGGGTATTCAGTTGGTTGCAATATGTAACCACACCACTAGATGCCACTAAACCCTACACACTGGTCCTTTAACTAACGAACGTACTCTGCAGTAGTTGGACACAGAAAAGTGCATTTTTTATGAAAAGAATGTGCTAAAAACAACTTTCTCAGGGAGCGTTATGAAGAAAACAACACATCTACATTTTCACAGTAATGTTCCATAGAAACACATACATCCAAAGGCAAAATCAATCCTGAGAAAATAATCTCTACAAATCAACAATGGCCTGTCAGTGCATTGTTCATTACACAATCTCCAGTGTTTAAAACATCCTTACAATGCAGGACAATAAAATTACATATTTACCTCATAACATGGTGTCAAAAAAGATAAAAGACAAAAACAGTGTGGCCCTGCCAACAATGTCATGTTCATGGAACGAAATAAAAACTAATAATATCACAAAGTTGAAGGACAACATACTTTACCCTCACATACTTATGGTTTTGGTATATATGTTTTTTGGATGCTCAGGGCAGACAGAACAGCATCTACACATTCTGTATACAAATGTTTTTTAGTTGTAAATTCCCCCCAAATTAGTTACATCACATACTGTAACTACCTATGACAGAGCATTATTGCCTGCTTGGATTCCTAAGAAAGTAAGAAAAGTTATTATATGCTATATATAGCAGTCATTGGTACTATCTGATCCGGCTTGTCTTTAAAACCACAATAGAATCAGAAGCTGTAAAAAAAAATCTGATTTAAGCAAGGTTCTGGCTATCATGCATTAAGTATCCATGCAGAACATCTCAATTCCTACTCTCTACGCAGTCAGATACTACTGTATGAAATGTAACAACAAAAAAAAATCTTTGTCTTGCATCTGGACTGACATCCTCATAGTCCTCATGTTATCTTCACGCAGATTTCTCAAAGCTAAAGACCCTTTAGCATCACCACTGGTGACCTTTTCTGTAATTTTTCTTCAGCGTCTGCTTTTCTGATGTGACTGATGCGTTGTTTTTTGACCCCTCTATCGCTGTTTCGAGGCCTCAAGGCTGTGTTTGGGTTAAGCACTGCAGCATACATGTGGTGCTCAGAGGCAGAGGTAATCATGTGGGTAACCTCTCAGCTTCGTCTAGAGGGTGCAAAAGAATGAAAACAAAGGGCGGGGTTAACTCATCATTTCAGTTTGTAACAAGTTTCTATTATTGTGTGTTCTAATACTGTAGCACTTTGAGTTTCACTATGAATGAAAAGTGGGGTAGAAATTAAATGTATTATTATTATTATTATTATTATTATTATTATTATTATGTTTGTGTATCCAGTAAAACAAGTGTAATCCTGCAGCATGCATTTTTTTAAGTAACTGAGATGAATTAAGTGAACTGGCTGACCTGATGGTGAGGGAAAGTTGCCTTCCCCTGTTGTGACAAACTGTAGATCAGATCCCAAAGCAGCTATGGAGCTCCTGGGACGAATGCAGCGGTCACCTGAGAAACTCCTGCGCAGTAATGCCTAAAGCAAGACAGGTTGGGCTAATTACAGTCAGATATCTTAATGGTAAAATATTCTAGATTGGTTTTGTAAAGTTGCTACATGTAGTGTTTTGAATTTCACAAAATTTCCAGAAAACTCAATTTGAGGATGTTGCTACTGTCCTTGTATCACTCACTTTACATAGAATTATTAAACATTTTGACCAGTAAAGCTAATGTGAAGATTAAACGTTGCAGTTAGAAGAGTGGAATCAGAATAAAGATGTGCTACTTGTAAATTAAAAGTGGTAAAAACACACCGACAAAGGACAGAGTGGGAAAAAAAAGTGAAAATAGCACAGATGCCAGTAGAGGCTGCAAATCTTTAAATGTTTGATATTAAAATGATGTATGTTGCACAGTTGATCTTCATAAGGAAAACAGGATGTTACAGCAGCCAGTTGTTATAAAATACAGTTTATAGCTTGCCTTGCGTGTCATAGGGCTGGTGGGGGCGGAGGCACTGCTGTAGAGGCTGAGGCTTGAGTTGGACCTGCTGACAGTCAAACCCTTGGAACTGCTTCCTGCAGGAGACAAGTACTTCTCCTTGATCTTCAGGTTGGTCCGACCTTTTACTGTTGGTGACACAGCGGGGGAATTTTACAGAACACTGTAAAACCTGTAATTTATAGTAGCCACACCTCTAATAACAGCCAGCAGACACTGTATGTATAAATAATTAAAGTAAGGTTGCAGATAAAAGTCAGTAAAAAATGTAAAAATGTTTTTATAGATGCATCCATCAAGATTATTAGTACATTCTATCACTGTCGGTCGTGACTACTGAGGGCTTGTCATATTTACAGTAAATAGCTTGATCTTAAAAAAGTGTTAAGTGTGTTATTAAGAACAGTATAGTTAGGTGTATTGTATTGACCTCTGCAGGGATCATTTTTAACCAGGAACTCATCTAGAGCAGTCCAGCCTCCTCCCACCCTGACCATCAGCGTGCTACGCAGGATCCGAACCATCCGCAACTGTTGGGAATCTCCAAACTGCAGAAAAAAGACAATACTTTGAGTTCAGGCAGACCTCTCTGTTTTGGCACCTTCACACCACATCTTCAAGACATCACTGATGTTTCCATAATTTTTCTCTGGGGCCTGCTTATTCCAATCACCTAGGTGTTTTTATCCAAACTAACCAGAAATGTGAACCATATCACTTTCTGTGTGAATGTCTACAAGGATTCTGTGAGAATTCTTCCCAAGAAACCGCAAACAGACATCAGGTTTATACAGCAGAAAATATAAAAAGCTGCTTAATGTCTGTAAAAATGACTCACCCTGTATCTATTGGCACTTATTTGCTCCACTTGGAACCTCTTGGGACAGTTACACTGAGACACCTGTCGGCTCACCTAAAGAAGGCAGAATAATGATAATAATAATCAGTGTCATAAAAAGTGTCACAATAAATAAGTCACCCTAATGAATCCTTATGAACTCACTGTTCATACCTCCTCATTGATATGGTCTACATCCAATGTTTTCCTGTAGGGATCTCTGCTTGGATGGAGTGCACTCACAAACTCATAGTAGTCGATGAAGCCGTCGCTGTTCATGTCAAAGATGTTTGCCACCGCATTCATCTCTAGAGAGTTGGTGGGAAATTCTGCAGTGGAGAGATCCCAAGCCAGTGTTAACTTAATTACATAGACATGGCATACTTGGTTTAAAAAAGTGAATATGGGGAACAATATAAATATTATCATAAACACTGAAAATGTATTTATTTCGTTGATGTTAATAATATGAAATTAAAGTTCCACCAAACTAATAAGTCATTTCAGATGCTGTCTTTTACATTTCACGATCAAATTGCAAAATGCAACAGCAAGTGAGTCTCACTAGAAGCGAGGACATAGTCGACAAACTCCTTCTGGCTGATGCGTCCATCCTGGTCCCGGTCGATGCTGCGGAACACATCCAAGATCCGAGACTTCAAATGACTGATCCACTGCATGTAACGTTTTCGCCAAATATTGAAGTCAAAGTTTGCAAATTCTTCCATCTGTCCAGAAATTAAAAATATCACAACATTCATGTTAATTAATGCATCAAATTAAGTTTTATGGAAGTAAATTTCAAACAAAACATGTTCTAATGAAACCTCTGTTAAAATTTCTACAGTGACATTTTTAAGGCACAATAACCTCTTTGAGTGTTTGCTGGTGTTGTTCCAGACGGCTTTGTCTCGCCACAGCCAGCAGCCAAAGTTTCTGCCAGCGACTGACCAGCTGACTGAGCTGTGGAGTCTGGGGGTCAAGGTGCTCCAGAGGAATCGGTGCAGCAGGCTGCAGCTTCAGAGTGCTCCTCCTCTCTGAATGGACAAACATTGGAATCTGGGATCAGCTCAGTCAAGTGATTCTGCTGCACATCATCAGCAGTGGGCCAGTCATCAAGCTGTCAGTTCTTATAATACAATAATGTTTTTTTCACACAACATAAACTATATTGTTAACAGCATTGTCCATGGTGGCTTACTTGTGAGTGGCCGTTTGCTGGGGGAAATCTGCTGTTTAGAAATGTTTTTGTGTTTGCAGGATTTTGTAGCATGCTCAACCTCTGGGAACTTTTTATTCAACTCCTCCATGAATACCTGCAGAGAGGAATGATCAGTGTTAGCGTGACATGTAAACCCACACATTCTTAGAGCACAGTAAGAATCTGTTGTAGAGAAATTGTACCCTGTGCTGCTCAATGAGTTCTTGGTTCTGCTCCATAGTCTCAGGCAGTGGCTCTTGGTCTCTGAGGTCGAGGGCTTCCTCTGCAGAGGAGATCCAGTCCAACAACCTCTGGACTTCCTCTCTCTCTGCCTCCAGTGCTGACAAGCTGGTCTGGATCTTCTGGCCCTGCTGCTGGGCCCATGTCTGAACCTAACTCAGAAAACAGCAGGGAGCAGGAGGAAATTACACCTCACTGTTTTACAGTTTATAAATTGATAAAGCTATTGAGACAATGTCTCACTGCCTTATACTTTTTCCATTTACCTAACTTATGGCAACTATCAGTTTCCTAAATAATTTTTTTTATGAAGTATCTAGTCCCTAGTGAAAACAATATTTATTATTGTTTATTATGCAGTCACAAAAGCACTCACCTCCTCATAGCGGGTCTTGGTGACACTCATCCAAGATTTGAGGGTGATTATGGAATCTGGGTGACAAGAGGCCAGGATCTCTTCACCCAGACACCGGATGTTCTGTAACTCCACCACCTGAGCCTGCAAGGCAGCCATTGACTCCTACGGAGAGGCAGAGAAAGGATTTATTCAGCCTTTTGTTTCTAACACAAATAATATCATGTATGATAATGCTTGGCATGAAAATAAAATGTAGCTCATTATTTATTAATTTTTATGGGTGTTTTAAAAGGGTTTGTGGTTAAACAACAATGTAGCCTCATGGTAGAGTCAACTGGTTGAAAAGGTTCAAGCATGAGGGTCAACAAATATCTACCCTGCCTTACTGCCCTTGAGCCAGATACTGAATCCTTATCAGCCCCAGGATGTTGTTCTGTAACCCTGACCTGACCCTGACCTGTGACCTCTATGGAAGCAGATAAGATGAGAAAAAATGAATTTCCCCATAGGAAGTGATAAAGTATCATCTTATACTGACCTCGTGTTGTTTGCGGAAGGCAAGCAAACCTTCCTCCTCCTCTGGTATGACCCCATATTTCAATATTCTCTCTGCCTCAGTGAGGCGCTCCATGAAAGAGTGGACAAGACCATCAAACTTCTCAGCCTAACAAGAATGAAGACAAAGATAAGGGTTAAGTAAGGGTTAATGTTACTTTTATTAATGGCCAGTTATCAGCCAATGTGTATTTGACAGCTTAATCCAAAAATGTCAGAATTTAAGTTAAACTATACATTTTGTTATGTCCTCTATTATTTGTGAGAATTACCTGCTGAAGTGCAACCTCCAGTCTGTCCTGTTTGCTGACTGACAGCTTGCACACTGCCTCCCAGCGGCCCTCCAGTTCATCCATCTGCTCCTGCAGCCAGTGAGCATCAGCTGTGCTACTCCTGGTCAGATCCCTCACAGAGCGCTTCAGGGTCCTAATGCACCCAGCTCGCTTCCCCAGCTCCTTTTGGAATGCCTAAGAGAAAGAAAACATCCTGAGAACCTGCCCTTAACTGATAGCACTGTGAAGAAACTGCTACAAAAATATATACACACACAAATATATCTACACATATTTCTTTATTGCAGATATTAATTACTGTATATGCAGAAGCTGTAGAATTTATGGTATACAGTATGTATGTGGTATGTGTTCAACATTGTGAATTATCAGGGCAAAAAAGTCAAAATTCATGATGGGTATACCTTGTGTTTGTCAATCAGATTGTTGACCATGTCCTTGTCTCCACTGACAGGAACATCCTCAGCTAGTTGTGGCTCTGCCCTATACAACCAGTCATTCAGGGCCTGGAGAGCATCAGTGAATCTGCCTGAGAACAGCAATGCTTCCTCTAGCTTATGTTGTCTGCAAAAAGAAAAACAGAACAAGAAATTGGGTTCATTCTCAAAATAAGGATTTTCTTTTACATTTGGTAGAAATTTGAATGTGCACCTGCCAACACTAATAGAGCTCCATACCTCTCCATAGACTTGCCACTGATTGTGTCCCATGTGTCTTTGAGTTCAGCAAGGAGGTTTTCCACATGCTGTCTGTCGTGGCTGGTTTGAGCTCTTTCATGAAGGCTGCGGCCACTCTTCAGCGTGGCCTCGTACATGGGCCGCTTTGATCTCAGCAGTTTCTGGAACTCCTAATCACAAAACGAGTGATCAGCATCTGAGGCATTCACAAACATATAGCGTATAATGTAAGTTCTAGTTATTGCGATGCCCACTGCACCTTCTGCTCAGTCAGTTGCTGTTTAATCTCCTCGTGGGACACTGCAATCTCTTTATGTGTGTCTAATGTTTGTTCTACCTCCGTCATCCAGTCCACTAGTAGGCGCCAAGATTCATTAAACTGAAATATGAGAAATAAAGACAGACATTATGCAAAAGTTTATCTGAGAGGCACAAGTCACAACTGAAGTACATGTACAGTTTGAAAAGGATGGTGAAGGTCATCCATTTAGATTGGAGATGATATAGTTTTATACCTGTTTGGCATTCTTTTTGACCTCCTCCAGCATCCTGCCTCTTTCTGAAGTGCGTTGCTGTAGCTTTTTGTAGCGATCCTGGACTGTCATGATTAGGTTATGAATAACATCACAGTCTTCCTTCCTGCTCAGTTCTGTTAGTCTACAGCCTGCATTTTCCACAGTTATCTTCTTCTCACCGTAAACGTTCACCTCATTCACCAGTGTCTGTACAAATAAAGTATTTAATGAATCAAAAATAAATACTTCCAAATGTTCTGGCAGAAAAAGAGACTACAACAGGTATAACAAGACCTACTCTGTGATCCTGCAGCTGAGTACAAACTGTGTCCAGAACGAAGCTGGGAGCAGGAAGAAGTCCAATTGACTCCTCACACTTAGTCATCTTAGTGAGTAGTTCCTGGACATTGCTGTGGAACTCCTTGGCCAGACTCAATCCTTTGGTAAGCTTTGCCTATGGAAACAGTATGTCACGCTGGTATAATAATTTACTGTATTCACAACAAAAACAGGCTGGAAATAAAAACAAACTTAACAGAGGTAACACATGACGATTATGAAGAGTTAAATAACCTTTCGCTCCTGGACTTTGCTGTAAACAGATGCCCATTTCTGTTCAAGAATAGACATGCTGTGTTCAGTGCTCGAGCCCCGCACAACATTGCTTCTTTCCAGCATCCTGTGGATGGCATTCTTCACATCTGTGTAGGCGTGGAGCTTTGACTCCATCTCATTGCACAACTCCTAACATGGGCGAGGAGAGTCCGGAAAATTGGTTCAAAGGGAGGATATAATTTTAAATGGGATAAAATTGTTACATTTCTTGTGTGACTTTTTGATGTTTACAGTTAAGTCTACAGTTAAGTCTAAGTCTAAGTCTGATCAGTCTCACCAAGTGTGCGTTGAGCCTTTCAGCGGCAGAGTCTGGCATACCCCACATGGTTTTGAGGGACGAGAGTCTCAGGTCTGTGTTCTCCAGCCACTGCAGAAGGTCCTGAATCTCCATTGTAACATCTTGCACCTGCATTAAAAAACAACAGAATGAATGTAAAATCTGCTGTGATGACAAATGTGACAGTTCACTACAACCTCAGTTATGGGAAAAATTATATCTTTTAACATAATTTGCCATTAAACTTTTTATCATATTTTATTTGTGCAGAAGTGGAGCAGTGACTGGATATTGACAAAATATTATTTGGTAATTATAATACATTGTTAGTTATAGATATGTAAGACATGTTTTTTAAATTCTTTTGCCAAATATTTTTGCAATTCCCGTCCTTGGATTCACTATCCAATAGATTTAAAACCGTGTTCAACCAACTATCCAATGACATTTGTACATCTATTCTAGATTGACTTTGTACTGTATGTATTTGCCCATTGTGACTCTGATGAAGACACGTTAGGGTCAAAATTGGACTGCAAATTAATTAGCATGCTCCAGTCCTTTTATCCCTGTAATTTAATAGAGCTTTGCCTCCCTTTTTGACAGTAAATGCCACAAGTTCAAATCTGGACTCACACCCACACACCTGTATGTTCATCTTTACAATCACCACAAGAGGGCGCCGTGCTACAGTGATAATGAAACATAAAATACAGCATAACTAATCATCTAATAATCACTCTTGCCACAACTTAAAGAAAATAATGGATCTTTTTCTTTTATCTTTACCTGACTGAGTCTGTTCTCTAATTCCAGCTGCCTGCGTTCGGTCTCACAGCGGACAAACTCCCAGCTTTCATTGAGTTGCTCCAGTTGAGACTGTAGACCGTGTGAGCTGTCCCCAGACCCAACCTCCAGCAGCCCCCTGCCTGCCTGGTTCAGGGACTCCATCGTGCGGGCATGGGACATGACATCATTATGCAAGACCTTTGAGAAAAAAGAAGCATTATAAAGTTAAAAGCAGATTAATCATATCTGTGTCAGTTAAATTCATGTTCAAGTATTGCATGGAGGAATATGGAACTAAGTGTTTTCTGCTCATAGTTGTGTCTCACAGTTCAGTCAAAGACATTATTATCAGACAATTCTAGCAGTTTGTAGTGTTAATACTATAGTACTGTTAAAAGTTCATTAACAGCGAGCAGGAATAATACATGGGCTACAGATGCTGGTGGACACAAAGATTTACACTTCACTTTCAGAAGACAGAGGCCTGTTATTCATTCAAGGCTAAGTGTTCAGTGTTATCTAGCAGATAAACCCACAGTTCAATGTGAAGGTCTGAGTTACAGGATTTACTGTTTTCTGAGACCTTCAGAGTCTGAAAGAGTTCTGTTACCTCAGAACTTACGTCTGACATTTCCAATGGCTTATTTTGAACTGTTAATCATTATATATTACTGTAATTAGGCCACCACCAACCTTGTGTTTAGCCAGCTCTATTTCACAGGCCTGCAGGTCGATGCTGATTGGCTGGCTGCCCTGCAGTTGTTCAGCGGTGCGGGCCAGCCATGTGTGCAGCTCATCCAGTGTGTTTTGGAACTGACCCAGACCCAGCAGAGCACACTCCAGCTGATGCTGCAAACAGAATGAGTCGATAGAAGGATTTCAGGTGATGTAGAATTATTGGTGGCAGCAACTGGACAAAAATAATTCCGTGTTTTGAAGTGTGCACAATTTCCAGCTAAATATAGTGCCTGCCGGGCCAGCTGTTGATTGTTGTAGTGACATCAAATTGAATTAATGGATTATAGTGACATGTTAACATTAATATTCCATGATCATATCTGCTTCCATATACTCACCTGTCTGCTGACAGTCTCTGACTCCAGGCTGTCCCAGCGCAGTCTAAAGTCACACAGCGGTGAGACAGAGCCTGGACGCTCTGAGCCAGGAGACAACCGGCACACAAAGCGATGGTTCAGGCTTTCTATCTCGATCTTCTTCTGGTAAAGTTCTCGCTTAAATTCCTGAAGGAAAAAATAAAGAGTGACTATACTGTATGTTTAGACTTACATTCAAGTCAATATTTTCATATCTGTTTTATGTTATGTTTTATGTTATAATAAAGGCAATACACATATCCAAAAGCATCGTCAATTAACATGTGAGCCAAAAATTAGGTAGAACATTGACCACTGGAGCTAGTCTCATAGATGAATACTTTTCAGTGTTCAGCTCAGCGTGAAACCTCACCTTGAAATCACGCAGCTGCTCTTTGACTGATTCCAGGTCAGTTCCTACCATGAACTCTTCAGTAGACCTCAGCTCAGCTGACTTCAACCACTCAAAAAGACCCTATTAACACAACAATAAAAGAGTACTTATGAAAGCCAGTTAACTCAGCCATGATTTCATGCCATGCCATGTGAGTGTAACATTGAATACATTTTGTTCTCAACAGCCAAACATGTAACCCTGCTGGTACATACAGCTGGATACATTTCATCTAGTTTTCTTTTGATACTGTCTAACACAGTTTACACCATTAAACTCATTTGCCTTTGGCAGAGGACCACATAATCTGTCATTTAATCATAAGCAAAGCTGCAGGGAGTAAGAGTCTGAATAAAAGACTAGCTTTGTATTTGACAGAATGCCACACAACACAGCTTGAGTCAGACAGTGGTGGCCAAAATCGTCCTAAATGATTTGGCAATGACATGAAGCATGAATATGGCATATTTGTTAGTGACTCCACTGGCTCAATATACACACACATTCATATATATATATATGTGCAATCATATACTGTATATGCAAACACACACCTGCATAGTGTCTTGATAGTGTAAGGCCATCTGCAAGGCCTCCTCCAGCTTTTTGTGACATTCATTCCACAGTTTGCTCAGGTTGTTCCATGTACAATAGAGCTTTAAAATGGCAAAAGACAGAGTTGTACTGTCAGTTAGTCAACACAACACTGTGAGTTTAAAATTATTTTATTTAAATGCATCGCTTACTTCATCTAGACTCTTTGTGACATCTGGTTTGTCTGTATCTCCACATGCTGACATCAGGTCCATTCCCAGAACACCAAGAGTGTCCAAATCTCCTTGTAAACTGTCAATATCCTCCCTGAGAGTCTATAAGGTGGAAAAATGAAAAAGGTTACACGGTATCATGGTGAATAAGTATACATATTATAACAATATGTGTTTCATATGCATGCTCCCTTTTATAGTTTCCAGACAAACCTGCATGGTTTCAAGGCTCTGGCGGATTGTTTCGGAATCTGTCCGACTTGCGTTGAGATCCAAAACTGCCTGCTGAGCATCATTGAGAGCAGCCGTGACATCGCTGACATCACTCCAGAACTTCATGGCGAGATCCAAGAGTTTGAGCAGCCAGCTTTCCCTCTCCTGGGCCTGAGCATGTGTCTCATCCCACAGCTGGGATAAGCTGGACACTCGCTCCTGGATTGCTAGAATTGCAAGGATATAGCAAGGACGTTGCTGAAAATCTGCTCTTTAACAGTAAATAGCAGTGCTACATCAATGTCACATGTGTTTGTAGTAGGACAATATTGTATCTGTGTACAAACAAGATAATTTCTACCAAGATGATCACCTGTGCCTATGGATCCATCACCAGCTGCCTGTGTGTTAGCCAGCAGCTCGTCCGCCTGTGTCTTGATACTGGTGAGGCCCAGTTCCAGCTTGGACAGCTCAGTCAGGGTGTACTTGTTATCCTGCAGCTGCTCCTGGATCCTCGGCGTGAGGCCTTGAAGGGAGGTGGGAGTCTGCATGCGACTGCACAGGCGGTCAAGACTTTCTCTGATAAGAGTCATCCTCTCATTCAGCTAGGAACAAGAAAAGATTAAGTTTGTTGTGTATTTGTGATACACTAAAAAATGAAAAATTCACCCTGATGTCGACGGAGAGCTCTTTACGACATTTTCTGCATTATCCAAGCATTCTTACCTGTGTGAATCGAGGTAGAGACTCCTCGAGTAGATTGGCAGTCTCCTTGACCCGGTCTCTAATGGCTCTATGCTGTTCCTCGGCCTCTGTAGCTTTGCGACAGAACTCATCCCCCTGAGTGGGGTTTAGCTCTGACAAGCGCTTTGCCAGAGAGCATAAGCGTGCAATCAAGGGTCTGTGTTCTGCTATAGACTCCCTCAGACCCTTAGCAGAGGAGAAAGACAAAGAGAGGTTTAATAACAATGTGGAGAGAAGACATTTTTCAGAAAGAACCAGATTTGAGTTTAATCTCTAAAATGAGTAGAAGAAGGTTGAAAAAAATCACAATGTCTCAGTTTTCATGGCATACCTGACAAAACAGAAATGGCATTATAGTACAGTGGTGGTAAGGTAACCAGGTAAAGAAGGAGATTACAGTAATGAACTATGTTTGAACAGAACAGCTCATTTACCCTGAGGAAAATGGTCGCAGAATGTGAAGTATAAAAGGACTTCTTTGTTGAACTGAACAAAAAAGGGATGATGAAAAAAAGAGAAAAGCTGGCACTCTAATGTGCGGAAGCAGGCTTCTTCTACCTGTAAGAGATCCTGTTGTTCCCGAAATGCTTCATAGCTAATTGTGCTCAGGGAGAGCTGGCCAATAAGGGTTTGAGTTTCTTCTAGCCAGGGTGAAACCTCAGCGAGGCCCTCTGAGAACTGGAGAAGAAGTGATTGAGCATGCTCAAGCTGCAGGACCACATGGGAATTGGTGGCTGAGGTGGTGTTGCATTGTTCCTGTAAGGCCTCTAATGGGGTCTGCATGGAGAGGTGAGATTTTAGATTTCAATCATTTTGTTTGAATTATTGGTAAAATGGTTGCATAAAATGGAATGAAGAGAATACCTGCAGATCGCCTGTTTCTCCTTCATCACTGTATGTTAACAAGATTTCAGCAATCTTCACCATCTTCTCAATGTTGAACCTGTGCTGGAGAATCTCCACAGCCAAAATCTATTCAGGATATAATACATCAAATTAAATTCACATACCTAACATTATTTTAATGATTTTATAAAACTATACTTCTTTACAGAATATCTCACATTACAAATTCAATTTAAACGTGACATGTTACTTTTGAAAGTGGGAAAAGGTTTATTGAGTGCATAATGTCCTGACCTTCTGCTCATAGAGTTGTTCAGATATGAGCTCTGGGTCCAGATTAATGGTTTTCAGCTTTTCAAGACTCAGCGCTGTGTCTCTGAACCAAGCCATCTCTTTCACCACCGCCTGTTCCAGCTGAAAAAAAATTACAGTACAGTATCTTAGCATAGCAGTGATAACATTATCATTTAAATATGATACTAACATTTCCAAAGGCTGAGCACATTTGCGAGAAAATACCGGCATTGACATTATTCTGTCATAGACTGGATATTCTGAATTATAGCTAGTAAATGTGTGGTATAACAAATTATTCATGGTTTCATGATTTCATGATGATTTCATTCATCATGAAAAAATAATTATACAAATATATATTATACATTTGATATATAATAATACAATATATGAGATGCATATTTGATACATCATACCTTATGTTTATACTGTATGTAAAAATGTGCCAAATATTTGAATTTAGGGTCATAATGTAGGCTAATAGTATGCAGATAAAGGCCATTTTCATGGTAGATAGTCTGACTTAAAAAGCACAAGTGTAACTAATGTATTACTTTAATTACACCTGTGTATTATCTCCAATGACATGTCTAAACAGGTGTATAACAATGGCTAAGTGAGGTCACTAACTAACCACCAAAGCAGGCACCATCATGGAGGTCCACTAGAGATGCGATGTGGACATATATACTAAAATGGATTTGAGATGCATGGTTCATGGCTGTCAGTAACACAGTAAGTCTGATACAGTATGTGTTTGCAAATAAGTTACAGGAAACATACTCAGCTGTCATGTGTATAGTTCATTCTTAAGTATATGGCTAGCTTCACATGCATAAGCATAGCTCGTCATAACTTGATAAAGCTAGCCAACCAGGTAACCTATTTAAATTTAGCAAAGTAATGAAAGATACAGTATGTTGTAAATATGTCAATGGTTGGCTTTTCTAAATTCCTGTAAACTTATCCCTACTTTGGTACATTTAACTGCTAGCTGGTGAGCTAGCTAGCTAAGTAGTAAAGAAAGTTTGTTCAGGTACACAGTTGAAGCTAGCTATCTTCTTTAAAAACTGATACTAGCTTACTTCAGTAATGTGATCAACAATTTGGAAGTAGTTTGCTCTGCTATGTCAAGCAATGCCACAAAACATAGCTGTTAAGCACAAAATTAACCAGATTTAATGATTCTAGTCAAAAAACACAAAAAGCTATAACCTGTCTAACACAATTTACTTTTGTTCTTGCAGCAAATTCACAAACTCTTTCATCCATTTGCTTCGAACTTCCACTAGTGTGCTGCTAGGGAGTGTATACAACCTGTAGTATTTAGTATTGTGTGGGAACATTAACGTTACCCTCTGTCTCTCAGCTGAACATAGTACTGCATCTCCGGCATGTGTCTGTGCTCCTGCTGCCCCCAGAAGCTCCCTTTCGATGCGGCCCAGCCACAGATGAAGGTCCTCCTGGCTGGATGTACAGCGACTAGAGGCCTCCAGGGCCTGCTCTAGCCTCTGCAGCACATCCAGACTGCTCAGACTCAGCACAGAGCAACGGATACGCAGAGCATCCATCTTCTCCTGCACCTGCTGGGCCTCCTCCTCTGAAAAAAGACCATTCAGAATTCTTTGGATAAGACCAATATACTGTACTAGTTCGGGCTCATATTGATAATATTTTTTAAAAATATGTTTTTCAACTTTGGTAGGATTGGCAGGATGTACTTTTTTGACTGACACATACATTGTAGAATTCATCAATAGGCTACTATACCAGACATTACAAGTATCTAATATTTACTGTAACTGTTACTTCTAACAGTTTTACAATAAAGGAGTCTGCTATTTGTCACATTTCAATAATATGTACATTAGTATTAATGTGCAGTAAACTTTACCTGAGATTGCTTCCATTAGATCATGACCTGACTTCTGTATTTTTCCTAGGTCAGCAGTTTTGACTTGAATCTCTTCAACAACAGCCTAAAAGAAAATGATAATGTGTCAAAATTATATTCCTTTCATCAAACAACACAGTGCACATGTACTGTATACATGCAGTTGAACCATACATGATAGATTTCCAACCTTGGCCCGATCTGTGGCCTCTGAGAGATGCAGCATCACTCTCTCTGCATTGCGTAGTTCCGCTAGGACCTGTTCCACAGATATGAGCCATTGCTGCAGGCTCTCTACTCCGTCCTGGAAGAGCTGGGCCCTGGGCAGAATGAGCTCCAGACTCGCCCTCCTACCAATGACAAAGTTCCCATCATGAGTGAATGAAATTTCTATCATACATTAATCTTTGCCAAACCAAAGTGTGGCATTGCCAATAAATGAAGCTGACCTTTGCTCTGCCTCCAGCTGTAAGGCCTCCCACTTCTGTTTGAGAGTGGAGAGCTTGACCTTTGCCTGCTCCCCCTCCTCTCCTGGGTGGGCCTCCACCAGGCGAGGGCCCTCCAACATCATCGTGTCCATGCTGCGCCGTCGGTCAGCTAGAAGGCGTTGCAAGAGCTGCAGAACAACAAAACATTCTCAGGTAAGGTCATATTTTGTTGAATCAAAAATGTTCATCACAGGCATGTGATTAAAATATAAATCAAAGCCCCCACAGAGACTATTATTTATTTAATCAGAAATCACACACAGTTCTTATCAGTACTACAGTGAATGTTAACCTTATGAGGTTTAATTTCAGAGAAATGTCATTGCTTGCAGTAAGAATTAACCTTTATCAAAGCCCTATTCTTGTGTTTTTCTGTCTTTGTGTCAGTGTGGAGGAAGCCCTGTCTCATGTGTCAAGCTTATATTGTTAAGAGCCAGGCAGGTTTCACCTCATCCTAAAGCTCACAATGGGTGTGATTACAGCTGAAAGGTGAGAGACTTCCCTGCTTTTTTTCATACCCCCAGGAAATGTTCACAAAGACATACTGAAGCTCATTGTGGCTATGAACGCCACCCATTCACTCCTGAATTATATTATAAAGGGTGTATTTTCCATGACCTGAGCACACCTTTCTATAGGTAAACCTTTCAGGTATATTCCCCCTACTACAGTCCTTCAAAGACATTTTTTGGAACATGAAATGGGGTGATGTGATGTCGCTGATAACAAACAAACCTTTTGTTCTTGAAGCTGTGCTTTCACCACTTTGACCTCTGAGGATGGTGGTTTCTGATTGGCTGTGAGCTCCTCTATCTCATATACCCATGTGAGCAATGATTCCAGGTTTTGGAGGAATGTCTCACAATCTGTAGACACATCCCGCAGTGCCAAGGTAGATCTTGTTCCCTTTAGGGAGACCATCAAAAAATGTTAGCCGTAGTGGGAATGAATGAAAATAGGTCAATGATTTCAGGAAAAACATGATCTGTTGCAACACAAGTAGATTAGGATTAAGGGTAAAACATACACTCCATTTATCGAGGCAGGAATCCTGGTCTGAGCTTGAGTGCCCATCACTTTGGAGCTGCAAAGTAAAGAAGGTCCACATGTTGCATCAATTTATAAAATTGTAGCTTTAGACTTTCAGACCCACCACAATGTCATAGAGACAAAATGTTGCTTTTAAAGACAGACTAGAGTGAGAATTGTTAGTTTAGATGAGAGGAGGAAGGAATGGAATGGAAGGACAGATGAGACTTGATATGGTTGAAAGTTCGTGTTTTTATCAACCTGAGCGAGTTCCTCAGCGACTCCATTGAGGACTCTAACAGTTCTGGTGACTATAGGATCCCCTCCTTTATCTCCTGCTGGATACTCTGTCACTTCAACGATTTCAGTTACGATTGTTTCTGTCACTTCCGTCACCTCCGTAACCTCACGTGATGCCACAGTCTTCCAGGACCAGGGACTGCCTTCTCTAGAGTCTCTTCTCTGGAAGCTGGCCCTTCTCTCTGCAGCGTTCTTGTCAGGGTGAGCCAGAGGAGATCTGGCAAACTCTGGAGGCACCATTCTCCTTGTTAGTGTCCCATTCCGGGATGTTTTTATTGGAGAAGGGCTGCTATGCCAGGCATTATCCAGAGTACTGGTGCTCCTGATTGTGGAAGCAGGGGAGCTGCGGAGGAGTTTGTCCGATACAGGAGTATGAGCCCCCTCCTCCCTCTTAAGATCTATTTCCTGTGCCCCCTTGTCTCTCTCTACCTCTCTTTCCTTGTTCGTATCCTCCTTGTCTTTGTCTTTGACAACATCTTGTCCTTTGGCCTCCCCATGTTGCTCCTGTGGCTGCCACTCTCTTCGTCGTTGGTAGCACTCCTTCAAGAAGTCCTCATCTGACCTCACATGCTTGGACTTCTGGCCCAGGCAGCTGGGCCTGCTGATGAGGTTACCCATAATCCTTCAGCCCAGAGGCTAGTGAGGTAGTAATAGGTGAGGTAAGGCCCCTCGGCCATGCATGCGGAAGATCCTTCAGCTACCTAAAATAAGACAAGTGGGCTCTGGGTCATCATGTAATGAAAAATTGCTCATTGTGCAAATCAACAAAACATGCTGTTCTTTCCCTGAAAGCGCAACTTTCCTGCATTAAAGTCACTATGTACTACTTGCCACCATCTTCAGAAAACTGCACTGAGACTAAATGAAACCAGTCTCTCACATTCTTTATTTGCTAAATTTCCGTGCCAATATTTCCCTTTTCTTGGCAATGAGAGACAAGAGGGAACCACAGCAGAGATACTTGGCCAGGATATTCCCTGTCCCTTTGTCTTCCTTTAGACCACATACACACATGCTCCTCTCTATCTCGCATCACCAACTGAAATATTCTGGGCTTAGAAATCAATGTGACAGGCTTGTCGAGGATCCCACTGTTGAGTCTGGCATGAAGAACCATTGGCAAACAGCCAACTCTTTCTCTAGCTCAGCCTGGACCAGTCCTGGGAAACCCGTTAAGGATCTGATCAAATATGACAGCCATAAAAATGCAGACATCGCCTCATTTCTCTGGGGTGACAATAAGAGGGGAGGGAAGGAACACAGACTGGCATGGGGGCATTGGAGGGGGGTTGTTAGGAAAACAACACAGCAATAGCATGAAAGTGCTGTTCTGGAAAAAAAGGCTTTTGATAATGGTCACCAACTTACCAATCCTCTTGAATGACAATTTTCAATCCAACTATGATCTGATAAATATCTCGTCTGTCTAAATTAATATGTTATTGAAAAGAGTGTCATAAAGAGCATTGGCAGTGACAGATTCAAACTGTGTCAGCATGCCTTCTTCACCCTCAGCTCAGTGCCTTCATTGTTTTGACAGAAGGGTTAAAGGTGAATGTAATTATCTTGGTCTAGAGGAGCTGAGGTGAGCCCATCAGTAGATCACAGTCAGGGTTCCTGTTGAGGCTGGGTCCTCCCTCTGAGACGAGGTTGGACTGGTCCATTCAGAATTATACAGGTCACCTCAGGACATGCTTGGTGACTAAAGATTGGAGAGGGGGGCAATATGGTTCAACAAAGGGGAAATTAGGATGTTGGCTTCTCAAACTACTACTGAGAAGATGTTTTTCTGGCTTGAAAATGCAGAAAAAGAGGATATAGTGAAGATAGTAGTGTACATTATTTGTACTTCTCTTCTGTTTGCATTTGTGTTGCATTGTTTTAAGCACAATTGGTGTACAGTTATATCTTACAGTTAGGCACTAGGCAGACAAATGATGCTGAATATTCTGCATTTATCTTTGCCAGTGGTTAGACACAAAGAAAGTCTGCAGCCAAGGAGAAAAACTGTCAATATCCATCCCATATTTGAATATAATCTCATTTCTCATTCCCAAACGTAAAACCAATTACAATTAAGATGCCACCGCTTTTAACTAAATGAGAATCTCAAAATGACCTAGTTTGATATGATGCCTCCATGTCCATTAGGCTAGTAATCATCTACATCATGCTTGTCTCTGCAGAGCAGATGATGCAGTCAAGGGATCCACAGGGGAGTACACAGTCGGATCAGAGAGTGGTGCCCAGACAAAGCCCCAGCCTCAAGATCAATGATTACCCAGTTAGCTCAGATCACTGCCCAGCAGTCTCCTGAGGAGGCCAGAGAGAGTGTCTGTGGCTGTGTCCACATGGGTTAACAATGCAAGAGCGAGGGTGTGCCGTGTCTGGTTACTGCACCACATGTGTGGTCATTTGCTAAATTACACGGTTGCTTCTACACTGATCTCACAGCACTGTATGTGAGGATATGCTGAGTAGTTTCATTAGAGGAGGGATGCTCTTAAATCAAAATATGCATTTTTTATTATGTCTAATAGACCGGACCACCCAGATGATGATATACAACATACAATTAACCATTTTATAGGCAGTCTTTGGTCCTCAAATGAGGAAACATAACATTGCTATGACCTACATAATTCAACAATGAAAGCAAACCAGAAAAATCCTCTGAAGATGCCCCACGCCTGAATCTGATGTGCACCTCCTCTTTCTTTCTAGTATGATGATACTAGAGAACCAGGGAGCCAGAGAACCACTCCTTCATTTAACTCATATTGCGGATGACCTAACCATCCCATCACTTAACCTGTTTAGAAATGGCCCTTAATTCAGACCAGCCCTTTCTGTGCTCTCAACAGTGATTTATGATACATGACCGCAGTCCATTTCCTGATGAATTCAATTACAACCATAGTATAGGGGTTTCTCCACAGCGTGGAAAAATAAATATGAAATAAAAACCTAATGTTACTATCTGGAGGAAATCAGTTACTTCAATTACACATCCCATATCTAATTTTTATCTAATTGCGTACACATGTATGTGCATATATACAAGTGTTTTGACCAACGCCTTACTCACCAGCATGCCCTAGAAAGATCTTATGTTTATCTTGTGTATTACAAAGACTGACCCATTTATATTATTCAAGAAGCACTCTGTGGGTGGATTTGTAATTAGTAGAAGGACAATAATCATAAATCACAACAGTAGAGCCCCATAATGTTGTGTCACTGCTGTGTGTGTTTCTCTGTTAAGGGAGGTCCTGAAGTAGTAATCATGGTAGTGGTCCCTAATCAAGGATGGCAGCTGTGCATTCACCCATGAGACTCATAACATTTTGGGGTGGATATTGTACAAGGTCACAAATTCATCTCAGAGACAGAGTCCTCTAAACATGCAACACAAAGCTACTGTATAAAATGAAATGTCAGCATGGCTTCTGCAAAACGAGCAGTTAGTGAAAATGGCCACGCCAACTGAGGTTAAAATGTTGATCAAGATTGTGAATCCTTCTCATAAAATCCAAGCAACTTAAAGACTGTTTACACATAAAAAACTACTGAGTTGAATAAAATATACTTACATTACAATGATCCATTCACACTGATTTTGTTTCTACTGGAATATTTCATTGCCTGTTGCACTTGTATTTTATGTACCTATTCAGAATAAATGAAGAAATATCCGTCAGTCACAACTCCTTCACTGTCACATGGCTCCCTGGTTCAATCACTGACCAGCAAAGTCCAAAACCAGAACTCCCTCTAAGCCAATCCTGTGTTGGTGGCAGTTTTTGGCGGTTTGAGTTTACGTGAACCACACTTACCCTGAAGCAGAGCCCAACAGCATGAGTAAAGGAATCCAGCCAGTCCTCAATCACCATTCAAAAAGGAGTGAAAGAAAAAAAAAATCCAGCTTTGTTTGAGCATCCTTTGAACGGCCTCCCAGCTCCCAACATCCCAAACTGAAGACTCCTCACATACACATACACATGCATGCTCCCTCCAACGCACACTCAATCAAGTCCACTCATTCACACATGCTCACATACAAACACACTTTCTAAACACACTCACACATGCCCTGATAACTCATGCTTTTCTGTTGCCCACAGTCACAGGCAAACAATGTCCTCCTCTCCCCTCACACTGCACCCCTCCCCTCCCCTCACTTCACTTCTCCTCCCACCAGCTCTGCTCCTCTCTCTTTCTTCTTTGTTGTGGGAGCTGTGATAGAGGAATTCCTTCCTTGTTAATGCCGCCGATGGGATAGTGCGCCCAGATGAAGACAATGTATTCCAACGGCTCAGTTGAACTCCCACAGTTCCCAGCCAAGAGCAGTTTTCACATGGAGGTCATATTCTGCCAGTTCCACGTAACGGCAAGGCGGTGGCATTCTCACCAGCTCTGCTGCTGCTCAGGTTGCTCCTGTACCAGGCAGCTAGGCGGCAAAGTGCCCCCTTTACCTTCCCCAGGCTTTTTTCTCTCACTCTTTCCCCCTTCTCATCCAACAAAGCCCCTCCTCTGGGTTTGACTGCGGCTCAGAAAACTCCATGCTGCTTCTGCTTGAAAAATGGGGTGGTTGGGGGGCAAAAAAAGAAGAGTTTTCTAAAGACCCCTGGGCCGCCCTCGAAACATTCACATGTTAAGTGACAGCTGCCTCAGCCCATTCCCTCTCTCGATGGCGAGGGAGAGAAGTGCAGTCTACAAAAGAAGGGACCCACACCCACCCTGCTACCCACCCACTCACACATTCACCCCCAACCCCCTTGCAGTCCCCCTTCCCCATTCAGAGTCAGTGCAGCAGTCTCCACAGCAGCAACAAAGACGACTAATTACTGTAAAACATCTCAGATTACTTTTCAACTCACTTCCAGCAATTGCAAACTCGGCCAATAAACAAAGAGCCTGGAAGCAAACACGAAATAGACAGCAATGGGGAGATAATACAGCGTCTTTTCTCTGCTTTTGGCTTGGGAAAGCAAAGGAAGGACCCCTATGGTGAAATTCTATCATGCTCCATTTCAATAAGTCACAATATTTGTCTAGAAATGCAGCACTCCAAGCATACTGTATGCAAACACCATTACAGCGATAGTTCCTCACATTCTCTGGTGTTTTAACCAAACCATGTGAACTTTTTTTGTTAAATATATTTCAGGTGTTTATTCAAATATAAGATAGTGGTCAATATTACTTCTAAAACCAGAATCATCTCTCTGGAAATTATAGTGTGCAGGTGAGGTGCGCTAAAACCTAACAGAAGCGTGCGTACAGGTGATTTACAAAGAGTGTTTACGCCTCAAATCCTGCCCTTTTTATTTCTTTTCCTTCTGTTTTTCTCCAGCCAACCAAATAATCAACCAATCATCTGATCCACCAAATGCATGCATGCAAGTACAGTACACACACCCACACTCTTCCTGCTCCGTCTCGCCAATAAACATGCACACACACGCATGCATGCAGGCACCCACTCTCTACCTCCCTCTTAATCCACAAGGTCATTTTCTGAGTGTTAGAATTAGTTAAAGGAGAAAGCATCTGAGGGAAAGCAAATGTCACCATTGACTTTCAATAAACAACCACATCTAGCTCAAATATTTCTCTTGAGCATGGATTTCACAAGTTTTTATGTGATATTACTTTTTACATAAAAATGTCAGCCTGTATTTAATTTATTTATTTACTCTCTGTGCAGCCAGACATGAATAATATATTCTATGAGTAGGAGGAATATTCATGTGCCTTTCTGCGTGCATTCCATTGTGCCAGTATGTGCTCCCTTCATAAAATATCATATAATCAATACCACTCGTTCTGCCTTCTGAGTTACATGTGAGTAGAAATCTCTTAGGACCTGTCAATACAAACGTAGTTTATTCAGTATGAGGTGTGTTCACAGTCCTGATTTATTTGGTTTGGGCCACAGGATCATGATGTAACTCCATTAACAAAGATTTAAGTCCAGTATGTTCAGCTGGAACTGCACACAGGGTATGTCTTTTAACAAATAGCTCAACCAAAGATGAAAGTTTTGTCATTTTACTGTCATGTTAGGTCAAATGTACGCAAGAGAGTGGCTCTATCACTAAAATTACATTTATATCAGGGAATAACACTCACAGCATCTGATTAATAATTTGAAAAATCAGTTAAAATATATTTAATTTAAAGGATTTAAAGGTATACTATGCAGGATTTGTCGGTTGGTGTTTGTAAACACAGCATTCAAAGTTGACCCCTCCTCCCTGGCTCTACGAGCAAGAGACAGAGAGAGAGAGAGGGAGAGCAGCGGTGGTCGAGCCAGCTAGAGAGTGAGTGAATGAAGAGAGCAAGTGGTGCTGGCAAGAACAAAGCAGCTGAATCAGAGAAATAAAACATTATTTACTGATTGTTGCATGGTGGTTATAATCTAAAGCACAAATAAATACGCCCACACCTCCGCACAACCCTGCAGGAAGGTGCTGCATTGCCAGATTTTGTGTGAATGCAGCCAAAACACAGCTTCATCCTGTCCACTGTGGCCTCTCTGCTTTATGTGTGTGTGTAGCTCAGCCCCACCCTCGGTCAAGCAGACACACAGACCTGCTGCTCTTTGTACATCCATGACACAGAGTCAAAGAGCAGAGTGGAGCAGAGGAGAGAGAGAGACAATGATGTAACCTAGTTGCTATGCTACAGGTACCGACCTCACATCCTGTGTGCTGTTATTGGCCGGGGTCTCCACACCCACTGCCCAAAGGTTGACACCTAGAAATGTCCCAAACACAGCAAACTAATAAGAAAATAAGAAGATACAGGCACAGGGCAGGGTCTCTGCAGATAAATACACAGCCACACACTTCTTGTGGGTCATAAATGATGATTGAGAGGGATTATTTTTGTATGAGTCTATACATTGTTTTTTTTTTTAGGAAAATCTTGCATATAATACCTTTAAGTTAACCAGGATGGGACATGATTTTTTTGCAGCCTCTCTTTGTGACTGTTAACACCACCATATTATTGCATAAACATCTTCCCTAGCAGAGTTCTAGTCTTGTAAAAGAATCTATACTGTTATTGTCCACATAGCTATTCATTTAATAGCATTCAAAATAAATAAAGCCAATAAAATGGACAAATAAATCTGCTTTGAAGCTGCCTCAGGTTTTCACAGCTATCCACAGCTCCTACATGACTGCAACATTTCTGACCTCCCCACCCTCTTCTTGCTTTAATTTATGCAAATAGTGATAAAAAAAAAAAAAAAAAAAAAACAACGGCTGAGAGAAAAGAAAACTGAAAATGTCTGTCACAGTGGCTGAAGAGAGAGAGACAGTGAACTGAATAGAATGACCCCTGGAGGGTCAAGTTATTTAACTCCTTAGTACTTTAGTGCTGATGCAAGGGTTCCCTGCCTGTATAAAAGATATCCTGTTCTTATCTCACAATCCTGGTGATGTACAGGGATTATACATAGGCAGCAAAGACAATTTAGCTGTAAAAGATGCACAAACTCATAGATAGCTGTTTCTTTGGGTCACTTGGAGAGCTAATGTCTTTAGTCATTTAATGAGCAAGTAAGGCCTGCATTCCCCGTCCCCCCTCTCTTTATCTGAAAGGAGCTGGCAGTGATGAGGCATCACTTTGCCAGGAAGACATTGTTGTAAAACCATGACACCTGATCCCAGCTTTCAGCATCCTCCAGCCCTCTCTGTACTAATTAAAAGATTTTGCCAAAAATCTCTCCTCTCCATTTCACAGTAGGTGCACATAGAGACTGCATGCAATTCTTAAAAAGACAAGCGCTGATGTAGTTGAAGAGCAACTGGAACGCTGTTTGGGTCTGGGCTATGCAGTGATGCAATATGCTGCCACGTCTGGCTTGATAGGTAGCTGATGAAATCATCTCATTTCTATGCGGTTTATCAATAATGGAGTGGACACAGATTGGGAGATGGGATGAAGAGAGTTTCCAAATTAATGCCATTCCAAATTAGTGACCAATGGGAGCTTAAATTTGATCACAGATCCCATGTGCCAGAGGACCTGAGAAAAAAAGATTAATTTTAGGGCTTGTTTTCCCCCTCCTCCGTTATCTCAACCTCTCTGCTGCCTTCAAATTAAATAAGACCTCAATGGCTCCTCCACAGAACATGGTAATTAGCCCCCTTCATGAGAAATGAAAAAAGGGTTAGGTTTAGGGGGGTGGGGGCTTTTTAAGGGTCACATCAGAAGCACCATTCATCGCACACACCGTCATTTATCACCAGAAGAGGTTGCTTCCAAGAAAAGTGGATGAAAGGCTGATGGGCTTCCCCACTGGGTTGCCTGGGCCCTGCTGGGCTGCCTGGATACTGGAAATTATAGTCATGGGTGAGGGGAGGATTTAGCCACTTGGGGATAGAGGAGTTCAACCCCATCATCAGCTATGTGTTTGATTCAACTGCTCCCAGGAAGAGAGGATTTACAGCCATAAGTCCACATTTTCCATTGAGCAAAGGAAGGCACAGGCCTATATACGAAGAGGCCCCATGTTGCCATTAACCCTGAAAAACTGTGTGAATCGAAAAATCTCTTATGGGAGAGATTACCTAAAGTGCTATAACATGAAAATCAATTTGACACGCCAAGCAAGAGAAAAACAATCAACTGGAAGTAAGATTTAATCCCAACTTGTATGAATAAACAAGTTTACTTTTCCGCCATCTAAGCATAGTTCTTTATTCATTTGTCTTGTAGGTGATTCACAGCAATGAAAACAAGCCCCCTTTCCCTAAAGGTTATGACAGTGTCAGAAAGCAGGGATGCTGTTTGCTGGCTGTCAGAAACAGAGAGGAGAGGATAATAGGCTGCGATCTGTGACCCCTTTTCCTGGGCCCGCTGTTTGTAAGTTGTGTGTACAAGGCTTATTTGGGATGCAGCATCTGCTGCAGGCCCAGGGAAACCAGAGACCTTTTAGACAGAGAGTCTTTATCCAGCAGTACCTCATCAGCAGGGGGGGGTGGGGAAGCAGAAAGAACTTTGGACCTTAACCTGACTGTCTAACTGAAGAGATGTCATTTTGACTTGTCAGTGACATAATTTTCAGACACAGTGTAAAAAGAAAGTAGCATTTGCTATTAAAATATGCTAATTTTATTATTACTCATATGTGTCATTTTGTTAAGTTTGATTACTGTAAATCCTAAAAACATCTCACTCAGCAAGTGAACAAGTTGTTGTAATTGCTCATCTAGATGACATCACAGCTAAGAGTCTTTATCATTGCCAAGACTTAGGTATGGCAAAGTATGGGCAATTGCCACTCCTTAGATTACACAGCAGGCCTCATGTCCAAAAACATTGTGGAAGTCATTAGTTATTCACTAGAACTAATGGGTCCAGACAGTTTTGTGACCCCCATCTAATAATTTAGCACATTAACCAAACCCTATTTTGTCAGCTGTCAGATATTGTCAGATATTGTCAGATATTTATCTAATGCATTTTTGAGTTGTGCGGGCCCACTGTAGACAGTTTTGCAAATGATCAGCGCTGATTCTTGGCATAATTGGATTTGCAGGATTTCTGTAACAATATAATAAAATACCATTTTTGTCTGATATTTTGAGTCTCTGGATTACAAATTATTAATTCAAGAGCACAAGTTATTAAATTGAGAGCACAAATTATTACATTGAGAACTCCGGGCTCCGTATTAATTTAATTCAATTTGATAATTATTACGGAGAAATTGTTTGAATTTTTAATTAATTATTTACATTTACTTAAAGTTTTTGTAGCAAATAATGCAGGGACTTGCACACCTGCACATTTAGCAAACTGATGATTTGTTCTTTGAGCTCTTAGTCTATTAAAAACCTATTCATATTAACAATTCCCTAGTCCATATGGTGTAAGTTCTTACATTGCAGTGTTCCCATTTTTAATGCTTATAATATTCACGTTTGACAACCTCTAATTGAAGCAGACATTTATCCGTGTTCATGGGAAAAACAGTTTAAGATGTGCTGGTGCATGCCTTGTGTTAAGGAGCAGGTGTGTGTCTCTCTCCTGTGTATTGTAGAAGGGTCTGTACGTGGGGGCGGCTCAGGGATGTCCTCATTCATGCTGCTAACTAACGAGTCCCTCAGGCCCAGACTGAAACCAGCAGTGCAGCAGACTAACAGCATTACCATGACAAAGGTCTGTGGTCGGATGCAGTATGATAAAGGCACGGTAGAGATAAAAAGACACCCCCTTATTTCACACACTCTCATTGGGGGTCAAACTAAAGCTCTCTAAAGCGTTCAAGCTTTCACAATGTGATAAGACATGCCTGTGCATCTAACACATCAATCTCCAGGGTCACAGTGGTTCTTTCAAACAGAGACAAAATGTATCATGTAAAATGAATTTTTAACTAAGAACATCTCTTCTTTTTTATTCTGTCAAAACTCTTCCCAAGATGGTAATCATTAAGTTTCTCTGAGGGTCATACAGGTTCAAACACAGATTGTATTTTGTCTCTGTGCCCTTTTTAACCATACAATCAATTAATGGCTCAAACATTCAGTCAGGACAATGGAACACATTCACTTCAATGGACCATAAACTAAATCAGCCGAAACCAATTTTAACAATAAAATCATCAAACCCTCTTAATTATTTTATGTAATTGATTCACAACTCATTGGAGAAGGTACAGTCAGTCTTCACAGAGGATATTCTAATAATTTATTACCTCACCATCTTGGTGCTCATGTTAATGTTTTGCGCTAGAATGTCTCTCAGTTGATGTGGCTCAATAGATTAACCCCAATGACAATGTTCTTTATCTGTCTGTCTGAATTAATTCTGTCAGTGTCAAAGCACAAAACCCAGACGAGATAAAATAACATGCTATAGATCCATTGTCCCTTTGTACAAATGAGTTTTAGTTACACTAGTCAGAAAATCTGCTGACCTGGCATGACCACAAATGAGTTCCTTTTTTACTATCCAGGCTCCACGGATCCAGAGCAGCTTTGACTCTGACAAGTCTTTGTACAAATATTGGTTATAAATGGTTGTATGACAAGATCTACAGTTATGTTCTAAAAATGCCACAACAGTCAGATCTGTGCACTCTTACCATAAAGATCCTGCTTTTCTTTCCCCCCTTGCCTCTTCCTCCCATCTGAGTCTAATGTCTTTTCAGTGTGTTCGTTCATGTGTGCAGAGGGCCTCCAGTGCCAAGCACTTCTCTAGCCTGGCTGTCCAGCCAGGCACAATGGGGCCTGATTCCCCAGCCCCACTGTCCCCCTGTGGCCTAAAGAAGTCTCCCTGCAGGAGTGGAAGAGGACCACCTCGGTATCCGTCTGAGTATGTCTGACTTTGAAAAACCTCCAAAATCCCTTTGCTCTTTTTTTTTGGAATGCTCAGTTAACTAAATGTTAGTACACTGAGTCAAGAGATTCATTGGTTCATTTTCTTCTCTCTTCTTTCTTGTCTTTTCAGATGTAGTTTACTACACTTTAAAATTAAATACGATCAATCTGCATTAACGTCTGTGGGGAAATTGGGTTATTGTAGTCTGTAATGTAATGCTGTATGCCTCATAGGGAAAACTGAATGGAAGCACAAAATATTGTCTGAGAAAAATAATAAGACACTATATAAACAACAACAAAAAATATGAGGTTTATAAGCATATTCACAGATGCTCTTACATAAAAGATATACACTGTATCAAACATATTAGACAGCATTTTTTTCTCAATAGACATAGCCATCTAAAGTGTCTGTTAGCCATGCTTGCCCTGTGCCACAGTGACAGTGGATTGTATGAATGAGGTTGGACACAACTCACTGCCTTCATTTGGAGTCTTGCTCAGATTCCTCTCTACCCATGCAATTACAGTTGAACCAACATGTGGCAGCACGTTTATTTCAGCTAATGCCCGGGATCCACAGTACATCATATCCCTCATTCAATTCCCTTTCAAAAAGGAATTAAAAGAAATGGCCTTGGTAACCTTTTATTTTCAGTGTGCTCTCTTTCTTATCCCAAAAGACCACTGTAATCCTTCAGGGTTATAACTCAATAATGATGCAAAGTTGTTGCATTGTTTCCCAGTGTTATGAGGGCCCTACAAGTATCTTATTAGACTTTAGAAGAACTATAGTTTGCTGACATACACAATGAGAGAGAGAGTAGACATCTAAAATAAACTCCCTGATAATCATAGTTCATGACTGTTGTCACCTCAGGCGGAGGATGTGATGGCTGAAATAAATGAACAGTAAAGATGCTTTTGAGCATGGGATGAGGGGAAACAGAGAGTAAAGAGAGGTAGAGAGACAACAGCAGGCAGACAGCAGGCAGACAGACAGGAAACCCAACTAACCCTGGGGTCCAGGGGAGGCAGCCTCATCTCCATGTTCCTCAGCCACTGTCTCAGTGCTCTGATTTGACCCCTGAACTCACACTGCCATTGGCTCAAGTCCTCCATGTGCCTCCTAAAACAGGAGAGAAGTAATACAAAGTGTTTGCTATGTTGATTATATATTATGATCAAATATCTCAAACCTACAGTCAGGACACTGGAACGTAAAATTTGCATTTGAAACTAAATCAAACCTAAGATATGTAGTGTCTTATCTATTGCACATGTTGAACTGTGGAGAACAGTATTGTGCTCCCATTTACGCTGAGTGTGTACTATGGAAGTGACAATAAACATGATTCTGATATATATTTTTGTCTTTTTCATATCAAGAATAAACCCACAGTGTCGCTTAATATGACTTCTTCATATTACATTAAGTGATCCAATGTGCTAGCATTTATGGAATAGCTGTACTATGAATACAAAATGTGCACTTCAGTTTGGTTTTTATTGAATGAAGCAGATGATGTCTGACAGGAAGCAGGTGATTTGGACAACAGACACAAGAGCATAGTCATCACTTGTACTTTGGCAGGAAGAGCTAAAACAAGGCCTTTAAGAATTATCGTTCTCATCAATGGTTAACCAAGTCTCCTCAGTTGAAAACGTTTGCAAAATATCTCATTAGGAAGGCATCTGCTCTCTCTGTCTGTTGGGCTGGAACCTTAGTCTTCTTGTTTCAGTATGTTTCAATTAGATGTTTTACACTGTGTGCTCACGTCACAATTCATAGTTCTGTCTTTGTGTTGTTGGCAAATACAGACCGGTCTACAAAGCTGATACAATCGACCAACTGTCGTCACAAGCTGTTTGGTTTGTTTAATCTGACTGTTGGTGGCCAATTTGCCAGATTCATTCATTTTAATTACAAAGTGCCTATCTATGTGATGAACCTTGGTGCTTATTATATATTGGATAGTATTTCTAAAAGGTTGAATATTTTAATTTGTACAAATTCATCAGTTTGTCAAGGGCACAGTACCCAATACTTGTGGCACTCCATCAAGAAGAATGGACGACAATCTAATAGCTGTGTTCTAATTTGAAGCATACCCATATCTCTGATCCTGTGATGTAGGTGTTGGTGATCCAAACACACTCCCTTTATCCTGCAAGAGAATATTAGGAATAATAAACATATTCCTGCACCAATTCTTGCATTTGGCTCTGTTACTTCTATAGCATTTCTAGCTGCTTGGGCTGACACTTTTCATTTAACACATTTATAATTAATTATGCTATACAGTATATGATGATATGAGTTTTATATTCTGTTCTCTGTGTTCTTACCTCCCTGCTTCCAGCCTCCGATGCAGGGAGAGCTGGTAGGGAAAGGGTCAGATCTGAGTAGTCAAGGGAGCTGAGTGAAGAATTCTGGGAGGTAAATGCCCCGTTGCTCCTGTTGGCAGGCTCCTCCATTGAACCCTGCGACTAATGTTGGCACACGCAGCAAAATATGTATGTGTGCAATATGATGGCAGTGGATGTAAATCCACAAACATACCAATAATGTCCAGTGGAGTGTTTTATACTCTGATCTGGATACATTTCTGGAAAAAATCAAAACTTCTCATTTTGGGTGGAGTTAAATCAGTTAAAATGTATAAGCAATTTCAAAATAAGCCTCTCATCAGCCTTCAAAAACCTTGTCAGACCCTGATCATCATTAATCTGACAAATACCTGATATTATAGCAATTATACATTTATAAACCACAGTGTTAACAATAGGATCAATTGTGGAGCAGTAGTTGTTACACTTGATTCACTGTGGATAAGTGTAGGCCAGTCTAACACTGCCCTCTTGTGGTCAACTACTGCTTATCACCTTCAAAAAATAAAATATACTCTGTGCAGCAATAAAGAAGGTAAAAATTATGGTGTCACTTTTCCACTGTGCCATGTTTACAATATTCACACTATCCATTATATTCACTCTGTCCAAGACAAGCTATTACTTTTCTTAAATGGCTGCGTTGCAACTGTCATCTGTTGCACTGAAAAACATATAATGAAAAACAGTTCCAGATGCATATATATTAATGTACGAATGACAAGGGGGCCTCTCCAGAGCACATTTATTTACAACACAGTGTTATTTTCAGAACATACAACAGAGTCCACTATTGCTAAAATCAAAATCAGCTCAGTTACATCTGCAGTTCTCTTTATTTTCATTTTTCCCAAATATCCTTTGTAAAGTTAGTGAAACATGCAAAGCAAATTCATGATATATCAAAAACATGATGAAAACAAAATAAAAACATTTACAGAGGTAAAACACTTTAAAGATGCATAACAGAAACAGTTGCTGTGGAAAAATAACTATAAGCAAAATAAAGCTTCAAGCTGTTTTTTAGTTCGCATATGGAAATCTGTATGAGTTAATTTTATATAATACATTCATGCAATGTGGTGATATATAAAGTATGCCAATTCTCAAAATGCCTTTCATTAGCACTTTGGCTGGGCTGAATTTTACAGTGAGAGATAATACAAAAATATACTCAGTGGATTTAGGACTAGCTAAATGAAGATATGCTGTCCTTCCACTACAGTTAATCCCAATTTAAACAAAAGAATCTACACACAGATGCATGTATGCTTTGGGAGTGTATCAGGATTTGACAACATAAATATCACTATTAGCATTCAAGTAATAAATATATGAAAAACAGGTAATGAATGAAGAGTGTTCCTAGTAAGGCATCCCAAGATGGTGTCAGGTTGACTCAGCCTCAGCTCTCTTCAAATGTGATGTGCAATGGAAGAAAGGACATACTCAATGGCAGATCTAGAAATGAAAGAAAATGACTATGAATTAAAATCAATGAAATGAAATAAACAAAACCATGCAATGAAAAAAAATACAATTTAAATGAAAATTGCAAAACAACCTTGATGAAACTTTGCTTCATCTTTTGCAAATTAAATTAAAATGACAATGTTTTCAAGTTATTTACTGTACCTGCATTACTGCTTGATGATGACATGGACTCACAAATCCATCCAAGTTGGGGTAATCATGTGCTCTAGCCAACTGAGTATCTGTGCTCATATGTTGGATCCTGAGAGACTGAGGCAGCTGTAAAAAAAAAAAAAAGAAGGATAAAGAAAAGTCAATTGACGGTGAAGAGAATTTTTAATAAAATAGTTTACCAGTGGTATCACCCTGGTAGTGTGAGATAGGGGAAAATGGCATAAAAATGGCATAATCTTGGCTCTGAGATGTTATCAAAATCAACTGAAGAAAACAGAGAACAAAGCAAACATAAGAAAAAAAACTTATTTCAACTTACAAGAACCAAATTAAGAGGCGTCAGGTCTGAATGGGGATGCAGGATCAAGTCTGACATCATCTTGGGAATTACCAGGAACACTTGATTGAGGGTGAATATGAAGAATCCAAAACTTGGAGTATGTAAAACAATGGTGTAATGAACTAAAAGGATGCAAGTCCACTGAATATAAATGGACATAAGTACAAAGTAATGACAGATGTGAAACTGGTTTCATAATTTTAATTCTGGCAATCCGTTCAGTATTGTATTCTTGTAGTGTGTCATTTTGTAATGTATCATAGGTGCATTCTGTGCTGCAACTAACTGGGTATATTATTTAGTTACCCAGGCAACAAATAACAAAAAATAAACACAAAATCTGTCCATACTCTATACAAACATTCAGAATTTTTGAAGGCATCTATGTATTTTAGAATCTGTTAAAAACATTAGAACTATGTTGACATACAGTATCTCATTAAGTAGTGTTGTCAAAAAGGATAACAAAATAGACACATATTCTTGAATTTCAAAGGAAACAAGGAATACTGGAAAAATATTTCTGTTTGACATACATACAGTATATATTAGTTTCAGAGAGCACAAGTATACAACTTTTTAACAGGTGTAAAAGGAAAACTATAAAGTCACTTAAAAAACAGCAGAGATTGCATGCTTTGCTTTGAAAAATATAAACTGACTTTGTAATCAGTACTAAAGAAAATTAATATTTTATATATCTAGCAATGCTTGGTTATGTCTCCGTATATGAGGCACATGTTTATACATCTGTTATATATGAAATAAAAATCAATAGCCTAGGCAGTTCTGTATGTGACCACATGCAGGGCAGAATAAATAAATTATAACTTCTTTGTTACTGTAACTATTTTTCCTGTAAGAAATGCAACTGTAAAGTGCATTAGTATTGTTGGTTCTTAGTCACATAAGCATTTCAAAGTTGTTAGGTACAGAACTAGCTAATCAAAATCTGCGGCTGTAGCTAGTTGAGGAGGATGTGAAGGAGGCGGATGAGAAGTTCATGCTGAAGCCAGAGCCAGCATCAAAGCTGCCTCTCCTGGAGCCTGTACGAGATCCGGTCCTTGAGCCAGTCCGGGAGCCATAAGCAGATCCAGGGCCACTGACATTGTAGGGACTGTAGAGGCCTTTGCTGGATTGTGAGGATGCCTCCAGAAGCCTAAGACCAGATCCTTCCTCGACCATGCTTCTGTCCATGGCATCTTTGTAGGAGATTTTCAGTTTGGTTTTTGGGCATGTTAGATATTTAGAATAAGCACTGACATCTCTTAGCTTCTGGGCAGTGCGGGCATCAATGGTGCCCTTCTTTATGGATTCATCTAGTGAGACTCTGCCCTCGACCTCAGGCTCAATAAGTCCACCAGTCAGATATTGGACCTCAAGGAAACGCTGACCAGCCTCATAATACAACCAGCCCTTCTTTAGAGCCTGGGAAGCAGACATCTTTACTTTAGTTTTGGGGTCTTCAAATCCATTGAATGCTTTTTGAGCCAGATTTAGGCGATCAACCATGACTTTATCCACAAGGCCTTTTTCTGTAGCATCAGCAACTGAGAATCTCTCACCAGTTGCGGGATCAATTATTCCTCCAGTGCAGGCTTGGGCCTCCAACAATCTTTGGCCTGTGATGTTGTCTACCACATTTCTGTGCATGGCCTCAGTGATAGACACTTTCTCCAGTGTGTCTATGTCCAACATTCCAGCTACAGGGCCAGTCTCCTCTGTTGGGTCATTCCATATGACTGCAGGTGGTTTAATGGAGGGTATGGGGCTCATAGGAGAGGAGTAGGTGGAACCAGTGGTGGAACCAAAGGAGGATGAGCGAGAGCGGAAGCCTCCCATGTTTCCAGAAAGCATATCAGCAAATTCTGTGATGGACAGGTTTCCAGATCGGTATGTGTCAAGAGCATTCTGGTCAATGAGGCCACGTGAAAGAGCATCGTCAACATCATACTGTCTCCCTGACCTCCTGTCAATGATAATGGATTTGACAGTGCCATCAGAAGATGTCATTGTGATCTCTTCCCATTCACACTCCTGCTCAGCAAGCTCCAGGTAGGTTTGGTGGTCAATAAGTCCCTTCCTATAGGCCTCGTACACAGTCATTTCTTTGCCTGTCTCTGGGTCTACAATGACAACTCTGCGTTTACGAACTGAAGATTTGGAGGAGGTCTTCCTTTCCCGCTTCTTTTCTTTCAGTAGCAGGAGCACCAGGCCAGTGTCAGGATCAGTGATGCACCTCTCCATGAGCTGGAGGTAGGTTAGGTTTTCCTCAGTGTTGGGATCAAAGAAGCCTTTGGTGTCATCAGAAGGATCTGTCAGGATCTCATTCATTTCCTCATCAAAGAAGCCACGTTTGTAGGCCACCTCAACTGGCAGACGGTGACTCTCCTCTGGGTCAATGATTCCACCAGTGGCAATCTGAGCCTCCAGGAGACGGATACCATGATCTTTCAGGATCAGCCCCTTTTTCATGGCCTGGAACAGGGAGATTGTTTTGCCTGAATAAGGGTCTCTATATCCTGTCACTGCACGCTCAGCAGAGAGAAGCTTGTCTTTGAATTCTGGGCCTACAATTCCCATTCTCACTGCTTCATTGACAGTCAGTTTGAGGTTTTTGATTGGATCAATGACATATCCTGTGGATGCCTGGGCCTCAAGGAGTTCAAATGCAGTGCCTGGCCTAATCATGTTCTTCTTCATGGCCTGGTAAATTGATAGACGTTCTTTTGTGGTCTCTAAATATACACCAGCAATACAACTTGTGCCCTCAAGGTACCTTGACAGTCTGTTGCTAACCTCCTCCACTGAAAGAAGACCTTCATTCAGTTCAGTGACAGTCTGCTGGTCAATAATTTGTGAGCGGAGCAGTTCCTCCATTGTGATCTGTTTCCTCAGACCCTTAAACATCAGCCTCTTGTCTCCCAGGGAGAGGAGGCGCAGCCCACCATCTAACTTGCATCTCTTGAGCAGCTGTGCATATGACAGGTTCTCTTCAGTGACAGGGTCGATGAATCCTTTAACATCATCAGTTAGTCTCTGGTTGGTTTCCTTGTTGATATAACCTTTTTGCATGGCAACATCTGCTGGCAGGTGGAACTGGAATTCAGGATCAATAATACCCCCTGTGGCAGTTTGTGCCTCTAACATTTTCAGAGCATAATCCTCTGGAACAAGATCCTTTTTCATGGCCTGGAAAAGAGATATGATTTTCCCACTGTATGGATCTTTGTATCCTGTGACTGCTCTCTCAGCTGAAAGAAGCTTATCATGAATCTCAGGGCCGACAACACCCTTACGAACAGCTTCATCAACAGTGAGTGTCTCATTCTTTACTGGATCAACAATGAATCCTGTGGCAGCTTGCGCCTCTAGGAGACTGAGTGCTACTTCTGGTTTAAGAAAACCTCTCTTCATTGCTTGGTATATGCTTATCTTGGAGCTTGAATCAGTTGTGACCCCAGCCACACAGCCTGTGCCATAGAGATACTGTTTCACACTGGTCATCTCCATTATGTCACGGATGTCCCTCTTGCCTTGTTTAAGGAGGTTGAATGTCTCTAAGTCAATGATGCGGGCATTGTACAGCTCCTCTATAGTTATCCTTCTCCTTATTGTCTTCCATGTCAGTGGACTCTCATTTCTGATGATCTCTCTCTGCTCCATAATCTCAATAATAATGATGATCATCCGCTCCTTAGTGATTTTACCAGAGCGATATTCATCCATGAGCTTCTGTCTCTCCTGCTCTGGAAGCAAATTTGAGTTCATTACATCCCAGAGGTTAAGTGGTTTATCAGCAAGGCCTTCAATAGGAATGTCAATTTGGGTGTTGGTCAGTTCACTCTGTGTTTGTTCCTCTGTGTAGAGGTATGTCTTCTCCACAACAGTTGGAGACTGAGGCTTGGAGAGTGGGAGGATGTACAGGCCTGTCTCTGAATCTCTTTGGCACTTGTCTTTAAGCTGTCTGTAGGTTGCTTTCTCATCAGTTTCTGGGTCTGAGAAAGCCTTGTTATCATCAGATGGATCAGATAGGGTGTTGGCAGTTTCCTTACTGAAAATGTTCTTTTGATATGCAACATCAGTTGGGACTCGATGGCTGTTTACAGGGTCAATGATTCCTCCACTAACCATCTGTGCTTCTAACAGTGGCATGGCATGCTCTTTCAGGATGAGATCTTTTTGCATTGCTTCAAAGAGGGAAATTTTATTGCCTGTGAATGGATCTTTATAGCCAGTTACAGCTTTTTCCGCAGAGAGGAGTTTTTCATGTAGCTCTGGGCCTACAAGGCCTGATTTCACCGCCTCATCTACTGAAAGGCACTGGTTCCTCACTGGATCTACAATGAACCCAGTGGCAGCTTGGGCCTCAAGAAGGGAAAGGCCAGTGTTGTGTCTGAGGAGCTTTTTCTTCATAGCCTGATAAATGCTTATTTTTTCTTTTGTCGGCTCCAGGAAGATGCCAGCAATGCTATCAGAGCCCTGCAGGTATTTCTTGACATTGGGATTCTCACTGACTTGTTTAGGTGTTGTTTTGCCTTGTTGAAGGAGATCAAAGGTTGGTTTGTCAATGATTTTGGAATCATACAGAGAGCCCGCTGGGACCTGAGATCTGAGTCCCTTGAAGCTGGACTGTTCTCGTTTCTTGGTCTCTTTCTCTTCTACAATTGTGATAACAATCTTGATTATCTTTTCAATTGTAACCTTTCCTGTCCTAAACTGTCTGAGCAGGTCAAGCCTTTGTTCCTCAGTGAGATATTCAGAGTTGATTATTTCCCAGATGGTCACCTTCCTGCCCTTAAATGGCCCAGAATCAAGCTCCACAGTTGCCTGAGTCATAGCTTCTTTTGTTTGGGCTTCAGTGTAAATTGACTCCTCCTTTGCACTGATTGCTTCATCAGAGAGAGGCAGAAGCTGGAGGCCAGTTTTCTTGTCAGGGACACATCTCTTTAAGAGCTGTGAGTATGTGACATTTTCCTTTGTGTTGGGGTCAAAGAAGCATTTAGTTTCATCAGTGGGATTGCTCAGAATCTGTTTCACCTCGTCATCAAAATAATTTCTCTTGCAGGCCACATCATGAGGAATACGATAGCTCTTTACTGGATCAATGATGCCACCAGTGGTCATTTGGGCATCAAGCAGTCTGATTCCTTGTTCTTTAGGTATGAGATCTTTTTTCATTGCCTGGAAGAGAGACACAGTCTTTCCGGTGTAAGGATCTCTATAACCTGTCACAGCTCTCTCTGCAGACAGGAGCTTTTCATGCAGCTCAGGACCAACAACACCTGCTTTGACAGCTTCATCAACAGTATACTTCTGATTATTAATAGGGTCAACAACATAGCCTGTTCCTGCTTGCGCTTCAAGCATATGCATGGCAGGCCCTGCCCTCATGATGTCCTTCTTCATAGCTTCATAGAAGGACATTGTCTCCTTGGTGGAGTCAATAACTACACCAGCAATGCAGTTTGTACCCTTCAGTGCTTTGTGGACAGGCTCCATTTCAGATACCTCTTTGACTGTCATATTGCCCTTGTGCAATTTGTTGTACAGGTCTTTAGCAATGATTTTAGATTCTAGGAGCTCAGTAGCAGGGACAGGTGCTCTCAGACCATCAAAGGTAATTTCGTTTTTCTTCTCTTTCTCCTCTGCCACAGTAATCACAATCTTAATGATTTTTTCGATTGTGATTTTGCCTGTCTTGTACTGACGGAGAAGGTCCCTCTTCTGGTCCTCAGTGAAGTACTCAGAATTGATTATTTCCCAAATGGTGACAGTCTTTCCCTTGAATCTTCCAAATGGCACCGACACAGTTGTTTTGCTGAACACATCTTTGGTCTCCTCCTCTGTGTATATACTTGAGCACTGCGCAGCCTTATCTGTGATTGGCAAGAATAGCAGACCGGTGTCAGGGTCAGTGGTGCACCTTTCCATTAGCTCTGAATATGTCAAAGGTTCCTGAGTGCTGGGGTCAAAGTATCCCTTTGTGTCATCTGAAGGGTTCTCCATAATCTTGTTCATTTCTACATCATATTGTCCCTGTTTATAGGCTGTTTCATTGGGTACACGGTGACTATTGATAGGGTCAATGATACCCCCAGTTGCGAGCTGAGCCTCAAGGACTCTGATGGCATGATCATGTTCTATCAGACCCTTCTTCATACATTCAAAGACAGAGATCTTCCCACCAGTGTATGGATCTTTGTAGCCGATAACAGCCCTCTCAGCTGAAAGCATTTTATTGTGAAGTTCAGGGCCAATCAAGCCTTCCTTCACAGCCTCATTAACAGAAAATTTCTCGTTCTTAATGGGGTCCAAAATGTAACCTGTGGCTGCCTGAGCTTCAAGAAGGACCATGGCTGTGCCTGGAGTAATCTTCTTCTCTTTTGAAGCTTGATAGATTGACATTTTTTGATTAGTTGGTGTCAAAACACCAGCAATGCAGTTCTTTCCTTTGAGAATTCTTTTCAGATTTTCAGTCTCACCAAGTTCTTGCACAGTGGTTTTGCCATTTTTCAGCTTGTCAAACTGCTTCTTTGATAAAAGGCCAAGGTCACGAAGTCTGCTTGCAGGGACTTTATCACGGATGCCGTCAAAAGCCAATGGATCTGGTTTACTCTCCACATTATCTACTACATCACCGGCACTTTGGCCATTGAGAACTTTCTGTGACTCAACCATTTTTACATGGATGAGATCGGTTTGTTGGTCTCTCTGCGTTGTCTCCAGCTGCTGCAGCTTCTCGCGCAATTTCTGGTTCTCCTCTGCAAGAATCTTTTCCTGCTCTAGTCTCTTCTTTTCCAGCTCCTGCATTTCTTTTTGCTTGTTAAGCATCTCTTTCTCAGCCTCTTTCTGCTTATTGAGGGCTGCATCCATGGTAGCTTGGAGTTTCCTCTTTTCCTCCTCCATCTGCTGTCTCTGGCGTTCCTGTTCATCTTTGAGAGCTTTGGCCTTTTTGACTTCCTCTTCAAACTGGCTCTCCAACCTCTTTTTTTCATCTTCAATTAGCTTCTCCTTCTTCAACAGCATCTCCTTTTCTGTAAGGAATGTCTGCTGGAGCACTGTCTTCTCATGTTCCATTTGTTTCTGCTGTGCATCAGCCATCTGACAGAATGAAAAAGGAAAATATAAAGTTACAATAGGTTTACAGGTGAGCCACATACTGTATTCTTCACATATTTTGTTTGATGTACTTTATAATGGAGACAATTCGTACAATGCACTTTGCTTATGCATATGGAGATCCCTAAGGGAAGGTTTCCTTTTCTGTAGTTTTTAGAGAATTGCAGTTAAAGATTAAAACTTTTCTCTGGCATACTTGTCTCACGATAAAAATACAGCATATTCTTGTATTTTTTTAACATTTCCACTTACATTATCAAGTCTAGAACAATCATGAGAGTAATGCGCCTTAAATAACTAACTAAAAATGTACAGCAAAATTTGCTGTTGTCACAAGAAAGATAACTGCATCAACTAAGTACTAACTTCTTGGAATTCATAATACCTCTTGACCTATCACCTGTGTGTAATGAATATGTAATGATACACGTATTTGAACATCTTCACTCTAAAAGATTATTGATTTGGTTTGAAAAGTAAACTTGAGACCAAACTAGTAATTTACTACTACTACTTGGATGGACTGTGCATATATGTGAAAAAGTAAGTAAAACAAGTCCAAAATGATTGTGGTGGCTAACAATGTTTTGTTGGCTCTGCTTACAAGATGTCCCACTGAACTGAAATAAAATTACAAAAGACCGTGAATATTTTTGGCACTACACTGAAGAGTAACAGTCCAGCTGAAAAAAATCACAGATGTCATCACTCTGGAATAGATCCATCCATTATGTTTAACCAGATTTTGAAATACTAGAATACGTCTATACTTCCTGTAAAAATATGTATATGAAAGCTGTTTTGTTTTTTTTTAACTGATGATTGTGAATATTCTGCTGGTTATGGGAACAATACAATTAACCATACTCTATAGTCCAGGATGGTAAATGCTGTTTGCCATTATGGTATTCTGCTCACTCTCATTTGTTTGATAGTAGTTTTTTTAATCTGCAACAGTGAAGCCATTTTGTTGCACCCTGAGGTGAACCGATACACCTAATACATTTTTATTGTAAATGGCATACACCTTTTCAAGCTGTATGTAAATGAGGAGGCATGGCCCAAAGGCTGGAGGGAGGATTTGAAACGGCTGGGGCGCAGAGGCACCTTATGGAAAGCAGGGGGATCTGACTGCTAAAGAACACAGTGAGTTGGGCAGAGCAGCATGAATCCAAACTAAAAGAGGAACCGCACCATGCTCTGCCATCCACATTGGCTGTGAGCAATGGCAAAGCCAGAGCTAGCCTCATTGCTGAGGCAGGTGCTGGAAGTCATTGATAAAGAGAAAACTTCCAATAATGGCATGGCTTCTTCGTTGACCGCCACCTTTCCCTCGTCCATTTTATGAACCCTGAACAAAACTTCGACTCCCACTCCTGGTCCTCTGTGTTATGATATATAAATAGCTGCAGATCTGCATGTCTGATTTCTCTATGGCATGATTGAGTGGCTAGTGTAGTTGACCATTGTCTGGGAGACCAGGGTTGGAGATCCTGAGTGGGAATCTTCCGTTGCTGCAATAGTTTATTGAAGAACACTTATTTTAACATTTTATTAACTTAAAATTTTAATTATAATGAAAAAACAGGATTGTTATGCCTATTTCCACTTATATTCAAATACAAATACAAATCATTTTGCTGCTTCAAAAAATTAAGTTAGATTCTTCCAAAGACAGTAGAACAAATGACTAACTCTACATAATCATAACTGAATTACTGTAATAGTAGTTAATAAAAACCTGTGGCTGTGAGTTGGCAGCCACATGAGCCGTCATATCTTTCTAATTTCAGCAGCAGATCTGCAAAAGTAGAAGCAAATAAAGACAGCACAACAAATGTGTAGGCTACTGTTGCTGTACAGTCATATAAAGTCTGTTCATCTTCCAGCGCCTAGCAATGAGGCTAGCTCTGGCTTTGCCATTGCTAGCGGCCAATGTGTATGGCAGACCACGGTGTGGTTCCCCTTCTAGTTTGGACTCATACTGCTCTGTCCAACTTACTGTGCTCTTAAGCAGTCAGCTCCCCCTGCTGTCCATAAGGTGTCTCTGTGCCCCAGCTATTTCAAACGCTCCCTCCAGCCTTTGGGCCATGTTTCCTCATTTAAATACAGCTTGAAAAGTCAAATATCAAATGTGAAATGGTAAATGCCTACTGGAAAATGGAAAAGATGAAATTTCAAATGGCAAATGGAAACTGCAAATGCAAAAAAAAGAAAAAAAAAGTTTTTCTATTTAAGTTTTTTCATTTCCCATTATATTTGATGTCTCCCTTTTCTTATTTCCATTGCCATTTTCAATGTCACCATTTTAGCTTTCAGTTTGAGCATTTTCATTTAAGCTTTTGCATTTCAAATTTCACTTTACATTTTCAAATGATCATTTTACATTTTGAATTTGTTTTTTCTTTTTAAGTTTAACTATGGCCTGATTATTCTTAGTAGTGTGGTGAAATAATAATCTTTTTCATTTTATCTCTTTTGATTTTCTATTTGGACTTTTAATTTTAATTATGACCAAAAATATCCTCCATAGCTTGCAACTGGCTTTTGAAACTGAAAAATGAAGGATGAAGGTCTTAAAAATAAATAAACATTCCAGGATAGGAAGGAGCATTCAGGATCTGCATGAGCACAGTGCACTGTAAAAATCAAAATTAAATTCATATTTAAAATCAAAGATATGGTTTCATGATTAGTATAATTAAAGAAAGGAATAGAGAGAATTTTAAGGAAGAAGTGTGTTAGTTTTAAGATAGAGTTAACAATGACATAAGCTGCTCTGTTATGCCATTTTTGACACAATACCTCTTTAGAATTATTTTGAAGTTCCTCAGCCTCCTTTTTCAGTCTAGCTTTCTCCTTCTCTAGGTCTGCGATAGCTTTGCGTAAATCGTCAGCCTCTTTGTTGGTATTAAGTCTGTCGACTTCCATTTTTTCCAATACAGTCATTTTTTCTTTGGTGGCAATTTCAGTCTCATGAAGACGGGAAGCAACTGTATCAGCTTGTTTCTTGAATTTTTTAGCCTCTTCTTCAGCTTTGGCCTGGGCTTCACTGAGCAGAGAAACCTGAAGTTTGAGTTTTTCAGCTTCGGCTATGATCTCCAATTGCCTTTTCCTCTCTGCCTCAAGTGACCTCTGATATTCCTCTGTTTCCTCCTCCAGACGCTGTTGCATTAGTTGTTTATCCTCCAACAGCTTTTGTGCCTGCTCCTGGGCCAAGTCCTTCTGTCTTTGGAGCATCTCTGCCTCAGCTCTAAATCGAGATGCCTCTTGTATTGCCTGCATTTTCTCTTTGAGCATTTTCTCTGCAAGAGCTCGTTGCTGATTTAGGTCTTCTTCTGCAACCTGTCTTAAGCGTGCAGCCTCCTGGGCTTCTACACTAAGTCTAGCAGCATCCTCTGCAAGTTTTTTCATATTTTCAGCCTCTTCTGCAAGCAATTTTTGTGTGTTGTCTTTGTCTTTCCTGATAAGGCGTTGATTTTCCTCCTCAATTTTGATTTTAAGTTTGAGCAGCTCCTCCATCTGAACTTTGACTTTGAACAGCTCCTCCTCCACTTGGGCCCTCTGTTTGACAGCATCATCGACCTCATCCTTCAAACGCTGCAGCTCTTCATCTAGGACAGATTTCTGTTTATCGGTTTCATCAAGCTTAAGTTTAACCTTTGTGAGCTCTTGCTCGACTTGGAACTTCTGTTTTAATGTTTTCTCTGCCAGTTTTTTGTGCTTTGCCATTTCAGCATCAGCTTGTTGCTTCTGCTTGAGTGCTGCATCTTCTGCTTGTGCTCGTTTAGCAGCTTCAAATTCAGCCTCTTTCCTCAACCTCTCCGCATCCTCCTGGGCTTTGGCTTGGTTTGCAGCTTCTAGCTCAGCAGCTGCTTTTTGTCGTTCTGCTTCCTCTGCTTGTTGACGAAGGAGAGCTGCCTCCCTTTCTGCCTTCACCTTAGCAGCCTCTGCTTCTTTGGCAAGCTTCTTGGCTTTCTCATACTCTTCCTTAAGCTTCTTCTGCATGATGCCATCTTCCTTCTGTTGAGCAAGAACACTTTGGGCTTGCTGCTCAGCTGCACTGCATTTAAGGGCTGCTTGTTGGGCTGCGACAATTTGTTTTTCTGCTTCTTTGTCAGCCTCGTCTTTCTGCTTTCTGGCTTCTTCTGCTTTCTTTTTCAGACGCTCAAGCTCTTCCTGGGCTGTCTTGCATTGTCTAGCTGCCTCTTCCTCTGCAGCAGCGATCTTCTTAACCTTGTCCTCTGCTTCCCTCCTCCTCTTCTCTTCCTCAAGGGCAAGCTTCCTTAGTTTTTCTGCCTCGTCCTCTGCTCTGAGCTTGCTTTGTTGAGTTTCCTCTGCAATGTTTTTCAGCTTGTTCAGTTCTAGCTCCAGATCAAGTTTTCCAGATGAAGCCTTTTCAAAGTTGAGCTTGAGAATTCGTATTTCCTCTTCGACAACTCGCCTCTGTTTCAGTGTGTCATCCACTATTGCCTTTTGTCTTTCCATTTCAACCTCAGATGATTTTTTGAGTAAGACTATCTTTTCCTCAATCTCTTGCTTGTGCTGGTTGGCCTGGTCTTCAAGAGCTTTCCTCTGGTAGGCCTCATCCTCAGCTTGTCGCCGGAGTCTCTCGTTTTCTGCCTCCTTCTCTTTCAGGGCAATTTCTGCCTCTGTTTTTAAACGAGTGGCCTCACTGATTGCAGCAAGCTTCTCTTTGAGAATCCTTTCAGCCTCTGCTCTCTGACGAGCTGTCTCCTCCTCAGCAACTTGCCTTTGATGCTTGGCCTCTTCTGCAATGGCTCTAAGCTTGCTTGCCTCCTCAGCTAGGTCCCTCATCTTGGCGGCTTCAGCTTCAAGAAGTTGTTTGCTCTTCTCCGTGTTGGACATGGTCTCCTTTTCTGCCTTGGATTTGAGCTGAATGAGTACATCCATTTCACTCCTCACTTTGGCCAGTTCATCCTCCAGCTGTTTCCTCTGTTGTTGAGCTGCAATGACTTCATTTTTTAGGCGGTAAAGTTCATCTTCAAGGAGGGATCTCTGCTGTTCTGCGTTGTCAAAGTCTGCCCTGAGACGAATCAGCTCCTGTTCTGCAGTGAGTTTCTGCTGAGCTGTGCTTTCAGCTACCTTCCTCTGCCTCTCAAGTTCTTTCTCGGCCATGTCTTTCTGCTTCAGGGCTGAATCTTCAGCTTTGGCTCTCTTTTTAGCCTCACGATCAGCCTCCTCCTTTTGTTTCTCAGCTTCTTCTTGAAGGAGACTCTTTTTGTGAGCTTCTTCCTCAGCCTGGAGTCTTAGACGGAGGGCCTCATTAGCTTTTTGCCTCCATTTCTCAAGCTCTTTTTCTGCATCTTCCCTGGCATTTTCTGCATCCTCTTGTTGTTTCTTGAGGCGTGAAGCTTCTTCTTGCAGCTGAAGGACAGCGCCATGCTCTTGTTTGAGTGATTCTTCCAATTTTGAGGTCTTTTCTACAAAGGATATGTGTCTGCTCTGGAGCTCAGCAGCAGCACTCTTCTGGGCTGCCTCATGAGCAACCTTGATTTGTCTCTCCTTTTCAATCTCTTTCTGCTTCACTTGTCTTTCAGCCTCCTCAGCCTGCCTCTTGAGATTTTCAAGGTCTTCCAGAGCTTTTTGCTTTTGCTTAGCAGCTTCCTTCTCCGCCTCAGATTTGCGTTTGAGTTCTTCTTCTGCCACACGCTTTTTCTGGGTCTCTTCATTGACTTGTTTGCGGAGCTTCTCAGCTTCTTCTTGGGCAGTCTTTCTGAGTTTCTCAGCTTCAGCTGCTCTGTCACGAAGTTGCTTAAGCTCAGTTTCTGCGGTAGATTTTTGCTTTACTGTTGTCTCAAGTTGGATCCTGATGAGGCGGATTTCCTCCTCAATCTTGACTCGGCACTGGAGAGCTTCATCCACTTGTTGACTTTTGTCCTTGATCTGCTGCTCTGAGAGGTTTTTGAGCTCATGCAGTTCCTGCTGGATGTTATGCTTTTGCTTTTCTGCATCTACAGCAGCGATTTCTCTTCTGCTTACTTCTTCCTGCATTCTGAGCTTCAGCTCTTGAGCCTCTTTTTCTGCTTTGGCAATGGCCTTTGCGTGAGCTTCAGCTAACTGCTTCTGTTTGTCTAACTCAGCCTGCATCTCTGCCATTTTTTTCTGCTCTTCCGCTTTGAGTTTCTCTGCAGCTTTCTGCATTAGTGGAAGCAAATGGTAAAGAAAGGATTAAAATTAAGCATGACATGTTAAAGGCAATACTTTACATTAGCCAGCTCACAACAGTGTGGATTAAAATTGTAATTACTATAGTAATCACAGCCTAATTACACTGGAATGAGAGCAACTTAATGTAATGTATTACCTATGCAATGTTAATGTTAAAAGTTAGCTCAAAGAACAAGTCAAAGATCAATGACTAGATGCAAATTAGGTGCACATTCATTAAAGTGATGTTAAATTCACGATGCAATCAAAACAATTTGTGACAAGACAATTCAGAAAAAAATGGATGATGGGGATGTATCAATTAATGTATGGAAACAAAATATCACTTCACAACACAGCAAGAAAATCATATGGCATGCAACTGTAGCTGTAGTACTAAGTCTCAAAAACTGCAGTGTAATTATGATTCCAGTATTATATAGCACAGTCTTCAATTTAGCTTTGTTTCAAAATAATTTGATGTTCAATAAGAATTTGATTATTACTTATTACATAAGTGGCAGGAATATTCTTATTTTCATGTATGTAATAGAGTCTGCCACATGTTTATTTATAATCACTATTCAATTATTTACATTTTTAATATAAAAGTATTCAATAGACATTTCTGTAAGTTGATTCTATTGAATTCTTTCATTAATGTTTTAGACAATCTGTTGTATTATATTTAGACTGTCTCTGTTTAGAGTGTGGGAACATTTGTTGGCCCAGTTCATTCTTTTAAAATAAAGACTGCATGTTTTATGTTAGAGTGTTATCCACACCAGTCTCTTAGAAAACTTTTTTTAATCTTATCCCATGCACTGGGGGTTCTTTAAATCACCATTTGCCACAAAATGGAATGGAAAGGAAAGAAAAGGTGAAGGATAATAGGTTCAGATGATGCCACTGTAATGCTGGTTTATGGCTTTGATAAGTTTAAGAAGCAGTTCAAGAAGTACTCAAAGGATAAAATACAGTGAAAATATCTTCTGCAATTCTATAAAAGGCTAGAGTGAAGAAAGCAAGAAAATGAATATGCCATGGAAAGCCAAAATGCAGCTTGAGAGAGACACAGATGTTAAGATGACAGAGAGAACGGAGATACATTCAGTACAGTACGTAGGTACCTGAAGCATTGTGAATAATTTACCTCTTAAATGCTCAAACAAGTTAAGCATTCATCATGGCAAAGCACTGGCAAGCAGTTAAGAGAAGCAAAGAAACAAACAAAACATTAGGGTTAGAAAAGAATGAAAAACCTAAAACTTGTGTTAATTTCGAAAAAAGGACCATGATAACGAGGCTGAACCATAGTCTTAACTTTGCTTTTAACCTCAGGAAATAAAGTGGCCAGTGGGAAAAGAAAGGAAAGGAAACCCCTAGTGAAAGAAAGAACCCCTCATTCTAAATCACACAATACACACAATGAATGAAGATGGAGCAGCTAATATGAACATACAATGTACTGTATCTACTTTATTAAATGTAGTTTTAGACTGATATCGAGAGCCATCGTCTCAACTGAATAATCTACTTTAATACTGTATCCACCTGAATACATATACAACCTCATGCATCATATTTATTTGCAATTATTATTTTGTTTCCTGTTTTTTGTACTGTTTTATAAACTTTGATATGATCTCTACTGAGAGCATTTAATATGCTCCAAACAATATGTGCTGCTCTAGCTAAGAGATCAGCTACAGCATGCCAATGTTTCATGCATAGTCAATGCAAAGGAACAAATTGTCACCCGTACATCAATTTGATGTGTGTGTGGTTTTGTGTGCATGTCTTTGCGCTTTCACGTGTGACACACAGAGAAAAGTGCGTGCATACATGCATTTAGTGTTCGGTGGGTAAATTTGTTTGTTGGTTGGTTATTTGGTTGGTTGGTTAGGTTAATGTTAGAATTTAGTTTGTTTGGGATCCTCAGCCAGTTGTCACGCACCTCCTCATCCTCCAAGCGGCGCTGTGTGTCGGTGATGAACTTGATGTACTGACTAGTCAGAGTCATCAGCTCACTGTACCGGGTCCTCAGTGTTACATACTGATACGGAAAGAAACAAAGCATGTTTGTTAGAGATGTGTAATTTTACATTTCATGTATATGTCTTTCACAGTGACCCCAAGTTGATGGCCAAGCCGTCCTTTATCAATATATTCAGTACTTTCAGGAAACTGGATCCAGTGTGGTTTGGAAGATACACACCTCCTGAATGATGCTGTCAGAAGCAGAATCCAGTTTGGTTTTCTTCAAGGGAGAAACAAGAGGCTCCACCTGAGCTTTGTAGGCTACCAACTGGAGTTCATAATCCTATTTGAAAAAAGGACAGTCTCCATACATTAGTTATGCAACAGCCATTTTATCTAAATGTTCTAAATTACAACATTCACAGTACATTATGCATGCTAATGTTGCATAACGCTCACCTTGATAGTATCAATGTACGCTTTAGCATATTTTTGACACTCATCAACTTTGTCTTTGTTCTTCTCAATCTCCTCCAGCAATTTCTGTTTTGAAAAATAAATAAATAAATAAAATTAAAAGTTGAGCTCAATACCTTTATGTGAAGTCATTTTAAAGACAGCTGGTAATATCAAGAGGTACACAAACCTTCTCCTGGGCCAGTTGCTCTTTCAGAGTTTTGCTGTCAGTGATGGGCACAGCCTGGATCTTTTCTTGCCTTTGCTTGGCATCTGCAATCCAGCGGATCAGCCAATCGTAACTCTCGCGGTAGTAGCCCAGCTGGCGGCCAAGCTGCTCTAGCTCTCTCTGGCGAAGGTCAATCTGGGTGAACACAGCCTTCCAGCGGTCCTGGAGACTAGACAGGAGCTGGCGGTAGTGATCCAGCTCAGCATCACGCTCGCTGTGCACGCGAGACATCTTGTCACTCACGGCAGTGGCTTTCTTTAGTTCTTCATCAAGAGAATCGAAAACTGGTTGTTCACCCTCAGCCTCATTTCGCATTTTCTGCAGGTTTCAAATAAAAGGGAGACAGAGCAATCAGTAGTGAGGAAACATGGTCAAATCAATTAAAATAAGGGTGAAATACTATTAAAGGGAACAGTAACCAAACAGCTGAGAGAAGGAATTATAAGTTATTGTATTTTGCTATATTTTTTGTATTTCTGTATTTTACACTGTATATAAACACTTGGCAGAGATCCCTTCTAACAAATTTCCATGAAAAGAGACCTTATGAAAGAATCATATGTTGTTTACCTTAAGGTTTGCACGGTAAGTCTCGACTTCCTTGACATCACTGGGCACAGTGTGAACCTCACGGAGACAGTCCTCATACTGCTTGAGAACTCCCTCTGCACCCTGTGTGTTACGGATGACCATTTCCACAGTCTTCAGCCTAGGGCAAGAAATATCAAGTAAACAAGTGCAACAAAAGGGACATTAGAAAGAACTGTGTATTTTATCTTAACTCTTAAGCGTACAGTAGTTGATTGGGAGGAATGGGGACTCACTTCTCAAGATAAACAGAGGAGAGCATGTAGGCATGATCCATCTTCTGCACAGTGAGGTCAAGCTCTGAGCGCAGCACAGGAGCAGAGGCAGACTGCTGTGGGGAGTTCAAGATGTCTTTTGTCTTTACAGACACCTTATCAAGGTCCTTCTTGAGGCCCTCGAGCTCCACCTGGACTTTCTGCACATCAGAGGAGGACAACAAGAGTTAATATGTAAATATCAAAACTTGTCATGGAAAAAAAAACAATCAACTGACAAAGAAATGCCATCCAGCCTGGTATAAGGAGCAGATTCTAAAAGAAATTTATTCAAATGTGCTGTAGGGCACCTTCAAAATTCAAACGAACCTGCACTGGGTATTTCTGTGCAAGGATTGGCCAGAGGCGATGTACAAATTTTAACAGTCTGAGATCATCAGAGACCTGAGCAGCTGTAGTAGGAATGTAGCAAGCTGGCCTACAATCTCTGCAATTCTCACTGCAAACACATTCATGGCCTCCAAGCAATTATTGCTCTATTTTCACATATTTTACCTTCACTCTCTCAATTTGTTTTTGAGAACTTTTCACCACTTTAACTCCACCCAACCAATCATTCTCTCCACCATACACCAATTATCTTGGTAAAATATCATTATAGACAGTGTTAAGCCATTAATTCAATAACAGAATTATTGTATCTAATTATAAATTTGCCTCTCTGTTTTTACTCCAGTTTATCTTTCCATGTTTCATCTCTGCAGGAGGACTTCTTTGGCCTCCAGGGCCAGCGGGCTGCCAAGAATCATTTTCTGGATGTATTTTTCCTCCTAAGATGTCTTACTAGGCTTATAAGAAAAGCCTAGCTCATGATACATTATTCACAAAATACCATGAGGGTCATTAAATACAAATCTTGCAGACATATTCACAATGGGCGTATTATTTTAGGGCTATATACAGAGCATTTTGTATCTCTCTAAATGAAGACACATTTCCACTTGGAAAGAGGCTGTTAGTACTTATTTTTATTCCATCCCCATAGAGCCCAGTAGTAGCAGCTTTGTCTGCAATGGTCTTGTCTGTTTTTATGGTGATTATACTCATGTCTGAAAAAAATTATATGGTAAAGCTTTTTTAAATGTCACATTCCTATTTCTACACAACGCATTTAATCTGAGCATAGTACCTTCTGCTCGGTTGTCTTCTGAACACATTCTTTCAGAGGTTCCTTTTCCAAAGGTTTGCGAATGCGAGCCACAGTCCCAGTCTCACAGTTCTCTATACGCAGACGCAGGTCCTTGATCTCAGAGATGTAGTTCTTACACAGAGTCTCATCCTTTTGACCTGTGTAGCAGCAATTGTATTCATTTAGAACAGTGAGAATATATGAACAATTTGCTTATCCTAAAGGTAAGGTTGTGGGAAAAAGAGATTTTTAAAGAGCTCAAGGGTTAAAATATAGAAATACTGAATAAATTAAAAAATACTGTTCACAAACCTTAGATAAGAGTTTTGTGTATATGACAGGGTATAATATGTCATGGTTATGATTTGGATTGCTGATGTGTAACAAGGACTCCAGCATGTCTTCATAAACATTTTTCATATTCTCAAATCACTTGTTTTTGCTATGTTAATCACAGATTTGCAGTGCACTAAAACATGTTTGTACATGCAATTCTTCTTGTGTTGTGTCACAAACACACAGAGCTTGTATACATTCAAACCACAATTTATATAGGAAGTATTTTCCACCTCAGCAATCACACTATTAGGTGATATGACTGCAGGACAAAAAGCGTAACATATGAGAGCTTAACCCACAACATATGGGTTCTACTTTGTGCAGAGCTGCAAAAAGAACAAAAAACAACATGGAAACCAAAACAACATGCGGACATTCAGAACTCTACTCAAACAGTAACAATCTTTTTAACATTTCAACCAAAGTTAAAAGCGTGTACACACACTAGCTTGGTGAGCTGTTGCTTGACTGGTTTTCCAGCACTCACCTTTGACCACAATCATTTGCCCTGAAAGGTGAATTGACAATATAAAGTTGCTATACACTTATTGTATATTCCCTTGATATATCTATGAATAGTTAAAAGCTATTTTGATGTTTGGAGAAGAGGTTTTACCTTTCTCCATGGAGCGAAGCAGGTTATCGAAATGCTGGGTGGACTTGGTATAGTCTTCCTCGACCTGCATGCGGTCATCAGGGCCAAAGAGCTGCGAGTCCTGGCTGTCGCGCATGTAGTCCTGGTAGTGGAGCTCCAGGTTCCTCATAATCAGTCTATATTCCTCTGATTTCATGGTTTTTAACTGCAGGGAGGGATTAAGAGGCAGGACTTATTCAGTGGAATCACGCTTCATATTCCAAAGAGGTTTATGTTGTAATTTGATTTATTGCTGCATTTTTGGTTTGGAGTCAGGTTCATTTCATGGTCTAAAATATACAGAATCATTAAAGCACAAATAAACCCTAACTGGTTTGCTTGTTAATTTGATCAAAGCTAGTGCATTCTTTCCAGTGCCAACAAATGATTCTGTTGTAATTGAATTTGATTCCAAACACTCAATGTAATAAATAGCTTACTATTACAATAACAGACCGTAGAGGCCTTGTCTATCCCCTAATATCTTGATTTATTCATACATAAGACAATTAACTCCCTATGTACCTCATATTTGGAACCCCAACTAATGCGGCTCTTAATGGCTTTTTTTTTTTTTTGCATTCAAGTGTTAACACTCACTATGGTGATGTTCCAGGAGCGTATCTGTGTGAAGTCTCTCATCAGGTACTGCCAAGACAGCAGACTCTTCATGTCTATATGCAACGTCTGCCACATGGACACCATCTGCTGATAACCTCCATCCAGGCTGGAGTAGGAGAGGAAAGCAGATATTGTGAAAATTAAGAAACAAAATGTGCTTAAGAAATTATACCATAGCATTTATCAGTGTCAGGGATTAGATTAGTTGACAGAAACTGTGAAGGAAATTGCCTTCCAAAACTAGTTACCATCTTTATCATAAACATTGCTGCTTCAGGATAATAGAAATGTCATATAATGTCATGTAACACTGTAATTTACATCTGTAAATAATTTGATACATACACACAGTCAATTTTGGGATTATAGTTTTTGCCACTTTGTCGAAAGTAGTAATCAGACCTACAACAGAGATCAGCAGATTTTCATTTGCTTCACTGTTCTCACCTGGAGACACTGTCCACAGCCTCTTTGTTGACTGGAGGTACAATGAAGCAGACAGATGGCACCACCGCCTCGTGTCCAGAGTGGTTCAGGACCTTCCACTTGAAAGGCTGAGAGTTGTTGAGGAGGGCACACTCATCTCCTTTATGGACGGTGATCTGTAGAACACAGGACAGAATCCAAGATTGAGGTACAAATTAAATAAGACATATTGTGGCTCTTTAACAACTCTGAAAAATCTCTAAAGAATAAAAACTGATAAGTAGTCGTTCTAACCTCCTGCTGTTTAAAGTCACACACAGCCTGAATAGGCAGTTTGCCTTTGATGGAGGTGGTAGGGTTGCGTGGTTTCAGCTGGATGATGGACTTGGCTCTCTTGTTCAGGCCAGTTACAAGAGTCTTGAATTCATTCAACTGTTCTTTCTCCTCCTGTTGACGAATTGTATTGAGATTAGAATAGATTAGAATAAAATATATGTGCAATCTTGATACATGCACCTTCTTTTTTCTTAGACATTTTCTTTATAGTAATAGTATATATGATTGTGAGCATATACATTTAGATATGTAATGTAAACAGTCATCACTCACCACAGCATCCTGCAGCAGATCCTCCAGGCGTGTGGCTGTGGTGGAGCGATCACAGCTGTATTTCTTTTTCATGTTCTCTTGCATTTTCTTCATCTTGTCCTGAGCCTCTTTTACATCAGCGAAGAACTGCAAAGAAAGGACATCACATGAGGGACAGAAAAATTGGCTCTCTACTTGATGAATATTGATGGATGTTTATTGGGGGTCAAAGGAAATTTTATTCATTAATATCAGTGTTCCATACCTGGTAGTAGGCTGTGTTTTCTTTGAGATGAGCTTCAATACAGCAGCACAGCTGGAGGATCCAGCTCCACTGAGTCTGCAGGGCCGCTGTGAAGGACTGGTAGAAGACATGATGACAGCGGGTTAGTTCAGGCCTCAGCAGGTCCCTATTAGTGTATGCGGTATGTATATTTTTCTGTTTAAATTGGGATTACTGCTGTAATCACCTCAATCGTTTTCTTGCCAGGATGTCCATCCCTGATAAGTTTGTCTCCTGTGGCCTGAATATCGTTGACCTTCTTCTCCCTCAGCTCCAGCTCTCGCATGAGACCCTGAGGGATCCAAATGAAACAGTGAATGACAATCATGGGACAAGAATCATGTTTTTTTTAAATTTAATTAGTTAATCTAAAAATCTTAAGAGCTAAAATAAAACAAAGAATGAAAGACTGAATCGTGTGACTACAGAATCAGAGGTCTTGTTCTACTTCTGAGACACACCGAGTAGTTGTCTTTCTTAGCGGTCATGTTGGTGTTCCTGTCACTCCAGTCAAAGTTGACCTCCTCCTCTTCTTTGTCATTTAGCCACATGAGTTCCTTTGTGGCAGCGCTGACAAAGCCGTGGAGTGAATCCAGGTTCCTCAACCGGGACTTGGAAGAGGTCTAAGAAAAAAAAAAAACAAATCAAAATACCAACAGTTGATATAGAAAAAACATACAACTACAATTAAAAGGTGTTAAACACAGATATTGGTTTACAGACAATCATACAAAAATATAAAAATTATCTACACAAACTAAAACCATATGCAATTTGCATATTTACCAGTAGTTTGCCATACTGCAGGTCCAGTTTACCCAGGTATTCTTTGTATGTGCCTATGCTGACAGGAGATAGCTGGCTCTGAAAAATAACAAGGATGCAACAAAAACATCAAAAAATTAGTAAAAAGTTACCTACATCTACTTATTTCTTTTCAAATCAACAACACAAAGTTGTTTGTGATCCTAACCCTGATAAGGTCACTACCTCGTCAGCCTTGGCCCGTCCAATCTTGGATTTGAAGTCTTCCACAGTCTGGTGCAGGCCTCTGTGGCTGCCTAGCTGGGACTCCACAGAGGGCAGATCGGATCCCCACTCAGCCTCATCAATGCGACGTTGGTTCTCCTCCACCCAGGCCAGCAGGTCTTGGATATAGCGCAGAGTCACATCATCCAACTCAGGCCGCACCTTCATGGTAGTTTGCTGGGAGGACTGCAGCACATTAACCTGGGTAGTAGTCACAGTAGACTTCAGACGAAGGTTGTAATCGCTGCGCAAGTTCACCAGGCGCTCATGGATGCGGAAGACCCTGTGGAGATAAAAAAAACACATCTTACTTTATAGCCTTTAAGTGCTTGACAGATGTCCTTGAACTGCTTCGTAAGAAAAATTATTGTGTTAAGCGTTCACGTGCCACCCACCTGCGGTACATCTGCTCTGCCTGAGGGTGGCGCCCATCCTTGAGTATCTGTACATCATTGAAGAGTAGGCGAATCATTTGGTCTGCCTTGTCCAGCTCCCTCTCCACTTCTGCGGTGTGCTGAGCTGGTTTCCCTGCATTCAGCAGACGAATGTCCTGAAGGGACAAAAGCCAACAAATCTTTTTTTTCAAAAGCAATTAAAATCAGGAGTGAAAATAAAGGTGAGTGACAGTGACTGACACATCAGCACAGGCTCTCTTTCTGCCTGAAGGATAATAGCCATTCATATGAGTTTTTACCTTACGTTTTCTATGGTGCTTTAGTATTTATTTAGCAGATGACCTCAATGATTCCAGGTACTATATTCTTTTATGAGTGTCTGATTGGTAGCAAGGTTGTTTTTTTAAAATTAAGATATTTACAAATTTGTGTGGAAATCTGTCTTCAAATTCAAAACTTGTGAGCTTAGAATGAAATAAAAACAAATGAAAAACAAAAATCACATGGCCTAAAATGTGATGTGTGGTCATCTTCTGGATTATCTGTCGTTTTGTGAACACACACCTATATAGCATAATATAGTCTAACTTGTTAGGATCATATGGGGCTCACCGTCTGCAGCAGGGTCTCCAGGTGGTTGAGCTGCTCATCACACAGTCCTGACTCCATCTGGACTTTACTGACAATTCTCTGGAGCCTCTCAAGTCTGGATAAGATAAGATCAATAAAATTAAATTAACACCATAATAAAATAAAATAAAATAGAAGCAGAGACATTTTGATGGTTGAAGCAGCATGGAAGAGGCATAGTTTGATTATTAATAATATGCCAATTTTTCCAGGTCTAAAAGCCTGTGGTAAACAACCAAATTACATTTAGACAAGCAGAAGCTAAAGCTCCCAACTCATCGATCAAAACACTTACGGCCACCTGCGTTGCAACAAGTACTCCAATCTATGAGGATCAGTTACAAATGCCATATCTCAACTCAAGTTCCAGCAAGGAGACTGCTGATTCTTCTGACACTCCCATCGCATCTTAGGTAAACGCTCTGCCACGTAGCAGCGCAGAGTGAGACAAATATGTCTCTGTTTTCTAACAAAGACATCCAGTCTCATTCAGTTGTTCCGCATCTCAGAACCATAAACAAGGCTATCAGATTGCAAGATGACCGGACAATCTTGTGACACTAACCATCCCATTTTCCAGGCATGATGCGACACTACTCTAAATACATACAACATCAGCAATGTCTCATCCTTATATTAATTATATTTTTTTATGTGTCCAATTATGAAGAAACTGTTTGAACACAGCTCTCTCATTTTGATACAAACTAACATACAAAACAAGAGAAACAGCAGAATGTTTGACCATCTTCTACCTGACAAAGAAAGTGATGCAATAAGTCTGCAACTTTAAAGCTATGATTGTAAATAATTTTAATTTTGATCACATTTAATATATATATATATATATATATATATATATATATATATATATATATATATATATATATATATATATATATATATATATATATATATATATATATATATATATATATATATATATATAAAATATATATATATAATATATATATATATATATATATATATATATTATTTCATATCTGCCAATCTGCTAACCTCTCAAACTCTATCCTTAGCAGTCGCTCTCTCTCCAGGATGGCCACATGGAGTCGGCCCCATTCCTTCTCCACATCAATGGGATGGTAGCCTGGAGGAACCTTCACCTGACCAGTATGCACAGCACTCTGTGGGCAAGTGGGAGTACAATCCATAAGTCACCACTCAATAGAATACAATACAAGAGAATACAAAAGAATTTTAAAATAGTGAGTTAGCTTGCCTCAAAGGACTGGTAGATGTGTTTGGAACGGTTCTTGTCAGACTCTTTCACTGGCAGCTCTGTCTCCTTGAACTTCAAGAACTGGCGCCACAGAAGCTAAAGAGAAAAAATACACACAAAGAACAATCAAATTGAGAATTTTTTGTTTTTCATTCATTTAATTCTCTATCTTCAGTTAGATTTTTCATTTTTTTCTAAAACATTTTCTTTTTCTGAAATGTCTCAAAAATTCAGCTTGAAATGTAAACATACTAAAACCTTGACCGTACTTGTATAAATCACACATTATTGTGCTGCTATTTTAGGTAAATGTTTTGTAAGTGGATCACTGTCCGTTAAATCAATTTGAAATCCTAATTTCCTAAATGGGATGAGTTCATTAAGTTAACACATAATGCAGTGTTTCCAATGGCCTGCATGTAGTGAGGTGCTATCTTCTTTTGCCTCATTCATACATTCCCATGACCCTTATAAATTAAATTAAACTCCTAATGAGTCAAATCCATATAATTTCACTGTGTCTATACTGGAGAAAAGTATTACGCAATGTCTAACCAACTTAACTTTGATGAGTGTTTTTATAAAGCACACCCAAAACTGCTGCTTTTTATGATACCGTGCTGCTGATAATTTGACTTCAAACAGTATTAAGAAAAATACCAAAGTCACGCTACGCTTTTGTTCTTTAGCACTGACAGGGAGTGGCACAATGGTGGTTCTCCAGAGGATTAGGTTTAATAATATCTGCCTTTTGGCTGCATTTTCCCAGCATCAGCACTTCCCCACCAACAATGCAACAATGTCTATGAATACAGTTTCTTCTGTCTGCCCACAGCCAGACATGATGTAACTGTGTTCTTTGATCCATCAATGGATGGCCACCAAAACTTCTTTTCAACACTATGTATATTATTAAGATGCTCAACATGTTTTAATTCTTTTGAGAACAACACTTAAAAAAACCTTTCTATTGGAAAATTAAAGATTTTTTTTTTTTTTAACTCTGTGCTCTTCAGTGCTGCTGAACTGCAAACATACCCATAATAAAGACAAATCCCTGACCTAGACGCATGATATCAGCAAATGATCAGCACATCATCTCACCTCTATCTCCTCATAGCTAGCAGGGAACTTCCTCTCCTCGAAGATCACGATATGGTGACGGATCCACTGGATCAGAACAGTCACCAGCTCGTAGTACTCCTGCCAGCGCAGCTCCAGCTCCTGTAGCCGACACAGCAGAAAAAGATAGCAGCGAGTTTAACAAAAACAGACAGGAAGGCTCTTCTTCTCCTGCGTCTCCATGTTGGACCACTCACACACCACACTAAACTCAATTAGGTACCAACAATCCAGGTCTTGTGTGAGCGGACAAGGAGGCAGAGATTGGATAGGGGGTTGATGGAGGGGGCAGCGGTGGAGGAGAAAGTGGGAGAAAGACAGTAGCTTATTTCCCAAGCTTTTTTCAGATTAGGTGTGTGCTGTTGTACCCATAATTTTAAGGACATTGATGAGAAAAACATGTATAGTGTATATAGTGAGATCAGTATTTACTTCTATATAAGTTTAAGACCTGAAACATTAACATTAAATGCCACAGCATTACATTTTTCTAGTAAGTTAGTTTGCAACCTACATGTTTTATGTGAACAGATGATGTGTGACAATACACACAAAATACACATTTGTGCCTATCCCTTTGGCTTAAGCATTGTAAACACCACAGGTTGCTAATTTACTGCAATACTTGGTTTCACAAGACTTCCACTCTTTGAATCTCACACTGGTCACAGTGGAACACTCCACACAAAAGCTTTTTTATAAGCAGAGTCACAAGCCTCTTCAGTTTTGATCAAATGGAATTCAGCATTCAATCTGATCAAATTAGAGCAGTCATTTATGTATGTAACCCAGACGCTTGTTTATTTATGGCCTTCTGAAAACACTGTTGGAAGGATCAACCTGGATTCATGTGATAAATAATTTTACTCACATTAGTTCTGACACCGTCATGTACGTCAATGCGAGGCATGACATCATACAAGGATGACACGTAGGTGATGATGGATTTCTCATCAGGGTGAGGAACATCGACATCTAGAAGGATAAAGTGAAATTGTATCATATGCCAGTTCATTGTTTGACTTTGTATAATAATAACACTAGTCAGGAGAAAA